>NC_142707.1:41264530-41889530 GCF_055471065.1 Atractosteus spatula | reverse complement strand
TTGTAAGCCCCCAAACATATGCAAACATTTATATATTTGTGAGGTAAATAAAATATGGACTATGATTTGGGCATACCAAGATTAACAATTTGGAATTTAATTAACTAGAAGAAAACACCAGGCATAATTACAAATAAGACAAAACCAGGTTGGCCAAGGGAATCATCTGCAGCTGATAACACAAAAATGATCAGTACTGTATAAGAAAATCCTACAAGAGCTGGTAGTGAAATCATCATCAACTTTTAGATGGTGGGACCAAGTTTAATCTTTTCATTACGCTGGTAGAACTTTTAAGTGTGGAGAAAGGAACTGCAAATGTTTTAAAGAATATCACCTTATCTGTGAAGCGTGGTGGAGATGAAGACATGTCCTCCTCTTCTGCAACCGGCTCAATGAAATGTATTGTTGATGTATCTAATAATAAGAAAAGCAGAATGAATTCTGAAGTTTACAGAAACACACTTAATGGACCATCACTTTACCATGCAGTTTAATGGTCACCCAAAATATATGGCCAATGCAACCAAGTTTATTAGGAAAGAAATTGAAAATCATAGATTAGACAAATCAAACTCCAGATTAAGATCCACTTCAGCATGTATTTTACATGCTGAATAAAAAAAACCCAAGAATATTCAAGAAAGTGCAGTTACTGTGATGAAGCATCTCTGATAATTACACCATTATTGGTGAGCTCAGTGTGTCGCAAATTATTAAGCATTGTTTTAAAAGCATATTCAGTCTAGTACTGACATTTCTCTCTAAGGTTTACTGAATGTGTTCCAGTATATACAGTCAACTCAAAATAGAGTTGAATGCCAAATATGTTATTGTTCTTTATGATGAAATGTTTATATTGAATTACTTAAAATAAAACATGTTGTTTCTAACGTATGTATTAGTGCAATGATAACAAATATCAATTGCTTGACTGTAATGCAAAAAATATATTCCTATTTTAAAATGTAAATACATTTGAAGGGCACCTATAACATCTGTCTATGACAAAGCTTTGTTTTCTCATCACAGAATTGAACAGTAGAGGAAAAATCTAGATGAAAATGAGAGTGAAGCAATCTTCATAACAAATGCCTGTTATTCAGTTTTGTTTATGTGTGAGAAAGCAGTTTTCAATGTGTCTGTGCTTTTTTATGTCTTTTTTTATTTGTTTTTTTCTGCAGGATGGCTAGCTGTGGTGAGGTTGACCATACATTGAATATGCTTCCCTCTAACAGGAAGGTGAATGAGCCTTGTTCAAGTACATCCCCTGCGCTCTCAGTCCCTGAATGTGCTATATGCTTACAAACCTGTGTTCATCCTGTCCGACTCCCTTGTAGACATATTTTTTGTTATCTTTGTGTAAAAGGAGCATCTTGGCAAAGCAAGCGCTGTGCGCTGTGTCGACAAGAAATTCCTGAAGACTTTCTTGAAAAGCCTACTCTGCTGTCCCCAGAGGAGCTCAAAGCAGCAGGAAGAGGCAATGGAGAGTATGCTTGGTACTATGAAGGTAGGAATGGCTGGTGGCAGTATGATGAGCGCACAAGCAGAGAGCTAGAAGATGCTTTTTCAAAAGGTAAAAAGACTACCGAGATGCTCATAGCAGGATTTTTGTATGTGGCAGACTTGGAGAATATGGTTCAGTACAGAAGAAATGAGCATGGGCGCCGCAGAAAAATGAAAAGAGACATTGCTGATATCCCCAAAAAGGGTGTTGCTGGACTTCGGTTGGACACTGACTCCAGTGCTTTGGCTGTGGCTCGTGAAAATTCAGCAGATGGGGCTGATACAACAGCAGTTCAGGGGGCTGCATCTGCATCTATACGTACAGCCAATTCTGTGAGGCCTCCTACATCTCTTGGTGGCCAGCCAACAAGTCCTTCAACCCCATCTCCTGATGCCAGCAGCTCTATAGAGAACTCCTTTGCCCAAATGCAGATTAGTCATCAAAGCAGTGATGACAGAGGGCAAAATGGAGAGGGGGAGGAGGTGGAAGAGGATACAGCACTGTCTCATGGTTCATCTGCTCCAAACACATCTGTGGATGAATCAGACTCAGAATCCAGTAGTGAAGAGGAAGAGGAGGAAGGAGGGGATGATGCAGACGAAGTGACTGGTGACCAGCTGCAGTATGTGTCACGTACAAGGCAAAGACTCCTTCCACATGACCGGGTTAGGGAGAGCCAGGCACAGAGGCCATCTCCAGGAGGTGAGTCTGCCAGTAGCAGCAACAGTGTGAGATCAAGAAGGCCTGATGGACAGTGTACAGTTACTGAAGTTTAAACTGAGCTTTTTTTTTTTTATTTGTACTGGAATAGGAGCTGAGGTTCTCGGCCAATATTGCACTCAGAACTAGATCATTTCTCATTTCTATCTTTATTGGTAAATTTGAAGGGCACTCAATTTGCAGTGGAAAAAAACATCTGGAGGCCTGGTCTGGATGTAGCTTACCTCCCAACAAAATATAAAATTTATTAATAAGGCTGATTTTATCAGCTTTTTTCTATAAAACACTGAAAAAAAGATATTTTCCCCGATTACTTGTTCAGGCCCAAATAAGCATTCTAAATTGGTGTGTTTCATAATCAGAGCATGGTCTTTCAGTGTTAAATTCATATTTCATCATAATATGCTTGTCTTTACCATTACTTGTGCATGTGTTATTGTAAGAGAGGGTACTAAACACTAATGTCAGAAAGATGAAAAGTTTTGGTTTTAGAATTAGTTTGGTTAACTTTATTGGCGTCTTTTTGTGTACCTAGCAGACTGTTTTTTTGCAAAATGACAAGGTCAGATGTCATGTACAGGCTGCTTAACTGAAACATTATGGGTTGTCTCTTGCATTTCAGTGTAATGACTTTTACATTCATCAGATTTCATTGTCATGTGTCCCTTTCATTCTGCTTTTTAAAACTTTTAAAAATCTTAACATTTTTTGCTGTATTTTGCTTTATTGTAATTTGTTACAGGATTTGTAAGTTAAAAATAAAGTATTTGTCAATTTATCAACCCAAAATAAAAGATTTCTAGCCTCTTTAAGATGTAATTTAAAAGTGTAATAAGCATAACATTGTGATCACTTTCATTTGGGTGCCAAGGCATTAATAAATTCTTTATCATAATATCTATAGTAGAGTGTATGCTGTTTATCTAGACTTTTGTCAAGGCTGGTATCAACTTTTTCACAGCATGTCAAATGAATAATGTAATTAATTTAAACAATATAAGGAATGGACTACTGAAAATTTTGTTTGTGAAGTGTTAAATCCTGATGGTATTTTTCCCACAAATATGTAGGGCTATAATCAAGAAGGATAAGAAATTGTGAAAAATATTGCAATAATTAGGTAAAACGTATTACTCATGAAGAAAGCTGCTGATAAAGTACTTTGCAGATGTTTTGTGAGTTATACCAACTAAAAGTATACTCTTATAGGAGTTAGAGGAAAGAAGCACAATTTGTGGACTCTTGCATTACCTCTTTCAGATAATTTTCCTAAACTATTTTGTCAATTCATTGTATTACAAATATTGTACTTTTGCTGATAGGTAATCTAAATATTCCCTTTTCCCAAAGACGTGCTGTTAGGTTAATTGGTATCTCTCAATTGTCCTTTTGTCGGTGTGTACCAGGGATACAATCCTGATCTTAGACGGCTGGTGTGCCATGCAGGTTTTCCAGATGTCTTAAAAACACTATTACCTGAATAAGTGGTAACAATATAGGTTAAGAGCTGAGCTGAAATGGAAAACCTTCACATTCAGTGACCCATGAGGACCAGGATTGCCAAAGCCTGGTGTGTGTGCTATAGTGGATAAGCATCCCATCCATCGTGTAGTCCCGTCTTGCATCCTGTGCTTGTAGATTGTTGCACTTGTTACTAGGAATCAGCAGAATTCTGATACTGGATGATGTACTGTATATGTAGTTCATTAAAGCAAAATTCCAGTCTTAAAACTGTCCTTAAAATTTTCCGTTCTAAAAGTTACAAAATGTCATGTAAAAGTCAGTCGTGCTGGTCTGAACACTCAAAACACTTTACAGGTAATGGGGATTCTCCTCCACTGCCACCAATGTGCAGCATCCAGCTGCAGTCACAGTGTTCCAGTACGCTCACCATACATCAGCTGTCAGTGGAGATGAAGCCAGTTAATAGATCGGGATTATTAGGAGGCCATGATTGATTGGTAAAGGCCAATGGGAAATTTGGCCAGGATGCCAGGGTAACACCCCTACTCTTCTTGAGAAACACTCTGGGATTTTTAATGACAACAGAGTCGGGACCTTGGTTTTATATCTCATCCAAAGGACGGTGGCTTTTCACAGTATAGTTTCCCTGTGACTGTACTGGTGCATTAGGACCCACGGGGACTGCATGATAAGTGGCCCTTCTCGTTCCAATACCACTTTCAGCAGCAACCTTAGGTTTTCCTAAGAGGTCTCTCATCCAGGTACTGACCAGGCTCAAATCTACTTAACTTCACTGGGTTTTCAGTTGAGTTGCGGGGTTATATGGCTGCTATAAATGCATATAACTGCAGCACAACTGTATTGTAACAGATTATTCCAGCACAGTTATAACAGACAAGAAAGTAAATTAATGGTACAGAATTTCACATACAATAAAATTCGAGACATCTTGCATCCAGGGGCTGGTCATAAAAGACGTTTTGTTGGATGGAGATGGGGGGTGGGGTGGGAATTGAGAGGTACCAGTAGCTACTCCCTTCCTATTCTAGCATTTCACTCTCCTGTGGTTTGTTTAATTATCTTTCTTATAATTTCTTATGTTACCTTTTCTGCAAAACAAAAACTTTACACCTTTATAACTTTAGTGATCACATAGGTTTTTTTTTAAACTTATTTCACAGCACAACATTCACATACAGGCATTACTCATTACTTCATATATGGCAAATTACACTCAGGAAAAAAACAGGATAATAGGTAATATTTAAGAAAAATGGAAAAGTCATGATTATGTACAGTACTTACTCAAACCATTTGCTGTGGTAAATACAAATTTAGATATACAAAGTTACTTCAGTAGGCCACACAATTACTTGAGGGCCCCTTTGGAGTAAGTGTTTTTATTCTGAAATTACAAGGTTGCGAGGTTCCTAGCAAGCAAAACCTCTATCACAAAGACTAAGGAGCTTGCAATGGAAGCCAGGGAGAATTCATTGAAAAGCACAGAGCAGGAGAAGGATCCAAACATCCCTGACCATCCCCGTGAGCACAGCCTACTTAATCATTAAGTAATGGAAGGTGTATTGTACTAACCAGACACTGCTTAGTGACTCCAGATTGAACAGCCAGGTAAGGCAGCAACTGGTGATGGATGCCACTGTGGGGTCAAAGACTTCTAATGATCAAGCAGGAAAGCTTGCTAAGATTGAAGAAAAAAATGGTCTATGCAAATAGAGGAAATTCAGTTTCAGTCTGCTGTACACATGAAACGGGGGTGAAAATTCAGCATTCAGAAGGACAATTATCCAAACCATAAAGCCAAAGCTGCCTTGAGTGGCTTAAGAATAAGAAAGAATGTCCTTAAGTGGCCCAGTCAAAGTCTTGACTTAAATCCTATTGGGAATCTATGCAAAGACTTGAAAACCACTTTCCATAAGTGATTCCCAAGCTTTAGAGAGCTTGAAATTCTTCAAATAGAGTTCACATGGTTTTAAAACTTAAACAATCAACATATTTCATTTATTCTACTTAGCTTTGGTTGATACTGTCACTTCTTGCACTTTCAAGTCTTTAGTTTGAGCATTCAGGTTTTGAATAAAGTTTAAAAACGTGTTTACATTATTTTGGTATTTTATTAAATGGGACAACATAGGATGGGAATAATTGTTGTAGGCACTATAGATCTGAATCATATATGCAGAGACTGCATTATGCAATTCAGTCCTGTTTTACTACAAGTTTTTTTAGAAACTTGCCAGATTTACTAACAGGACAGAATGGATGTATTTCCTAGTACATTTTTAATTTGTATTCCAGGCATGTACAGTTCAACAGAAACTGCATTCATTGCCATTTTCATTTATTCCAGAACTAGTGCCTGATGTGCTGCCAAGGTCTTAAATGACCTTTGCTGCTGGAAAGACAGATAAAAGAGCAGACGTTCTTCAAAACTGTAGCTTCACTCTAAAAATCCATTTTTTTTTGCAGACAATCCAAGCTGCATAAGTAATGATGAATGAGCATTAAATGGTTGACTTTTAGCAATCACAAAATAAAAGTGCTGATTATGATTGCCATGATTTTAAACCAGTATGCACAATCATTTTTTATTCATATTTCTTTGCATGCGAAATACATTTAAATCTCTCCCTAACCCAGCTGACATAAAATGAATAGGACCCTGTCTCCCTATTTTAAAATGTACCCACAAAGCAGAAGTTGCAGTTTTAAACCAAGGGATACCTCACTCAAGAACTCCAACTTCCTTAAAAGCAGCAGAATAGCAAGTTCTTAGCAAGTAGGAAATATGTAACTCTAGATTTTCTAGACAATCATTAAGAAGGGACTCTTGCCTAGTACCAGCTTCAAGTTCCATGTGTTCCAGTTGTTTCTCTCCTCTCTCTCATCTAGTCTGAACATATTTTTCCCTTTAATCTCTTATTCATTTTTTCATCTGACTGAGCCTGTAACAATGCCTACTCATGTAATATTATTAATATCTGAATTAATGAATTGTAAAAGATTGAAGATATTTTACATGCTAAACTATCTTTATTTTTGTGTTTAAAACTAAAGAAAATAAGTTTAGCCAAACTTTACTGGAAATTATAATGATCACATGAAAACAAATCAATAATTGCATATTTTCTATGTCATTTCAGAAAGAGGTTGAAAAAAAAAGCAATGGCACAAAACTGAAACCCATTCCCACTAGATGCATTGAAAATACCTGTTTACAGGTATTAAACTTGATTCTGAGTGATTGGGAGTCAGTTGCGGACTTCTTTGAACCCAGTTTTCTAAAGCAGGGATTTGGAAATTTGTTTCAACAGTGTCCGAGGTAGGGTTAGGGTTAGTGTTGCAGCAACACCCAGACATTTTCTAATGCATCTGCCATGCTTTAGGATGTATTTGCAGTGCAGGAAAGGTGTGGTTTTGTTGTTTCCGTGAAAAACAAATTTGGACCAATTTTGACGTTTTTGCTAATCCGCGTGGCTGTCAAAAATGATGGGAAATCAAAATTCTGAAACTACACTTTCTATGTGACAAACTTTCTTCTTTTCTGTGTTTAAAACTAAAGGAAATAAGTTTAGCCAAACTTTACTGGAAATTGTAATGCTCACATGAAAACAAATCAATACTTCCAGGGTGGGTCAGCCTGTGGAGGCCTCAGAAGGCCAAACCTAACCCCACCTCAAGGTTTATTTATAGAGATGGGAAAAACCACATGCATGTGAAGAGAGGGCAATGTTATTGTTTGTATTGTTTATTTCTGTATTGTTTATTTGAACCAGGATCAAAAGAACTGTGTTGTTAAGATATGTGATGTTCTTTGGTTAGAAAGGAATTAATTATGAATGTATAATTTGTGAAATTATAAATTTGGATAAATGGTTTGTTCCAGAGGGGGAGGGGCTTACATGCTATTTAAACTGGCTCCTCAGCCTTGGTGGGAGTTGTTGTTGATGGTTGGTGAGTCATGTAGTGTGACTTAAATCAGAGAGAAAGTAATAAGAAAAGGAGGACTGGTCTATTTGAAGAATTATTTTTGTTCCTTTTTTGGGGTTTTGTTTTTCTGGTGTGTGGGACTGGGAGCATTGTAAATAAGCTGCACTTATTATACTTGAGTGCTTTGCAGTGGAGGCATTCTTTTATAAAACATACCTACTTTGGCCTTCCTCAGGCCATTGTGTGACAGGGTTAGTGTTGGAACAACACCTACACATTTTATAATGAATTTGCTGTGCTTTAGGATGTATTCACAGTGCAGGAAAGGTATTGTTTTACTGTTTCCTTGAAAAACTAATTCGGACATACTGTATTTTGCCGTTTTTACTATGTGTGCCTGTAAAAAATGGTAGAAAAATACAAATTTTCAAACCACACTTTCTACGTGCTATTTGCTACCCTATTCCTTGCTTGTGTATTTTCTTCTGTATTACCCTTTTTGCCATAATCGTGCAATTATTTCACTTGTGTTGTGTTATTGTTAACTGTGAACTTGTTGTACACCAGGGGAAAAGGTATAGGTAAGGTTTGTTTCTGTCTTGACACACTGGCTTAGGGGCGAGTGCCACCTTTGTATTTCTCTGGTTCTGGTTAGTCAGTGTAGGGAAGTTAGGGCATGTGAAGACCTTTTGTTTTGTGGTTTTGGTTAGTTAGGTCAGATCTCACCGTCACTCTATTAACTGGTGCAGTTTTGTTACTTTTCTTTTCTTTGGCACCACTCAATTTCCTTTTCCCTGTGTGTTCTTTGTGTCCTGTTATACGTACCAGTCACTTATTCACTTTTTTATTTTGTAAATAAATCACTTTTGCCCTGAAATTTTGTTGTCACACTTCCCAAGTCCCTCACCTGAAACCCACCTGCATCCAAACCCATCCTGAATGTTACACCCCTTTACCCCTAGACACCTGGGGTCGTAACAATATTGAAAAGAATGTCAGTGTCAATGTCACATAATTAAATAAATACACATAATGCACACAGATTTAATATCAACTGATTATAAGGATCATCATTTAACTGTTTTTAATCTGATATTTTTTTTCATTATTATTTTAAGAACCACATTGTGAAAATACTCTTCTAAGGTTGAAATGAGAAGCCTAGATAATCAGAAATGTGTTGGAAAAGCAGCTGATTAAATAGTGTTTCTAACTCTGTACTACAGATTGCAAAATATGAACACATCTGTATCAAGGTCCTGCCAACTACCAATAAAGTGAATAAACTTCATCAAACATCTTGAGAAAGCATATTGAGGAGCTGTGAGCAGTCACTGTTCTTTTTTCACAGCCTTTGATAAATGTTGGCAGTCAACTTCAAAGGGTGAAGCTGTTGTTTCATTAAATGCTTTCAACATTGATTTTTACAGCTACATTCTAGACATCATCTTTATTAAAATCAACATTAATATCCTTTAGTTGTTTTATCATTATTTAAATAATCAATACACAGAAACATTAATACTTGATTTGCAATAACTGCTTCACACGCCTTCAAAGATGTTTAAGTTATCTATAGTGGAGCTAGAAAGTTTGTGAATCCTTTAGAATTGTCTAAATTTCTGCATACATTTTACATAAAATGTGATCAGATCTTCATCAAAGTCATAAAAATAGAGAACCCAATAAAACAAATATTACACAAAAGGATATACTTTTTCATTCACTTATTGATCAAAATGATCCAGCATTAAATGTGTTTGTCTGAAAAAGTATGTGAACCTCTAGGATGATCAGTTCAGTTAAGGGGATAATTAGAATCAGAAGTGTCAATTAATGGGATGACAATCAGGTGTGAGTTTGGGTGGCCCTGCCCTATTTAAAAAAAAAATAAACCTGTCTTCATTTCCAAAGTCTGGTCTTCACCACACAGGTTTGTGAACGCATGCCATGCCTCGATCAAAGGAAATTTCTGAGGACCTCAGAAAAAAAGTTGTTGATGGTCATCAGGCTGGAAAAAGGTTACAAAACGATTTCTAAAGACTTTGGGCTTCACCAATCCACTGTCGTTGCAGATAGTGTACAAATGGAGAAAATTTAACACCATTGTTTCTCTCTCCAGAAGTGTTCATCCAACACAAATCACTCCAAGAGCAAGGCGTATAATTTTCCGGGAGATCACAAAGAACCCTGGAGTAATGTCTAAGGATCTGCAGGCCTCTTGCACTGGCTAATGTTGGTGTTCAAAGGTCCACCATCAGGCACTGAACAAGAACAGTGTGCATGGTAGGAGAGCAAGGAGGAAGCCACTACTCCCAAAGAAGAACATTGCTGCCCATATAAAGTTTGTTAAAGACCACCTGGATGAGCCAGAAGACTACTGGAAGAATGTTCTATGGACGGATGAGTCAAAAATAGAACCTTTTGGCTTAAATGAGAAATGTTATGTTTCAAGAAAACCAAATACTGCACATTCCAACATAAGAACCTCATCCCAACCGTGAAACACGGTGGTGGCAGTATCATGGTTTGGGGCCGTTTTGCTGCCATGGGACCAGGACGGCTTGCCATCATTGACAGAACTATGAATTCTGAATTGTACCAGCAAATTCTACAGGAGAATGTCAGAGTATCTGTCCGTGAACTAAAGCTCAACAGAAGGTGGGTCTTTCTACCAAAGAAAGGCTGAAGCAGAAGTCAAAGTCCAGACCTTAATCCAATAGAAATGTTGTGGCAGGACATGAAGCGGGGAGTTCATGCAAGAAAGCCCACCAGTATCACTGAGTTAAAACAGTGCTGTAAGGAGGAATGCCAAAGGAGGACAAAATTCCTCCAAGCTGATGTGCAGGACTGATCAACAGTTACCGTAAACGTTTGGTTGAAGTAATTGCTGCTCAAGGGGGTCACACCAGTTACTGAAAGCATAGGTTCACATACTTTTTCTGACAAAGACATTTAATGTTGGATCATTTTGATCAACAAATGAATGAAAAAGTATTTTCTTTTGTGTGTTATTTATTTTATTCGGTTCTCTTCATCTATTTTTATGACTTAGATGAATATCTGATCACATTTTAGGTCACATTTATGCAGAAATTCAGAAAATTCTAAAGGGTTCACAAACTTTCTAGCACCACTGTATGCTGACAACAATATAGATACTGTATACAAATGTTTAATATTTTTAATACAAGGGCCAGTAATAGGGTCAGTAGGTTTCATTGAATGATGACACAGGTCCACTTTCCCGATACGGAATACAGAGCAGAGAAGAAAGAGGGTACACAGAGAGCACATTTCAGGTGAGTTTTCCATTGTGTTTTATGATTTCAACTAGATGGGTATCACATCTTTTGCCTTACTACAACACATTATTTCCTTTATCAAAGCCAAAATAAATTCAATTCCAGAGCACTTAAATATTTGTCAAGCTGGTTTTAATCATTTGGTTCATGTCACTTGTGTTTTGGACGTTGTGCTAAAGCTTCAAGGTTGGCAGGTCCACCCCACACACTTCCAAAGACCTCTTTTTCTGTTTTTAAGGCCTCATCACTGGTCAGTTCTCTCCCAGACAGCACCACTTTTTTAACTGATCTGATCACAGCTGCTGGTCCCTTGGTGAAATCACTTAACCACTTCAATGCATCTTCCAAGGGTCTTCCCTCTTCATTAGATACCAGAATTCCATCTGCTAATCTTGTCTGAAGTGCCAAATCTGGATCCACTTTACATGCCGTACTCAACATTTTTAGGGCATTTTGGCTTCCAACAATGCGGACTAACCTAGCTCCTCCTCCCCAGCCAGGGACTAAACCCATGTGCTTATGAACAAATCGAATTTCACTCCTGGGTGCCATCAGCCTATGAAAGAAAACATTGGGTCCATTATAAAAAAAAATATACCAACATATTTTAATTTTCTATATTACCACTATGCTCTACTGTACAAAATAAACTAAATGCACACATTAATTTTCAAATACTACTGATATTCACAAAAAACAAAGTTATCTATTGAACAGCACTATATAATGATACTTAATGAGAATTATACTATAGTATTAGTACTTAATTCTGTGAAATGTTTCTCTTTTGATAAGTTCAAACAAACTTTTTAGAAACAGTAAAAAACCCTTACAGTACCTAGTATAACAGTTTAAAATCAGAGATTTACTAAAGTTCATGCAAGTGTTACCAACTTTAACCAATCAAAGTGCCTCCTGTTCTCATTTTTAAAAGTACTTCTCGTACTTTCCAATAGAAATGCTGATGAGAATGGAATTCAAAAGGATTTAACAGACATCCAAATCACTGTTTCCCATTTTATATTTGTGCTACCTTCTTGTAACACTCTGTGCCTGCCTATATTAAACCACAATTAAAACATCCATCAGGTGTTTTCTTGGTCTTAAATTTTGCATTTTTTAATTTCTATTGCAGCTTCTCCAGTGTTTGCCAATCATCCTGTTTTGGTTTCATCTGCACACTTCACCAGTTTATTGGTTGCATCAGAAAAATCAATATATATTAGCAAGAACGTTTTTTTAATGGTCTATAAATATTTATATATTTTTTGTTTAATTGGTAAAATATCATCAATTAATCTTAAGTGTTTCTAGTAGCTCTGCCTCTCTAATGCAAATATTATGCAAGTTAGAGTTTTGTCTTTCTTTAGACTGAAAGTGTTAACAAAATCTTCTTTCGTGAGTGAAATATTTAACACATCAGCCTTTTCTTTCTCAATATCTAAAACTTCCCATAATTATCTCTGAGACACTTCATCAAAGGAGGTTTTACTAAGTAATGTCTGACTTAGTACCACCTGACTTGCCCAAACTTTTGAACATGCCACATTCACTCTTTTATTTTTTCAATCTGTTCAATTCAGCAAATAAATAGTAATTGTGTATTAAAATTTGCAGAAATATGACATTTCATTTTTGTGCACTGCAGAGGTTATGTTAACTACTTTTCACTTAGAGATATGGTGAAACATGCAATTTTTATGTAACACTTGTAAAAAGGGATTCTGGTCTTACCTAAAATCACAGGCTGTAGTGAGTTCTGCTCCACCACCTAATGCTTTTCCCTCCACTAGAGCCACACTTATTAGAGGCAGTCTGCACTAGAAAAAAATATTGGTAGCATGTAATTCCTTAAATGGTAACTGAAATACAGTAGAACAATATAGTTAAACATTACACCATTTCTTGAATCAGTCACATTATTGATTAGGCAATATTATATTGTTTCTTCCATCCTACCTACAATCAATTCTCATTCTGTTTTTCCTTCACGTTAAAATCAAATCCCATTGAAATGGATTTGTGTTTTCCCAAAGATAAGAACACAGGGCCAAAAACATCTATTCCCCGTTTAACACTTCTGCTGTTTTGAATAATTTAACATCTAAACTCTACTAGGTAAAAACAGAACATGATGATTTTAAAGAGTGTGTTAAAGTAGAAAATAAACTGTGTTTGCACTACAGAATCCGTTATAACTGAACATTTGTGCGTAAAAATGTGATAGCATAAAGTTTGGTCCTTTTATAGCACTCCATAAGATTTGATTACAAAAATATCAAAACGGAAAAAGTATTTTTACAAAAAACTTTAAAAGAGACTGTTATCCAAACTTGCAACCCAGCATTTTACCTCAGAAGTTGTGTCAACGTGTTCTGCATGAACATGCACATCTTCATTCCATCCTACAAGATTTTAAGAAAAAAAATTCAATTCTTGCAATGCTTAATATGTCAGTTTTCTTTTATATGTAAAATGTAATTTGTCTTAAGCATTCCATCTAAAACTCCAGAAAGCAGCAAGAAAAGAACATCTTGCTTTGTTAAGACTGGTGGATAGCATGAATAAAATAAACCCACGCCACATGTTCAAAAGATTAACATTGCACATTCTTTGTCAGGCGTCTCCAACTCTGGGTCTGGAAGGCCCTAGTAAAGGTTCTCTGGGTAGCCTTTGAATAATCAATTTAGAGAGACCTGCACCTATTTGCCTAAGATCAATTTAGCAGGTAATGTGTTCACTTAAGTAATTTAGAAATTATTTGGAATAAAAATCAGAATATTATATAGCCGTTAAGGACTACTGTCACCTTCATTGAAACATAACTTGTTTAATCAAATGCTTAAAGAAGTGATTTAGGGTGATTTAAACCAGTGGTTCTCAAACTGTGGTACGCGTACCAGGAGTGGTACGCGGAGCGCCGCCAGCTGGTACGCCATATGACCCTGGAACTTTGTTGTGTGCGCTGAAAAATCTGGATGGGTTTTCATATTTTCTATTTTAAAATGTGTCGAATACGCAACCTACCTAACATACTACGATACAGCGCGCGCTAATACTTGAGTGGACACAGAGCTACAATGTAATTCTATACCATTGTATAGGAATGTGTGCTACTAACGCAAGTGATCAATTGTATTTAAAAAAACTTATCTCCAGCAAACAGAGTCAGGAGAATGTGCATGATTTTGGAACAATGCCAATGTTGTAAACACAATAATGCATAGAAATGCGTGCTAGGAACGCTGGCAATCTTGTGAGCACAGGAAAGCACGATAACAGAAAAATATTTAAGAACTGTTCTAGGTTAATTTGAGAAAAACACACTGAGTGTCTCTGTGTTTCGCTCCTATGCGCATGAAATAAAAACTTCTTTTAACTTCTGAGACAGACTCCTGAAACGGAAACGGGGAAAAATGCAAACTTGCGGATTGCTAAGGCAGGTAAGCCCTACACTATTTTTGAAGAACCTTATTTACTGTTGGCAAAAGAGCTGACACATATTATGTGTGGAGAAAAAGCTGCTAAACAGTTCGACCTGCTGCCCCATCTGAAAGACACAGTCACTCAGAATTACGGAAATGGCGGATAATATCAAAAGTACGCTGGTAGCGCGCGTTAAGATGAGCAGATGCTTTTCACTGCAATTAGATGAGTCTGTAGTTTATTTGGCCAATTTGCTTGTTTACGTTAGATACTGTACGAGTTTGAGGGTACAGATGCAGCCATTCAAAACAAGCGGGGTATGCTGCGGTATAACACGATGGGCGTGTCGCAGTATACCGCATCATACCGTATTCAAATTAGATTATGTTAATAGTATCCGGAATCACCTTGTAAAACCGCCAGCTGGAGCTAATAAAGGTTAACCTCTCCTGTACAGCATTTGAGCTGTCACCAGAAAACGTTGGTTTCGAATCCCGATCACTGCTGAAGGACAATCTTTATTCAATTAAGAATTTAAGTTGTATACTTTTTAGACTTTTAAATTTAAACAGTGTATTACAGCATGTTAATCATTAAACATTAAAAAGGCGGTATATTTTATAAAAGCAAGATTGTTCTGTTGGACAAAAGTACACAACCTACCACCTTTATCATAAATATTTTAATTATGCAGGAATAATTTATGTATCAAAGTCTTTACCGAAGATATTACTAATAGTATTAATAATGAATGACCTTGGACAAGCTGTAAGCTCAAAGTATTACCCTGGTCCACATTCTTTGGAACTGTCTTTGTAAATGAAAAGAGTTTATTTTTTCATTGACAAAAAGTAACACCACAGCATTTAGTTGATCCGATCACGTTCCTTTCCAATCATACAAAGTAATTCTTGAGAATCTCTGATTCACCATGCCTTTCACATGCTCATAAACTATATTAATTTAGGAACATAAACATATTACTGTATGTAAACTGTACTGTATATTGCTGGTCTTGGTAGCTTAAGAAAAAATACACACCAGTATTCCATTTCTCCCTAAACATTTTAAGCATCAAAGTCTTACATGTTGTTATTTGGGAAACGTTTTTACGTGCTCCTTCTGACCATATTAGGATTATATACTTTGTGAAATGTGATAGTCTTTTAAAATTCACAATCTGAAAATGAAAACCGCGGTAAAGTCACCTTGAATTTAAAAAAACGATTTTGGCACGCCTGTAGCATTTTCATGAAACCTCCTGGAGTTGTGAGAACACTTGCTTTGTGTATAAAGTACATTGTGAATATTTTCACAGCCTTCACTTTGTCGTTTTTATGCCATTTTTTTGACCACGCACGAATATTCCTATGTCCGTATCTTCTCAAGGGAATCAGTGCGAATTTTAATACTAATTAAATGACCGCGGGCACTTTCCACCCCCTCTACACTCTCAGAGTAGAACAGACTAACCTTCTAATGAAAGACGGTCCACCCCCCCACGGACAGGAAAAGTGCCCACAGGCACTTAAACTTAATATGGTCAGTAACAGTAAACAGTAACATGGTCAGAAGGAGCATGTACAAACGTTTCCGAAATAACCACATGTAAGACTCTGATGCTTAAAATGTTTAGGGAGAAAGTGGAATACTGGT
The DNA here is from genome assembly GCF_055471065.1 of Atractosteus spatula. Taxonomy (NCBI): domain Eukaryota; kingdom Metazoa; phylum Chordata; class Actinopteri; order Semionotiformes; family Lepisosteidae; genus Atractosteus; species Atractosteus spatula. The sequence continues at coordinate 41,873,504 of NC_142707.1, read as the reverse complement.
GTGTATTTTTTCTTTAAACTACCAATACCAGCCATATACAGTCTGTAACGTAGGAATTTCTATATGTCTTTATTTAGTGGTTACATTAGTGACAAAGGCTTAACTTTTAGCTTCAGTAACGCATACGCCGTATGGCATACATGTTTGTTTTGGGTTTTGCTTGTTCACATATCTCCCCTTTTTATAAAACGACATGGTTGAAAACTGTTCCAGAGCCACTGTTGTTTCATCAGTGAAACGTACATCATGAAATGCCTCTCTCTGTTCAATCCACTGGAAAAAAGAAAAGGAGCATAAAGCGTCTGATGGTCATAAACGATATTCATTTAGGAACAGCATCAGAGATATGTTTTTAACTGCACTGCATCGGAGAGAATACCATAGTGTGTTTTTTTTTACTCCCTGGCGGAAACTGGCTTCCATAAGAATCAGTATAGCTTCTGGGAAATACATTTTTCCTGCATTAAAGTTGAACTCGTTCAGAGCGCCCTACATTACAAACTCCAAGCGTTTCATTTTGAACTGAAGACTCTCACACCTGAAGAAGGATTCACAGCCGAAACGTTGCAGGCTGACGCGGCTACCCACCAAAGTAAATGTATTGCAGTAAATGTTTATATTATTATATCAAATTTTTAATTTTTTATTTCTTTGAAAAAATAAAACGTTTCCCTGTCTCAGAGATTAAATAAAACTTCACTCGCACCAAACAAATTTATATTTCTAAATATCACAACATGATCGAATTTAAGTCATTTTAATAACAATGAATAGTCACCTATGCGTAACAATATCAACATTTATATTGATTTAAATTGCGTTTAAATCGCCTTTTTGTTTAAAACCCATAAATAAAGCTGATACTGTTTAGACTTTTAATTATTTAAAACTGTATTACAGCAGCACAATGCACAATGCAACGTAAATCGCTATCTTTGTCTTCTGCTTAATAATGTTCACCTCTCTGTCCAGCAAACTAACAATTAGTAATAATAATGAACTTTATTGTATATGGCGCCTTTAAAGGTGGCTCCTCAAAGCGCTTTACAGGATAAAAACAATAACAACAATACTGTTAGGCTGGGCAAACGATTTTTTTTTTAAGAAATACAAAATGAGATATAATGATGTGTTCCGGCTTAGACATTAACGAAGAGCATAACACGTGGGCGGCGTAGCGGTCGGCTCTAGCAACTTTATACCGATACACTGCAAGTACAACCCCCCTCTCTGCAGGAGTGCTGGCTGTGACGAATTAAACCGGTTTCACAGGTATTTTCAAAGTAGAAGGGGGTGAGATTTCCAGCGAAAGACACCTCCCCCCTCAAAAACCCAGTAAGTACAGTACTTACTAGTTAAGAAAGCTAGGCTCCTCAATGAAATCGCTTTAACATGCTAATGCGTTGGTGTAACAGTCCGGGCGTGGCAAGCTTCTAATGTCAACCCTACTACGGCGAAAGGAACCCTTCTTTCATTGGAAGACAATGAACATATTCTAGCCCTAAATGAATTAATAGCAAACATGGTTTACATAAAAGACATTTTTCCAAGAAAGTTTAGCCTTTGTCACTAATGAAACCACTAAATAAAGACATAAATATAGAAATCTTAAGATTTTTAAAATATGACTTTGCTAAAATTTATTTAAAAATAAAAACGATTACAAACGCCAGCGGAGAAAGAGAACAGGGGAGGGGTGTTGGTTTTGCATAAGGGGCGGGGCTATGGAAATGAGGTCTATTTGGGAATGTGGAGTTACATGTTCTGGCTGTTTGTGAATTATCGTTGTTGAGTATGGAGTGTTGAGGTATTGATTTTGTGTAATGCTTTATGTTGAAAATTGAGGTGGATTTTGTTTATGATGAGGAGGATAAACTGGGATGAGAGGAGGGTTTGGTTTTGCATAAGGGGCGGGATTATGATAATTGGAGGAATTTGAGAGAGTTTAATGGTTTGATATATTTGATTTTGTATTGTGGTTGTTATCTATGTTTTTGGTTGGTATTATGTTTATATGGCTTATATGAGCCTAAATAAAAAGAAAAAGCATTTTCAGAGAGCAATTACGCTGTGTTTATGTAGAATAAGTGATTAGGTTTATGAGCAATCTAATTACTTATTCGTTTAAAACGCTATATAAAATAAAGTTTATTATTAATTTGCTGGACAGAGTGGTGAACATTATTATGCATAAGACAAAGATAACTATTTACGTTAAAAGACATTTAATTAAACACGGGTTTGTGATTTAAATGGGAATGGGGGTGACGGGAACTCTTAATCTAAATAAAAATAAAATAAATAAAACAGGTTTCGATAGTCAATAACCACTTTTTATGCACGAAACACGGGTGATTTTTCTTCCTCCTGATTAGTTTAGAAATCTGTGTACGTTGTAAGGTTTTTACTTCTTAATTAAACTTTTAAGATACACGTTTCGAATAGAAAGAAATCCTCTTCCTGGTACAGTATGTATAGCAGACCAACACGTCTTTTTTCTCCAATCAGAGGGGTGTCAGATGGTGTCAGCCAATCACCATTCTGAAGCCCTACCATAATCTCTGGTATAGGGAGAACCCAGAATTCTGTCCCATAGTTTAGATACTGTAGATGATAGATACTTTTATTGATCCCGTGAGTAAATCATTTTCATTTTAGGAAATTATTAAACGCTCAGTTAAAAGCAAAGGAGATTGTCTGTTATAGTGGACATAAAAACAAGAGTTTGCTGCGGCGTTATTGGAAACGCATATTTAACAAAAAATCGCTGGCATTATATCCTAGAAGACACAGACCGGCGCCAGACTGGGAGAATGCCCGCAGCGTAAAAGAAAATGCCTGATGAAATAGGGATTGGACAGTTTCCAAGTGCTTGTACAATCGATGGAAATGTTCAAATAAATGTGCAAAAGAAATAAACAAAATAATCATTTATTTCTTTATCATATTGGCTAGCTAATGTCCTCTCTTTGCTAGTTAGTGGCTGTGTTGCTGCGTTGGGTAGCAACGGGTGACTGTTCTCAGGCGGAAGATGTAAACAGCTTAATTTTCGTGTTAAATAATTTTTTAAAATTAAAATTCATTCTATACAGCAATCGCATATTTGGGTACCGTTTCATAAAACTTTCATGCTTAAAATGTTTAGGGAGAAATGGAAGACTGGTGTCTATTTTTTCTTTAAACTACCAAGACCAGCCATACACAGTACAGTTTACATACAGTAATGTTTATGTTCCTAAATTAATATCGTTTATGACCTTCAGATGCGTTATGCTCCTCTTCTTTTTATGCTCAGCTACTAAAATTTCCCTTTAGTGGTAAAATTCCATATAAATATTCAATACTAAGCGGATTAAAATGTGCACAGTAAAGAGATTAAATGATTAAATCTTTTCACTACCAACCAATGCACCACGAGTGCCCCTGTCGGTCATTTTGGCCAGCCAATCACTTACCGTGGTGTCCTGCGGTGGCTTGTGGGTAGTTTACCGTACCGGGGGTTTGTACCGTGCATTTTGAATGGCTGCATCTGTACGTCCCATGAGGACTTTCTGTTCCTGTAGTACCAACAGGAACTACAGGAGAGCACATATTTCAGCTTCTGAATGAATTTATCGAAGAGAATGGCATCGACTGGATAAAATGCATCAGAGTTTGTACAGACAGTGCTAGAGCGATGATAAGCCGACACAGCGGTGTAGTTGAATGAATTAGAGAGGTTGCTCCAGAAATTAATGGACGCATTGCAACATCCACCGCGAGACCTTTGCTGTCAAGAAAATGCCTGATGATTTAAAATCTGTTAGACTGTTGTGAATTGTATCAAGGCTCAAAAAATAAATTCACGTCTGCTTTGCTCGACTAAACAGGCTCACCCCTCTCACAGAAATGGTGCTTTTTTATTGTTTATTTTTATGTTGTTGTTCCTGTTTTTTTTTCTGTAAAGCGCTGTGAGAAGCCACCTTTAAAGGTGCTATATCAAATATAGTTTATTATTATAATATTTATCATATGTGTATGTGAGTGTGTGCGCGCAATTGTTAAAAGGAAATATCTTTACATGTTTAAGAGCTGAAAATGATTTTTAAAAATCACATTTAACCTAATGATAAAAAAATCAAATTAAACCTATCATTAAGGTACACAGCTGAAAGCATTAAGTTTGTTCATGCTGGAACCCCTGCTCTTGATTAGTTTTAATTCTTGTTGCACTGAAGCAAGGCTTATAAGTCTACAATTATATGTTACCACCCTTTGATAATGTTTTTTAGATCTTTTGTATGGATGGACATTACTTTAGCAAATGTGATACAATAAAAATATACATTATTTTAAATTAGAAATGAAACCACTGCCCTGTGACTTTTTTAACATCCATAAAACCATGAGAAACATTACCAACATTACCAATGACTGACTGACATTCAGCCTAGCTCACGTAGCTAATTGATCTGAGGCTGTAATCACTCATTGAAACAGGTAAGGGCATCAGCTTAAGTAACTTGTTCCAGGCTCCCACAATTAAATTGTTGAAACAATTTCTCAGTTTTCTACATGATCTGTTGGTGCTGGATGAAGTAGGCGCAGTTCTATATTTAAAATGCTTTAGAAGCTTTTGGGATGAAAAGTGCTGTATAAATGCAATTAATATTAGCATTAATACCATTAATATTGTAATATTTTTCAGATAATGTTCACAATTGTAAGGCATAATGTAAACTAAAAACTGTTTATTGCTTTGTTTATTGTTCAACAAGCACTGTTACACAAGGAATGTAAAAAATAAGTCCTACCTGACAACTGGATAGTGCTCTGACTGCATTTAAATCTGAACCTGAACAGAAAGTATTGGCTGTTCCCTGTACAATAAGACCTTTTCCCTCTGTCCATTGTTCAAGTTGATCAATTCTGTCCTTCAGCTGTATCATCATTGTACCTGTCAAAGTAAAGAACATGGTTTCTGAAATCTTTCATTCCTGAAAGTTGCTGCACTAACTGGAACAGGCCTCACAAAATAAGCACTTTATTCCTTATCTCTCCAATACATACTGCTGGGTATTTATGAAAAAAGCAGTATGTACTGTATGGTGTTATACAGTCTCAAAACTTTCCAAAACTCTACAAAGCATTGAGTGTCCTCTCCTTTATACTGTATGATTTTACTACTGTAATATGCATAATTGTTTTAGTTAATCTGTAACTAAATTCAATATGAAAATATTTTCTCTGAACTTCTCTTCTTCACTTTTAATATTTATAGTATGTATCAAATACACAAGTCACAGAAAATGAAATATAAATTGACAGAATGCAAATTAACTTTATTTATAATACAATTTTAAATGAGAAATGATCAAACAAAAACATTGATACCTGTGAATGCATTCTTGTGATTGGGGTTGTTTATAGTAAGAACTGCAATGCCACTGTCCTGCTTGATGAGGTCAATTGAGCCTCCTGGGAATGCCTGAAGCTTTTCTTTGATCTCTTCTTCATTAAAACAACTGGCATTTGTGTAGATGGCCTTGCTCCTTTTCTGAAACACTACTAATACATTCTGTGTTTTCTGAAGGAGGCGAATACCAATATTCTGCAGTGCCATTCTGAAATAATAAATTAATATGAGAGAGGAGAACTTGATGAAAAAAACTATATGTTTTATATAACTGATCCAAATTCAAAATGCATTATGAGATTAAATTGTTACTAACTTAACAGTTAGGATATTAAGTCCCAGTTCTTCTGGAACATTTTAAAAAGGTAACAGCATCATTGATCATTTTACAAAATTAAATCTAACACTATTTACAAACTAGGCATCCCAGAGGCCTGCTTTCCTATTTTCCATGAAAACCTAGATTGCTAACCCTGTAATTTAAACCCTATGAAGCTAAAGAACCCTATAAATTCAGGTGCTCCAATATGAATGGGAATGCATGCACTAACCAGGAGGGAACGTCTTTAGTCTGGTGATTTCACATGAAGAAAATCAGACTTTTCTAAAACAACAAGACAGCAAGCTCTCAATGTTCAAATACATAGCTAGAATTAAGGTTGCTCAGAACAAGGTTATTCTTCTGATTCTTCTCTCTCTCTGCTCCCTTTCTTTCTTCTTCTCTTCTCCTCTTTCATGTCTCTCTTTTCCCCATTTCTGCCTAACTTTTATTCTGTGTTTCTAGACTGTACTCTTAATGATTTACCAATTCATTAATCAACTGGGGTAAACTAGTTTCATTATTGTCCCTTGAATCGCCTACAAGATAGTAAATACATTTTCTCCTACCGATTGTTTCTTATCTTTAGTGATCACTGTAATAGTATTTTAATGTTTTTAATTTGCACAATCGAACAGCAAATACTATGAGGTGCCGTTAAGGCCATTATTCAAACTTTACCTCTCATATACACCCAAATTGCTTTCACATACACACAAAAAGCTCTCACATTTACTAGTTTTACCTCTTACATACACATAAAACACTCTCACATTCACTAGTTTTACATCGCACATATACATAAAACACTCCTCCACAATGTGAACGCGAGAGGCAAAACTAGTGAATGTGATGCATTTTATGTGTATGTGAGGTAAAATGGAGAGTGTGAGAGCATTTTATGTGTATGTAAGAGGTCAAATGGAGAGTGTAAGAGCATTTTATATGAATGTGAGAGTTAAAATGGAGAGTTTGAGAGCATTTTGTGTGTGAGAGCAATTTGTGTGTGTATGAGAGGTAAAGTTTGAATAATGGCCTAAACGGCACCTCATAAAATACTGCAATAACATACATTTATGTCAAACACTTATCCACTAATCTGTGTATTTCTATGCAATAAGAACATAAAACAAAACTAAAAAAAATGATCCATTCATACCATCTAGCTCATTTGCAAGCTAGTAATTTTTTTCACTATAGGATTTTGTCAAATCATTTCTAAAAGAGGACAGGGTCAAAGTCAATTGAAAAAAACAGTCTTCTGGTTTCAGTTGTAAATGCACTTACATGTAGTTTTCGCTTGTGCACTTTGATTTGTTTTACTGCTGATCAATCCAATTACATTGACTTGGTCAATGATTTTGAGTATTCTAAATATTAGAATAAGGTCATTTTGCATTATTCTCTGTTCAGGATTTAAGCCTGTAAGTGTTTTGTTTTGTTTTTTTAATCCTGAAATGCATTTGGTTACCCTTCTTTGAACAGAGCAGAAATATTTTTTGTAACATGATGATCAAACTTGACACAATATTCTAAATTTAGTCATACTAGTAAATTGTAATTTTTAACATAATCCATTTAATTTTCTGTTTTAATTTCTTCCCCACATTATCTAGAGCAAGAGATGTAAATGACATTTCAACATAAATTATTTTTAGTTTCTTATCTTACATAATTATTTCTACCTACAGTATAACCAGTTTTGAAAAGTTATTTTTGAATTTATTAAGCTGTTTCTACAGTGCCTTCTAATCATTGTATACTGGTAATTTTTGCAATCTTAAATAGTTAATTAACTATCCCATAATTTAAATAATTTTGTAATTAGGAAGAGCAGTGAGCCTAATGAAGATCTCCGATAATTATCACCTTAATTTGAGCATTCACTACTAATCTACTATCTGTTTACTATCCATTAACCCATTCTTGATCCAAAGACATGCTTCAGACACCTACTGTATCATCTGCAATTTGCCTATTTTATTTGAATTAAACCTTTTTGAGGGACCTTATCAAAAGCCTTTTCAAAATCAAAATATTCCACACCATGCACTATTTGTATACATTAATGCTGTTCTTGTTCAAAGGATTCTGGCAAGGTAGTTAAGCAAGACATACCTCTACTGTATCTAGTGTACCTATTACCATACACATGATCTATAAAAGTTTTCATGAGTATTATCAGCTCCTTAACCTTACATGTACACATGTATTTTACTAAAGTTTTATATATTTCCCATTTTAGATATCTTAATGAATCAGACATAATATCAGAGGATACTTATATATAGTAAAGAAAGAAATCCCAACTACCACAATTGTACACATCATGACAGGGATAAGCCTGCATGCCTTTTAATTAATATCCTAAACAAGTACTCTTATTTTTTTCAGCACACCTGCATACCCGGGTATCAATTAAATTAGACCCTTCTAATTACCCTATAATACCTTGGTTTGGTTTTGTCAAAGTTTTTTTACAAAGTTCTTGACTGACTGCTCAGACTATTTTGTTAATGACATAAATAACACCTTCCTTAAGTGGTAGAATATCATCAGGATCTAGAGATTTATCTTAAATACTTATAATACCTGTAACGTGTGTTTATACAGAATTTTTTTTTCCTTTGGCCTAAACATACTGTTGGTGTCTTTTGTTGCAATGTTATTATCCCTTTATTGGCCTTTTTGTTATATCTTTTTTACTTGTGTTTGCAATTGATTCTACTTTTCTTCAACAGAATGGTGTTATCTCCTAAAGAACATTTTTCATTTTCTAACTTGCTTTCCTTCTCCTTATATTCTCATATGAGGCTCACTTATCCGCCAGGGATAAAGGGCAAGGTTTAAAGAAGTTGAAGACCATTATTCATTTTATTGTTGTTGTTTCATCAGGCTCACGAACGCAGGAATTAATGTACATCCCATCTCTCTGGGCCACAGCTGTCAATTAATTTATGAAAACTAACTAAAGATATTAAATATTAAATATAAATGAAATATTTAAAAGGGCAAAGCATGATTTTCTCCTCTAAACAATCAACATGACGGATGTGTTTTTGCAAAATAGTACATAATTTATAGGCGTACGAATACAGAATGGAGCATAACATAAACACCCATAAATGTACAGTATAATTACCATCAGACAGTATGGGGCAGTAGTGAACAATAACCTTTCCAATAACTTTCCTTCCACGATACTTTTACTATGACAGCAAAGAAGAATAAAGTGTTACTTTTTTGCTAAAGTACATTCCATTTAGAGTATTGTAGTACGATATTCCTAAAAGAGGTATCTTAATTCGCAACTTCGTGAATTGATTATGTAGAAAGTACTTTTATTCTTCCGGATACTTTATGACTTGATGTCAAATATCTCAGAAATTTGAATATTTTAATATCAATTGTAATAGTCAGAACGTGTTCTCAACAACCTTCTACTAACCTGAAACGTTCGCAAGATTTCCGCCGGTCCTGTGTAACAGAAAACTCAAACCCCCAAGAAACAAGTCTAAATTGATAATTTCCTACTGGAGGTGCATTAATCCGGTTTAGCGAGACAGGGAGAGTTAAGACTTTTTCCGAATCAGTGAATATAAATTCTGATTATGTAAGAAAGATATCTTTATAAAAGCACGTTGGAGTCGTGTAGAGATCTCATAAATTTTAGTACTACCCACAGAATAAAACCGGCAGATTCAGTTTGCTGTGCACGTACTGTAGCTACACAAACTACAGGTAGCGTTGCGTCTAACGTGGCATGTCATTTACAAATGTTTTTTTTTACAATAACTAGTTAAATAAAACCGATATATTTTATCTGTTACCAGTTGATTTCAACATTGAAATAACCGATGATCACATCAGTTATAAGCTTTATGTTGCATTTATGCTTAATATAGTTTCTTCGCATTATTATAAAGTATCCCTAGCCACTCGATATATTTATGTTCAATATTTTTTTCTGTGACTCGTAAAAGGGGCAATATACTGTACAACCATTAAACAAACGTGCTCAATGACTTTTCTACTAGGTACAGATCACAAAATATTTTTTAAACAATTACTTAGTGTTTCTTAATATATTGAACAAATGATGAGTCCGACTTAATAGGTTGACCTTCAAATGTATATATACTTTATATCCATCCATTTTCTAACCTCTTTAACCAATTCAGGGATGCGGGGGAGCCAGGGCCAAGCCCTGCAAGCAGGATACACCCTGGGCAGGATATCACAGGGTACCCAGGAAGTGCACACTCTTACACCAGGGCCAGTGTTCCCAGAAACTAATTAACCTACTAATACTGTATGTCTTTGCTCAGGGGGGAGAAACCAGGGCACATGTTGGAAACCTGCGCACAGACATGGAGAATAAACAAACTCCATGCAGATAGCACCTTAAGTCTGAAACTGAACGCAGGGCCTCACTGTAACCACTAATAACCACTGTGCCACTATGCTCCCCGTGTACAGTATATACTGTACTTTATTGAAGTACTGTATTGGTCATATACTATGGTAATTATTAATTTTGTCTTTTACCTACCAAAGAGAAAAATGGGACTGGTTGTGGTGCCAATAGCTGTACCGGAGGAAATTAAAGAGAAATTAACATTTAGGATCTTACATCACAGCTACAGTATCTTAAGATGTCAGTTGTTCATATTAATTTTATACCTACAATTTAACTGTTATTGTGTCTTCAATGTCTGAGAGTATTTATATATTTTATAATCATTGAACATACAGTATATGACCTCTAATAAAGTTCTGTTCAGCAGCTTACAGAAAAATGAATTATAACATTGACCAGATATTACAGATTGAACTTTTGTTCCATACTGTATGTTTCAATACAATAATGTAATTGCACGCTGTATGAATAATATACTGTTTGAATTTTTTGGGCTGCAAATTATTTCTTATAGAGTCTTAGAAACTGAGCTTTGGGGATGTATTTGCAAAGAAACGTTGAAAGTTTGTTCCTTGTAGTGTACTTTTGTTTAAAAAAGGGTTTTGCAGTGTTTTTCTGCTATAGAGTGCTACTTGAGCTGTCACTTGAGTGGTGACTCTTATTTTTTTTAATTTAAAAGCATACAGAATGATAAGTAGGGCCAAACATTAGTGGTAATTGTAATAATAATCTTTTTAATCTTTTCACAACACATAAAACATTGAATTTGAATAGCATTTCAGCTATTGTTACAAAAAAAGAAAATGGGGAAAAACTCAAACAGGTTCTTATTGCAACCTATACATTTCCAATACTTTATGTCTGGTATTCCAAAAGACTCTACACAATGTGTACAATAATCCAAAAACTCAGGGACTCCAAAATGATTCTATTTGTTCAAATATCTAATGCCATGAAAATATAGCATAAGCTCCATTCAGTGATATTTAAACATTACCTTGTGTACTGTAAAATTACTTTTATATTTCACATTACCTTTCTATAAAATAATATAGGGTTAGTCAACATGTTGTCGACAAGTATAAATGCCCATTATTTTACCAAGTTAAAGTTTAAGTTTTGTTTTCTCCTCCACAGGTGGAGCTGCAGTCGTACAGTATCCACAATAGCATCACCTGTGGAGAAATCATTTTGTGTTCTCTATTATCATGAAACAAAATCAAGTGTTTCCGTGCAGTGATCGTTCCAAACTAAATTTCACAAACATCCACCAATGTGAGACTCCATCATTAAGTGGTACAGGCAGTTTGTGGGGCGTGGACGCATCTGCATGGGCAAAAGCACAGGTTGTCCTTGCACAGATGACGTGACTGTGGGCCATGTTAGAAACTTTGAAATTTATGCTTTTGTTTGAAACCTTTTTTGTCACAGTTACCCATGTAATTAATTTGTAATAAACTGTCAAAGTTGTCGACAGCATTTTCACTAAACCTGTATTTTACAGTGACCAATATAAATACAAATTGTTTACCTCAGATTTTACTTCTTTGCAGTACCTCTGTAACCTATTAAAATAGTACGTTTTTTCTATAACTATATATAGGTATTTATCTGTGATCTCTGAAGTATTATTTATTTTCTTACTTATTGAAGAATGCAAGTTTCAGCAAATTAAGATGAAAATGAGAAATACCTCTTTCCTTCTCTTTCTTTTAATATAATATTTTTGTGATTTTATTAACACATAATCTGAAAATAATTCACATTTGATGTAATTGGTTTGAACCACTGGAGGGCAGTGTTTAGCTGGTGACTGATTTCTAAAAATATTTTGATTATGTGTTTCTGAAATTGCTCCTGAAACATTTATAAAAACAAATGAAGCAGTTTTCCTAATTGTTTTTTTTCTATTACCTTGTGTCCCTAAATATTATTAGTATATAAGAAAATTGAAAACTCAGGTAGATACTTTTATGAGTTTCCATTCTATCATTGATTAGTTTTTTCTCTGATATGAACTACTCAGATATAGTTAGACATATAGATATTCTATTCCTGGAAATTCTGAGAAAGAGTGGGAGTAACTGAATATGCAACACTTACAGTAGCAAGTGAAAACAGTGCAAAGTCAGGGCCACTTAGGTTATTATACATATAAATGGACTGTGCTGCAGTTTTATAATTTGTCAGGATATATCAGCCTGTGTAGAGCACATCCTGCTGTATCAGCACTTGACTGTTCATCTTTTTAAAAATATTTTTCCTTTAGGCTTTTATTCTACAGCAGTCTCTTTCAGACTAGCCTGTTTTCAACAATCCTCTTTTGACACAGTACCCTCCAGTTATGTCATAAGAACATAAGAAAACACATAAAAAATGTTAACAAATGAGAGGATACCATTCAGCTTATCTGTCCCAGTTGGAGGTAATAGTTAATTAATACTATAATCTCATTCAGCCATTTCATAAAAGAAAACAGGGTTTCGGCTTCAATATCATATGGCTTGGCACCTTGTTTCATATTCCCACAACACTTTGAATAAAGGCATGCCTCTACTTATGCCCTCTGGCTCATGTTTCACTATTTATTCTGAACCTGCTAGATTGACTTTGTCAATGTCTTTGATTATCTTGAAGAATTATATCAGACGCCCTTGTAGCCTTCTTTGTTCAAAACTGAAAGGGTTCAGTTTATTCAGGCTGTCAGTATAGGACATCTCCTTAAGCCTCAGAATGTATGTGATTGTTTTTATCTTGATTGATTCTATATGACTTCTACAATGTGATGACTGTACACAATATTCTAAATGAGGCCTTTCTAGCGTGTTCTGCAAATTCAACAAAAAATCCCGTTATTTAAATTCTACACTTTTAACTATATTTCCTAGAAGAATGGCTGCCTTTTTAATTTATTTTTTGACATTGTCTAGTAGGTGTAAAAAAATAAGCCTTTTTCATAAGCAGCTTTTGTTAACTCAGCTTTCCAGCTCTTTCCAGTTAACTGCATGCAAATACCCTACAGTTGTCTACATTTAATGTCATATGAAAATGAGTTTGTACAGTCTTGTTTTTTTCGATATCTTTTTATATTTTATTTGTCTTAAACTGACTAACAAATAAATTGATAAACTTGACTAGTTTATCACTATTATTTTAAAATCCAGATTTTTTATGTTAATTCTATTATGTCCCAGTACAGATCCCTGCATTACTCTGCTAGTAATAATCCCAATTTGAGTATTCACATCTTATCTTTATTTTCTATTTAATAACTAGTTTTGAAACCAAGCACTCATGTTTCCCTGAACACCTACCAATTTAAAAAATAAGTCGTTTATCCAAACTTTCTCAAAAGTCTCCTGAAAATCTCATTACACTATGGGGCTGTTTCAGAAAGCAAAATTACTCAGTAACCGAATAACATTAGTAAACATGTCAACAAAAGTCTGGATTTTTGGTTTCTCGAAGCAGGTAAATTGTATCTGGATAAGTAACTACAGCAACATACAGTACTGTATCCTCTATTCTTATCATGCTCCAGGGTAAGGTAAATCTTTATGGATAACAACTAGATTCACATACCAATCAATCCCATGAAGAAAACATCACTGTTCTCTAGAGATCCAGTTGATATTTAAGCCTTACAGAGAGAATTAAGTTTAGAGATAGCCAAAACCCTTTACAGTTTGCTGATAATTTGTATCTGAAAGAAACAGTAGCATTTCAGCAGACAGGGTACACTTTACATTCACAATCTCTTAAGCTCATACATTAATATTGCTTGTCGTAGTTTAGCATTAAAAGAAACCCATACTCTTTTCTTAGGAGTACAATTCCTCATGACCAGTCCAGTTATTTACTGTGTTGTAACTCAGAGTGCTTCAGTAAAGTGACAGTGTGTCATGCAATGAGGAAACTGGAGTTTTCACTCAAACAGTTTTAGCATTCTTAACCTTTCCCAGCCATGGATTAGTAAATGCTATCAAACAGGGGTTCCATGAAATAATAATCTCATACTGTATGTACTGTAGTTTTATCCACTGTAAATGTATCTTCTGTTCTCTGTGTAACAGTGTGGAATTCTGGCTGCCTTTTCACCGGCGGAAGTTTGATACCTCTGGTTGAGGTAGAGAGCCAATGTGTAGTTACTCTGAGTTGTCTTCTTTCAGCCTGCAAGAAATAATGAATGGTGAGAATCTACATGAGTGTAGAGAATTCCCTAAATAAAGAAAAGGGCTTCCGCAGCCTTTCAGCTGGTGCCGTGGTTCTAAGGGTGAACACCAGGAGATCGCATGAGAATGTAATTTAGGCTTTCTAACGAAGACCCCAGGTGGTGCTGATATACGTTCTCATGCAGAATTAGCTAGAGAGGGGACAGTTAGAGGGCCCTCTAGTGGTGCCCAGTGGGAAGTCCCTTCCCACTTTCACATCTGTAACTATATGTCATAATCTAAACATTTGTTGCAGCATTTCCTAATGTAACAAATGCCCTGGACTACACAGACATCCTCATTAGCCCCCACAAGGCCAAACTGTCAAATGGCCTTTTTTTAACAGAAAATCAATTCACAGCATCAATGTACAGTTAAAAAATAAAATTCCAGCCTTAAACAATATGAACATTGATTGCACAAAAGACAAAAAAAACTATCAATCAGTTCTATCAAAAGAAGCTTTTAGTTGTGTTGACCTTAAGCAGGTGTTACCTAGCCTTAGGCATTCATAATGTACAGTTTCCATCATTACATTGTTTCCTGTTTAATCAAATGATCTATGATGCATGGTGTCACATCAGCAACATGCCTAAGGGTATCCCCAATAATTGGTAAGACATCATTAGGCCCTGGAGATTGATTAGTTTTGAGTGCTTCTAGTACCCAAATACTTTTCATTCTTCTGTGTGTAGAAAATCCGCACTCTCAGTCAGGTTTGTTTGTGAGAAAGGCGCAGTGAGTTTATTATGTACAGTATGTACTGTATACAGGAATTGATCAGCCACAGGAGCCACAGTCAATTCATAGTACGAGCTGGTACTTTCCCATTTATATAGTAAAGCAGTTACACAAAAACAAGCACAGAGGAGGAAGTGTTTCCTGAGGAGTGATACCACTCCAAGTGAGTAGTTAACATATTTGTGCAATAAGGCATTAAGCAAAGATATCGCAGAACAAAGACAGCTTATTTACAACTCCAGATATCCACTCCCCACTAGTCCTTGAACATTATTTTTAAGTCCGGAGCAATTTCAGCGCCGCAAATCTTATGTGACAACTTCTGTTACTCCCCAGGCAGTTTTTCTGCCAAACAGCTAAGAGCTCCAATATGCTCTTAACCCTTTCCTTCTTATGCAGATACTATCTAAAACAGAACTTTATCCTTCCACTGCCTAAGGTACAGTATATTGCCATATTGTTGACTTCTTCATAAATGAAGAAAATAACCTAAGTAGTGCAGTAAAATAGGTCATAAGTACATCAACCATTTTCTATTCTGTTTAGACATTACCCATTTGTATCCTGGATATATTTTACTTTATCTTTAATGTTTGTTTTGTATGACAGGTACCATGCTACTTTTCCACTACTTGCCTGCATATGGCTTTCAATCAAAATTTACTTTTGAAAAGTATACTTTATAAAGTTCTGTATATCAAAAATAATTTTAATATATACTGTAACTTGTAAACAATTAACAAATAACAGACACATACTGCAATAAATAAACATAAAAGAAGATAAATAGCTGCAAATTCTATTTGAAACTTTTACTAAAAGATACTGTTAGGGTGCTGTCCCCCAGATTGGTTGAGAGGGACCTGTGTTCTTCAGATTTGAAGATAAAGAGAAGAAAAATGTTTAGCAAAAATTGTTAAAGAAAAACTGAAATTGAAAAAATAGAGGAGGTAAACAAAATCTCCAGTTATTGATGAGGTTATACCCCTATACAAAAACAATGGTCACAAAAAGTATCTGAAAAAATTAGTTTAAAAAAATCCATAATGGCAATTAATGTACCAGAATGTATTGTTTCTCAGCTCTCATCACCTACTGAGATTAACCCTTCAGTCAATAAAGGATTTGATTCAAGTTCTCTTTAATCTCTCTTCCCCAAATGACTGCAGTTAAGGTGATTAAATCCCTACTTGCTCTGTGTGGAAGATATTATTGTATCCCAAATGACGGGGCTGAAGCACTATCGAACAACATGGTTTCTTTCCTAAGGAAAGGAGGTGTGCTTTTCAACCAAGGTACAGTATAACTTACCTCAAAAGGGTGTGAAATGAATAATACACAAATATACCCTTAAACATGTCCAAAACTCAACATAAACTATAATGACTTAAGAACACATGCTCTATACTTGATGACATGGTTCAAGCGCCGACCATAAAAGAAACTGTAACTGGGTGTGTACAAGATTTTAAATACAATTTGTCCATAGTTCAAACTGAAAACATGCCCAACCACACCTTAATGTAAGATCATATTTGAATATTTTTATAGACTATTTAGGGACATGTGCCAATTCATCACAGATGTTAATTATGGCATTTTTTAAATTGGCACTTGAAATTCAAAGTCTAATGATTTCAAACATCAATAAAAAAATGCACCAAAATTATTTTTCACTACAGCAATTTATGTATTACTTTATATGTTGTCATGAGTTCCAATAACAGCTTGCCTAATAGCTTGTTCATGCTAGATTATCTCATATCCCTTTAGAAAGAATATAACGCTATCCGGTCATAGTGAAGGAACCACAGATCATTAACTCCATTATATTACTGTACAGCATATCATAAATGCAGGCTAGAAGCACAGACAAATCAAGTCAGCAGAAACACGCTGTGTGGAAAATTGATTGTCAATTCAACACCATAGCATGTTGATCTGCAGTTTTATTTTCTGTACAAAAACTGTGCCTTTTACAGAGAGAGGTTATGGATCATAGTATTTTAATACAATTTTACCAGAGTGGGGTCTTAAATCCAGTAATGATCAGCCATAAAGTACAGTATGGCTATCCCTTAGTACAGTACAGCATGTGAAATATCCCTGCAGGTTTATTGACTGGCTCTTTAGAAATACAAAAGAAGTCAGACATTTTTGTTTATTATATATTCTTATAATAATAATAAACTTTATTTTATATAGCGCCTTTTTTGGCTTCGCAAAGCGCTTTACAGAATGACAACAACAATAAATAAAAAGAATACACAAGATAAAACACAATTACAATACACAGAGGAGACCGTGGATGGAGGTACTAAGTATAGTAGGAGCAGAAGGGTAAAGAATGGAACCAGTTAAGTAAAGGCTCTTCTGAAGAAGAAGGTTTTGAGTCTGTATTTGAAGGAGTTTAGAGAAGGTGACTCTCTGATATCCTTGGGGAGAGAGTTCCAGAGCATGGGGGCATAACAGGAGAAGACCCTGTCACCCATAGAATGTAGATGGGCCTGGGGGACAGTTAGGAGACAGAATTAGAAGAACGAAGGTTGTGAGGTGGGAAGTAGGGTGATAATATTTCAGACAGGTACTGAGGTGCCAAGGCATGCAGAGCCTTATAGGTGAGCATGAGGATTTTAAAGATGGTGTGTGCTTCTGACCATATTCTCAGCCAAGGTATTAGTCTTTCTAAAATGAGAATTACTTTAGAAAAAATGTTGCACACCGATCTTTAAATACTAAACGTATGGCTTTACAAAATGAGATTTATATGCTTTTTTTCATAGAAATAAAATACTCTGTATACCTGAAGTGGTAAAACATCTGTGTGACATACAGACCCTACGACAGACAGGCCCTACATGTACCACACAAAATCTTATTCTGGACCTGCAGCACAATTTTCTCTACACTATTATCATTCTATCCACATTATTTACTCTTGCACTATCACATTCTGCAACACAATATTTTCTATATTTCACACAATATTGTCTAGACACACTTGTCTCCCACTTACACTGTGGACTCTTTTGGCCCTGCATGTTAAAGCTGCCTAGACATATAAGCAAAGGAGTGGACCCTGTGCAGGTTTCAACTGATATGGATGTCTAATAGACACAGTGCACAACTGAAATCTAGAAACAGACTGAAATAGAGAACCAGGTAGACAATCCTAGAATAAATAAAACACCCACAGCAAAAGACGGAAAACAAGGAGAAACCTGGAGGTAAACGCATGAAAAAAAAGGACAAAGAACAATGCTGAACTGAACAAGAGAAGGAACAGAGGCAAAAAGCAGAATACTAGAAACAGCGGAAAATCGGCAGAAGTAACCAACACTGAAAGGACTGAGAGCACAGCTTATATAAGGCTGAGTAGGGGAGGTGTGGAGCCCCAGGTACACTACGTGATTGGTAATAGCCGTCTGCCTGGTCTGCGCCTCTGCTGCGGGCCAGCAACCACTGCTGTAGGCACCTTCTGGCAGTGAGACAATGGAATTGTAACACTGCAGTGGAAACATGCCAAACTTCCATTTAGCACCAGTGGATTCAGGAGCCAAGAACCCTTCAGGTAGCATCTTCTAATCTCTGCTCTCTTTAACACTAACCCTATTCAGCATCATTATACTGTAAACTTTCTCAATAATCACAATGCTATCACAATGGTTTCTCACAATATTCTCATATAAAACTTTCTTTTGTGCAAAAATTGCACTGACCATTCACTCATTCCCAGACATAACCACACAGGTGTTGTTACAGTTAAGTACATTCTTGAACTTGCACCAGACCCCTAGTGTGTTTATTCTAGACTCACTCCTGACAAAGAAATGCCTTCTGGAGCAGAATCATTACATATATTTCAATAGTCATTGAAATGGCTAACCCATGTCCACTACTTCACTTTCTAGTTGAAAATCTATTTTATTTAATCAGCTTTTAAAATAAACCTAAGTACATTTTTCAGGCTTGAGAAGTTAATAGTTCAAATTGTATTCCTTTTAATGTTCCTTGACCTGTCCATAATCTAACAATGCCTTTACAATTTTATGTTGCATTTGATTCAACACGACAAAGTTTTTTCTTTCAGTATGTTCTTAAAACTTTAACCTGTATTGTCCATTAGCACAGTCACTTACTTCAAAACAAACTAGATTACTTTTGAGGATTCAATCTTCATTCAAGCAGCAGTTTTCAAATGTTCAGTAACATTCCCTGTAGAATGTTTTTTTCATCATGACAGCTGAACACAAAAATCAAGCTGAAATTGCACACACAATAGGGGTAACCAATTTAAGCTTTTATCCACAATCTTAACATTGCCTGTTTCTGTGTATCACTAATGTTTACACAAGGTCAATACATTTCTGAGCTACTGCAGTCTCAAGAGATTACATCACCTGGTACCACAATTGTTAAGGAGAACATTTTTGTTCCACTAGAAAGGAGTATCATTGAATGTGCTTATGTACAGTTTATGGTAAGATATATTGTGTAAGATGTATGAGCAAATACATGTTTTAACAATTGTTTTTAATTTATAATATTTTTCCTATCATCTTATCTTTGGGTGTAATGGTGGTGCAGTGTTTGCTGTGACCTTGTGTTTAGGTTCTGGGTTTAGGTTTAGGTTACAGTATGTGTGTGGAGTTTGTACGTTCTTTTCATTTTGCATGGATTTTCTTTAGATGTTTCAGTTTCCTTGCACAGTCAAAAGACAGGTTGGGTAATGAGGTTCTGTAAAAATGGCCCTGTTTATGGTGCAAGTGTGTACATGTTTGTATTGTTTGTGTAGTCCCTGCGATGGACTGGTGCCCAGTGCTTCATGGAATTGGAATTGACCATGACTCTGAATTGGATAAGTGGTTATTGAAAGAGATGTGATGACATTAAGTATTTAATTAAGAATGTTTGGATTTAATTCCTTTATTACCATTTATATATTGTTACAGCTTTAGATGACTGAGATAAAGCTGATAAAGTTTGTGACACTTGAAAGGGAAAACACTTCAAACTTCAAAGGAGAAAGGATGTTTGCTGAGGTCTAGGGGGTCCCTTGAGCAGAAACAATTGTAAAGTTTATCTTAGTTTATCTTATTATACCTACTGTAGGTAAGGTGTGGGTTAATGATTGCAAAGGAGCAGGACAGAAACAGACAATATAAGATCACATGAAGAGCACAAGAACAAAAAAGAGGAAAGGGGAAAGGACGAAGGGACAAGAAGCAGGCAACAAGGAGAGAAGAGAGAAGTCCTAAGGAGTTAGGACTTGCAATATAGGTGAGAAATAAAGGGTATAAGAAATAAAAGTATTAATAGGCAATGGAAAGTAATAAATATGCAGATAATATAACTCTAGAGCATTAGTATAGCTGTAACTTTGACCTTTCCCACAGGACACCATCAGTATGACTCATTCAGCCCTTATGAGCCTACCTATGGGTTACAGAACATTGTAATTACTACTTCATTCCTGTAAGTCTTTCCTCTGACCTCAGGACATTTGGATTAGTAATATTGATTGGTGTCCACTTATGGCTAATTTGAAACACATAACTTAAAGCACTCACCATTTGAACTGATCCATTACACCTAAAAGAATTTCCCTCCAAACATAGCAGCATAACATGTTACATTTTCTCTTTCTATGTACATGTAAAGATGCAATACACTGGTCTAATATATGTAATCATATACTGTACTTTAAAGATATATATAAATGAAATAAAATGTTAATAACTACAGACCAAGTTTACAGCTTGGTAATGTATCAAACCTATCAAAATAAAACAGTTTTTATTGAGCACCAATTCTTTGACCTGGTCAGCCTCTGGAAAGACCATTGCTGGATGCTTACAAAGTCTTCCTTTGCTGCTGCAGCCAACTGATGAAGGTTGGCCAGTTATAGCTTTCTTATGTTAATGAGATTGAAAAATTGGTCCCACAGGTATTTTACTGGGCTCAGGTAAGTAATAAAATGGCCTTTGCAAGATTTGAATACCTTTCCAGAATAATTTACTCTTGAAATTGTGCTATTGTAGTTCTTTAAAAGTATAATTTTTGTGGTGGAAAACTTTGTTTTTTGTTACTTTTAAGAGGTTAAATATGATTGCTCTCTATGTTCACTAAAGGCATTATTTTCTTACATAATGTAATTCTAATAGTTCAAAATGTGCAGTCAGAAGATTATTATGGATGGCATTTTCCTCTCAACACAAGAGGTATTGTATATTTTGCTGTGTTAGTTAATTTAGTAATGGGAGCCTTATCGTACTGTAAAGTATTAAGGGTATCACTGTTCAAATTTTAAGTACTCCTTTATTTAAAAGTAAAACAGGCAGCATAGGGAACATTCACTATCCAAAGATGTATACAGAGGTCTTTATCTGATTAAATCATTGAAGCAATGGACATGCCTTGGAATTTTTTTGTACTAATTTTTAACTGAGAGTAATCCAATACTTAGTTGCTATTTGTGGTACCAATCTCTTGTTTTGTAGGAAAAAAAGGTTCCCATTCATTTAGTACTTATTACAGAGAATGTGACAAACTGGGTGTGTCGTTAAAGGATCTTTAAAATAAGTACTGTAGGTACAGGCCAACAGCCAGACAGAACACAGAACTGTAATGTTCAAAACACCTGTGCCTTTTATTGTACAGTGATTGGAAAACTGCTAAATGGCCTCCATAAAAATAAAGTCTCTTCCACACTCTTTAAACAAAACTTCCAAAATGTTAAAACTCACAGGTTCCTTTTTCTTCAGTCACTGGTCAGTATTGATGAGTGGTGCAAATGCTCTTGGAAGACAGCCTGGTGTCTTCTTTCCTGAGTCCAATGCTGTAACTGGTCTTGTAAACCTTCTGTTCTCTGCTGACAGGGGCTTTTGAAGGCTTTTCAAGAGGGTGGTAGTGTCCCTGTAATGTTTTGGGTGTGAACATTACTAACTGCCCAGGGCGTGTTCAAGAAATGGCTGAACAAATGGCCAGATGTAATGCATTGTTCAATTGCACCCTGCCCTTCCTAAGAACCCCCCCCCCCCCAATTGCAGGTTGAGTCAAGCCTGTTTGTCACACCACATGGTTAACTTTGAATGGTGTGGTAATTTCCCAGCATCGGTGTTAAGCCTTTGATCAGGGAAGCAAATGGTGAGGATAAGGCATGAAACTGCATCAACATTAGGGTGTCACTAGCCCATAATTGCATCTTAATATCCATACAGCCTTCGACACCTTGTTCCCCAACATCCACCCTTTTTGCTCATGACTCCACAAGTTCCTTTGTCTTCAGTCATCAGTCATGATTACCTGATTATTATTTTGTTGCATATGATACTTATATTCCCTGACAAAAGTGGGTTTATAATTCCATCCATCCATTTTATAGCTACTTTGTCCAATATACTGTAAAATCACTGGAGATACCACAACCTATCCCAGCAAGCTACGGGTGCAAGGAAACACCCTGTATTGGACACTCATTCATTGTAGAGGACACACACTCACACAGGGACCAATTTTCCTAGAAACCAATTAACCTACCATTATGTCTTTGGACTGTCAGAAGTAACTGGGACACCCCGAGGAAACCCACGTAAACACAGGGAGAACATACAATCTCCACACGGATAACGCCCCAGTTATTGAACCCAGCGTGTAAGGAATCCCCAATGAAGAGGTACGCGGATCCTATGCAGATGCAGGAGCTGGTAGATATCGAAACAGGCGTATAGTCCGAAACGTTAGGTGAGATCGTGGTCGAAAGGTGAAAGGTAGTTCAAAATCCAGGAGATACAAAGAGGCGTAAAATCCAAATCCGTCGGCGAGGATCAAAGTTGACAGGCAAAAGGGTAGTTCGGAAACTGGGATAAGTATAGTAAGCAAGGTACAAAAAAAGGCAAGATAGAGGTCTCTAAGAGAAGACTCAATACCGAGCAGCAGGAAGCGGGTTTGGATGGCTTAAATAGCGCTGCCTGCCTTGTTATTATCAACCCGCTGCTGGCAATGGTTAGCTCTTTTGTGGGATGATCTGGGCTTGCTGGCGGTCGTGACAGCGCTGTGCGGTAGCAATGTTAACCACTGCACCTGATGTCATAATTACATTTTTTTATTATTTGCATACTAAGCTTGAGTCAGGACCTTATATTGATTCTGAGTTGATTTTATATTTATTATTGTTAGAAAATAGGAGGGTCAGAAAAATAGAACAGTTAAGTAAAAGTATACCTGTGTCAAAAATGTACCCTGTGGTAAGCAACAATCTGAGGCACATGAGACCTTCGCATTCCCTTGCACAGTGAAAATTGGATAAGACAAAAAATAATAAAATAGCACAACTAAACAAGACAGAATGTTACACAACACACATCAATTCCACTTGATGTATCTCTGTCACCTACATTCTATAAATAAATGTTATATGTTCTGAGAAATAAAAGCTTTTTCTACTGAATTTTTTACATCCATGTTGTAGGATAGTAGATTTTGTCCTTGGTCATATTCTATTTCCCATTTTTTTCGATATAGCACCAAACCTAGAGATAATTTTTAGCCTGAGGATTCCACAACAAAATAAACAGAATTTCCTAAAATACGTCAGACAGTATGTAACAAGGTTCAAATTACTAGCATTTGATCTCCAAGACAGATCAGCTGAAATTGCTCAATCTTAGAGGAAGAGAAGGATGATGGTATTTAATTCTTCTCTTTGTGTCTTCCTGTATCTCTATCTTCCTTCTGTTCCACTATCTCTGTTTTTTTCTTTATGTTCTGTTCTGTTTGATGAAACCACTACTGATTTACTAAGAAGTTAATTAACAGCATAATTCATCATGAAATCCCCTTTGATTATCTGTGTTTATCTGTCTATAAGCTCACCTGTACTCTAGCTAGGAAAACACCTCAAATGAAACCCAATTGTTTTTAGGTTTTTTGGGATATAAAACCTTCAAAATGTGAATGGCAAATGTTAGAGATTTTATAACCCAACAACTGTAACATTTTATAATTCTAGCCCCCTTCCCTCTTTTGTTACAATGCTTTCACCTTTGCCTGCTTCTCAGACAGAAATGAATTGTCTCTGCAGTCAATAGTATTATTATATATTCTAATTTACTCTCACACAGGTTAGTTAATTGCTGTGTATCAGCACTATCAGCAGAAGCCTGTAAAATATTACCAGAGGTGATCTCTTGGGAAAGAAGATTAGTATTAAAATTGTAATGAGCTTTGCTTTGCAAAGCCCAGAGGTAATATTTTTACCACAATGTGTAGTCTTCTGTTCACATTCTTGGTTGTTAAATTGCTTGCTTTTTAATATTGAAAGTGTTTTTCTTCTGAATATAGAAGTTTTCTTGCTCATAAAAAAGATGACATGTAGAAGTCTCTTTAAAATATTAACAAGGAACAAGGGATCACCATAAATTATCAAAGTATGTAGAAACCTTCTCAATCAAATGCAGGACATTTTGGTCCTATTTTACTTTTGATGTTAAAATATTCTTCTTTCTCATCAATCTCAGATTCACAAACATTACCCAGGGCAGTCTTGTTTTGTGTGTGTTTTTTGGTCTCCTTATTTCCATATTAATGTTTGCATTCATGTTTTTCTCTTTCTTGTCAAACTCATACAGTACCTCAAGTTGCTTAAGGTCAAAATAATGACAGGACTGGCAAGACCACTGCAGATGTCAAAATGCAGATGTCTTCTTTGTAATATGCTATTTTAGTTTTGTCTGTCAGTATGTTTAATATTATTATTTTCCTGAAAAAACAAACCCTTTGTGTCCCTGAGGGTATTGCATGACATTGAAGTGCAAGGTTACTGAAATTCTGCTATAAGGATAAAATCACAGTGGACATTTGTGTTAAAGCTGTCAGCTTTGATTTAAGTCTTATTTAAACAAGTAGGGTCAGAAACAATGGTAAATAAGAAAGAGAAAGAGATGAACGTGTTACAGCGATATCTCAGAAACAAAATATTTTCATAGATTCATAGGGGAATACCTGGCATAATATCTTTGTATTATATTAAAAAGAATAATATTACCTAATTTGCTCAAATTGATCAAAGCTTTCATTTTGAATGGGACTTTTGGTGAGAAAAAGGTAGTACCACAATGTTTCTTGTGATTTAATGTTAAATAAATGTTGCTCTTGCTTAGATACAAACTTAAAATAAAAATAGGTTGTGTCCATGAAGAAGCTGTAGCGGCAATGCTTGTTAATAAGACAGAATTAAGTGTTGCTGGGCTTTCCCAAATGAGGCCCCATCTCTCTGTTCATCTCTGTGGTGCAGCCACAGAGAAGCTGTTCATGCAGGCTGATTTAAGGTTTCTTTTGATAAGGTTTCCTAGGACAGCTCCCAAAGGGGGATGCACTTAGCTAAGCCTGGCTATCATGATCAATGGTCATCCATTGGCGCCTATCTGTCTAGGGAGTGCCAGATGGACATCTGTACTGCATTCCTAGGTGTCAGGAGTAAGTGACTCATATCTCACCTTGATCAACCAATCAGGGACTGGTAGGGCCGAGTAACCCACGTGGGACTCTGATGCCCATGGAACTTTCAGCCAATCAACGAGCTGAAGTTCCTCCAGGTAAAAACAGGCAACACAGAGAGCCTGAGAGATTCAGGAGTGAGACTTCTGAGACAATTCTAAAGGGAATTCTAAAGGAGAATTCCAGGGCAGGACGGCCCAGGAGCAGAAGGCTCCCAAGGGCAGGACATTCTCGCAGCGCGCCTCCTGACCATCCTGAGACTCAGCCCGGACAACCACGGAACGGCCAGTGTGTCCGAGTGCCAGAACTTTCCTTTGTTCTAAGAGTCTAGAGCGGAGGTTGCCAGAGAGTAACCAGAGGATCCACCCGAGGTTAGCACCAGCAGCAGGCCTCGTGAACAGGTCGGAACTGTGGAAAGCTGAATCACTATTCAGAACTAGCGCTTCATCAGGAACGAACCGGTCCTCTTCCTGACTTGCTGGGACCCACAGTCATCTTTTCTCCTGTGCACAAACTGTGCTAGTTAAAGCCAACACTAACTAGCCGGTCAGTGAGCATCTGCAGCGCACCGTCGCAAGCCGCACAGCACAGCCTGGCACCGAGCCAGAGAGCGCGGATTGGACAGCAGCAGCCTGCAATTGTTTCTTTGTGCTCGCAGGAGATCTGAATCCCCAGAGATTGGATGAGTATTCAACTTCAATGCATTACAGCTCGAGAATTCAATTGTTATCCCAACCAGTTGATATCAATTTAATTCCTAAGAGTTATGTACTTGTTTCAAGTATCTAATGTAGAAGTTATAACCAAGTTCATTTATGAAACGGTCTAAATGAATGATATACTGAACGTATGTCCTCTTGATATGTGTAACACTTCGTAACTGATTGAATATATATCTTTTGTATTCTGATAACCCTCTCGATAAGATCTGTTAGGTTTATATGCATATTTTATGTATTAATAAATGTATCCTCGTGTATTAGTACCTGTGTGTGTGCGTTGTTTGAGTTATGTCGCATGGTTGGATTCTAAAGCCATCAAAAGAATCAACTTTGTGATTTACTGCTACAATTAATAATTGTCTCAGTAAATGCCCAAACCCTACAGAACTGGTGCCTTCAGAGAGCCACTACATTTACATTTTGGCTATGGCAACGTTACAAAGCACATAAAACAAAAATAATTTTGAAAAAAATTGTCTACTGTTCTTATCTTTTGACATGTTGCAAAATAATATACAATTGTAGCAATTGTAGAATCACCCAGAAGTTTGAGGAGAGGGCATTTGTATTTGTTTCCCTACCCTAGATAAAGAATTCACCAGCAGTTGTCAAAGAGCTGTTTGACATTAAATTGCTGAGATAATCTGTACAAGGTGGACCACTTCTTTAAGTCCTACTTGTGTTTTTGCTGAGTTGGCTTTGAAACCCCTTCTCTGGAGTGCAGTACAGACTGTGATCAGATGTTTGGCAAGAACATTAACATTTCCCAATAGCACAAAGTGGCTCATGGCAGGGTAGATATACAGTACACTGGTCTTAAACAATCATCTATTGCTCCATTGAACATGTGGGAGAGGTGTGTGATACACATGTCCAGCTGAATTGTCTTCTTCCACAGAAATTTATTCTGTGACTCCTTCACTAATGGTAAAGACCAAAAGCCATGAGCAATATTCAGTGCTGTGAAAATGGTATGTGGTAACATGTGAGTATGCTGTTTGTTGATTACAGCTCAGCATTCAACACCATCGTACCCTCAAGGCTTATTACCAAGCTCAGGGACCTAGTACTAAACTCGCCACTATGCAATTAGATCCTGGACTTTCTGACGAGCCAACCGCAGGTGGTGAGAGTGGGCACAAATACATCCTCCACCCTGACTCTGAACATCGGTGCCCCCCAATGCTGTGTACTCAGCCTCTCCTCTACTCCTTATTCACTCACGATTGTGTCGCCAAGAACAATACAAACTCTATCGTTAAGTTTGCGGACAACACAACAGTCATCTGTCTGATCACAAATGGTGATGAGACTGCGTACAGGGAGGATTTTGAATCCCTGGCAGCATGGTACCAGGACAACAACCTCTCTCTAAACACCAGCAAGACTAAGGAGTGGATCGTGGACTATGGAAAACATCAGAGAGCAGACCACGCTCCCATTTACATCAGCGGGTCTGCAGTGGAGAGGGTCAGCAGTTTTAAGTTCCTAGGTGCTAACATCACAGAGGACTTAACCTGGTCTCACCACACCAACATCATGGTCAAAACAGCACGGCAGCGCCTATTCTTCCTCCACAGGCTAAAGAAGTTAGGCATGCTGTCACATATCCAAGCCAACATCTACAGGTGCACTGTTGAGAGTATCCTGACTGGCTGCATCACTGCCTGGTATGGGAGTAGCTCCGCCCGGGATCGCAAAATACTGCAGAGGGTGGTGAAATCAGCACAGCTCATCACCGGCTGCGTGCTACCGGCCATCGAGGATATCTACTCTGTTAGATGCCTCAAGAAAGCCAGGTCTATACTCAAGGACCCCAGTCACCCAAACCACAATCTGTTTTCCCTACTACCATCTGGATAACGAAACCAAAGCCTACAGACAAAGACCAGCACATTTCAAACAGCTTTTCCCCTACGGCAATAAGATTGCTGATCAGCCAGCCACAGCAGCCACCAGCAATTACCCAAACGACCACTGATAAATAGTCAATCCACAACTTTTTTTCTTTCCCCTGCGTTTTTTTCTCACCTCCGTTTTTTTTCCGCCTGCATTTTTTTTGTTGTGTAATCTTGTAAATTGTTACTGTATAATTTATTATATTCTTCTTGTAACCTTCTATCAAATTCTGTCATCTCTCTCCTTGGTGAGTTTGTGGAAAATGCATTTCACTGCCGACAACCACAGCTGTACGCTGTATTGTTGTGCATTGATAAATAAACCTTGATTGATTGATTGATTACTAGGCTGCAATGCAGTCTGTGCCTCTCCCTGGATATTGGATATTGTATAGATATGTTTACAGCTTTAGGTGACTAGGAAATGTCTCTTAGAGTTTAGATAAAGTTTGTGACACCTGATAGTATAAACACTTCAAGCTTCAAAGCAGAGGAAATGTTTGCTGAGATGTCATCAAAAATGTGATCAAAACAATCAAAACACATCTCGATCAAAATGATTTGTGATCAAAAACAATAGTGAAGTTTAACTTTGGTATACCTACATAATTAAGTTGTGGGTTAATGATTGTCAATGAGCAGCACAGAAATGCACCATATAAGATCATATTAAGACCACAGAGAAGACAACAAGAAGAATGGAGAGGAAGAGAGTAGACAGAGAAGGTCAGGCCACAAGAGAGAGAAGCATTATGAATCCCCATACTCCCTTTGTTTCCCAATTTTTCACAATGGGTTTGAGTTCATGTATCTGCTAACTGTCCTGTGGATTAAACTTGGAGATCCACAGCAGTGAGGCTCCCCGCATAACTCCCAATTATTTTTCTTTAACACAAATGTTCAGTTTACAACTTTTCCATAATATGAGCTCCTAATATTGTCAGTGTTGGGGCTACTCTAAAAGTGGACTTATCAAACTGGGCCTCTCTCATTAAATTGTAGGGGTAACAATTGTGTGGCCCTGGCCTCAGTGGCTGTCCCATTTCAGAAAATTGTTTCTGGTGTGGTGGGAAAATCAAGATCAGTTATTAAAACTGAGGCACTTTTATCTCTCAAAGAAATGCAGTGCCAACCTCCCAACTCTGCCTCAAAATAACAACCATCATCAAAATTTGGCTCTATTCAAGTACCACTAGCCCATTTACTGCACATTATTTCTTTTGCAGACATTTAGATTCACTAAGCACTCTATTGTCTGCCATAAAATGAAATGACACAGGCCACTTTCCAATCCATACCCTGTGAAAATCATTATTTTATCATCAGGAAGGAATTCCACTTCTATTCAAAATCAGAAAGGTTTGTTAGGTTGGTCTTAAGCATCCAGTTGTGTGGTAACGTCAGATCTGTGACTGCTTAACAGTCTGGGAAGGATTGAAAAGCCAATATACTGTATCAAACTACTGTATATGAGCCCAATTATTCCATGGTAAATAATAAATTACTTATTCCAGATAATCTTTTTGAATAAATATAAGAAAATTTACAAATGGAGAAAATTCAAGAGTGTTGCCAATCTACCATCCTTTGCCATCCTGCCAAATTCTCTCCGAGATCTGATTGTAAGATGCACCTAGAAGTCTAAAAAAAACTCAAGGTTACATGTAAGGATCTACAGGCCTTTCTCTCTATGGTAAATGTCAGAGTTTATGAGTCCACCATCAGGAAAAGATTGAATAATAAAGCCAGAACAAAAGTCCTGCCCTCCCAACAACACACACTGCTGCATGGCTTAAGTATGCAAAACAACACTTGAATAAAAAAAAAAAAACAACAATGTGCTTTGGACAAATGAGTCAAAAATGGAGTTGTGTGGCCAAAATGTTTAATGCAAAATGTTACATTTAATGCAAAACATGGTGGTGGGGGATGATGGTTTGGTCCTGTTTTGCTGCCTCAGGACCTGAATAATCTACCTATCATTGAATCTACCATGAATTCCACACTATATCAGAGTATTGTAGAGTAAAATGTGAAATCATCCATACAACAATTATAGCTGGACCAAAAGCGAATTATGGAACAAGACAATGATCCAAAACACAAGCAAATATATGACAGAATGGCTCAAAACAAAGAAAGTCCAAGTCAAAATCCTGACCTATACCCAGTAAAGATGCGGTGGCAGGACCTAATGTGCATTAAACATGGGCCAGAATTCCTCCTACGCAATATGAAAGTATGATCAACTCTTACAGGAAATGTTTGACTCAAGTTAATGTTTTTAAAGGGGATTCCACAAATTACTGAATAAAGGAGTGCCCTTACTTTTTTACACAAAGATATTGAGTTTTGTCTGATTTTAAAACAATAATGACAATAATGAATTATGTCTGATTTAAAAAAAAATAATGACAAAGAAGAATTTTTTAGTGTTCTTTCTCAAATGAAGTTAGTTTTATCTACTTTTACTTTTAGTAAATATGTTAAACTTTAGTTTAAGGCAGTGAAATCACATTTTTATTACAGTGTAATTGGATCACAACTAATGAGGTAGACATTAACAAATGTTCCAGTCTTAATCTGAAATTAATGTTTATCTTTGTAATCCCTGAACAAGCTATCAACTCTTTGTTTCACAACAGATTGAAATATTTATACAAATATACAGTGCCTATAGAAAGTCTACACCCCCTTGGACTTTTTCACATTTTATTGTGTTACAGCATGGAACCATTATGTATTTAACTGAGAATTTTTGCCACTCTTAAACAAAAGGTATTCTATAATGTCAAAGTGAAAAAACATGTTACTAAATTACTTAAAAATTCTCAGTTAAATACATCATGATTCCATGCTGAAACAAAATATAATGTGAAAAAGTCCAAGGGGGTGTAGATTTTCTATAGGCACTGTAATTACTCTTTTTGTTGTGCTACTGTATGTATGTTTTTTGGTCCTGTATTAATATTATATGGTATATTAAGGTATACTGTATGGTATATTTAGTGTATAAGGGTGTTTGTTAATATGTTAGATTGGTTCCTAACAGCCCTCACACCACTCTATCAATTTACTGTTCCAATTTCTAATTAGTTCAGTAAATTAAAATCCTCATATCATCACTTCAGAAAAGACCGCAGGAACATAAGAAATAAATGAAAAGTGCTGTTCATCTGGCTAAGGCAGTAAAAGGTTACAACAAGCACTGCAGTGTTAATGAGACAACACAGGTTCATAATTGGAATTATTTCATTTTAAAAGGGCTATCATTCAGGATAGACGATAGAAACCATTTCTTACACGTGTTGTGGGTATCTTGAATGACACAAAAAGTTTTGTTTGGCATAAAAACTGTTCCATTGCAATGTGACTTTAATGTGACAGAACTATTTCTTGAACTTCAAAACTAATTTCTAAAATATTTTCCAAAGGTATTACTTAGTGTTCTTTTTATATATTTTAATATTTGAATACATTATTGTATTTTTATATTTCATAGGAATATAAATAACACTTTAAAATAAAAGTAATTGTTATTATTCATATGGAATATAGGACTCCTGGTGAAAAATGGCACTTTATTTCTATTAAGTTTTGAATGAAGAGCAATAAAATCAAATTTGGTCAAGACAGGCAAATAAATATCCAATAGCAATAAAGTAACAACTAAACAAGAAAAAATGTTACACAACATAAAACAGTTACACTCTAACACGCATCTCAGAGGTCTACATTCTATAGACTCAGAATCCTAAATACTACCCTGTGACCTGAAGCATTATGCAATGCTAAATCAAGACTAGTTTGAAACAATTATTATGAGATAATATACAGTAGCATTATATACTTCTATAATGCTCATCACCTCTAGTTAAACACCCAATTGCTGAGCTTACGCCAAAGAAAACTGTGATTTTTAAAAGAAAAACAATAAAATGTATGTATTTATACATTTGGATGTAGCCCAAAAAATAAACCAAATAAAGGACTACAACTTGGGTCTAAAGCTCCCATCCTACAACACGAATGCCCAAAAATGAACGTAAATTTTTTACCTTATTAACCTTAAAATGCAGTAACAAATTAATAGAGGATGTTTTTTCCTAAGGATTTCACAAGAAAGGAAATCAGAATTTTCTTAAATTCAAGACAGCAAGCTTTCTAAAACAAAGTTCCAGTTATGAAGTCAAAATCTGGTCTCCATGATTAATTAGAACAAGGTCCCCATGCGTGGCACAAATATATAGAGAAGAAGCACCATCACCCATCTCTTGCTTTGTCTCTCTCTCTGTCTTCCTGCCTCTTCTTTGTCTCCTCCTGTATCCCTTTCTGTCTTTTCATCCTGTGATTCTGTGTGTTAATGAAGACTCTAATAATTTACCAAGAAGTCAATTAATCAGAGTAAACCAGAATATTCTCCTAACTTCTTTGTATATTGCTACAAATAGGGGTTATGCATATTGTGAAAATCATGAATTGACCGAGCGATTTAGTCAACACATACTGTAATTATTCATAACCCCCAAGTTGTAAGTGCTTTTTCCAGAATATACCCGAGCAAGTGGTATAATTACAGGCATGCAAATTCTTTATTCTCTGGCACAGCTTTGGTAAAAAGAATAATGATCTAGGCACACTTTGTTAAACACGTATTTATTATTATTATAGATGACAAGACACAAACTACACTACACACAACAAAACATACAACACACAAAGTTACAAAATTTACACTATGTACATTACAAACAAGGTGTTTCAGTGGCCTAAAATACACTTGATTTACTGCAAGAACGTACTCGATAGTTTAAATCAAGAAAGCCAGAGAGCACTGGAATGTTGTGGATTAGAACTACCTCAACTTCTACTCTGGAGCTTCTCTTTTTAACTCACAGAAGCAGCTGTGCCTGATTAAAATGACCAAAAGCATTATCCCTTATAATTATCCCTCTAATAAACACGTGGAATTGCTATACAATGCTTAAAGGGTTTGAGTAATACAGTAGGTACTCTCCTGTTGTTTTGAACAGAATTATATGCTGCCCTGCCACAGTAACCACTAGCAGAACTGGCAGTGTGGTGGCAGTGAGGATATTTGTTGTGGTATGGGGGATCCTTTGACCAAAAACAATTGTAAAGTTTACCTGAATACTTACTGTAGGTAAGTTGTGGGGTAATGATTGATAATGAGCAGGACAGAAACACATCATGTAAGATCACATTAAGACCACATAGGGAACAGGGTTGTGTTAGTTTCCACAATCTTTCCTATTCTGCTTCATTGACCATGCCTTGTGAGGTACCTTTTAGGGTACTGAACCTCTTTTTGAGTACTATATTAACCAGATGTATTCTTTGTTATATGTGTCTCCCTATTACCCCTATGTAGTGTACTGTACAACATAATTCTTTAAAAAAAATAAAAATGTGTAAGATCTGTTGTCAATAGCCTGCCTTTGTGCTAGACTGAGAGAAGAGATGAAAGAAAGGAACTATGGCAAACAGGTTTCCAGAAAAAAAGAATTACTTAAGATTAAGATCTTTGGATTTAGATCTCAAAATCACTCTTTCTTTCTGCTTCCTTCATGCAAGTGCTGGTCATTTATCTGAGTGTGCTTCTATTCTGTATGCTTTATTTATCCATTTTTGACATGCTTTATCTGATATACAGTTGCGGAGTGGCTGGAGCCTATCCCAGCACGTAACATGCACAAAGCAGGGTACAGCCTAGATGAGATGCTAGTCCAATATTGGGCTGAACATTTTCCCAGAAGTCAATTCATCTACTAGTATGTCTTGGGACTGTGGAAGGAAACAGGGGCACCCAGAGGAAACTCACGTGAACACAGGGAGAACATTCAAACTCTACACAATCAGCACCCCAGGCCCAAAATTGAACCCAGGTTCACATTGCTGTGAAGCAGCAATGCTAACATGTACTCCCCTGGGCTGCCATCTACATGCATCTACAAATTTACTTTTTTTTTTTCATTCATTAATGTTTTGATAATGTAGAGCTGACACATTTTCATATAGCCAGCACAAAACTGAAAGCTATTAAAGCTTATGCAACTAGGACTAGATGTTTTGTGACATTGTTGATTTAAAAAAAGAAGTTTTAAAACGTTTACCTTCTTAAACGTTCCAAATTACTTTTTCCAAATAACACAACCTACTCGAACTGTAATTCACATTTTATTTGCTGGTAAAAATAATAAAAAACCTCCTCTATATAGAATTTGATTGATCTGGAGCAGATCCTAAATTTGAAACTAACATTTAATGTTAGTCCTTAAATAGAGTTTTGACATTTTGTCAATCAAATGAAATATAACATATTGTTGATGTCTGAATCTACCAGGTTGGCTTTTCCTTAACACTACATAACAGAAGTCAACAAGGGGTAGTACAAATGAGTTATTGACCATTTAAATTTTTGTAAGTATCTTTGGAATTTAAATGAAAATGTTCTTTAAATTCATTGGAAAGACTAGGCTTTATGAATTTTGGATTAAGACTGCCTGTGATCCAAGTGCCTTTTCAACTGAGAATTCAGTGAATTCAGAATTCAAACATGCAGGAAAATTGATGCCTTTTGAATAATACGTATGCCATTATGCACACTTTATATCGTTAAATCATTCAGCAGTCTCTTTGTCAGGATCAAGAAAAAAAACTTTCTAATAATTCAACTGTTTTCTACCAATAAGCTCCCTACAGATATTCACACTGGACATGCTTCCATTTCATAATATATAATTGATGTGAAATAGTTTGTGTTACTGCAACATTGGAAATAAATGTCAACTTTTAAACATCACCTGGTTATCTAGAACTACTTAATCAGATAGACATTGACCATGAAAGTGGCACCTTGGTAAGATAAAACAACAAATATTAAACTTTCAGACAGAAGTCAGACAGTTATTTATTACTCACATAGTAGACAAGTCTGTAGAGCACCAAATGACAGGCAAGGAGGAATACAACCTGCTATATATACGATTGAATAACCTGATGAAAAAATGTAGGTTACTATCCATTTACAGTAGATATTTTACTTGACTTATTTGTGAATAACAATTGAATTATGATATTATTGTTTTACTAATGATTAATTGGTCATTGCAAATGTTAATGAAATCTTTGGGTTTTATAAGACCTATCCAATCTAGTTGTATTGAGCAACTAATCTTTTCTGACAGTTTTCAAGCCATATTATATATTTTTTTTACTTTTGATTGTTTATCCTTCACTTTTATAAAATGATTTGGAAAGCTTTTAAAAGTCAAATCTGAATTTGAAATTATTGCAAGTACCGTTGAATCAAAACTTACTGCTGCAAGAAAACCTCATCTTCAAATAACTGGTACTT
The DNA here is from genome assembly GCF_055471065.1 of Atractosteus spatula. Classification (NCBI taxonomy): domain Eukaryota; kingdom Metazoa; phylum Chordata; class Actinopteri; order Semionotiformes; family Lepisosteidae; genus Atractosteus; species Atractosteus spatula. The sequence goes on along the minus strand of NC_142707.1, from coordinate 41,837,923 downwards.
ACTAACATAGAAAAAACTCATTTGTTGTTGTTTTTATTGGACTAAGAGCATAGTATTATTTATTTTTGGGAACTGACATAATTATTAATTCCTAATACTAAATATCAAAACAAAACAAAATACTGAAATGGAACAGTTGGTTTTGATTGTATAACAGTATACAGTATTGTTATGAAGAACTATTTTCATATAAACGTTAACCTATATTTTGTACTGTGCTTAGAATTAGAAACCTCTCTGGTTAAAATAGTAACTTACTATTTTATATGATATAGCACGGTTTCTGTTTACTTCCCATTATTTTTTTATTAATTTTATACTATCTCATTTTGAATTATAACTGTTGGTTTGCTTTGGTACAATACTGCAATGCCAGTACCAGCAGTAGTCTCTGTCCCTAAATGTGCCCTGTTATGCTGCTTGTAATTACACATGGTTCAAGCTCCATGGTGACTTACAGGAGAGTCTCCATTAGCTGGAGGAGTGAAGGATCTCTCTCTGATTATCTCTCTCATACCAAAATCTTAGAAACAAAAAAGAATGAGGAAACCTGATTCAAGTATTCATTAAGTAAGTGAATCCTACAGACTTCTTCAGAATTAACAATGAAACACAAACTAGATGATAAAAATAGAATATACTGTAAAGAAGAATGCATTCACAATGAATAGGAGGCACTTCTTTACATGAAGGGTTGTTAGAGTCTAGAACAAATTATCCTTAACCTTACCTTTAATACTCTAGCTTCATTCAAAAAATGGATATAAAAGATTCTTGAATTAATTAACAACTAATACTTTTGGGTCACCAGCTCATGCAGATTTCATGTTTTAAGTCAACAAATCTCTAAATCAAGGTATTGTCTGGTCGAATTCTGTTAAAAACCTAGGGGTGATTTTTAACTCAACCCTATTTATTGAATCATATGTTTGCAAAGTCTGCAGCTCAATGTTCTTCCAAAATATACAAAACTTATCCTGTTTAAAACCAAATCTCTTTTTTCCCTTATTGATGCTGAGAAATGTTTGTATATCATCAAGGCTAGACTATTTTAGTAACCTGTTAACTGGTTCATTCAAGAAATTACAGCAAAAATTACAGTATATACAGAACTGTGGTGCTGAACAAGTTGGAAAAATGTAACATATTTCTCCTGTGCTGAAGGAAATGCACTGGCTACCGATCTCTTATAGGACAGAATTACAGGATGAGCTATCTTCTGGATACCTCCACAGGTCCCAATTTGGTCATTTAATTTGGGTTTATCTAGGCTTCTATTTCATATGCCTTATTTTACATTAGTGAGCTGAGCTTTTTCAATAGTAGCCTCTTGTCTCTGGAATACACTTCCTGACCATATTAAAAATGAAGCTTTTGTTGATGTTTTAAAATCTCATAGTAAAATGTACACCGAAATGATGTGCTAATGATATGGCTTAGATTTGAACTATAATGGAACATTGGATGGCAGGGAGTCTGTATGGACTCTCACAGTCCAAATACATACTGATAGGTTAATTGGCTTCTAGGAAAACTGACCCTGGTGTGAGTGCTTGTGTCTGTGAGTGCCCCATGATGGACTGACATCCCATCCAGGATGTATCCAACCTTGCACCCGGTGCTTGCCTGTTTATTTTCCAACTTCCCCACAACCCTGTATTGGATGAAGTGGTTAGAAAGTGACACTGGTAACTATACTCTTGTCAACAGGAGGTCATCTGTGTTTTAAACAAGCATTCATTCTGGCTGAATCCCCTGAGTTACTCTAGGAGCTCTGTAGTACTAAACATTTATTAACTAATTGCAGTATCACAATCATCTTTTGAAACTGTCAAAATGATTATGTCACCTAAAATACAGAACATGAACTATTTCTATATTACGTTTAAGCAGAAATGACAGACCAATTGCAGTGTTTAAAGATTTTGGTAATATGGACAACCAAACTAATTATTGTGAAGGAGTTTGTGCTTGCAACAGTGGTCTTATTACATTAAGATCTAGTTTCTTCTCTAAAGGCCTGATGGAAATGATTAATTTCCACGGACCAATTTCAGAATGTCTTTTACATCATGTACTCTGTCAGATATGGTCATGTAGAGGATCGGTGAGAATTTCATGGAGAATAGGTGTAGTACAGTTTAAATTACAAAAGCATTTCCATTAGAATACAACCAAAAAATATTTAGTATGGTCGGTTTAAAATTAAAAAAATCAAATAAAACAGCATGTATTGAGAAAAGTGCACATTGTTCTCCTTTTTCAATGTTTAAATGTCTTTCATTTGGAAATACAAATGGAAATACTGTAGGACTGAGTGACTTTGTAGTAAATGGATATGCAAAAATAATAATCTGTCTTTCCTCACATGAATAGAAAAGCCTTACATTCGTCAACAAGCTTTTAAATGGATCAATGCTTCAAAAGTAATTTTTTCTTCAACAGAAAACAACCCACAAACTTTGTCCTTCAGAACCTACTATAAACTAGCTTCATTAAAAAAAAAAAACTTCATCTCTGCCTTGTGTAGATAAGAAAATCCTAAATCAATGCAAATTGGCATTGACTTTCTGTGGATAATAACTACAGAATTATTTCCAGGGATTCAGTGTAGTTTCAACTCACCATGATTTTTCCTGTTGTAATTGTTCTGGTGTTTTTAATTATTACACACCAGAAATGTTCATTCTGAAATATATTGTTCTACTGGACTGCATGTAATTGCTGTGCACTTCTTATAAGAAAAACACAAAAGTCCAAATGAATGGTAAAAAGGAAGGTTTTGAATATACAGTATATTGCCTTTTAAAGGGGAACTGCAGTCCCAATTTCTCAGACCAGTTATTAAAATAAAATAAATTATTGACAGTGTAGTGTTTCATAGCCGTTCAGGGACGCCAAATATGTAATCATAGTGGCTCTCTGAAGGCACCAGTTCTGTAGGGTTTGGGCATTTACTGTGACAATTATCAATTGTAGCAGTAAATCACAAAGTTGATTCTTTTGATGGCTTTAGAATCCAACCATGCGACATAACTCAAACAACGCACACACGCAGGTACTAATACACGAGGATACATTTATTAATACATAGAATATGCATATAAACCTAACAGATCTTATCGAGAGGGTTATCAGAATACAAAAGGTATATATTCAATCAGTTACGAAGTGTTACACATATCAAGAGGACATACGTTCAGTATATCATTCATTAAGACCGTTTCGTAAATGAACTTGGTTATAACTTCTACATTAGATACTCAAAACAAGTACATAACTCTTAGGAATTAAATTGATATCAACTGGTTGGGATAACAATTGAATTCTCGAGCTGTAATGCATTGAAGTTGAATACTCATCCAATTTCTGGGGATTCAGATCTCCTGCGGGCACAAAGAAACAGTTGCAGGCTTGTTGCTGTCCAATCCGCGCTCTCTGGCTCGGTGCCAGGCTGTGCTGTGCGGCTTGCGACGGTGCGCTGCTGATGCTCACTGACCGGCTAGTTGTGTTGGCTTTAACTAGCAAAGTTTGCGCACAGGAGAAAAGTTACTGTGGGTCCCAGCAAGTCAGGAAGAGGACCGGTTCGTTCCTGATGAAGAGCTAGTTCTGAATAGTGATTCAGTTGTCCACAGTTCCGACCTGTTCACGAGGCCTGCTGCTGGTTACTCTCTGGCAACCTCCACTCTAGACTCTTAGAACAAAGGAAAGTTCTGGCACTCGGACACACTGGCCGTTCCGTGGTTGTCCGGGCTGAGTCTCAGGATGGTCAGGAGGCGCGCTGCGAGAATGTCCTGCCCTTGGGAGCCTTCTGCTCCTGGGCCGTCCTGCCCTGGAATTCTCCTTTGAATTCCCTTTAGAACAGTCCACAGAATCCTCTCCAGAATCTTACTGAATCTCCCAGGCTCTCATTGAATCTGAATCTCCAGGCCTGTGTTGCCTGTTTTTACCTGGAGGAACTTCAGCTTGTTGATTGGCTGAAAGTTCCATGGGCATCAGAGTCCCACGTGGGTTACTCAGCCCTACCAGTCCCTGATTGGTTGATCAAGGTGAGATATGAGTCACTTAGTCCTGACACTTAGTAATGCAGTCCAGATGTCCATCCGGCACTCCCTAGACTGATAGGCGCCAGTGGATGACCATTGATCATGATAGCCAGACTTAGCTAAGTGCATCCCCCTTTGGGAGCTGTCCTAGGAAACCTTAAATCACCCTGCACTAATGGTCTCTCTGTGGCTGCACCACAGAGATGAACAGAGAAATGGGGCCTCATTTGGGAAGCTCAGAAACACTTAATTCTGCCTTATTATTAAGCCTCGCCGCTACAACAGTATCACAAAATTTTACAAATTACAAATTTTACAAATTACAAAATTAAGCACAAAACTGTGAACTTTGTGAAAGTACCATATAGTTGCCATGTTGTCACTTTCCCCTGGTTGTGCCATGGGTGAGAGCAGTTTACATAAATTGCTATGTGAAGCAGCCCTTCCTGCTCACTAGTCATTAAAATTATTAATGCATAGCAAAGTACGAGCAAATAAGTACATGTAGTGCAGCAGACATTTCACCTAAGAAATGTTCCAATGTGATCTACTTGCAGAGTTAGTAAGTTGTATTTGATGGTAAAAACTGTCTTGAAGTCAAGATACATTTTTCTATTGGATTAACAAGCCAAGTACTTGTATGTACAACCCTGCTTTTTAACAAGGTAATAGGGACACTTCACCTCACCAAATGTTTTGCTGCCTTGTTCTGAATCAAATATGGTGCTGTGTATACCTGGAAATTTGTCAGTTGGATGTTTTACATATTACTGTGTACATATTACTTTCATTGTGGTTTGAAATGCACTTACCATGTCGATTCTTTCTAACCTTGAAAGTTTCTAATGCATTGCAGTTCCCCTTTAACATCAAGAAATTTTGAGTGTCTGAATATATCACATTTCAGATTTAGCTTGTGATGCCATGAGGGGTGTCATCTTTAATAGACGCTGCTTGCCTTAAAGCTCCACACTGTTTATGGATACTTTTGCCCAGAATACCATGGCTGCAAGACAACACCAGAGTGCAATATGGTATAAAGAAGCTATTGCTAGAACAGAGAACAGCTGTGTACCCTGTTTTAATCAATATACATTGACTATCAAGCCGATAGCAGGTGCACCTGAACCTGGGGAAGCACTGCAGAGTTGCCACCTCACTGAAACAATGGGTGTTGCTGTAGCTGTTACACTGTTTTGAATCTGATAGAAGGAAACAGACCTTAGGCAGGAGGAAAAGGAAACATACCATGACTAGACCCGAGGGTTGAAATAGCAATATAATGACCATAGAACTTGAGGTGAAAGAAAAGATCCTTAAAGAAAGGAGATCTAAAGATCCGTGAGATATTAAGAAGCGATGCTGTTGTAATGTGTGGAGAAAACTGGAAAGGATCTGATTCTGTACTTTAGCCACAATATAATTTTTCACAATCTGTTCAAAACTTCATAACCATAGAGAGCTAGTGGTCTGTAATCACTGAGAGAACTGGGAGATTTTACTTTTGTCACTGGAACAACAATTGATTCTTTCCACACCTTAGGAACCTTTTGATGGGTTAATGACAATTGAAAAATTAAAGAAACGTTGTCACACAGCTGTCTAGCACACCTTTTCAACACTCTTCCCCCAAGAGAATCAGGACCCGGACTCTTCCTCTCCGTAATTTGACTGAACCATTTACAAACCTTAGACTCATCAATTCTAATTGCACAATCAGAGATCCTGCCTCTGAATGCACTAATTTAATCTGAAAAATCATGTATGTCAAACCAAAGATAAGATTGATTCAGATCATCAGCAAAATCAGTGTCTGATTTACCGCCAGAATTAACACTGCAGCCTGTAATTATGATATGAGTATGATATGAAGATTAGCATAAGAAAGACCGAGATGATAAAGGTGAACAGAACACTGACCAATAGATTCAAAAACAGCTTCTTCCCCCAAGCAGTCTGCATCATAAACAGCTCAAATTAACACCTGCACTTTAAGGTACTGCACTGTTTGCACTACAGTATGTCCTTTCTTGGCTGTATTATAACCTGGCTGTCTGTTGTCTAAATTTATTGTCCATATCTGTTTGTCATTTGTGCCTTTTTTTCACTACTGTTACTAGGGTACAGCTGAATGAGTAAGCATTCCCATACACTTGTTGTATATGGCAAATAAAAAATTTTGAATCTTGAATCATCTCACACCTCTCTTGAAACACCCACACCCCCATAGAGATGAAGACAAAACTAATCTATTTCATCTCCGTTTCCTCTCTGACATACCAGTGCCTAGAATGTAAACTCACCATCTGTGAAATGAATTGCCTGAGACGAGCTGCCAACAAGATCAGATGAGACAAAATCAGAAATTAAAGGGTCAGAGAAATAGTGGGAGCTATATCAGTCCAAAGCAACAACAGCAGATCAGGTCGTTTAACTGATCTTCTTGCATGCATGGCCACTATCTAACTGACATGCAGTATAGAGCATGAACTGTAACATTAGGATGTCAGGGTACAAGGTGAGAGGTTAACCAAGAGAAACCTTAGATTGAAGGCATCAAAGAGCATCTCCCCTCACAGGGCCTTCTGTCGGCAGTAGACCGACAGTTGCTTCTTCCCATGACACCTCATGGTGTGAGCAGATGGATTAAATCAAGTAAGAATAAATGTGCCATTGTCAGGTTAGGTACCCCAGTATTTAGGCAAGGAACTCTAAGTTGGTCAGGAGTTCAAAATATAAGCTAGCTTTCTTTTAGTATGTTGTTGTATTTTTCCATTATTTTTGGAATAAATTATAAAAAAAGTGCTTGACTGACTCTGGATGTGCCAGGTCCCATCTATATTGGTGCCTGTACCCCCAGGGCATCACAAGCTGAATATACAGATGCAGCCATTCAAAGTGCGCAGTACAAACCCGTACCGTGGGCAAATCATTACGTCATAGCACGTCATAACGCATCATACCGCGGTACGTGATCGGCTGGCCAAAATGACCGACAGGGGTACTCGTGGTGCGTTGGTCGGTCGTGGAAAGATTTAATCATTTAAAGTCTTTACTGTGCACATTTTAATCCGCTTAGTATTGAATATTTATATGGAGTTTTACCACTAAAGGGAACTTTTAATAGCCGAGCATAAAAAGAATAGGAGCATAACGCATCTGAAGGTCATAAACGATATTAATTTAGGAACATAAACGTATTATGTAAACTGTATATTGCTGGTCCTGGTATTTTAAAGAAAAAATACACACCAGTATTCCATTTCTCCCTAAACATTTTAAGCATCAAAGTCTTACATGTGGTTATTTCGGAAATGTTTTTACGTGCTCCTTGCTCCTTCTGACCATGTTACTGTACGTTTATACAGTATACAGTACTTTGTGAGAAAAGTGATAGTTTTAAGCTTTTCTGCGAATACGCTCGATACCGGATACCGGAGTAAACAAGCATACTTTTAGAATTTGATTAATAGGGAATATAATATGGAATCGCGTATCTAAAGAAATTTATAATGATATAATTACATTAATGTACTGTAACACAAACAGTAGTATATACACATATCTATTGATATGTGTACAGCTGTTTCACCACTTCTCATGTGATTGTGTTAGTGGTGTGATGTTTAAGTGCCTGACTTATAAGTGAGAGGTCGGCTGTTCAAATCCAGCTAACGCCATGAGTTTTCTTTTAACAAACATTTCTTTGAAAAACTAAAATAGCAATATTATGGACACTCTATTGGCTTTTTTATATTTCTAAATATCACAACATGTTCGAATCTAAGTCATTTCTTAATAACAACAAATAGTCACCGTCTTTCCCTCTGAATCGCTCCAGTAGAAGGAACCTCTATTGTGTGGATCCCTTTAGATCTCCCTTCAGATTTAAAAGGTTATGAATAATATCTTCAGTGTCGCATCTTCCCAGTTTAGCTGATATTTTGCTGCCTACGCGTGCTTACACAGCTCCCTAGGTAAATTATCATACTTGACTGAGAAAGCTTTAGAGAACTTAACATTTTTATTATCAACAAATTGTAAATACGACATTTACATTGGCGTTATTAATTTTTCACTTGAGTGTATGGAGGAGTGTCAGCTGTCAATGAGAGCAGACCCCCCCCTCTTAGGCTGGGCAAACAATTTTTTTAATTTTTAAAAAAGAAATAAAAAATTAGATATAACGATATAAACATTTACTGCAATACAATATTGCAACGTTTCAGCTGTGAATCCTTCTTCAGGTGTGAGGATCTTCAGCTCAAAATGAAATGCTTGGAGTTTGTTATGTAAGGTGCTCTGAACGGGTTAAGCTTTAATGCAGGAAAAATGTATTTCCCAGAAGCTACAGTATACTGATTCTTATGGAAGCCTGTTTCCGCCAGGGAGTAAAAAAAACACGCTATGGTATTCTCTCTGATGCAGTGCAGTTAAAAAAATCTCTGATGCCGTTTCTAAATTAATATAGTTTATGACCATCAGACGCGTTATGCTCTTTTTCTTTTTTCCAATGGATTGAACAGGGAGAGGCATTTCATGAGAGAGACCCAGAGAGAGACACTTTTTCATTGACAAAAAGTAACACCACACTTGTTTAAAGCACCACGTCTCTTCCCGTTAAAAGGAGAAGACACTTTACACTTTAACTCTTCAGTTCACAGAGAAATTTCACCAGAGCCTCTTCTCTTCTTGTGTCTAATTTTTAGTTTAGCAGGATTCAAGCAGGATTTCAGATGAAAGGCAGTGACCTCAAGCAAGGCCATAGTTGAACCTGTTCAGAGCCTACGTTACATTTTAGCGTTTCATTTTGAGCTGAAGACCCTCACACCTGAATAAGGCTTCACAGCCAAAACGTTGCGTTTTCTCTCTTCTCTTTTAACCATGTGTATGATGCTGTAATACAGTTTAAAATAATTAAACGTGTAAACAGTATCAACTTGAATTCTTATCTCTATTAATATAACTATCAAGTAGTATTAATTAAATACAGCGTTTTAGTATAGATTACACTTTTCTAAAATGTATTTAAAAAATAAAAACGATTACAATCTAATCTTTCCACATTTGATCCCAAGACCCCAAGAAAAATAAATCTAAATGTGGAGAAAGCTATGCTGAAAGTTTATTAAGATACTTAGAAGACAAAGACAACGACAGACAAAGACAACCTAAATTAATATATTTTATGAGCATGTGAAAGGCATGGTGAATCGGAGATTCTCAAGAACAACTTTGTATGATTGGAAACAAATGCGTGATCGGATCAACGAAATGCTGTGGTGTTACTTTTTGTCAATGAAAAAATAAAGTCTTTTCGTTTACAAAGACGGTTACAAAGAATGTGGACCAGGGTAATACTTTGAGTTTACAGCTTGTCCAAGGTCATTCATTATTAATACTATTAGTAATATCTTTGGTAAAGACTTTGATGGCGACAGCTCAAACGCTGTACATGAGAGGTTGAGCTTTATTAGCTCCACCTGGCGGTAATTCTGGATACTATTATCTTACTTGCGGTATTAAGCGTTATTATACGGTAACCCGTGTTATGACACGTTATACCGTGACACGCCCACCGCGTTTTACTGCGGTATAACCCGCTCGTTTTGAATGGCTGCATCTGTACAGTAATAATGGTACTGTGAAACACAAATGTTATATGAGAAATGGGGTGCTAAGTCAGAGTTGGAAGGATCTTTTGGACTCTACTCTAATACAAAGAAGTATTAGAAATGATTTTAGGTGAATAAACAAGAAAATGAAAAAAGGCTAAAAATATTACTCCATCTAACAAAGCTCTCATTAAACATCTGCTGACCAAATTATTTTTCAGTCACAACAAAAATATACTGTATATACATGTGATTATGTTGCTGTTGCTTTGACCTTGAATACTATGGTCCTGATATAAAATATTTGAATGTTTTAAAATAGTTATAGTTATACTTGTTTTTTGTAGAAATTTTCAGAAACTACAATTCACTATATGCACTGATTATGGAAGATGATGACTGTTAATCAAAGCAGAGAATCAGAGAGAATGTGTGCTGGTTGTTTTTTAGCCTGATTAACTTCTACAACAAATATGTAATTAAACCTCTGGCAAATATATGGAGATTAATTTCTCAAGGATGTACTGTATGATTGAGGTGATTGACATGTAGTTGAAAGTTTTCACCTAGATTTGATTTGACACATATGTCATATTTACATTTTTTTCTTATCTGCTTGAAGAGTTAGTCCTTTTGGATTCAATTCTTTCAAACCTTGACACACAACTACAAAGCAACAAAGTGTTAACCTCTTGCTGTCTTATCATTAACAACCTTCTTGCTTGTCCCATCATTTACAATTTAGTCTTGTGATTTGGTTTGTTACTCTCCTGCTATCTTGTCGCTATCGGACATATATTTCAAATCAAAGTTTATTTATCAAATAAAAACAATACAGCGTGCAGCAGTAGTTGCTGGCAATGAAATATCTTTAAAGTAATAGACAAGGACGAATGGGAACTCGCAGGACGGCAGCCTTCCCTGTTGGCGCCATCTTTTTATATTTTATATAAAATATAATATAGCTTTATATTTATATTTAAACATATGTGGAAATTATAAATGTATATATTTGATTTTCTATTTCTTTCTATTGTTTTTTTAAAATAGATTTTTAAACATCATTGAACTTTTTGTCACAGACAAACAAATAATAATCAGTAGTGTAGCACAAATATTCCATGTGAGAAAAAAATCAGTGGTAAACTACAAAAGATGTATAGTGTGTATTATAAGAAAACATAAGAATAAAAAGGAAAAGGTTGAAATCAACAGCTATAAAAAACAGACATAGTAGAGCAAAAAGGAAAGCAAAATATGGCTTGGAGAGGAGACGAGAAATAGAGGTAAGGGTCCGAAGGCATATTGATTAATAAAAAATGTCCAACATTCAGTTGCATAAGTGATTTTTACACTTTTGAGGAATGGTCTTACATCTTTGACTCACTGCCCTGGTGAAGATAGTCACATTCTTTTGCATTTGCTACTTTATTCACATTTTCAATCCACATGCAGAAAACATTCTGCTATTTTTTTTCACAATAAATAAATGTGATGCAAAATAGTCTGGCGTTGTTTTGTAAATTAACCTAGAGTAAATAGTGCCATCTTCTGGTCTATCAACACCACTTACAGAACAAACCTGGCTTGCCTTAAACGTCTCCTATTCCAGTACTGAGTAGTCTTGCTTTGCTTCTGAGATCTGACTATATCTCTCACACCCTGGCTGGGAGCTGCTCGCAGCATGTGGTGGCGACAGACAACTACAGCATTCCCATGAGCACTCCTCCATCAACTCAGCCATGATTGTGGTTGTCTGTGAATCTGGCTGCCTTTCAGTCAGGCAGCCAATCTTCCAATTAATTCTCCTATTACTGATAGTATTTAAGACTTGCCTTCCTGTAGTTCTGGTGCTCTGTCATTTATTGAGCCTTCCTCTTGCCAGCTTGAGGACTTAATGTCTCACTCAGAACTACCTTATTTACATTTGATCTTATTTACAGTTCAGCTTCTCTTACAGTTGCTTTGCTCCAGCCGGATCTGCGGGTCTACTTCCAAGAAGCCTTCTCTCACTGCACCTGGCTTTTCCCATACAGCTCCAAAACCAGAAGCCCTGCGCTTGGATCCTTGACAACATGACAATATCATGCTAGAAGGTGCTGGTAATGCTGTTTTTACAATATTTACAATTACAATCTTTAAAACTAAATCAACAGTAATTTCAAACTCCAATGCCTAATCTATGAATCAAAAAGCTAAATTTTAATCTTAATTTCAACCCTGAAATAAGGATTTGTGTTGTATAACATTGATAGTACTGGTTTCAGGTATGACCTTATTCCCTTTGATTTCTACTCAAACCATTTATTTTAATTTACAGTTCTAGGTGAAACATTTTTATTACATCACATCTTCTCCTTCCATAATCATAGAAAAAAAGCTTTTAATCCCACCATATTAAAACCTGTACATAAACTATGAGATCTAGACATTTCATTTTTTTCTTAAAAAGCTGCATTCCTCAGTGGAAAACTTATTCATGATTTTAATATTGTTAAAAAGGGCTCCCCATAAGTTTAAGTTCATTTTTTTTCCACTGGCATAAACAAGAACTAGGGAAAGAAAGTTTTCATCAGCAGAAAAGTTAATGACAAGCTTTTGGAAAAGAATCACAGATGCAATCCAATTTTGTACTTGACTTATTCAAGGCAAGACACATTAACATATGCTCCCACTTAATGAGAAAACAACAGATGGCAGCTCATTATTGTGTTACTCAATATGATATTACAATTGACATGAGTCTACAATCCAATCTCTTTCAATTTTTGCAAGGAATTTCTTGGGATAAGAAATGCACAAATTAAAAAAAAAGTGTCAGAAGAACTTACTGTACAATAATGTAATACGTTCTGCCGAATAAGAAAATCCAGCCAATGGCATGCAATGATTTTAACAGCAACAACAACAAAAACACATAGTATTTATATGAAGATGTGTTTTAAGACTATATAATTCAAAATGTACTCCTAATACTACTGCTGTTGGTAAGGCTTGAATACACCTTCATGTCCAAGACTTGATGCTGTCTTTTTTAGCATATACTTCTTCTACCCAAAGGAAATCTGCCATCAACAGCTCCATTTGTGAACTGTGACTGCTGGGTCATTTGAAATTATTTAATATTGAATTTAATATTGATTCATTTCACACTAGTGGTGGTTTAATGTCTCCACCTTAATGAGAAATATTCTATTTTTGCAAACCTACAGTAAACAAACATGAGAAACCTTTTGAAATGGTAATGGTACATTTTTCATACTCAAAGATATAAAATCACAAATGTACATTGTGGCTTAAATATGCATTTCCTATTTTTTTAATTTCCTCCAATTAGGCATAATGAAAGCCAAAAGGTCTGTTTATGAATTAAATAACTCTTGCCAGGTTCATTCAGGTGTTTCACGCGTGTGGAACAACCTCCTTTACAGGCTGGAGATTGGAGATTGATACTGTGAATTAACCTGCCTCCAAGGTTCAACATGTTAACATACAGAAACAATTGAGAGAAAAGTAAGAAAAATCTGAAGAAAAGGTTATACAGATCAGTGTGGTATAGAGTGTTATAACTGTGCAGTGTAATTCATTAGCAGTAAAGTTTAAAAATATTATAGCCCTTATAAAAGAAAATTCACATCTGAAACCACGGATCAGTGATTACACAGTGACATTACACCCAGGTTGGGAGCAGCTCACAGCCCGCTGCTGCTACAACAGGCCATCGCATTCCCTTGAGCGCTTCGGCCGCAAGTCTGTTTGACTAGCAATTTTCAATAAGGCAGCCAATCTAGTAATCAATCACCCTGATTAATAAGACAAATTAAGGCTCAACTCTCTGCTAGACTGGTACTCCGTCATTAAGCTTCCCTGATACACCAGGCTGACTACCACTGCATTTGCCTAAATTACTGCTTAATTTCAACCTCAAAGCATTCATCAGAAATGTATTTTCTCCTCAAGCTCTGTGCTTCTATGGGCAGTGTTCGCTCAGCTACGCTGCTGCCTACCAGCCGACCCTGCTTTTTTTTTCTTCAAGCAGCCTCTTCCCTGCTACTGTGTCACTCCTTTGCCACCTATCATCTTCCCTCAGATATTCCAACCTGCCTGCTACACCTCTCCAGTCTGTTTTCTTTGTTGTGCTTCTAACACAGCATTCCAAAACTGTTTGGAGAATGCTGAAGTTCTGGACTTGAGTTTTAATTTGACAGTTCAACCAAGGGGCTGAAATGATTTTTCCTCTATAAAGTGGTGCTGTGATTTGATTTCTTTGTTGAAGTAAATCAGTCTCATTTGCTCCTGTGCAGTCCAAGACAGCTATCACATTAGGAAATCCTGCAAGAAACTGTTTTAGTGCAATCACCACTTAATGTCAACAAACTGTGGCTTTGCTAGAGTCCTCCAAGTCAAACACACAGTGTAAACACAGTAAATATACAATATGTTCCAATGAAAGGAATCTCAGCCCAATGCAGAGTCTGAATTTCTATTAATTTATGGTTTTAAGAAATTATGAATGTAAAACATGCCCTGTCTGCTGCAATGGTATCTTTAAAAAAGTATTAGCAAACTGTAAAAGGTTTTGGTGATCCTTAAACTTTCTTTCTTTCTTTCTGCAAACCTCTGCTGACAATTGCTTCACTGTCAATAGGATCCCTACAGAAAGCTGATATCATTTTTTAATAGGACTAATTGGTACTGTATGTGAGACAAGCTCTTAAGCACAAAATCAGGCTAAGTTTGAAATAACTTGCATGGAAAAGGTTAGGAATACAGTATGTGTTGCTATAATTACTGAATTAGATACAGTTTGATTTTGCTTCTTGAAATTAAACTTTTCTCAGCATATTTACTTGTAATGTTTCATAGCCGTTCAGGGACGCCAAATATGTAATCATAGCCGGCCAAAATGTAAATGTAGTGGCTCTCTGAAGGCACCAGTTCTGTAGGGTTTGGGCATTTACTGAGACAATTATTAATTGTAGCAGTAAATCACAAAGTTGATTCTTTTGATGGCTTTAGAATCCAACCATGCGATATAACTCAAACAACGCACACACATAGGTACTAATACACGAGGATACATTTATTAATACATAGAATATGCATATAAACCTAACAGATCTTATCGAGAGGGTTATCAGAATACAAAAGGTATATATTCAATCAGTTACGAAGTGTTACACATATCAAGAGGACATACGTTCAGTATATCATTCATTAAGACCGTTTCGTAAATGAACTTGGTTATAACTTCTACATTAGATACTCAAAACAAGTACATAACTCTTTATGGTTGGGATAGCAATTGAATTCTCGAGCTGTAATGCATGGAAGTTGAATACTCATCCAATCTCTGGGGATTCATATCTTCTGCGGGCACAAAGAAACAGTTGCAGGCTGTTGCTGTCCAATCCGCGCTCTCTGGCTGTGTGCCAGGCTGTGCTGTGCGGCTTGCGACGGTGCGCTGCTGATGCTCACTGACCGGCAAGTTAGTGTTGGCTTTAACTAGCAAAGTTTGTGCACAGGAGAAAAGATGAAAAAAATGGGTCCCAGCAAGTCAGGAAGAGGACCGGTTCGTTCCTGATGAAGAGCTAGTTCTGAATAGTGATTCAGCTGTCCACAGTTCTGACCTGTTCACGAGGCCTGCTGCTGGTTACCCTCTGGCAACCTCCACTCTAGACTCTTAGAACAAAGGAAAGTTCTGGCACTCGGACACACTGGCCGTTCCGTGGTTGTCCGGGCTGAGTCTCAGGATGGTCAGGAGGCGCGCTGCGAGAATGTCCTGCCCTTGGGAGCCTTCTGCTCCTGGGCCGTCCTGCCCTGGAATTCTCCTTTGAATTCCCTTTAGAACAGTCCACAGAATCCTCTCCAGAATCTTACTGAATCTTCCCTTCTGAATCTCACTGAATCTCTGTGTTGCCTGTTTTTACCTGGAGGAACTTCAGCTCGTTGATTGGCTGAAAGTTCCATGGGCATCAGAGTCCCACGTGGGTTACTCGGCCCTACCAGTCCCTGATTGGTTGATCAAGGTGAGATATGAGTCACTTACTCCTGACACTTAGGAATGCAGTCCAGATGTCCATCTGGCACTCCCTAGACAGATAGGCGCCAATGGATGACCATTGATCATGATAGCCAGGCTTAGCTAAGTGCATCCCCCTTTGGGAGCCGTCCTAGGAAACCTTATCAGCTTGCATGAATAGTTTCTCTGTGGCTGCACCACAGAGATGAACAGAGAAATGGGGCCTCATTTGGGAAAGCTCAGAAACACTTAATTCTGCCTTATTAATAAGCCTTGCCGCTACATACTAAAGTTATATGGCTGAGTAATCTCCCTTTGTGAAATACCCTCCAGGTCAAATCAAAACAGACAAAAGGTCATTCACAGTTAAGTGTTAATCAAACACAAAAAGAGGTTTCCTTCTTTGCAAGGCAATCATTCAACTCGGTATTCTACTTACAATATATAGTTCAGGTGGGTAGCTGCATCAGCAATTCTACTTATAGTTATAGTCTATTGAGGGAGTACAGCCACTTCAAGATCATGCGATTACTTGTTGTCCTTCATTTTAGCTCTTTTGGTGTCAGCTCCATTTGGTTATATTGATAGAAGCCACCAAAGGTACATCTAGAAACCTTATTACTTTATTAAAGTATAACGCCTCAATGAGTCTTCTCCTGGTGGTATCACAAACTTTGTAATTTAATTAAATGCATCTAGAAGATTAAATTTGTTTTTAAACATAATATAGATGTACTGTATGGGGTAATTCAAATAAAAAAAATCTTATTCTGCTTAATGCAATTGCTTTGAGTCAGTAGCTTCTCGATAAATTGTGATATATTGTAGATGGTGGTTGCATAACACTGGAAGTACTTACTCAACTTGTGAAAAATTATCAGAAGAAGTTAAGAGCTTTAGACCTCATTTTCTACTGAAAAGTAAAACAGTAGTAAATCTGGGCTTCAACCAGATACCAAACAACAAGGATTTTTGATAAACATTTTTGACGTATCTTTTTATTACATTGTTTGCAGTATACCTGCCTTGTTTATATAGCAACCATCACAACTATAAATGTATAAAATGCAAGTAACAACAAATCTTTTTAATCTAAAACTTATTTTTCTAACTTCCCGTACAAATTTATTTACAAAGCTTATAACTAAACTTAACACTGAACTGAGGCTTCAGAAATCCAAAAACCATAGAAAGCATTTCAGCACTAGTGTTTTTTAAATAAATTACTTCAGAAAATGTTTAAGAAATATAATGATTGTGCTTACATTTATGCATACTGATAAGAGTTTTGATTTCATAATCTTTACTAGTAGCTAATAAATGTTACATTCAATAATTAAAGTGCATTTATAGTACATTTGTCACGATCGCAAACCCCTCCTCTTAAGGACGCTACAGCCCTTCCTTGTTTGTTATTCATCTCCCACACATGCTCCCTGTTCCAGCCCCTTTTCAGTTCCCCCTTAAAAGCCAGACACTGACGCTATTCCGGGCTCTGCATTGGTTCCCGTACCAAGCGAGTCCGAGACCTGGGTGCGCCTGGCCCCATTAAGGTTTTAGTGCCTGTTCCTGTTCCAGCTCCTGCTACCGCTCCCCTGCCAGTCCCAACCCGGTTCTGGTTTTAATCGTCAGTCTTGGATGTATTGCCTGGCTTTGGACTTTAGCGCAGTTTTGGATATCCCTTTTGACTCATCTCTGGATTGTTTGCCTCTGCCACACCTCCCCTGACCACCAGCACTCGATGGACGCCCCCTGTTTTCATTCCCGTCTCCTGCATGCCTTTTTTCCCCCGTGTTTCCTCACTTTACCCCGGATTGTGTCGTCTGCATAGGGTCTGGAAAGAACGCCTCCCTGACAACATTGTAAGAGTGTGGTAAGTGAAGATTAGATGGCAGTTGTTGAACTTTCTGAAACTGAGCTTTTTAAAAGGTTTTTAGAGCAATTCCATTCAGTGGTGGCCTCCCTACCATGAGAGAGCTCTGAATGCTATGACAAAAGTGGTCTAGGGATAAGATAATGACAAAAAAGAAAATAACACAGCTTGCATTTGAGGATGCCCAATTGTGCTTGTATTTTATGAAATATAACCACTGTATACCTGTTATGCCTGGCCTGTGAGTGGGCAAACAGGGCATGGCAAATCAATTGTTCCAGAGCTCAAAATGCAGTCGAGAAAACAGGTTTATTGGAGGAATGAGTGGCATTGAAAACAATGGTGATCTGACAGCAGAAAATTAGATTAGGGTAAGGAATGTCCTGGGAAGTCTGGAAAATCCTGGGAAAAAATCCTGGAAGAATCTGAAAGTGTCCTGGGAAAACCTGGAATGTCCTGGGAGAAGTCCTGGAGAAATTTGAAAGTGTCCTGGGAAGAACCTAGGACAGGAGCAGACACACACTCCTAATTAGACAAAGACAGAGCCCTAAAGAATGATTCCTCAGGACTTAAATAGTGTGCAGTTTCCCTAATGAGGTTAATAAGCCTGCCCTGATCTATTCTGGGATGGCCCTGACGAGTGCTTTCTACGTGTGGAATGTGCTGTGGAATTTGATGTGGGAGCACTGGAGCTCATCAGGGCATCACAATACCCTAGTACTTTCATGTAGAAGAAAATGTTAAACCGAAGGACATGCTAGAAGAAGGATTCTTCTTTGACAGAATGCCAAAATGGGCATGTCTAAAGTAGTAGCATAAGAATTTATCATCAGTCTCAAAGCCAGCTGGAATTGACCAAAATAGGCACAGAGAATCATTGTCAGAAAGTGGTTTTGATCCACAGGTGTCTGCAGGAGATGAAAGATCATATGCAAGATGAAAAGGCAGCTGGGACATGGAGAGAAGCAGCCAAAACTACCAGTTAGTATTAGCAGAATCAAACCACAGTAAACCTGAGGCTACCCAGGAGCATGCAACCCACGAGAAAAAAATAACCACGATTCTCCAAGAACTGTTTCACTAAAAAGATAAACATAAGAAAGTAAATCCTGCTGAGAAGTGTTGCTTGTCCAAGAAGGAGTGGGTAATGGAGCTGCCACCAACTGTTACCAAAGGTAAAGGGGGCACTGTTGTCCATAGTCTTACCAGTACTAAGTGATGAGCTGCTATCAGCCTTTTCATTGCCAGAACCTGAGGCAGAAGTGTAGTGGTCTGAGAGCCCCAAGTAAGAACTGAAGGAAGGAGGGTTGCATTTGCCAGAATAACCTGAATACAGTATGTTGAAGAAGATTTCAAGTCAGGGTCAGGAACCCTAGAGAAAAGTGGAAGAGGATCAACAGGAAAGCAAGAATCTGATGCTGGGCAACAAAGAATCAAGGAAGAACGTGCATATCTGGCAGATTTGTCCAACTTGGCAAAAGCTACAGAGCTACAGAGAGAGATGACCGACACAGCTGGTGTCTCCTGCTGTTGGTACCAGGGTTCCAAGATTAGGAAATATGAGTACTTGATCCAGGAGAGTGAAGGATTACCAGTTTGTCAATCCTACACACCACTGTGTTCTGCTATAACCTGGGGGAGAAGTGACTGTGACTAATTTTCAGTCATTTGATGGCCACCCTCATTGGGTCCATACACTCTGTGAGTTTGTCTGAACTACTTTCCCCAGAAATGAATGAGGAAGAAGGTGTATTTCCAGGCCATTACAATATAACTAGTCATAGAAATATAGCTAATAAGAATTTAAGAGTTAAACAGGTGTGGGTACACTCTCTGATGTTCCAGAGAGAAAGGAACGATGAAACGGGAACCATAAATTAAAGCTGTAAGAATCTATAAATGTCAGAGTTTGAAAAGCAAACAAACTTTCAAAAAAGTATTGTTGGTTAAAAAAGTGCCTCCTGTTCTCAGATTAAATGCCACTTCCACACAGTTACCACTTGTGACCTGTGGTTCATGCTTCATTGTTCAGGTGTTAGAAATGTGACACTTTCCTTAAAAACATTCATTCACTGAATGAAATGAAGTACAATAAAGCGTAAGCAAAATAAAAGTGATATTGTTAAAGTAACAGCGACAATAGTAAAGGATGGAGTAAACCAATTTGGCAATAAAAATGGAGAAAATTTTGACAATGTCAGGTAAATGGTCAATATATTAAATGAATTATTTCACAGGTTTTTAACAAGCATGACATTTTATTAACATAAACATAAAAGATGTAGGGCTGTTTCTGATGTTAGAAGCAACAAATCTTAATCAAGTTACCCTAACCTAAGAAGTCTTATTTATATAACATGCAGGGTTTTAAAAACAATAAATAGAACTCAATTAGAGAATCATGTGTATGGTAATAGAATTCTAGGTGACAGCTGGATTGGGTTTAGATGAAGCTTGCTTTCAACAACAGCATATTATACCAATAAATGAGATACAAAAATTGATATATTTTATTATAATATTTTTTATTTGTTGTGGGGAGAAGAACATACAAACAAAAATAGATTACAATTAAGATAAGCCTATTCAGCTCATCTAACCTTTTGATAAGCCCTTTCAATATATTTGCTACCTGCAGGGGTAAGGAAATAGGTTGAGAGTAAAGTGTGACACAAGTGAGTTTTCTTAATCTCTGCCACAGTTCTGGTAATAGAATAAATAATCAGAGTCAGATATTAACAAAAATTATTAACAAAAAAACAAAACAATTATGCATCACAGAATGTTATGTAATGCAATAACACAAATCTACGCTTTCTAGAGGCATGACTGATGACATGTTAAGTACATCTCCTATGTATTAAATTTTTAATAAAGTCTATTCAGTTCTACCTTCTTGGGTCGAAAAAAAGAGGAGAAAAAGTATTGGGACAATTGACTAACAGGTGTCGCACTATTACAGGTTTTTTAGATAGGTGTTGGTAAAATGTTTGTTTTTAGGTCATTAGGCACTTGGAAAAGAGCTGTGGACATCCCGATAACCTGATTTGCTTTAACTTCAGTGTCTGTAATCTGTAATCCAAATTCAAAATGAAAAAAAGCAGAACTGTGTGTTTATGA
This sequence comes from Atractosteus spatula, assembly GCF_055471065.1. NCBI lineage: Eukaryota > Metazoa > Chordata > Actinopteri > Semionotiformes > Lepisosteidae > Atractosteus > Atractosteus spatula. The sequence continues at coordinate 41,817,247 of NC_142707.1, read as the reverse complement.
AAATTATACAGTTAGAAGCTAAAACAAGGAGTTGTCATTCTGGCATTCCCATTGGACTCTACCAATCAAGGCCTTCTAATAATTCCTGTCTTTGAACTGGAGGTGGCTCTGTGGCTAAGGATCTGCACCTGTGGCTGGAGGGTTGCCGGTTCAAATCCTTTGGCTGGCAGAGGAATCCTACTCTGTTGGGCCCCTGAGCGAGGCCCTTAATCCTAGCTGCTCCAGGGGTGCCATATAAATGTCTGACCCTGTGTTCTGACCCCAAGCTTCTCTCTCCCCACCTGTATGTCTCATGGAGAGCAAGGTATGTGAAAAGACAAATTCCAAATGCAAGAAATTGTATATGGCTAATAAAGTGATCTTATCTTATCATATCGCTTTGTTCTCCCCACTGATAGCCGATGTGTGGTGAGCATACTGGCACACTGCCATTGCATGCTGGTGGTGGTAGATGGGAGCCCCCATTACATTTAAAGCACTTTGAGTTGAGTGTCTAGAAAAGTGCTATATAAGTGTAAGAAATTATTATTATTATTAAACCACAGTGCAGAAATTTGGCTTAGTTAAAATTAAAAAGTGGTAATATATTGAAGAGTTAAATCACATCAAATAGCCAAGACCAGGTCAGCTAAGAAATATATTTGGAGTTAATGACGAAAATTATCAGAGCTTTCAAGAACAATCTGTCCATAATATCACAAGCAACCTCCAAAGAGAACTGAGACAACATAAGTACAAAGTTGTTACCTCTTGCATTGAACAGAAAAGACAAATTAGAATTAGAATTTGAGAGATACACAAGACCATGATAAACTTTGACCAAACTTTTAGAAAGGTTGAAGTCTGAATAATCTTACATCTTTTGTAAGTGATCATATTATGATCTGCTTGTGTATCTGGTAAGTACAGCAGAATAAATTGAATTCTGATTCTGAAGTTTACAGAAACATTTTGTCTGCATACTGTATGCAGAAACAAATGGCTTCATACTTATTAGGCAGTGCTTTATCATGCAGCACGACAATGGTCCATAAGTCCTAAACATAAATCTAATACAAGTTATTAATCAGGAGAGAAAAAGAGTAAAATCATAGACTGGCTAAGTCAATCACCAATTTTAAATCTAATTGAGATGGCATTTTCCATGCTGACAAAAAATGAAGTTAGAACACCACAATAATAAGCAATAACTCAAAGTGACCACAGCAAAACCTTGGCAAAACATCTAAAATGATTACATAGAGTTTGCTGAGCTCATTTTGTCAATGATCTATGCAGTTATTGCCACAAAGGGATATCCAACTACATGCTGACTTTTATACTTTGAAATTTACTTAAAGTGAATTTAATTGAATACTTAAAATCACTACGTTAAACAAAAACTACAGTATATTTTGGCTCTAAAATGATCAGGTGTGGGAATTAGATTTTTTCAAAAAAATTATATATTATACTAATCTTTCATATTAACCTCCTGAGCATGGATACGCATTACTTACATCTAAAGCAAAAGTTAGAGTTTTTATTTATAGTAATATTGGAAGGCATTGTAAGACAGAGAAAGCTAATGTCTGTGTTGTTACACATCATTTTAATTTTCTAGGCAATGTAAATAAACAGTATAAACAAAGAATATTATACTATATCAGCAAAAGTATAAAATTAAAGTTGATAGAGGATCTGTTAAAACTTTACTTCCTTTTGTATATAGTGGACAATTATAGTTACTACAGTAAAAATTCTGTAATCAATCCAAAGAAGGAACAGATACTGTACATTTGTATGTTTTATGAACAGGCAAAATGAATGCAGAGAGTTAAAATGATACCAGATTCAAGTGTTCACAATCCTCAAGGACACTGATAAAAATTGACATTTTAAATTAAGATTTTAAAACATTAATACTTTTCTTACATTAGTAATGAAGTAGAGAGTCAAAAATTATGACAGCAGTTAGGATAGATAAAGGCCAAGCCATGTTAGCTGCACCCATATAGGGCATAATGTGACAGTATAATGATTCAACCTTGGACACCAGATTACAGCCTATTATAACATCTGGGTTTGCAGCCCAGTTTTACACAAATCTATATTATTATAGTCGTGTTCATTATGGATTTAAAGTTCTCTGCTCCTCAACAACACACATGGAGTTCAACGACTGCCAGCCAGCTGAGATCAACACACAAAAAAGCTAACCAGTACCAGCAGCAGGTTAATAATAGCAAGCGCCACCGCATGTGTTAATCCACCAGCACACGCTCTACCGTGCGGCATGCAGCACTATTTAAACCATCAAGACCTGCTTCTCGCTGCTCTGTATTGTTTCCTCTCAAAGAGTGTTCCTACCTCGCCTTGTTTGAAACCATCTAGCGATACTACTTTCAGCTTCTGAACTTCCCTTTGCCTTTCGACCACGGACTTGCCTTATGTTTTGGATTGGACCCCTGTTTCAGTATCTCTCGGCTTTCGAACTACCTTTTGCCTTTGACTACGAACCCGCCTAACGTTTCGGATTCGGACTCTTTCTTAATCTCAACCAGTCTGATGTCACACTTCCAGATCCACTTCCAGCCGCTGATGTCTCCACTCTACGCCACCAGGCTTGGTCTTACACTCACAGCCCTCAACTCACTCAACACTCACCCCACACCCAGCACCGAACACCTCAACCTCACGTCCCAGACTCAACACCTGCAGCTGTCAGTGCACCTCTCTCCTGTGCTCAGCCACCATTTCCTTTACTTACAGTACCTTGCCTACAGCCAGACGTCAGTAGCTAAATCCACATTTTACTGTGTTATAATATATAACACATATATAACTGATATAGTTATAGTTATATAATATATAACTGAAACCACATGAATGTTGAAGCCTTACTATATAAGCCCTTTTCTTTATACCTGCAGACGTTTTCCACATTATTCAAGTCACTTCACTTCACATCATCCCTTCATGTTCTTCTGTGCTGTAATACTACTGTAGTTCTCTTCAAGCCTCTTGAATTTTTACTCTTTAGCTTTTCTTGCAATACATCATACATCATCTTTTTTTCCTTAAATTGTTACCTCATATTTTGACCCAATAATTTAATTAACTTTCACCATTGTTGCAGTCTAAGTTATCATCTTATATTTCAGAGACACTGCTGGTTTTGTAATTGTAATTGCTTTACATTAAATGTGTAAGGTAAAATTAGATTTATTTTCTTTCAAAAGATAATCTACATTCACCTTTGTTGTTCTCCCTGAGGCAATGGCAATTCAGGCTCCAAGCTCAGAATGAAAAGTCCACCAGCCTGTAAAAGTGCAGTGTCAGTCCCTTTTCATAGACCACCTATTCACTATAAATGAAATTACTGTACTTCACAGTTCATTAGAGAGGAAAAACCAAGTCTTCAAGGAAACTAGTCTGGTGTTACTAGCTGAAAAAAGCACTTACTCGAGATCAGGGATTATAATTCTAGACTTCATAGTTAAGTGAAGATATTTTAGCTTACTCAGTCCATTATCACCATGCTCAAATAAAGAAAACACAATAAAATCAATGAACAGCACAGCATGGTGGCTTTCAGCTCTTGGAGTTTTGTTAATTGCCGTGAAGCAGAAATGATAATTGCCTGAACGCTTACAAAGATTTCTGCAAGCAGTTTTATGCAGCACAGCTGCAGAAAAATAATGAATTTCCCTGGAGAAGAAGTAGACTTTTCACAGTTCAGAACACTGGAATTAAGTATTGTCATTGAAAATTGTAATATTTAGCAACTGCAAAAATAATATTTTGAAAACAAACATGCACCATCTTTCTTCTTAGTGTCAATATGGGAATAGTCTGCCTTGTACTAGACTGCAGCTATAACCCTAAGATAATCAATGTCAGAACAGAGAGGGGCAGTTTGTCTGTGGGCTCATCTAAGGCAGCAATTAGCCAGAAAGGATTAAAGCAAAGCCCTGTTTTCTTCACAGGGAATTGTGTTAGCCATAATGATACCTTTTATGGCATTGTGTTGTTTGCAGTTCATAGGTTGACTAAATTATTTAAGGCCTTATTCATAAGCCTAAGGCAGTAGGTATAGTGTGCCATGTGCAAGGATCTTGTTTGATCAGCCTTAGAGTCCTGGTTAGGTAATCTGAACATTATTTTTGGTAGCCTGCTGCCCTATTTATTTGAGAAGATTCTAATTTCCTGTATTGTGGAATCCTCAGACTAAAAACAATCTCTCCTAGTTTGAGGATGCATTTTTATAAAAGAGCGACTGATTCTCATTCACTTTAGGACATCCAAGTTGTAGGATTTTAGATTTAGTTTTGAGTTATTCCTTATTTTAGGATGGCAGGGTGTTTTCTTTTTGGCTTGTTAAGGTGGTGCATAGTGTCTACAGAGGTAGAATTGAGGGCTTCTAGTTCTGTAGGATGCAGGCCTCTGAAATGCATATGAATTAAGTTGATGTACATATGATGTGTAATATTATTTGCTGCATACATTATTGTGTTTTGTTAATAAATGTATGTCCACATTTAACTCTGATTTATTACTCTTATACCAATACTGTGCCAGAGAATACAAACAAATCTCATGTCAACTCTCACATGATAGAACTCACGTACCACATATTTTTACAGTAATTTACTCCGTGTCCCTGTAGTGTGTAACAATATAATGCAATTGGGTGTAGAAGGCAATAGCCCCATTACAGTAAGATAATATTCTAGTCTAGATGTTATGATGCAGAATTGAACTAAAATAGTCAATCAAATAATTAAATAATAAAATAATTATAATCTATCTGATTTAGGTCTCCAGTTGCTACCCACTTTTAAGAATTCAATAAGTCAATTCTATAGAAAGAGTGGGTTCTTTGTTTACAGGGCTCTTTGGGTTTGTGAGACACTACAAAGAATCTGTTCTGTATTTTGTGCTTATTAGCTTCCAGGGAGATAGAAGTATAGTGTTTTCATTTTATAAATAATAGATTTGAGGCTAATACACCTTTGCATAGTATTTTTCAGTTCAGTCTTGAATCTCATTAACCTACCCAATATGGAAGAAGAAAGTTACTTAGAATTCACAGCTATTGCACCTTTAAATAGATAAGTACGGTTTTATTGTTTTTTTTATTTTGATCAGCTGAAAGGGATTACAAAAGTAGACATATAAATACTTATTTCAAGAAAATCTTTGTTTTAAAAAGGTGGAAAAACACCCTGGACAATATACTGTAAATAAGTGAAAAATGTATGTATTTGTTTATTCCGATATCTGTATAATTGTATTTCTATTCACCATCTTTGATATTTGATACCTGGCCTGGCCTGGTCATCCTGTTTTTATTTTCCTTTACCGGATCCTGTTCCGGTTTTTAACTTTGTCTTGTTTTCGAGGAAGATCACTCTGATTAGGACCTTGGACTTTGTCCCGGATTTCCCCCTGGACTCCCTTGGACTTGTTTGCCATGGCCACACCCCCCAAGCACTAGTTCACTGTCGCCACGCCCCCATTTGTCAACCTGCCCTGATCCTTGTCATCTCCTCCCAGTTGTCCTACTCCACTCACTTCCAGATTATACCGTCTGCATAAGGTCCAGAACTACGCTTCACTGGAGCCTGGACCGGCTCCTGTTACAGGGTCTTGGAAGCTTCATGGTTGCATTGGTTGATGAAACAATCAACTGACAGAAACCAGCCAGAGGGCGGAGTCCAACAGCTTTGTTTGGGATCAATTTTGTTGATGGCATTGATAACTGGGATGTTGTTGGCTGTGGGTTAAGAGGTGTCATCAGAAAATGTGCTCTGAGGTGAATGCTGCTGAAAAAGTTATTGATCCCTGTCTTTTTTTTCCTTCTACACCTTGCTACTTTCCCTCTCTCTCCCACATCTGAAGAAGACAAAACCTTGTGTTTCTTTTCTTTACCTTTGAGCATATAATGAGTCTTTACCTGATCTTTTGACTAAACTAGGGCTCAGTCACATAGCCAGTCACAGATAATCAAGAAAGAAAACAAAAAAGGACCAGGCAATTAAATGTTAAAATAAATAAATACTTAAATATTAAGAAGTTTTACAAATCAAATACACAAGTTACAAGCTACAACATTAGCAGGCAATTGGGATCACAAAAACATGGCTAATAGAAAATGGAGATTTGTTTAATACAACTGGATATTCACTTTTCAGAAGTGATAGAAGATGAGGATGTGTAGCACTACTGGAGGAATCAATTGTCTCAAAATTTATATGCATCAGTCATAGAACATTTCTAAAAGTATAGTGTTAAGATAATGCTACTGACCGCTAAATGTTATCTATAATTCAACACTATTCCGATCCATAAACTCAATATTGGGCGGAAGAAACTTTGGCAACAATTACAACTACTTGTAATTTTAAAGTAAGTTTCTGCCAACATTGCATTGTTTTCTATTCCTGTCACATTTCTTTAAGCTCTCTTGTGTTGTATGGGGATTACTTATGGATGACAGTTTTCAAGTCTTTCTACAGACCCTCCAAATGGATTCAAGTCATGATTTTGATCAGTCCACTCAAGAACTTTCACTTTGTAATTCTTAAGTTACTCTAGTGCAATGTGGTCCATATTCATTGTAAGAAATTGTTGATGTTTCCCAAAAAAACACTGAATAAGGAGAAAAAGCATGCATTAGATGTTATGCTTCCAAATGAGAGATGTGTATAAATGCAAGCAATCTTGAAAAAAATGACTTATTCATCATATGAGCCAGAGATTCAGTTGCAAGGCAGAGGCCACAGATGACCCCTAAGCAGGCAGCATAAAGTATCAACAGTATCAAAAACAGCGCTAAGGTCCAGCGGGACAAAAGTCAACAGCAGTTCACGAGCCGATTCAGTACTATACAGTAATTTAAAACCCGACTGAAAAGGCTCATACAGCTTATTTGCAGTTAATTGATTTTGTGTTTGATCTAGAACATTTGCCATAAACACTAAGTTATATATAGACTGTAATAATTGAGCTAAGTTGCCTAAATTCTGCATTTTAAAGGGGGATAAAAATTGCAAGCTGAAGGCTGATGGAACAATTCCAGATCTTGATAATTGATATCATGCAGGACAATGAAACAGAGAATCACAAAAGCTAAACACAGAAGAACAGTGGGAATAAAATCCAATGAATGTTTGTAGGTTTAATTTTAATGATAATTTCAGATAGCTGAGGAGATATTGCATGAAATTACAAGGAAAGATGTTTGAAGAGAAATAAATTGTTTTCTGAACCAAAACCACAATCCTATTAGAGTGTTGTTTTGAAACTGGTTTTGAAAGTTGGTGAATTGTGGACAAAGCTTACTCTTCTGTTCTTGAATTAACTTCTGTTCCAGAGTGAAATAAATGGAAAAGTGGTTGTGATATGGGCCCTTCTATAGGTTCACTTGAGATGTGAATATTTATTTGATTTTCTCAGGCCTTGTATGTGGGTTCTTTTGCACTTTCTATTGGACCTTAGTTTATTTATACCTACAGTACCTTCCTCCCTCGATCATCTGGACATTAACGTGACACGTTTAAGTTTATTTCGGAATTCTATCTCCCAGACAGTAGAGTGGCAAACTATACATGGCTCCTGTGTAGGTAACAGAGCACTGTTCTCTCAACCAGATGTTTTTGCCAGACGTGGCCAATGCAAAGAAGGAGGGCCTTCTTTAAGGCTGTATTGAGAAATGAACACTTAGTTTGAAATTACTAGGAGAAAGGGAGGTATTTGAACCACTGCATCAATTTCTCCATTTCTCTTTGGTACAGTAGAGAAAAGCATGCCTGGACATCTGGGACTAGATAGAGATACCTATGTATTTTGGGTGAGAAGAGTTTTTTAATTGTTTGGGTAAGAAATGGTAAATCACTGATAGAAAGTTCTCCATATTCTAATTGTTCAATTTTCACCCATGGATTTTGTTGTTAATAGCGTTGTGACAGAGGAGCCTATCATGAGGTACAGGTAGCATGGGAAATACACTATTCATACGCCTTCCATTGAGCAATTGCTAGATAAGTTCCTGAGGGTGCACACTCAGGGCTTGACTAGTAACTGCTACTACTTAGTTTCATATACATTCACATACATAAAACACATGCTTAATTTTTAATATCATGAAGTGCTTTGAGAGGCTGATCATGATGCACATTAAGGACACCATTCCAAACGCACTGGACCCGTACCAATTTGCCTACTGGCACAACAGATCCACAGATGATCCACACACTGCCCTATCCCATCTGGTTAAAAAGAACACATACACAAGACTTCATCGACTTCAGTTCAGCTTTTAACACTATCATTCCAGAGAAACTAGTCAAGAAACTCAGTGCACTGGGTCTCGACACCACCCTCTGCAACTGTATTCGGGACTTTCTGACAGGCAGACCTCAGGCTTGGAAACCAAACCTCCAGCACACTACAGATGCAGCCATTCAAAGTGCGCAGCACAGACACGTACCGGAGGTAAAATCACTTTAACATGCTAATGCATTGGTGTAACAGTCCGGGAGAAACCTGAATCGAAACCTGTTTTTCTAGCTTTTAAAGTCGTGCGATGTGTAAGCAGGAACACATCATTATATCTTACATATGAAAAATACATAATATAGCTCCCAAACAAACGCAAACGTGTTTTTAATAAAATGCTTTTATTCACTCATAATCTGACAATTTCAGGAAGACTAAGGAAATTGTCATCTGTTGTTGAATCTCTGTGAGCTCGGTGACTTTGAGACCACTTGTTATCCCAAGTTGTTTGAATCGCCACAATTCAAATAGAGAAAAAAGAGCTGACTGACAAGATTTAAGATGTGGCTGTCAATGTTGGATTAAAAAAAACACGCTGCCCGACGTTAGTTGCATTGCTTGAAAAATATTTTTTTTTGAGAGACTGGATAAGTAATTCAAGTATTTTTTTAACTTACTGAAAAACAAGTAATAATTTAACAATATGTGCAAACGTTTTATGATATGTCACTGTTGTGAATGTCTGTGGAGTGTATGTTCTTTGCCTGTCTGTCCTGGCTGTGCTCTCTCTCTCAATTCAATTCAAGGTGCTTTAACTTTAACTTGCTTTAACTCCGCAAGTCTGAGTTCTGAGTTCTGAAGTCTGAGTTCTTGTGTCCGTCCTATCCGAACCCGAAAGTATTACAATACTGTATGTATCTTTATAGCAGGTGGTGTACAGCTTTTTAGTATAGATTACACTTTTCTAAAATGTATTTAAAAAATAAAAACGATTACAATCTAATCTTTCCACGTTTGATCCCAAGATCCCAAGAAAAATAAATCTAAACGGGGAGAAAGCTATGCTGAAAGTTTATTAAGATACTTAGAAGACAAAGATATCAATTTATGTTGCATTTGTCTGATTGTGAATCAAAAAACACATATATTTAAACACGCGTTTGCGATTTAAATCAAAACGTGATTTAAATCAATATAAATGTTTATATTGTAACGCATAGGTGACTATTCATTGTTATTAAAATGACTTAAATTCGATCATGTTGTGATATTTAGAAATATACATTTGTTTGGTGTGAGTGAAGTTTTATTAAATCTCTGACCCAGGGAAACGTTTTATTTTTTCAAAGAAATGTTTGTTAAAAAAAAAAGTCATGGCTCCAGGTGGATTCGAACACCCAGCGTGTGATGGGGGAGTCAGAACCTAACCCACAGCACCACCGGCAAGGTCACATGAGGAGTGTTGAAAAAGCCCTACAAAACATTATCAACAGACATCATACAGCGTGTACAATTCTTGTGCTGCGGTACATGAATATAATTATATCGTTATTAATTTCTTTAGATACGCGATTCCATATTATATTCCCTTTTAATCAAATTCTAAAAGTATGCTTGTTGACTCCGGTATCACGTTAGTTAAAGACTTCGATGCTTAAAATGTTTAGGGAGAAATGGAATACTGGTGTGTATGTTTTCTTTAAAGTACTGAGACCAGCCATATACTGTATGTTTATGTTCCAAAATTAATATCGTTTATGGCCTTCACACGCGTTACAGTATGCTCCTATTCTTTTTATGCTCAGCTACTAAGATTTCCCTTCAGTGGTAAAATTCCATATAAATATTCAATACTTAAACGGGCACAGTAAAGACATTAAATATACATATACATATTGTATACAGTACAGTTTGCATATGGTAATATGTTTATGTTCCTAAATCAATCTCTTTTATGAGCATGTGAAAGGCATGGTGAATCGGAGATTCTCAAAAATTACCGTACTTTGCATGATTGGAAACAAATGCGTGATTGCGAAATGCTGTGGTGTTACTTTTACAAAGACGGTCAATGAAAAAAAGAATGTGGACCAGGGTAATACTTTGAGTTTACAGCTTGTCCAAGATCATTCATTATTAATACTATTAGTAATATCTTCGTTAAAGACTTTGATGGCGACAGCTCAAACATGAGAGGTTGAGCTTTATTAGCTCCACCTTGCGGAAATTCCGGATACTATTATTCTCTTTGCGGTACTATACGAGAATTTACGGTAACTCGTGGTAGACTGCGTAAAGCGCACCGCAAAATAATGCAGTATCGCCCGCTTGTTTTGAATGGCTGCATCTGTAACTCTGAACACTGGGGTCCCCCAGGGTTGTGTGCTTAGTCCACTGCTCTACTCCCTCTACACACACGACTGTAAGGCCAAACACAACTCCATCATCAAGTTTGCCAATAACACCACAGTTGTAGGTCTGATCACAGACAATGATGAGATTGCCTACAGGGAGGAGGTCAATCTCCTTACAACGTGATGTGAAGACAACAACCTCATCCTTGATGTCAGCAAAACCAAGGAGCTGATCGTTGATTTCAGAAAACTGCAAAACAGACATGCCTCTATCCACATCAATGGGACTGAAGTGGAAAGGGTCAGTAACTTCAAATTCCTTGGCGCCCATATCACCGAGGACCTCACATGGTCTCTCAACACCACCTGTCTGATCAAGAAAACGCAACAGTGCCTGTACTTCCTAAGATGGTTGAAGAAGGCTAAGATATTTCCCCAGATCCTCACTAACTTTTACAGATGCAATACAGAAAGCACACTGACAGGTTGCATCACAGTGTGGTATGGCAACTGCAGTATTGCTGACCGCAAAGCCCTACAGCAGGTGCTGAAAACTGCCCAGTTCATCACTGGGGTTGCTCTTCCATCCATCCAGGACATTTATGACACATGGTGCTTGAGGAAAGCTCTAAGCATCATCAAAGAACCCACACACCCCAGCTACAGACTGTTTGACCCTCTAAAATCTGGAAAATGGTACCGGAGCATTCGGACCCAGACTACCAGACTCAGAGACAGTTTATACCCCTGCACTATCAAATTATTAAACTCCCAGCCTCTCTCACCTATGATCTGAACTTCACAGTGCCTTCTCTCTTTACCAAAACTCAAACACACATTGTAATCTACTACTACCTCACATGTCAAGAAGCTCACTCCCCATAATTTTTATATCCTTTATTTCATTCTGTTGATGTATGACGTACAACCTGTTGTTGTTTTGCACATTGTCTGTTTGTCTCCATCTTTCTTTTCTTCTGTACTTCTTACTGTCTTGAGAGCTAGCTAAATAGCATTTCGTTATACCATATACCTGTATATGAGTATAATGACAATAAACTTGAACTTGAATATACATTCACATACATAAAACACATACTTAAACACAGGTATGAGTGAGTATTGTGGTGTGAATGGAGAGCGCTCTCAAAATGGATGATACTCACTGTTTGTTTGGTGTTGGTACTTCCAGGGTGGGTCAGCCTATGGTGGCTTCAGAAGGCCAAATCTAACCCCTCTTCTCAAGATTTATTTATGGGGATGGGAAAAACCACATGCATATGAATTGGAGAAATGGTTTGTTCCAGAGGGGGAGGGGCTTACATGCTAGGGGCCTAAAAGGGTTGTTGTTGTTGGTGGGTGGTAAGTCAGGTGGTGTGCCTTAAAACAGAGAGAAAGCAATAAGAAAAGGAGGATTAATCTTTATTTGAAGAATTATTTTTGTTCCTTTTTGGGGTTTTGTTTTTCTGGTGTGGAGGACTCGGAGCACTGTAAATAAACTGCACTTATTTTACTTGAGTGCTTTGCGGCAGAGCCATTCTTTTATCAGGCCATTGTGTGACATTTTGGTGGTAGAGTGGGATGGCCAGCCATAAGACAGTGCATCCTGTGAAGAGGAGGAGAGGCCAGAAAAACACCTCATCCTCAACCCCAAAGACAGAAGGACCCTGGAACACAGTGACTTCAATGGAAGAGGAGAAATATGAAGACTTGGGAACAAGTGTATAACTATATCTATTTTAATATCTAATGCAGTTGATTAGCCAGATAGTAATATTAAAATGTGGTGCTGCAAAGGCCACTATGATCTCAGCTTTTCTGTAATATGGATAATTTTGGGTATTTTTGCTTCTCTAGTAAATTTAAGCAATTATTGAGTCCAAGGTTTTGGGTGTTGATTGGACAGGGGTCATAGAAAATAATTAATTACTGGCAAGGGCCCAGGCCAGAGAGTAATGAAATGAAAAACTGAAAAAAATAAATCAGAACTGGCCGGTGGAGCAAAGACTGCCCCAGATGGTCAGCAAGAAAAAGAAAGTGATGCTCAACGGTCTGAGAGATGCTGCCCTTCTGCATCCCTGCTAACCAAAGAGAGAGCCTGACACAGCAAAGCGCCAAATTACATTTCAGCTCACCAATCGGAATCTGGGACCCTTGGATTTGCGACGGAACTGGCCACCAAGCCCTCAGAAGGAAAGGGGGCCACAAAGATCTGGGGGTCTAGGGATAGAGGCCAGCAAGCCCACATACGGATGCACTGAGCAGGGAAAAGAGACTCCTAAGGCCATAGCTGTGCTTTGCCCACGGGGCTTTATTGAGAGGAAGGGTCTCACCAAACCAGTGAGGCAGGAAAGTTATACAATTGTTAACCTACATTTATACCTGATACATCTACAAATTGTATGGGATCATCTTTCATTTAACCAAAATCTGTTTTTACAAAAAATGACAGTAGTGAAGCAGTGTCTACATAATTCTAGAGCTTTTTTGCAAAATAAGTATTACTACATACTCTGAAATTCTTTGTGTTTGCATTTGCATGTTGTTATTGGCATATTGCATATGTAACATGTGTGATTTAATAATATGGGGTATTAATTATAGATTCACATATTGTAGTTTTATAGAAGCTTTCTCACTAAGGCTCCACATATAGCAATTAGTTCTCAGCAAACTAAAAACTAAATGACCATGTTTATTGTTCATGTCTGTCTTTGTATTCTTACTAGTAAGGACATTAATCTTACTACAGTGCAATGGAAATTAAAAAAAGAAATAGGACTTGTCAGTGGACCAGTTATATTGTATTGTTTGCTGTCTTGGTTCTTGAAATAATGGTTTATTTATGACCACTTTTCCAGAGACTGGAAACTGTACAAAAGCACGCATACATAAAGAGACATTCACCAAGAATAACCAAGAGTAAAACTGAATTATTCATTAAAATCTAAAGTGGAAAAACAGCTCTTTAAAGAAGTTAAAAGAATGTTGATATTTGCAGACACTCCAACGGATTTGGGAAATGAATTATAAAGAACACCCTACACTTTATTGTAAGTGTGATAACAGAATATACTGTACTTGTTATGGAATTAATAGTCAAAGCAATACAATTGCTGTAGATCCCTAGATTCTCTGTTCTATCCAAATTCATGATTTACAGTATCACAACCTGCACTTAGTCAAGAAGGAGAAGCATAATTGTTGGAGATGTAGTAAATCAGGAGGTAATCTTACTCACATGTTTGTTACATGTCCTTAAGATGTTAAAGTTTGGAATGAAGTAACTAAAAGATTAGAATTAATTTTACACATTGTTTCATTTACAGTATCTGAAAAATATTTTAATTGGTGACTTTTCTGAATATAAACTGACATCTGTTCAATTAAAAATAATGGTTTCCCTTTTAGTTTTAGCCAAAAAATATCTAAATAAACAGAAAACATATAAATCCTCCTGCACAGTAGTTACTCTTTGGACTAAGACAATATTAGACAATCTTAGGTTAGAGATATCCACAAAATGGAAGGTAAACTAAATTTCAAAGATTTTCAACTAATGCTGCATGTTATAGCTAACAGTTCAAATTAAACAAAATATTTTTAGTAATATGTATTATAATTTTTTGTGTATTATTCTATAATCTTAAATGAGGTATCTGCTAATTATTAAATAATTATCTAGGGATTAATTTATATGTTGTTTTCTCTACTTTTTGTATGTAATTCATATACTGACTTTATATATTTTTATCATATGCACTATAAATTCTATAGTAACTCCAATAATATTTTTATAGTAATACTTAAAAATCAAAATAAAAGGAATGAGAGGAATTTTAAATAACCTCATGTAATAAGCTATAATTACTTTGAATAAGGGCTGTTTAAAATTATATTGTAAATGAACTGCCACTGCTCATTTCTATGTTTGCTAGAAAAGATAAATTATAAATAAGACAATAATTTTTTTAACACAGGTGGTAAATCAGACAGATTATAAACCTTATTTTAAAATTATAAAAGGGAATAAAACCAGAATTTGGGGATCCCTTTAGGAAGTTAGAAACAAATATACAAAGAACACAAAACACAATTGAATTGGAACACCTCAATGGCAGAATGCCTCTCAAATTAAATATCAATAACTCATTCATGAGTTGAAAGAAAAATCCAATTCTCAAAAAAAAAAATTAGTCCAGTACATGATATGATTAAAGAAAGGGACTTACAGATGTGGATGTGGTTCAGTTGTCATGATCTGTCAGGGAAAAACAATGCACAACAAAGTTGCTCTCTGTGAAGGCGAACCAGACAAGTAAGAAGGATCCTATGCGGAGCTGAGTTTGTTACGAAAATAAACAATCCGAGACAAAGTCGAGGTCAAAGTGATATCCAAAGTCTAAAATCCGAAAGATCTAGCCGCAGGAGTTGAGAATACAAAGGAAGGTAAGAAGTCTGTGAGTAGAAACCAATACTGAGTACAGGACAAACTAAGGTGTGAGTTTAAATAAGCGATGAGTTGGAGATGAGTTGATGGAGAACAGCAGGAGATGATTAGTTAACGCATGCGGTGGTGTCTGGTGTAATTAGGTGGCTTCTGAATCTGTTTAACCTGATTTTAACGGGTGGAGGATGTGACACTCTCAAGGCTTACTTTCCTTATAATTTAAATTTAAATTATAATTTTTTGTAATATGTAGTCAGTATACACACCCAAGTGAGAAAATTCTCTAGTGGGACATTGGCTTTAATCCTCTGTTTCCATTTTCTGCATTAATGGTGGGAGTCCTATGAGAAAAGAAACATAAACCTTGTCAGGATGCATTAAGAAAGCTTAAAATTAAATTAATGTTACACTTCTTTATTGTAAATGGGTTGACAGATTATGGAAAAGGAGCAGGGGTTTATTGAGCTCTTCTGGGACTTAAAGGAATTTGAAACCTCAAAAAAATTTTGCAATTGTGGTCACATGGCAAACTGCAAAGTACTACTTTTACACTCCCCCACCTTCAATAACATAGAAGTATAATATAAAAATTAAACCCCAATTAGTAAGAAAGCATAGAAGACAGCTTTCCTTTTTGGTCCAACAGATGGGAAGTGGTTTTGATAGCCACTTATGCTAACAACAACACTATTCAAGGAATGGCAGGACAAATTCTTGCCAAGGGCAAGTAGAGAGCAGTAGAACTTGTATATGGGGAGATTTTAATTTTCTGTTATTAGTTATGAGATTTAAGATGAAAAAAATGTGGCAACTTGTGATTGGAGTAATCATTGTTTGCTATGTAGTGTGGTGTGACCTGAAATGCCATGTGAGTAGTTATATGATGAGACTGTAAAAATACTAAAAAAATACATTTCTCTCCAAAGCCTCTTGTAATTTCAGGTAATTTCAATTTCACAAAAGAAATTGGGAGTCAAGGAAGACTATTGCACAATTTGGTGCTGTACTCAAAGAGCCAACAGTGCACTACAAATTTAAAGAGGTCTTAAACAACATCCTCAGTGATCGGCTGATATATGCAGTAAAGCAATACAGAAAATATTTCTGTAGAGCAAGCCTGTGAAAACAAAATAAAATTTGAGATAAACAAATGTAAGAAAAAGAAGCCTGCAACATGTCAAAACAAAAAGAGAAGTGTACATGAGATTTAGCATGAAGGCAAGATAATAATATGCAGACTGAAGAAGAAGTACCATTCTGACAATAGCTGGAGGTTTTTATGTCTGCTGAGTTATCCTAGTATTGAAAGGTAAACAGTGCACATGGAGCTGGATAATGGAGCAGCAGTTTCCCTTATTCCTTAGTCAGTGTACAGAAGAGACCTCCAACACCTACCATCAAAGCCTACTCAAATCACCCTGAAGACTTATACCTGGGAACCATGCTAAGGAGCATTAATGTCAATGTGGAGAGGAACAGACAGCCATCATTTGTAGTGAAAGGCAACTACAGAGTCAATCATGGCTTAAAAAGATCAGACTTAACTGGACTGAAGTGCACAACATCAAAAAAAAAGAGAGAAAGACCTAACAGCAGTATTGAATAATAAAGGCAGTGGCTTGCTTTTCTTGTTTAGAGGTGAGCAGCATGTCATAGATGGCACCATTACACCCATTGGGCAGAAAACCCATGGCCACACATTCATGTGAATCTTGTGGGATCCATTAAGATGCAATGTTCTTGGCTGTTGCTGCCCACTCAAAATGGCCTGATTTGATAGTAATGCCTTCAATTTAGCTGAGAACACAATCCAGGCAGAGAGAAATGTTTAGTCACTATGGACATCCTGAACAACTTTTCAGTGTCAACAGTTAGTATCACAAGAGTTAACAAATATCAATAAGATGAATAAAATTTAGCCTATTTCATCTGTGCCATACCATGCTGCCACAAATACCTTAGCAGAAAGATCTGTGAAGACCATGAAAAACGTGATAAAGTAGTCTTTATGCTCTCTTATAGAAACACACCACATGTGTTTTTGTGTTTTTACATGTGGCCATACTCTCGGGCTCAAAACCTTTCCATTCGCTCCAAATGGGTTCTTGCTACAGTAAATGCACAAACAGGAGTAGTCTCCTACACTGCTGAAACAGAAGGTCATCTTAACTGGGAACGAAATGTTTACCAATTATCGCCTAAGACAACAATTCCAATGGATAGGCCCCATGTGGATATTCCTACGTTTTCTGATGGAATCATTCCTTCTGTCTAAAAACCATCAATTCTAGAATTACCTGGTTGGGATGATTCAGGCAGGGAATTAGAACCATCATTTTCTCTACCTCGAGATCAAGAACCTTGTGATCAAAATTTTCCAGTAGAATTTTAGAAAGACACACTTTGTCAAAACAGACCACCTCAATGTTTGAATCTGTAGATTAGGGGCAGAGTAATCACCTTAGATATACCCAGGTATTGAGATTTTCCACCCCTAATTCTTAGTTTAGGAAATGCGTGTATGTTCTGTTACTGTTCATGATAAGGGGGAGGAGTATATGTTATGTATATCTGTTATGACTTGTTGTAGGATTAAAATGACTGGGAAAATTTCAAGAACATTCAAGTTGCGTTGCAGTGTGCAGATGTTGTTTGGAAAATAAAAGTAAGTTGCATTTTGTACTCACCTCTGTTTCCTGTCTGATTACTGTGGTTATCTGTCTCTTACTAAAGTGCATGCTAAGTGAGACAGAGATGCATGAAGGGAAGTCCTAGGTCTGAGATATACAGTATATGTATGAGAGTGGAAGTGGGCGACATTAGGATCTAAACTTTCTCTCATAATTCAAAAATGTTATAAACTTCTTGTTTGATAGGGAAACGTTCATGTAACGATATTCAGCTATACAGTTGGAGTATTTCAATCATACAATTAAAGAAAAACTTATTTTAAGTTCAACTACTAATGTGCAATCAAATAAACTTTTAATGTAATTCTACATTTTAATGAGTACAGATTTTTGCAGTACTACATCATTTTCACATTTTAAAAATTGAACAGTTCCATGAACAGGAAAGGGGGTTGGTACATTCTAGTTGCTGTTGAGGTGAAAAATACTTTATACATTTAACAAATTTGAATTAGCTATTTTTTCATATATTTTTAATAAAACATTTCACTGTACCTTGATTAATTGGGGGTGACTTTTAATTATTTTATTTTAGGTAAACAAATATCATTCAGTATAATTTATGAACTTTCAGAACAGGTCTTGATAATAAATATTATTTGAAGATTAAGTTAATGAGATTTACAAGCATTTAAAAATGTATCTTTTAGTTTTACCTGGAAAGTTCCAGTGTTCTGTCAGTAAAATGTCACCTTAAATGTTATTTCTATTTTCAGAATAGTTCTGTCTGTCATCTGACAGGTGTTATAGGACATTGGGGTTGAGAACATTTAGTGAATTTGTGAGACAGTGATTAGTGATTGTGCAGTCACCAGAGATTGTACAGTTTATATAAACAAAGTGCTAAAAAATGATCCAAATTAACTCAAATATATCATTCAGAAATATTTAGTAAAGTCTAATAATGCTACAAAGTCGGTGATATATAGAATAGTGCTCTGCCAGGGTACTACAATCCATGCACAGTTTTCACATTTTGTTGCTTTAAAGCCTGCATTCATTTGCTGTGAAGTAGCAATTATTCTTTTCTATATACGCAATGTATTCTACACATTCAAGGCAATTCAAATTTCATAATGTTTGAATACTTTGCTTTGAGGTAAACCTAAAATAATTTAGGTGCACAATATTACCTTAATAAGCCAAAGCGTTGTTGAATGCTACACATAATTTCACAATAAATACATCTTTCAGGGAAAGAAACAACCATGAAGGTCAAGGGGCTTTCAGGACAGCTGATGTTGTAGAAAGGCAGGAAGAGAGCGGTATAAAAGGACTTCCAGTGACATTTGATATTTATAGCTTTGATTCACTGAATTTTTGCTTGATTTCTGCCTAGTTTTATTCATTCTCTTTTCAGAGAATTCATTTTTCTTTTTATTTTGTTTACTTGTTGGATCTACCTTCCGTATCATGGCCCCAAAGAAGAAGGATGGTTTGTTCACAGCTGTGACACCCATGGGAAACTGGTTCAGATCTACCCCAGAATGATGATCTACAGATTAAAGAGTGATCTCTAGTTGCACAAAGCAATATCACCATAAAGACCAGATTGGAGTTAAGTATTTGAACCTTGTTAAAAGAGATTGCTATTCTATGTTTGTCAGTAACTTTGATTTCCTGTGTAAAGAATCCCTCAGTTAAAAACAACGTCTCCTGGTAAGTGAATGCATTTTTAGAATATGAAGATGGGTTCTCATTGTTTTTGTAGTATCAAGGTTTACAATCTCAATAAATCCCTTTAATGAGCTCTTCTTGAACACACTGAAAAATGACTTCTCCGAGACAATGGCTTGGAAACTGGAATTGGAAAAGAGAAGGACACTCCTCTATGTGTCAACTATCGCCTTATATCTTTGTTGAGTTCCAACTTTAAGCTGTATGCCAAGGTACGGGTGCACAGGCTTTAAAATGTTATAGATTAATACACCATGACTAGTCAGGATGTGTCAGGAATTTAGCTAGTTACAGATAATATTTGTCACTTTCTATGTATCATTCATCTCTCCAACAATGACAATTGTGCTTCTGCTCTTCTGCTGTTGGATGCTGAGAAAGCTTTTGAATGGGATTATCTGTGGACAGTTTTAAACCATATGGATCTAGGTACAGCCTTAATCAAAATTATTAAAATATTATATTCAAACCTCTCAGATATGGTTATGACCAATTCTGTCTGTTCTCTTCAGTTTGCTACTGTATATCCAGTGGTACTCTCCAGGGCTGCTCTCTCTTACCAGTACTGTTTACCACCTCATTAGAACTCATAGTGCAGGCAGTTATTAGTTCTCACGATATTGCTTCTATTTAAATTAAATCCAGGCAACATCATGCAGTGTATCCTTGTATGGAGATGTTATCCTCTTATTCTTTATGAATCCCAACCACTCACTCCCCATTGTACTTGACAAGTTAAACAATTTTAGCCTGTTGTCTGGTTATAAAATCAACTGGACTAAATCAGCACTACTTCCTTTAAATACTGCATTGGTAGATACAGCTCTACCTGCATATATTTCAGAAGTTAGGCATTTTAAATGTTTAGGTGTTAAAATCTACTCCACTTGGAATACTATTGTTTCAAATAACTTTAATGGTATCCTTAGACAAGTTAAGACTGATTTGGATATATGGTCACAACTAACTCCTTTCAAGCCTTTTCATCTCTCTATACTTAAAATGAATATACTCCATCAATCAGTTTCTAACTGTTGGTGACTTCCTGTTTCATGGAGACAACTGGAGGAAAAATCAATTTACCCACACAGCCAACAAGATTTGCTTTTCTCTGGGATAGAGTATGTCTGAATAAAATGCAAATTATGTTTTGACTACATTGTTTTGTACCAAATTACAGAAAGCTACCTATTAGTAAGCATTAATAAATAAAGGATAAAACGTCTTTTTACACTCTTGAATTTTTCATAATGCTTGTCTCTTATCTGGTGGTTTATCTTAAATCTGGGCAAAAATTTATCTTACAACAAGACAGTGACCCACATCACAATGTTACAACTAAACTGGAGTGGCTTAAGAATAAAAAAGTAAACATTCATGAGTGGGCCAATCAAAGTTATGATATGAATCTTATTGAAAATCTATGGAAGGACTTGAAAACTGCTGTCGATAAGCAATCACTAAGAAATGTGAGATAGCACGAACAAATGTGCCAAGAATAAAAGGCAGCAATTGCACCAAGGTGTTGTGCAAAGCTGGCAGACGTACCCAAAAATACTTATTTAAAAGGTTTATTTAGGGGTTTGAATACTTATGCAATTAATATATTTCAGTTGATGCTTTATGTCAGTTTTTGCTGTCTTTATTCTAACATATTTTACCATTAAAGTCTTCAGTTTGAACATTCTGATTTTAAATAAAATATGAAGTAAAAAAAATGTGTTTCCATAACATTGTAAATTAAAAATACTTTGAGGTTCGAGTCCATGCTGAAAATTTACAAAAACATCTTGTAGTACACCCAGTTCAAGAATCACGTGTATATATTGCATTAGAAGAGTTGAGAGTAATATGACATTTTATTACATATTTTATTGCATAGACAGCAGCTTTACAAGTAAACAAAAGAAAATAAAAACAAATCTTCAACCGGGACCCTAACAACACCTGTGTAAAATAAATGAACTAAAATATCCAAAATGACTAACATAAAGCACCATTATACAGTCCATTCCAGTCTTATGTGTTGTGGCATCTTAGGTTACCCAGAGTTCTCTCCACTCCGACACTGCAACTGCTGCTATTTTCACACATGCCTTTCAAATTTCAAATTTTTAAACCTTCTAAAGGTTTAACAACATTTTTACATTTTAAATATTATTCTCACAGTACACTGGTTTCTGAAAATTTTGCAAAACAACACCTATTAAAGCTGAACAAGACATTTTGAATTAACTGTACAAAAATAGTGCATGCCTTTGAATGTAAAAAAAAAACAAAGATTTAAACACACTCATTTGTGTCCATTTTGGTTTGTTCTTTTTCAGCTTTGGAGGATATAGTTAGTAGTTAAGAAGATTAATTTAAATCTACATTTTAAAAAATTGGGTTTCATACTGTATGTATTGTGAATGTGCTCCTAGTATTCACTCATGATACCTAAATGTACATGAACATGTGCAAAATAGTGCCACTGTTAAATATATTGTTAATGCTGTGAAAGGTGAGGTAATATTTAAGGATGGTCACATACATAATTGAGTACTAATGAGAGATTAAATGTCTAAAAGCAAACCTTTACTTAATCATATATTTTTAAAGGAATTTTACTTAGGTAACACCGAGTTAATACTTTTTTACATCCCCTTACTCTGCCATAAAAAGAGTAACAAAGTTGAAGTAAGTAATAATAGACCAATAAGCATTTTATTACACACATTGGTATGGATCAGATAATAACTAAACTAGAGGAAATAGGTTACTAGTTGATAATCAGCATCTAACAACACAATGTCGGATCAATTAAATAATTGGGCATATTCAAAGAATTCAGATATGAATTGGGCACATTTCATTTTTCAAAGTGTTTGATAAAGTTTCTCAATGATTGATTAATTTTCAAACAGTAATCAATAGGCATTCAAGGTAATGTATGTTTGAACTGAGAACTATATTTCTGAAATTGGAGTGAAGTATTTTGTGGAGTAGCATGGGTATCTGAATTAGGAATAGTGCAGTTCCTAATTTATATAACAATTTAATAGGATTTTTAACTATGATCTGGTATAATTAGTAAAATAGTGAAGTTTACTGATGATAAAATAAGATGATAAGCAAACACTTTAAAGACTGCAAAGGGAACTCATAAAATGCATGAAATTTAAATAAGCTCTGAAGAATCTAGTGATTTTTAATTTAGTTATATGTTGTAGCGTTCCACTTCCCCGCAGTGGACCGGATTGTCGCCCTTTGACCCTTTCCAGCAGCAGTTTTCTTCTCCTTCCAGAAGGGCTGTATAAGGAGGAATCCTCAGGCATTTGCTCTCTCTCCCCTTGTGGCATGCTAGGGGTTACCTCGCAACTGTGAGCTCTGTGAGCTCTTTTTTCACCTTGCACCTGCCAGCGACTACAGCACGCTGTGTACCAAAAAGGGCAAAAGACTCCTCCCTTTGGTGCTACAACTTGCCTTCTGTCTGCTCATTCTCTCCCCCTCTCATTCTCTCTTCCCTCTGAGCTGACCGATTCGTCACATTGGTGTCAGGAGCTGGATGAATCGAACCCAAGCAGCCGATTTACTCAGATGGAATGATGGAGACAAGCCCAGAGGAGACACCACAGAGCCAGAGGAAAGGTGATGCGCTGCCAGCACCCAGCGCCATGGTAACATGGATGCCATTTCAAGGAGACCTTACCTCAAGGTTGATTGTGCGCATTGTGGGTGTGCAGTGAGTGCAGGCAGACAGACAGCCCAGGTTGGGCCATTTCAGCATAACAGCATAACAAAAATGCTCTGTCACCTCCAGCAAGCCTACAATTGGGGACGCATGCGACAAGACATTGAGGCATTCTGCAGACGGTGTGATGCGTGTGTCGCCAGGAAAGGGCCCACTGGACAAACGAGAACTGCCTTTCAGCCTTCCCCGGTGAGTGTGCCGATGGAAAGCGTGGTTGTGGAAATCCTGGGATCCTTGCCTCGGACCCCAAGAGGCAACCAGTTCATACTGGTGGCCATGGATCACTTCATTCGATGGCCCGAAGCCTACGCTCCCCTGGACCAGGAAGTGTAGACAGTGTGATGCCTTGGTCAATGGGTTCTTCAGCAGGTTCGGGATTACCTAAGACATTCACTCGGACCAAGGGCAGAACTTCGAGTCAAAGGTCTTTGCCGGTATGTGCCAGCACCTAGGGATCCGGAAGACCAGGACCATTCCTCTTCACTCTCAGGGGAACAGTCTCGTGGAGAGATTCAATAGGACCTTCACCACCCAGTTGTCTTTGGTGGTCAGTCAGCATAAAAAAAACTGGAACTCACAGCTGCCACTGATGTTCCTTGTTTGTCGGACCGCAGTCCAAAACTCCACTGCATGCACTCCGGCCCTCTTTATGCTGTGGCAAGAGCTCCAGACACCGGCACCCCACCGCTGGCTGAAGGACCAGAGTATGCAACCCAGCTGCAGGAGAGAATGGCGACTGCACTCCACTTTTGCTGCAGCAGTCCCAGGAAGCTAGACAGAGATTTCGGCGGACCTATCAGGTACAGGCCCCAGATTGACCATACCAACCTTAAGAACGGGTCTGGGTCTACGGCCCCACCCACACCCAAGGCTGAAGCTCAAAGCTCAATGGGTGGGGCCCTGCACTGTCCTGGAGTGTGTGGGAGAAGCAGCCTATAGGGTGTGGATGCCCCCACGAGCCCGGTTGGTTGTGCTGCACCAAGACCGGCTGGCCCCTTACAGAGGTAAGGCCGCGCAGTCTCTCTCCCCGTCCTGCTCTCCTAGTCCAGGTGCCCCTTAGGAGTGTAAGTCATCAGGAGCTGAGGAGCCAGATGACGGAGATGGGCCAGACCACAGGGACTTCCCATTCTCACGGTTTCTGGCCACCCGTGTTCCTGCCCAAGCACCAACTCCAGTTCCAGATCAGGATCAGAAGGAGGCGGCGACTGGCCCGCTTCGAGGATTTCCAGATGTTCCCCGGGGGTGGGGACTCAGGTGGGGGGGGGATGCTGTGTAGCATTCCGCTTCCCCCTGGCAGTGGACCGGATTGTCACCCTTTGACCCTTACCAGCAACAGTTTTCTTCCAAAAGGGCTATATAACAGAATATATGTGACAGAATTACATACTGTATAAAAATATAAAAATGATAAATTGCAAATTGTTTATATATAATGTGGTGTCGCCGGGGGAAGACAGGCGTAAAAGAGATCTAACTCACACCACACGGGTCTTCTTTGTTCTTCGTTGGTACGTCTCTCCAAGTCCGATCTGCAATCAATAGCCAGTATCCTTAAACGATCCAAATTCCTAAATCCGTATGTCCACCCTACTCTGCGCCGTATCCAAGCCGTAATCCGTAATCGTAGTCAAAACCATATCCAATAGTCCGTTATTCTTAAATTCCTTTCAGTTCACTCCTAAATCTCTCCTTCTTCCAACACGCTTTCACCTTATCGCAAACTCAGATTTAATGTGTGCACATGGAGAGGTGGGTGATTTATAACAATAGTTGTAGGTTTAAAACTGTTTTGTCCCATAGGATGGGAAACATAGTTCTAAGTTTAACGGGATCTTGGAGTGATTGAACACACTTATTCATCCTCATTCTATTTTCATAAAAGGAAAATTTCAGTTTAACTATCCCACAGCTCATTGCACAGCAGTACCACACTGGATCCTCTAAAGCCATCTATACAGATGCAGCCATTCAAAGTGCGCGGCACAGACACCGCGGTACAGATACCGCAGGTATGATGACACGGCATACCGCGGTGCGTGATTGGTTGACCGACAGGGGCACTCGTGGTCCGTTGGTCTGTCGTAAAAAGACTTACTGTAAACGTCTTTACTGTGCCCGTTGTAGATATTGAATTTTACCACTGAAGGGAAATCTTAGTAGCTGAGCATAAAAAGAATAGGAGCATACTGTAACGCGTGTGAAGGCCATAAACGATATTAATTTTGGAACGTAAACATACAGTATATAGCTGGTCTTGGTACTTTAAAGAAAAAAATACACACCGTTATTCCATTTCTCCCTAAACATTGTAAGCTTCGAAGTCTTTAACTAACGTGATACCGGAGTCAACAAGCATACTTTTAGAATTTGATTAAAAGGGAATATAATATGGAATCGCGTATCTAAAGAATTTAATAACGGTATGATTATATCCGTGTACTGCGGCAGGGCTGTGTAGGGCTGTTTCGCCTGCCTGATCATGCGAGCTCTCTTGTAGCCTACTGGTCTAGGTGCGTGACTACCAACTGGTAGGTTGTGTGTTCGAATCCAGCTGGTGCTGAACTTTTATTTTAACAAACATTTCTTCGAAAAAATAGGTAAGCGATATTATGGACAATCAGTTGACTTTTATATTTCAAAATATCGCAACATGATCGATATTTGCGATATTTTGAACATATCTTCCCTTCTGACAGCGGTTCCCGCTTCTATTGTGTGTGTGTGTGCAACAGTAAATTTTTATAGAGAAATGGAGGCTGGACAGTATGCGTTACAATATAAATATTTATATTGATTTAAATCGTGTTCTGATTTAAATCGCAAACGCGTGTTTAATTATGTGTTTTTAATCATAATCAGGCTAATGCATTTCTACAGTTTCTGTATGAACCAGCTTAGAGGTTCATACAGAAAGACAGCTTGTGTTTAAATCGAGTGTAAGGTAATTTATGCTTCTAAAGTCATGGTCAGTATTATTGTACTGTGCTGTACTGTGTCACATTATTTTATAGCGTTTTTATTGCGTTATTAAATCCGGTGGCGCTGTGTTAGTTTCCTGACTCACATTATTTAAACTACCACATTGATCATTCATCTCTAAATAAACTTTATTTTATATAGCGTTTTAAGCGATTAGGTAATTAGATTGCTCATAAACCTAATCGCTTTTTCTACATAAACACAGCGTGATTGCTCTCTGAAAATGCTTTTCCTTTATTTTTAAAGTAGGCTCAGATTTCAACTATAGATCGTATTATTATAAACTTTCTTGGAAAAATGTATTTTATGTAAACCATGTTTGCTATTAATTCATTTAGGGCTAAAATACGTTCATTGTCTTCCAATCGAGTCGAGTTGACATTGGAAGCCTGCCACACCCGGACTGTTAAACCAACGCATTAGCACGTCAAAGCCCATTGAGCCAGTATTGGCTTTAGTATCCCCCCCTTCTCCCCTCAATTCAATTCAATTCAAGGTGTTTTATTTGCATGACAGATGGGTACAAGCAGTGTTGGGTATGTATATTGTAACGCTTACGGCAGACAGGCACTGTGTAAGAGCCGGCGCACCAGAGCAGCGCACCGAGGGAGCGTCTGCATTTCTAACTTAGTTTTTAAAATTAGTCAAGCAATATGAAGCATCTCCTTTTACTTAGTGCCTGAGCATAAAAAGAATAGGAGCATACTGCAACGCGTGTGAAGGCCATAAACGATATTAATTTTGGAACATAAACATACAGTATATGGCTGGTCTTGGTACTTTAAAGAAAAAAATACACACCATTCCATTTCTCCCTAAACATTTTAAGCATCGAAGTCTTTAACTAACACGATACCGGAGTCAACAAGCATACTTTTAGAATTTGATTAAAAGGGAATATAATATGGAATCGCGTATCTCAAGAAATTAATAACGATATAATTATATTCATGTTGCAAAAGAACTGCAACGGACATAAAAACTCCCTTGCTTTTAACAGAGCGTTCCATAATTTCTAACTACGAAAATGCCAGGTGAAAGGATTTGTAAACATATTTTGTTAAAGCAAGTCAGTTTTTTCCACAACACATAAAAGACATTTTTCCAAGAAAGTTTAGCCTTTGTCACTAATGAAACCACTAAATAAAGACATAAATATAGAAATCTTAAGATTTGTTCTATTTAATGTTGGTAGCAGGATGAACTGTCAGAGTGTATATTTTGTCGCAGAGTTGCTGCAAGATGTTAACAGTGAAAAAGGTATTTAGAAATGAGTTATTTCAAGATGAAAATTTTCAGAATAATTGCAAATCTAGCAGGATAGAGAAAGCACAGAAAACTGGCAGTTAGATTGATCAGATTAGTATGAAAAGTCATTTAGCAAAGGGAATTAGAAGAGTGACAAACTAGTATACTTTAGATCTTTTTTTCTGAACCAGGGACAATCTGATCATGTTTCCCTATAACAATAATAAAAAACTTTATTTGATATATCACCATTAAAGGTGGCATCTCAAAGCAATACAGTAGATGTAAAAACAGATAAAAGGACCACAGATTACAAAGTAAATGCATATAAGAAAGACAAGCAGTTAGAGGTGCTACCAAAATTAGAAAATGAAGCAGATACAGACACTAAGTCTTCTGAAAAGAAAGGTTCTGAGGTTAGATTTAAACTGGCCTTGGTGTGTGTGTGTTTGTGTCTGTCTGTCCTGTGATGGACTGGCGCTATGTCCAGGGTGTATTCTGCCTTGTGTCCGTCGCTTACTGGGATAGGCTCCAAATCCTCTGTACTGGATAAAGAGATTAGAAATGGAAGTAAAGGCACTGTGTGGATGGAACTATACACAGTGTTAGAAACCCACTATGAAATGGCAGCATCTCACTGAGAATAAAATATTTTATTATTTTATTAAAATATTTTATATCTTAAGGAAACAGCCTTTCCACCTCTCTTGCACATCAGTATCCATACCTAGTTATTTAAACAAATTGCCTCTAATTATAAACATCTTAATATGCTGGCTCTGTGGATCCGCATCAGCTATGTTTGCCCATTCCTTCAATTCATGTGCATCCAACACAGTTCAATGCCAGCAACTACACATAATCTAAAATACAATCCTTATTTCAGTATCTATGTAAACATATAGTCTGTTAACTTCATCATCTTCATCAAAAGTATGCCTAACCCCATTAGGAAGTGTTCTTGTTATAAGTGTATTCCTCAGCTTTCCCCAAACTATCTTCTTCTTGCCAACATCTCTAGTCTTTTATCCTGCAATAACTCAGCCAACACTTAAATCTCCAAAAGCTGCTTGTGTTAATTTCTTTAAATCACAAATATCATGTGTAAATACTGGCCATGTAATACTCTGCATTGTGGAATAATAGTTTATTTTAAAGGGAACTAGAGAAACTAAGAACTAGAGAAATCTAGTTTTTTTTCTAGAATTAATAAATGCACATCCTGTTCACTGAGGAAATTAAATCCACACTGAGCAATCTTCAATATGTTCAGAATATGACAGCAAGAATCCTATCAGGGATGCATTACACCTGTTTTCAAGTCCTTGCACTGGTTACCTATCAGATTTCGAGTCAACTTCAAAATCCTTATCCTCCTTATATACTGTCCTACAACTGTTATTATTGATCTCCGAATTATTGTACTTGACATGACTTCATTCAGCCTTTCCTGAACGTCTATGACAGGCAGAGAGAGTGCTGTTTCTGGTGCGATCTTTTACAGCTGACATTTCACTGTTTTAAACGAACAAGAAATTAGATTGCTCATAAATCACTTATTCTATATAAACACAGCGTAATTGCCCTCCGAAAATCTTCTTTTTCTTGTTCGTTTTAGAGACCTTGATCGAAACTGATTTTAGATGTCAGAAAGGATTTATTTTCTCTGTATTTCCTACATTGCTTTGTCGAGATTTTAACTTTATATCTAACTTTATATCTAGGCTCAGATTTCAACTATAAATCGTACAGTAATTAATAGCAGTAAATACTGATGTTTATACATAAAAAAGTCATGCCTTGGAGTATAGACCCCCAAAGGAATGCCATAGACTCAAACTGCAAAATAAACACATACAGAAAGAAAGTATTTGTATTGTAATTGCAAATCCTGGTACTCTATGAGTGATTGGTATGACTTTCCTCATTACAAATCTCTTATTAGAATTTAAATTTCTCTGTAACTCCAGGTCAGAACAGAGAAAATGTAACTGCCTTAAGGAGTTTACGATTATGAAAAATAGAAGGATAAGCATGATACGTATGTCTTCTGTCATTTTCTAAGTCATGTTACTGAGCACCAAATCGTATTGAGAATATGAATCCATTTAAGGTTTATACCATTAAAGTAACAGTTTATTCCATGCTGAAAATGTTTGTACCAGACTTTTTTGAGGCCTGTTTAATTGTGTCTGAAGTCTGATGTTGTAAATTTTATTGTTAAAAAGATCCATGAAAATGTCACTACTAAAGTTAGCTGGTACTGTTGGTACTGTAAGTGGCAAGTAGAGCTCATATTTTAGATTTTAAGGAAGCAACGGACACAAGGCAGAATACACCCTGGACATACAGTAGCGCCAGTCCATCACAGGACAGACAGACACAAACACAAACACACCAGGGCCAGTTTTCCCATAAACCAATTAACTTACCAGTATGTTTTGGAGTGCAAGAGGGAGTCATATCACACATATGGAGAAAAACCATGTAACCCAGAGAGAACATGTAAACCCCGCACACACAGGATGGCAGGAATTGAACCTAGGACCCCAGTGCTGTAAGATAGCAATGCTAACCACTTTGCCACCATTATAAATGGATGGATATCTTAGTTATCTTTCTAGTTCACAGGTTTGCATGCATAATTTAATTTTGAAAGCCACTGAGACATCAGGTACTACTGTTGTATTTATGAAAAAGAAACAAAACAAAAAACATACTAACAACTGTGCCATCCTACTCCTTAGCTAATACATTTTATTATTCATAAACAGTTAACATTGTTAGCAAAATATTTTGAATTATATTTAACCCTATTTTTTCTTTAGTTTTGTATTTAACTTATTATATGATAGTCAGACTTAATGTATATTTGAACAATGAAAATATATTTTTACAAGATTTTACATTAAGCACTTAAAATTAATATGGTTAATAATAGTAAACTGTAACATGCTGTAACAAGATCGGTTAAACTGCGAAGAAAATGCTTTCAGAGAAAATGTTTCAGGTGTGAAGAACATAGATCTCCAATGCAATTTTAACCAAACCTGTTCCCACACACCCTGCCCCCACTACCATTAGAATATACACAAAGCACTCAAATCTTTCGAGCTAATGATCAGGTGACCCGAGAGAGAGCGAGAGAAACACCAAGGGGTGCGGAACCAGGGAACTATTTACATGGAAAACGGGCGATCTCCCCAGACTGTCCGCCCGTTTCACTGTTACCTGGATACCTCTTTATTTAGAACTCACAAACACTGATTTTTAGTTTAGAAGGATTCAAGTAGGGTTTTAGATGAAAGGCAGCGACCTTAATCAAGCCCAAATCACAATTGAACCCATTCAGAGCCTACATTACATTTTAGTGTTTCATTCTGAGCAGAAGACCCTCACACCTGAAGAAGGGGGAGGTGTTTTTCGCTGGAAATCTCGCCTGCTTCTACTTTACAACCGGAGTGCTGGCTGTGACGAATTAAACCGGTTTTACAAGTTTCAATCACAGACCATGTGACATGGGAGTCAGGAAACTCCACCGGATTTGATAACGCTATAAAAACGCTATAAAATAATGTGACTTGGCACAGAACAAGTTTACAGCACAGTTCAATAATAAATGCTGACCATGACTTTAGAAGCATAAATTGCCTTACACTCAATTTAAACACAAGCTGTCTTTAGCCCTCTAAGCTGGTTCATACAGAAATGTAGAGATCCAGGCTCAGAACACACAGCTTCATTAGCGAATACATATGCAGGACAACTAGAGAAGACGTTTTACAGAGGATGGATTTTTAGAAACATCCCATCAGTGACATCACTGAAGTCAACTCCTAGGTACTGTAACTGTCGTGTGGATAGTTTCACAAGAATCAGACAAAGGTTTAAGCATCGCTTGTTCTAGATAAAACTGCATAAAAAAACAACAACCCATAATGTACTTCTTTGCGGCTCTGTTTGCCCAAATCATATATTCACAACGTGAAATCTAGAAAATAATATTACGTAACCAAAATCCGCAATATGGAAACAGAACCTGTGTAATTGTTGATAGATGATGTACTCGTAACATTTTTTCAAGACGAACTACAACATTTAAAAAATGACTTGTATGTACTTGATATCTCTAATCAATCCACGGGTCCCAGCACGAAACGAAACTAAAACGCATACCGTTTCGCGCTTCTTATTAGTTGCTCAAAAGTAATTTGACCTTATGAAATGCATAATATAAACCTAGAAACATATACGTGAGCAGTACTTAAGCACTGTAGTATCGGTGTTAAGACATACCTCTCAAATACTGTAAATCAAGTTAAAAATATCTCAAGACAGATTCTGGTCATAATGAAACCATGTTTCGTGTATGTTTTCTTTAAAGTACCGAGACCAGCCATATACTGTATGTTTATGTTCCAAAATTAATATCGTTTATGGCCTTCACACGCGTTGCAGTATGCTCCTATTCTTTTTATGCTCAGCTACTAAGATTTCCCTTCAGTGGTAAAATTAGATATGAATAGTCAATACTTAAACGGGCACAGTTAAGACATTAAATATACATATACATACTGTATACAGTACAGTTTGCATACGGTAATATGTTTATGTTCCTAAATCAATCTCTTTTATGAGCATGTGAAAGGCATGGTGAATCACTGTACTTTGCATGATTGGAAACAAATGCGTGATTGCGAAATGCTGTGGTGTTACTTTTACAAAGATGGTCAATGAAAAAAAGAATGTTGACCAGGGCAATACTTTGAGTTTACACTTACAGCTTATCCAAGGTCATTCATTATTAATACTATTAGTAATATCTTCGTTAAAGACTTTGATGGCCACAGCTCAAACATGAGAGGTTGAGCTTTATTAGCTCCACCTTGCGGAAATTCCGGATACTATTATTTTGCTTGTCGTATTATAGGAGAATTTACGGTAACTCGCGGTATTTACCGGTAGCTTGCGGTAGACTGCGTACAGCGTACCGCAAAATAATGCGGTATCGCCCGCGCATTTTGAATGGCTGCATCTGTATGTTTTGCATTTTTTAAGCTACATTAACCATCCTAATTGTAGTTGCTGCGGCACTTTATGCATCATTGGTCTTGGGTGATGGCTGGAGATTTTCTTTTAGTACAGGTCTTCATTATCCTCCTCACAAACACAGAAAAAGCAAATGTTGTGCACCTGCTTGGTACATTTTGAGTAAATTCAGGTTTGATTCTGTTTATACAGTACATTCTAGTTAATCGTGTCTATGTTTTATCATAATATGATAATTGTCAAGAGCCTTGATCCAGCATAATATATAGAGTAGCTGCAAGAAGAGGTCTACCTTAATAGTTTCCAGAATGTGTGATTATATCACCGGGGGGGGACAGTGTGAGCAATACAAATTAGATGACTTGATGAACTGAAAAAAAGACATTATATTATCACTTCAGAAAAAAATTAAAAATTTGAAATGTTAAATTCTGAAATGTTTAAATTTATTGTTTCATACAATGTTATACAAGAGACTTTTGATTGCTGAGAAGCAATTACTATATGCTCATTATTATGCCGCTCAAGAAATAATGTATAATTATCACACATCATGTTTATACTTATATGTTTTATTTTAAAAAATGCTTTTTAACGTAGTCCTTGATAATGTAAGAAGGATCTACCTCGCTATTGCTATTTCTTGTGTTATTTACATATTCATTTGATTTCATAACATTAAAAATTACAGAAAGAAATAAATTGTATCAATTTATTACTAAATGAACTGTTTTAAAAATAAAGTAAAATGCAATAGCTGTTGCTACAAAACTGCCTATTCCATTGACATTATCGTACAATTTTGATTTTGAAGGAAGAAAAATTATTTGACAAAGTATTGTATATACAGTATGTATTGTTACTTACTAATTTGTAAGCAGCTTTAGTGTATTCCCTGCAGCTGACATTTTCTTTTATTGGTGTCAATGGAAATAATCATAAGGCTAAACTCAGTTTCTATTGCTTGCAGGTCTCCTCATTCCTGTCCTTGGTTTATCTAGAATGTTAAGAGCATTTGGATTTTTGAACACATATATTACATATTACAGCTTGAGATACTTCACTACTGGAGTTAACAGAAACAATCCTGTTGTTTTCTTGCAGATGAGGTCTAAGAATCAGGAAAACAAAGGTAATATAGTATAATTCTGACATTTCACATACTGTATTGTGTATAAGCATCTTTTCTCTTTTGTTTTTGCAAAAGAAAACAGATTTCAGGAAATTAGCTAGGAATCACATGGCCTCAGCTTTCATTTTGAAGCTGACAATACTCAAATATACATCCATACCAAACCTGACACTGATGTGGCTGTCTATTCTATCTAATTGCATCTCTGACATAAAAATTTGGATGACTCAAAACTTCCTTCATCTTAACTGCGACAAAACTGAAGTCATGCTTCTTGGCACCCCCCATCAACTTTGTAAAGCCAGTCCTGTATCCCTATCTGTAGATGGTTCTGTACTTGAGCTTCAATCAAAATTGAAAAACCTTGGGGTTATATTCGATTCTGGCTTAACATTCGACCGACATGTGTAGCATACTGTCAAAACATCTTTTTTTCACCTTAGAAATATCACTAGACTATGCCCTATGCTATCATTAACTGTGGCTGAAAAGCTGATCAACACATTTGTGTTCTCTTGAATTGAGTACTGTAATGTTCTACTCGCTGGGGTATCTAAATCTACTCTGAACAAACTGCAGTATGTCCAAAATTCAGCAGCCAGAATCCTGACCAGGTCTAGTGCAAGTGTTCACATTACTCCTATCCAGTGCACTGGCTTCCAGTCAAATTCCATGTAGACTTTAAAATCCTCATGCTCACCTTTAAGGCTCTGCATGGCTTGGCACCTCAGTACCTGTCTGAACTATAATTGCCCTACTCCCCACCTTGCAACCTTCGCTCTTCTAATTCTGCTCTTCTTACTGTCCCCTAGGCCCGTCTACATTGTATGGGAGACAGGGCCTTCTCCTGTTATGCCCCCAAGTTCTGGAACTCTCTCCCCAAGGATATCAGAGAGTCACCTTCTCTAAACTCCTTCAAATCCAGGCTCAAAACCCTCTTCTTCAGAAAAGCCTTTACTTAAGGGGTTCCCTTCTTCACCCCTCTGCTTTTCTTAGTACCACCATCCACGGTCTCCTCTATATATTGTAATTGTGTTTTATCTTGTGTATTCTTCTTATTTATTGTTGTTGTCATCCTGTAAAGCGCTTTGAGAAGCCACCTTTAAAGGCGCTATATAAAATAAAGTTTATTTATTATTATAATGGACATATCATAATAGTTACTGTGACAATATTTAAACGCTACGGGAAACTAAACGTAGAAATTGTTGATTCTTGTCATTTGCAATTCACAGGATTCTTCATAAATTCTTCATCACAATAAAATAATATAAGCATGTTGAACAGATTTCTTGGAGAACATTAAATGTTGGCTTTCCATGGAATCAGAGATGAACTTCTTCATCTTTTCCATGCTGATGATGTCACACTGTCACATAATCAGTCACCTAGCCTTTCTAATTCTGACAATGTTTATATATACTGTATATACAGTAAACCTTCCTCAACCTGCACTTCACTGCTTGGTTTTAAAGCCTAGCGTTTTCCTGAGGTCCTCACCCTTTCGAAACATCTGCAAACCCTCTTCAGCCTCCTGGATTTCGACACTGCCTGTCTACCCAACTCCGACTTCATCTTGCCCTATTGGATTCATTCACTACCCGGCCTGCATAGGATTCTTCATATCCATCGTGATGAAGCAGCTATGAAACAAAGATCTTTGTTTTTCCAAACTCCTCGGGATCTTTCTCCAGCCAATAAATAATGCGAATAATGCCTTCATGTCATGAGTCACTCATTTCCTAGGTACAGTACCTCATTTCTTTCTATGTTTAATAAATGATATTGAGATTTTTTTGTACTGATTAATTACTCCATCTGTATATTTAATAAATCAGCAATAGGTTTTCTTAAAATGTTCTCAATTCTTTAAATCTTTTCTAAATTGTTAAGTTTAGAAAACAAAATGAGTCTGTTATGACACATCCATTAGGTACAATACAGGCCAGATAGCATTACCTTATTGTCTGAATGAATGTCTTGGAGATGCTGTAGCACTCTTAGACAAATTACAAGATGTCATTATCTAACAGAAATAATAACAGAGCTACAGATAGTAAAAAGAAGAGTAATGTTTTCAAAAGGAATCAAAATCGTAGTTAAAATAATCTGTGTTTGCACGTTACATTTTCAATTCTGGTGACTTAAATTTCTGATCTGAATTTCACTGGTCAAATCAACAGTTATCTGACTAAAATGATATGTGTTTTATATTTAAAAGGGGAAAAACAATTACAGCCAAACAAAACCTATACTCAACAATTTGCTAGCATCATAACAGTTCCCCAGTTCAAGTATGAGCTTCAGTGGTAATAAAAACTGAGAAGTATAAATAGGCACTACAGTTCATTTGCTGTGATGACAAATAAGTGTTAAAGTAGTTTAAAGCATATTTTGATGTGACAGTAAAAACAAATTGCAAGCCCAGAAGCAGAGTATTATATTTTGGTTTGATACTGTATGTCTTTTTGTTTTCAATTAGGAAGACATTCTGGATTTAGTGATCTTAAAAAGGTAATAACTCATTGTTTTATTGTGTAGTCACAAACATTTCTAACAAAAAATTAATGACTCAACATTTCAAAGTTTTATTTCAAAAGCTACATCCCTAACTCATCTTTACTGAAAAAATAGATGGTCTCTTTAAACCCAACTGTTTTGAACAAGAGAAATAATTGACAATTTAAAGTAGTCTTTTGCTTGAATGAATAGTACTGGATATGAATTTTCAATTTACATAGGTTTTAGAAAGACTGTGTGGAACAGTATGATATGATTTTTAAAAATAATTTTGCTGCAACTCTAAGTTGCTGTTCAGAAAAACAACTTTATGCCATTTTTGTAGTCGTATTTCCTTATATCTACAGTATATCTTTAAATATATAATTTAAAACAAACATTTAACATTTAAAAAAAATATTTCCAACAATCATATAAGAATGCATGAATTAATGTGAAATACATTGTGTTTTGTTTTATGTATTTTATGCTGGCCATGAAAGCCATTTTAATCTATTATATACAGTAAATATATTGTGAAACCATAGGGGGCACAGACATACAGTACTCTATGATGAACCCCGAAACAAGAGGAGCTCACCACATAAACACACCTAAGATGGTTTCAGAGTTCAACAGCAATTTTATTTAACAGAAAGAAATTCAAAAATAAATGAATAAACTAAAGTAAACCTAGCTTTTTGTTTGAGCTCTTGTCTGATGTCAGTCCCTGTCTAAATACCAGGACCAGCTAGTCTGCACAATTGCTAGTCATCATCCATATTTTATGCCAGTTGATTTGTCCCCAAGACAAGGTGTTTTCTAAATTTTGTTTAATTGACAAGATTGTCATCTTACAAAAGTAATCCTAAATACTTACTATTGTAACAATAACTTGAAATATCCTTCCTTTCCTTGTAGTCTGGTACAAGCTTCATAGTTTCTAGTAGACCACTATTACAATTTCTTAAAAGAGTCAATACTTCTCTGGATACAGAAGCAGTTACAATATAGCATTGTAAAGAAAAGTTCCATTCCATAAAATTTATTTAATAAAGAACAATTGTATTGTATCAAAGGCCTTATAAAAGTCAACAAATAAAATAACATTTCCTCATTAATGAAGTGAACTATAATCTATTAACTATAATCTATTAAGTCTAACATCAATCAAATGTTGTTACATTTACTGTAGATGTAACCTTTCATAAAGCCTGACTGTGACTTGTCAATAATTGATTCAAAGCCTGCTTTTAGCCTTTGTGAAAAATAGATGCAAGAATCTTTCCAACGTTGTAGATCACTGTAATATATATATACTGTATACTGTAAACATGTATAGTAAGTTTACCAAGAGCTGCATATTCTTCCTTTTTTCAAGATCATTAAAATATTTTGGTCTTTTTTTTCACCTTCCTCCAACCATCATATTCTGGACCAGACAAAATCTCATTTTGCTTTTTCTATGTACAGTATAGTGTGTGTAATTCATCTTGAATATGAACTAATTTACATGCCACCATTCTTTCAATATTTCTGTCATCTATATCATCAATACATTTCTGAATAAGTTCCTCTTCATTTACTATTAGATTGTGTAATTTCCCAGATTCTGGGGTCATTATTATTTCTCAAATTAACAGAAATGTATATGGATTTATGATCAATCAATACTGATTGGTTCAACAGAGATCTTGTTAACCTGTCCTTCTAATGAGTTAGAAATCAGCCAGATGTTCATGTGAACGTCTTTCATCCTGGGTGTTAATATCCTGACATAAAATCAAAGTTTCGTGATATTAATTTCACCCTATATTTTTGATGGTTTGATAAACAAATTCCCTATGCTTACTAGATTATCCCCCTCTGGATCATAGTTGCACAGGCTATGTCTAGGTTTAATAGTTGACATATGTAGAGCTAAGCTAACTTGTTATCTTTTACTCCAGTTCAGGTATTTTATGTTCATTTGTCTTGGTAAATGATCTCCCTGATTTCATATCAGATTTTTATTCTTTATTTCATTAAGTGCAAACTCTATGGATTTTTTTACTGTGTCGATGCTTATTGAATTCTTTCTAATCATATCCTCCATATTATTTGCTCTCTCATTAATTTCCTGGAGAATAGTTCCACAATATTATTCTGTAGTTTAAGAAGGGATTGCTCCTTTTTCATTTTCGGCATTCGAGGTTTTACGGGATTATCATGATCTGAGTCAATATTGGGTAATTGCTCTAGATGTGGGTGGACTGAGTTTACTCAAGGGAATATGAAGGCTCTAACTCAGGGTGTTTCATAGTTCCACAGTTTAAACCTGTTGCAAAGTGTTGTTTTTTTTGTTTCTGATGGCTGCTGTTTTTTGAAGGATAATTTTCTTTTTGCTTGTTTACACCAAAGGAATTACTGGTGATGTAATTCATGCTGAAGTAACAGGTTATCTAGAGGAGGCAATTTCAAGTAATTTCAAAACACCCCCCGTGCTGCCTAAAAGAATTTATTTTTTTATTTTAAAGGGTGTTTTTAAAACTGAATAGGCTGTGTCCTGACATCAAGCTTCATTTTAGCAATCATTCTCCTTTTTCTTTTACAAAGGAAAGGAATAATTTGAGGAGTCGGGTTAAGTTAATAATGCAATTCCCAGGGGACACCTAGATCGGCAATTGGCTGTGACATGCATTTTTCATGTCATCTACTAAGCTGACAGTGTCAGTGACGATAGCAGTACTGCTGTGCAAGAAATTTGAGCTTACTAGCTTTCACATGATAACATAGTTTTACTCAGTAACTACGAAAAAGATAAAATAATTTAGATACTTAACATTCTTCTATTGTGTGTACTGTAGTTTTTTTAATTCAGATAGAGAAGAATACATGGACTGAATACTACATTTCCCAACAACCCACACACTTTAAAGAATTCAGTGAATATCCACAGATATCCATATTGTAAATTAACAAAATTGCTACTGCCTTTCATGTACACTGCCTTCGTGTAGATGCAATTATTTACACAACT
Source organism: Atractosteus spatula (assembly GCF_055471065.1). NCBI lineage: Eukaryota > Metazoa > Chordata > Actinopteri > Semionotiformes > Lepisosteidae > Atractosteus > Atractosteus spatula. Next base: position 41,778,155 of record NC_142707.1, on the reverse strand, counting down.
GTTTTGCTAGCAATCAGTAAAATGACATTACAATGGTTCAGCAGTGGCAATGGCAAACTACAGTTTTAACAACTTCAGTTGTTTTTATTAGTCAATTGTCACTGTATTAAATTCCTTGTTTTCTGACAACTGAATGTCTTAACATTAGCATAGGAAATGTGGACGTTGACAGTATTAGGCCTGTTTATGCACTGCGGCTGGAAAGTTCTGAACTGCTGACATGTATTGAACATTTTCTACAAAACAGATAATAAAATCTGAGAGAGAGTAGGAATACGTACTTGTGACATACTGTGAGCCAGTATGAGCCAGTATGCAGTTGTGGAAACTACAACTAGTAGTTTGAACTAGTCCTGTTTATACAGCCTAAATTAACCATGGAGACTGCAACAGCTTTCTCAGGGAGCAAGAGTGTCAGTAGAGAACTTGCCTGACTGTGAGAGAAACATTGATAGCTGCAAGGAGTTCCTACCAGGGTGAGAGAGAAAGAAATGGAGGATATGGGCATGCTTGAGTGTTTGTGTTAGTCAGAAGTATAGCTGAACTAGAGTCCATGCCGTCTGCCAGGATTATGAAAGAGACAGGTGAAAGCAATCTTAAGCAGCAGAGGCTGCTGGCCATGGTTACCATATTGCACAACTAGACAGCAGATTCACCTGTTGGTTGCAGAAACTCATGGATGGTTGTACTGTATGTATGCTGGGTAGACACCATAGAGAAGGCAAGGCCTAGATGACTGAATGCTTTAGGCTCAGGAAGTAAAGCCAGCACCTTTTTTTGAAAGTATGAACAGTCTGAGAGAAGACAGAAGGTGGAGAATATCCAGCAGTCTTCCCTGGAATGGGAATTAAATGTGAGATCTAAGAGACCCAAAGGGTCCCAACATTGAGAATGTTGCAACAGTGAAATTCAAACAGACAAGGACATTCAGACTGCAGCAGGTCTTTTCATGTCCAAGGGACTGAAAAATGTGATATAAAATGAAAGAGTATAAAAATATGGAGTATGACTGGTGGTGGCTGCTGGGTTTGTAGGACTGCCCACTGATCAGTTGTGAATTTGGACGGAGAGCCTCTGCCCTGATGTAGGAAACTTGGGGTGCAAATTACTCTTCTGAGTTTGCCAGTGAACCTGGGTGAAGACCAGAGAACAGAAAATGCAGCTGAAAGGACATTGACTCTGGGTTGTAAGAGTGGTGGAAATGGCCAGACACTGGCATTTATCCACTCCAGGTACAGAGAAGGATACATACCAGACCTTCAAGTGGTGTGTGAGATGAGTGAAAGAAGTGAGTTAATTGTATTTGGGATTAGTGATATGTGAAAAAATACAAAGAGAGAAAGAAAAATAAATAGTGTCGTGATAATGAGCAGGAAGATCATGTAAAAACAAGCTCCACTGCACTGAATGAGCTCATTGGAGGCCCATCTGTTACAGTACTGCACTACATTAGCTAATAATGATACAGTACATGGGATTGCTTCTCACCTTTCTGTTGGACTCTGATTTGATTGATAGTGATAGTGGTGTAGCAGCAATGGTTATTAATAGGACAGAATTAAGTGTTGCTGTTCTTTCCTAAATGAGGCCCCATCTCTCTTCTCTTCCTCATCTCTGTGGTGCTGGCCACAGAGAGGCATTCATGCTGGAATGTTTCTTTACTGACAAGGACCAGCTCCTGAAATCGGGATGCACTCATCCATGCCTGGCTATCATGATCAATGGCCGTTCCTGGAGCGTATCTGTCTATAAGATTCTTGGGAACATCTGGATTGCAGTCCTAGATGTCAGAGGTCATTGTTACTTATCTCTCACCTTGATAAACCAATCAGGAACCTGCAGGGCGTGGTAACGCCATGTGGATCTCAATTGCCTGCCAAGCTTTCAACCAATCATCACCCATCTTGGTTTTGGTTTAAAAGACACTGCAGAGCTCAGAACTTTGCTTCTCTGGCCATTTTTGCATGGATGCTTCGCTTGATCACCAAGTATACAATACGTTTGGACTCTTACCGACAATCTGAATAAGTTTTATTCAGCAGCAGCACTACGCCGGAAGCAAACCAAGCTTCTTCCCCCTGAAGAGTGACTTGCTCTGACCCTCAGTCACCCTCTGTGCCTAGAGACTTTTTACTAATCAGCCGGACAGTAGGTCCCTGGGAGATCGCCGATTGCACTGCGCACTGCAGTTGGATTCCTTCCTCCTCCTCTCTTCCAATTCGGAGCCGCACCAGGATAGGATAGGAAAACTATTGAACGATTGGACGCAGCAATTGGACGCAGCCACCAGCTGGCCATTGGTGTCCGTGCTGGGAAATACGAATCCATATCTGGATAAGTAACCCAATGTTCTACATTGCATCTCAAGAATTCAATTGTAACCTCAACACAAGTTAATATCAATTTAATTCATATGAGTAATGTATTTACTTTGAGTATCTAATGTAGAAGTTGTATTAATGAGACTGATTAACGATATAGTATAGCCAAATGGTATACTGAAGTATATTCTTTGTTTTGTATCTCTTTGTGATTATATACTGTAACTTGCATTTTGATAACCCTCACAGTAAGATCTGCCATCTGTATCCAGGCAGACTGTTATATGTTTGATACGCACAATTTATGTATTAATAAATGTATCTTGTGTGTTGAATCCATGTGTGTGCGTTGCTGACTGTTCCTGATTGATTGTCTAATAGCCATAAAAGAATCACCTTGTGGTTTACATCTACAATTAATAAATTGTCCCAGTAAAATCACAAACCTCCTACAGTGGGCAGTAGGTTCAAAATAACCAGGTATTTTTCTTGAGAGTAAATTAAATTTTCAGTCAAAGACTTAAAAGCTGCTCTCATGATTATAGTCCCTCCTCCTTAAGGGTGCTCCGGCCCTTTCACTTCAGACTTGATTATGTGCACCTGACCCCTGTTCCCAGTCCACTTTAAAAGCCAGGCGCTGATGTTCATCCTGGCTCTGCATCTGGTTTCCGCACCGTGCGAGTCCGGGACCTGGAAGCGCCTGGTCCCGTTAAGGTTTTAATCTCTGTTCCCGTTCCCTGTCCGCCGGTTCAGACCCAGTTCGTGTTTTAACTCCTTGTTGGATGGATCACCTGGCTATGGATTTATTCTTGTGTTTTTTGGATTCCCCTTCTTGATTACTTTTGGATTGTTTGCCTCGGCCACACCTCCCCCGTGCACCAGCGCACTTTGGACACGCCCCCCTGTTTTCATCCCCGTATTCCTGCATGACTTTTTCCTAGTGTTTCCTCACGATTCTGGATTGTGTATTCCGCATAGGGTCCGGAAAGAACTGTTCGTTACAGCTACAGGCATTTTTTGTTTTAACTTTTATGTCAATTTTTGTTGGTTCAGTTTTTTAAGTGTCTCATAGCAGTCGTTTCATATTAGGCATATTGTATCCAGAATGATATACTGTTAAGCAAACAGGAGACTCTAAAAACAAATTGTAAAAACTTAAGCATTTTAAAGTTTAAAAAGTGAACTATAAATTAAATGTAGTGTAAATGTTACAAACTGCTGTAAGCAATCAGAGCCTGCTTTAAATAGCTGCTAAAATGAATAGAAGATAAAATACAAATTCTTCAAACATCTGTAGAAAGCAGTCTTTTCCTCAGGTTTGAGAAAGCTTCCAGAAATAATAAAGACTGTTTTTGTTCTGCCATAGAGCCGTGAGTCAAATTGCTTTGAAATATAATTCATTTGCTGCATTAATACAGAAAAATAGACCCATGGAAAATGCTGAGTACAGGACATAGTACCAATTCTTCGAATGGCATTATATAAACAACATGTAAATAAACATAGAATAAAAACAGTAAAAAAAGAAACATTGAGCATCTTGAAATTATTTTGTTGTTTTTTTCATAGATACTGAGTAGAACTATGTTATCCTGTGAAAGCTAGTAAGCTAAAATTTCTGTACAGCAGTACAGCTGCTATCACTGACACTGTCAGTTTAGTAGATGACATGAAAAATGCATGTCATGGCCACTTGCTAATGTAGGAGTCCCCTGAGAATTGCATTATTAACTTAGGCTGACCTATGTGTGACTTCTGAAATGCTCTTTTCCATTGTAAAAAAGGAGAATGATTGCTAAAATGAAGCATTATTCTTACTGCAAAAAAGCATGGTTTGAAAATATATTTGGAAAAGGGAGGCTTTATGCAATTTCCCATTTCAAGGGGTAAGTGGGTAACGTTTAAATTACCCACTTACAGCAGAAACCATCTTAAATAAAACAATGAATTGATTTTTAAACAATTGATTTTTGTATAACACAATGGAAAAAAATTGAAAGAAAAGTAATATCCCCAAACTAAATGATTAAATTGTTTTAAATGAATTCATTCACACCTTCAAAAGCCTTAGGTTTTAGCTTGGGAGTAATCGTCTTCAGTCTTGTTTACAGAGATCTCAAATATGTGTGTTTTATTACAACATTTATCCTTGTAAAAATCATCATCACTACAGATGCATTCGGGGTACGCTGCGGTACAATGCGGTGGGTGTGTCACTATATACCGCAATATACCCTATGCAAATTAGATTATGTTAAAAGTATCCGGAATCACCTTGTAAAACCGCCAGGTGGAGCTAATAAAGCATAAGTTTTTATAATATGGAATCACTTATTATAAATGGCTTAAGTGCCTGACTTATAAGCGTGAGGTCAGGTGTTCAAATCCAGCTATCGTCACGAGTTTTCTTTTAACAAATAAACATTTCTTTGAAAAACTAAAATAGCACTCTATTGACTTTTTTATATTTCTAAATATCACAACATGTTCGAATCTAAGTAATTCATGCAGTCATGTGACAAGCAGTGAAACAGCCATACTCATATTAATAGAAAGTCTTATACTACTGTTTGTGCTACAGTACATGAATATAATTATATCATTATTAATTTCTTTAGATAAGCGATTCCATATTATATTCCCTATTAATCAAATTCTAAAAGTATGCTTTTGTTTACTCTGGTATTGAGTGTATTCGCAGAAAAGCCTAAAACTATCACTTTTCTCACAAAGTACTGTATATAAACGTACAGTAACATGGTCAGAGGGAGCATGTAAAAACGTTTCAGAAATAACCACATGTAAGACTTCGATGCTTAAAATGTTTAGGGAGAAATGGAATACTGGTGTATATTTTTTCTTTAAAATGCCAATACCAGCAATATACAGTTTACATAATATGTTTATGTTCCTAAATTAATATCGTTTTTGATCTTCAGATGCGTTATGCTCCTATTCTTTTTATGCTCAGCTACTAAAATTTCCCTTTAGTTGTAAAATTACATATAAATATTCAATACTAAGCAGATTAAAATGTGCACAGTAAAGACATTAAATGATTAAATCTTTTCACTACCAACCAATGCACCACAAGTGCCCCTGTCGGTCATTTTGGTCAGCCAATCACGTACCGCGGTAAGGCGCAGTGGCTCGTGCGTAGATGCGTGCAGTACGGGTTTGTACCATGAACTTTGAATGGCTGCATCTGTATATATACAGAACACAGAAACATATTTTTTTAATACAATACAAATTAGTATATGCTAGGCAAAATATGTATTTGATGGTTTAATTTTTCCTTTACAGATGTATTAATCTATCTTTGTTAAATTTTCATTTGACTCTGTAGAATTTATTTGAGGGAATTGGAGCATTCCTATAAGTATGCATTATCATTTTTTTAGTATTTTTGTACCTTGGTTTACATTACATGTAAAGATCTTACAGTGATTAATACTCACCTTTTGAAATTTTGAGTAGAAAAAAATATTAAACGGTGTCTTATTCATATTCTAGAAAATGTTTTACTTTATTTTCCATCTGAAGAGTTTCAATGCATGTTTTAATAACATAATAAATCAAAAGTTATTTTGCAGCTCAGCTTTTGGCAGGGTAGTTTATCAATTTTAAACATTTTACTGTTAAGGGAAAATTAAACCATATGGACATTATTATATGTTTTTTTAATGTAGTCTTTTACTACTAAAGAACTAATACTTCTGCCTTCCTGCAAAGTCTTTATTCTATGGTCAAATCACAAACTAAGAAAATCAAGGTGTAGGCTTTTTCATTAAAAAGCTTTTTGTTTCCTGTATAAATTCTGTTCATACTAAGAAACACTTGAATTTCATGGAAAATACATTAGAGTGTAGAACAATAGTCTTAAAAGTAGTGACTAGGCCAATTGCAAGATATTATTCAACCTACAAGCACCAAATACAGAAGCAATGATAAGCATTAGTCTTCAAATTATTATAGTCTGTAATGCCTTGCCTCTCTTCAATATTGTTTTTATGTGATAAGTAAATAGAATGTATGAGCATGTAATTTGCTGCTCACACAGTATGACTGCTCTGTGGGACAGTGGGTATACACAATTTTCACATCCAAACAACACCTACAAAATGAAAGAGGTGAAATACACATAATACTGTATAATATATAAATAAAGCTGTATAATCTATTACTTGATATGCATTATTTCCATGAGAGGGGGGGAACCACTTTGCTATAGTGCACTGTGCTGTGCTGTATTGTATTAAATTAGATGGAACTACGGGGATGTCATACACATACAGTAGTTCAAACCTTTGTCTTTCAGGAATTAAAGACATGTTTGGCAACACTGAAACAATTTTTGGAGAGGTATCCCTTACTTTTTGAATAACATTTTAATTAAATGAATCACTTGTATGGTCTCTGAGGATGGAGTCAATTTAGTCTTACTTTAATCAGCACATTGCATGCTGTTTTATTTGATCAGGAAAGTCAATCAAATCATATGCAGCAACAACAGCATAGAATCATGCCTTCCTATACCAAGATAATAAGACGCTTTTATTTCTCCACATATCCCTGGTATCAACTGGGGCTCTTTATGACAGCAGGGAGACCCAGGGCACCTCTTACCAATCCCATCAGTCCAGTCCCTCAGTCCTGCTATGGATAAGAAGAAGAACCCAGAACCATCCTACCCAAATCCATCTATATAAAAAAGTAAGATAAGATAAGATAAGATCACTTAATTGGCCATATACAATTTCTTGTATTTGGAATTTGCCCTTTCTCATACCCCAACATGCTCTCCGTGAGACATACAGACAGGGAGAGAAGCCTGGGGTCAAAGCACAGGGTCAGCCATTTATATGCCACCCCAGGAGAAGTAGGGGTTAAGGGCCTTGCTCAGGGGCCCAACGGAGTAGGATTCCTCTGCCAGCAGCGGGATAGAATCAGGCAACCTTCCAGCCACAGGCACAGATCTTTAGCTACAGAGATACCGCACTGTGGTGCAGCCCCTGCATAGACTCCCAAAATCATATACTTTTTTGACAATGAAATAAACAGGTTAAAGTTTAATAATATCAGGAACCAATAACAGACCACCATTATTATTAAAATAGGACTACAAGACTATGTAACAGGAAAACAGTTTTATTTGCATTACATTACAGTCCTCAGGGCCCATGATTGCTGCTCAGTCTTTCTAAAGCAACATAATCACTGGGGTAATTTCTGAGATGTTCCAGACCTGCTAAATTTCTGAGAGCATTTAACATCAATGTACCTGATGAGCACCTTTTTGAGACTTAACATCATATATTCTTTGATGGGTTCTGCATCAGTAAATAATCTCTGCCACAACTAACAAGAATATTATGTTACACTGGGTACCAGTAAGTAAAGATAAACCCTACAGTATGTGTGTGACGAAATGGCAAAGAAGCCGTTAAAGGGGTGATCCAAATTCGTGGTCAAAAGAGAAAGCGAAAAAGTCCAAAAGACAGAAAGTAAGCAAAAAGTGTTGAATATCAAAAACAAGTTCCCGAAATCGAAATCCAAAAAGGCAATCCTATAGTCCATAAACAAGGGAGGTGTCTGGTAACAAGAAGGCTCTAATATGAAGTCCACAAAGTACAACCCAATACTGAGCCAAGGTAGAGGCAGACATCATGGTTTAAATAGACAGGATGGGATGGTGATGGATTAATGAGGCCTGGTTAACCCACACCTCTCCAGAGTGGATAAAGTAAACCGAGACCATGTAGGCAACCTCTAGCGGCTGGAAGCCGGTACAGTAACATATTAATATTGCAGTTTGCAAATTTCAAAGCAAATGTTATGTTGATGTCTACATGATTGATAGGGAAATGATTCAAGGCACTAGACAAATGCAGCCAAATGATTTTAGCTGTGTGGGTAGCTGATAGTCCAAGTGGCATGTTCTATGCTAGCTCATGGATCACCTTGCTCACTGTAATATTTAATTGCTATTATAAGGCATATAATATAAATAGTATTGAGTTGTAAACAAAAAAGTAGTTGCACTTCCAATGTATGCCTCCAGTGCAGTGCTAGTTACAGTACACCTCATGCTATCCCTGATGATTATTTTTCATTTATCTGTTAACCTTACAGGGATTGATGTTAACTACTAAGATGATCTTCCTTCCAATTGCTGTAAGTTTTTTAAGCTTTTCTGTAGCAGTGAATGAAGTGAAACGTATGGCTTTGGCTTGACTGCATATCTTGAACAGTTAATTTTTGCATTTACTTATGCTATTGAGTGAGAGTAGTAATGTTTCATATTTTGATCTTTTTATATTTCTTTAATTTGTTATTAGATATTTGTAGAGATGTTAAAATCTTATAGTACCTCTAAGCATAATAGTTTTTAATAAATTTTATTTACTGCTATTCTAAGAGCTATAAAAAGCAATGGTGATCCTGGGCAATATATTAAAAAATTAATAATATTGTAACAAATAGGGAGTTATGAAAATAGAGAATTACTGAAAATATACCAAGCAGGATAATCAATAAACAATTAAATAATCATAACCCCCAAACTATAAAGATAATACCAAGAATATACACAAGCATTTGGTACAGTTAAATGTGCTTCAGAATTTGTTCTCTGGCAAAGCTTTGATGAAAAAATAATAAATCAAAGGCAAATGTTATTAAACAAATATTTATTAATGTTACAACCCCAAGTGTCTAGGGGTAAAGGGGTGTAACATTTAGGATATTTTTTTGGATGCAGGTGGGTTCTGGTGAGGGACTTAGGAAGCGTCACAACACATGTTGGTGAAAAAAGTGATTATTTTAAGGTGAATAAGTGACTGGTACGTAATAAGACACAATAACACAGGGGTAGGGAACTAGAGTGGTGCCAAATAAAAGAAAACAAACAAAATGGAACTGGCTAAGAAAGTGAGGCAAGCTGACCTAACTACAAAAGAAAACCCGAAACACACAGTCTTTGGCGTCTTCAAACGCCCTAGCTAACCTTCACTGACTACCCAAAACCATACAAGACAAACAGTACTCACCCATACTAACCAGTGTTACTAATACAAAAATCAACTATGTGTGTAGAATGTATCCAACAACCTAAACTAACCCTTAACACGAAAGTTCACACAAATACACAAGTGAACTATGAATACCAAAGGGAAAACAAGAGTAGACAAGTAACACGGTACAAAAGAATGCAGAGGTTGATACAATACTTCTGGACAAGGTAATGGCTAAACAAGGATAAACACAAACAATAAACAAAAGTACAAAGAGATGAACACAAACCAACAAAAGCCGAAGCTATACGAAAACACACACAAACGAAGCGAAGCCGAAGCAAAAATCAAAAGCAATACAAAACCAAAGTTAAACCGAGCAGGACCGTATTCAAAGGAAAGGCCCCTTCCTTCTGAAAAACTCCATGTTATATACTGAATAAGCTGCACTCTGATTGGCTGAGAAGCTGATCGATGATGACATCATACAGAAACAATAGTGTAATGATGGACCAATGGGGGATGGAGAACAATCAAGGTCAGGAAGTGTGGAACATAGCAACAAAACATACATGGACCACACACTGGGACGTAACAATTAATAATGACAGTGAGACATACTACACAACACAACATAAAACATACACATTACTCTATTTTTAAACAAGGCATCTCAGAGGCCTAAATCCCGACCAACCAGAAAAACCTAGACTGCTATTCAAAAATCCTAAGTAACACCTACACAGCAGAGTCAAACCTTCCAAATTAAACAGAATGCGGCCTAGAGTTCAATCTCTCTATACATCTGAGGCTCCAAAAAAATTAGAATTTCCTAAAAACAACAGAATAGCAAGCTCTCTTAACAAGGTTCTAATATTTAACTAGAATTTGGACCTTAAGTGTGTTCTGAACCAGTACCTCTTGCATGGCACTCCTTTTTCTCACTCCTTTTTTCCTTCACCGTGATGACTTAACAAGAACTTAAACCAGACAATTCCTTTGATCAATGTGTCTCAGACCCCCTACAACTTCACAAACACCTCAGATCGCTTTTTGCTTTGAAGCTCCCAAGAGGTTGCAAATGTTGATACTTTAGTAGCTGGACATTTACCATTGTCTCTAGATTCTTAAGACATCTCAATAGCTACTTCCTTTAACAATATTTTTTAGAATTTTAATTTATTAAATGTTGATTTCAATCCATGGTTTCATAACAATTTTTTATGCAGAAATACAGCTGAAAGAAACAGAATTAAATTATCCTAAGAGATGGAAGTTGGAGAAATGGGATCTTATTTGAAACTTGCATACTTTTACTTGTTTTGCCCTCGTTATAAAAAAAACTTTTACATCACTATAACATGTCTGATCACCTCGGTGAACAGCACAGTTACCACAGGTAGAATAGTTGGTTATGCTGAAAATTCTAAATTAGCTTCTTGCCCGATCACATCTTAAACTCTTAGAGCCTCTTGGGCATCAATCATCCTGTAAGATATGATTAACAACTGTGTGGTAGGACTGACAATACATTGTTATTGTTTTGAATGTTGTGAATACCCTCTTCTATGCTTTAATACTGTTGATGACATTTATTACAACAGGAACACTTGAGCATTAATAAAATAAAGACTAACTGTGTATATATGTCTCTTTCTGTTTAGGTCCAAGGTAATGTGCCTACAGAGGCCACACAAGAGATGAGCTGCCTTGTAATTAAATACAATGCAACCTGCAGTTAAATTTTACTCTCTGCACTATGGATGCCACAAAATAAATAGGAACCTATATTTAGGGTGGGGGATATAACCGGTATAGACGGTATACCAGTAAAAATATGTACCACGATATGGATTTAGCTATACTGTTTATACTGTTAGAGAATGGGTTTAATGTTTACATAGATTGTGCTGTCAGCATTGTCGCAAAACGGGACATTTTTACTATTGACCCGTCATAGTTTAAAATTCTGCTGTATTTTAGCTCCAATTATATAATTCTGAAAATGTTCATCTTACTGATATTTGAAAATCTGATCAGGTTCAGAATTATTGATCTTCAGTGGTTCAGATATCTGGTTTATGATGCATCTGAGGTCATTGCAGTATTGGAGTATTACATATTTAAGTTTCTAAAAAAATATTTGAAGTATTACATATTTACTTATTTTATTCATGTTCTTAAGTTTATTGTATTGTTTCATGTTCTTAAAATGTTCAACTTCTACTTCAATTCAATGTAAAATTTCAAATATACTAAAGAAACAACACAGTAGCTAACCAACAGTTAATAATAACCTAATAGTTACAGTAACTCCAGGCAATAAAAACTTACTATCCAAGTCTTGTACTCCTTTTAAAGCATGTTCTATTGAGAAAAAAATCTATATCGTGATATATATTGTTACCGTCCAAAATTAAATTTTTACCGTGATATAACTATTATTGCCCAGCCCTAGCCTATATTCCTGTGCATAAAAATGCATCCTAAGCAGGAAAAATGTCTCTAACTGAGGTATCTTTTAATCAGGTATCCTTAGTTCCTTAAAGACACAGAATAGCATATTCTCTCTAACAGGGTTCAAATACTTAGCTCCAGTCAGGTTTGATTTGGATGATCATGAAGTAGGGGCTCTCAACTGGTGCAAGCTTCAAGTTCCAACTCCTCTGGACTCCTCTCTCTTCTCCTTGTTGCCTGCTTCTGGTCTCTTCCTTCTTCGTCTCTTTTCCTTCTTGTGCTCTTAATGTGAGCTTATATTGTGTGTGTCTGTACTGCTCCTTCACAATCATTAATCCATAATTTACCTAGGTATATTAAGCTAAATTTACAATTGTTTCTGCTCAAGGGACACCCAGACCTCAGCAAACATTCTCTCTGCTTTAAAGTTAGAAGTGTTTACTCTTTCAAGTGTCACTAACTATCTAAAATCTAAGAGATACTTTTCAGTCACCTAAAGCTATAACAGAAACAATATACAGTAGTACAGTATTTGATTTTCTTTGGGATCTGTCTGATTGGGCACTTATTGAGCTCCCCAGGCAGAAGCTTCTGTGATACTTCTGCCCATGAAAGCCTGGTAATGTGCAAAGTTCCTTACTTTGAAATTATTGCATTGCAAATACACTTAATTTTCTAATTTGTTATCTTATTGAGCAAGAACACCAAGAGCCAAGTTTGGCCTGTTTTTCCACTAATAAATATTTTAAGAGATCATCCCACAATATAAGAAAAGTGAACACATGACAACAAATTGAGGTAATACGAAGGAAAACAGCCATATGTCACCTAAGGTTCACTCTGTCTTAGTTATGCATATTTAAATGTCACTTCAAACAACTTATCAGTAATGTGATCAAGCAGATAAACTGTGTTTTATCATTTTTTGCACTTTATATGAACACACTGCATTCATACACTATATCGTTATAATATATAGCTATATATATGCTCTTTGGAGTCTCATGACATCTGGAATCTCATCTCATTTGAACTAGTCCCCTGTTCCTCATATCAGTGCAGATGTAGTTGTTTTCAGCTAAATTTCAGAGCATATATTTTTGAAATGGTAGGCTTGCAGTAGGCTATTTAGTAAAAGAATGTTGTAAAGAAAAAGCGCTTTCTGCATTCTAGTTGCATTCTGTTATTTTTAAGGAAAGTTGCAACTGCCTACAGTAAATAAATGCCATTAATCTATTTGTTCCTTCCTCTGCAGTTAACAAGAAGGCTGGCTAAAACTCTTAATGGAAATTGCCTCTGTGCATTAAAGTATTAAATCATGAGATAATTTTGCCATAAATTTGGTATTTAAACACATTTAATGTACCCCAGCCAGGGCGATCACATCTGCATCACACTAGGTACTGCAGTGCATTCATTTGATTGAAAGAGTGAAATACAACATTGTCACAATGAAATCATTATTTTATTCTTCTATTCAACTTCTATTCAGCACACATTTAATTAGTCAGCATTATGCAAACAGAAAGCTTCACAGAACTTGACAGTTCAAAAATGTAATTACACATGTCAATCACTATTTTACATTAGCAATCCAATTCCAAATACCATTTTGCTAGGAACAGCACTTTTTTACTCTTTTCATATAAGATTAAAAGCTTCAATAGCTGATGCATACCAAATGTTACATACATAATGTTTAACAATATATAGTGATGGAAAAAAGAAATGCAACATTTTCTGGAATAAGAATACTATAGTTATAGCTTATGTACTTTCACAAAAAGTAGTCAATTTGTTTTAAGCCCTCTGCCCAGCAATTCAGCTTGTGCAGTGAGGCATTGCAACTTGCCAATCACACAAAAGCTCATTAGTTGCACTTTTACCTAACGAGGTCCAGGTGGAACAATGTCTGATCAGGTCACCTTTAAAAAGGCCTTAATTCAAAGCTTAGATAACTGCAAGAAAAAGGCCACACTTAGTCAGTATTCTGTGCATTCCATAATGCCTCGAATGTCACCAGAAGCAAGGGAGAGGGCCAGACACTATGGAGTAAGCCGTTCCACTGTGTCTCAACTGCAGAGAAGTTTTCAGCAGACCAGCAGGACAGATGACCGTCCAAGATCTGGTCGTCCTCATGCGACCACACCAGAGCATGACCGACACATCAGACAAGATCATTTCTGATCTGCCACCCGTACTGCTGCTGAAACTGCCAGCAGACACAATGCCTGCATCAGTGGCAGGACAGTGAGGGACAGGCACCATGCTGCTGGTCTAAGAGCAAGGCAACCTTTCAGAGGCCCTCTGCTCACACCTCCTAGACATCACACCTGACTGGCTTGGGCCAGACAGAGGCTGTGATGGACTCGTCATCAGTGGTATCAGGTCCTCTTCACGGATGAGTCACTCTTCAGCCTGTTCCATGCAGACAGAAGGGCTAGAGTGTGGAGGAGGACATGTTGCGATTCTTTTTTCCATCAGTATATATTTAAAAATATAAAACAAAAAGTTACTGTGTATTGTTAAGATATACTGGTATCAAAACATGTTTTAAGAAATCCTTAAAACAATGGACAAAATTCAAGGTGTTTACATATCTTGTTAATGGGATGAGCCCATTTTCTCAAAATTACTCTGCTAAGTCATAATAAAGGATAAACATTCAACATACAGAAAAAGAGTATAAGAAGAAAGGCAATAGAAAAAGACAAGACAGAACAAACAGAAGGAAGGCAAAGGGATAGAACTGACCTTCACCCATGTCTTGTCCATGGCAAGTGATCTTGATTTGATCAGTCTTGGATACCAGTTTCTGGCTAAGTAATCTGAACTTTGTATTAAAGACCTTGCTGTTCTTTTATTTTAAGACATTTTGGTTTCCTTTATTGTGGCTAAAAACATTATTTCCAAATCTTATAACTTCTAGAATAGGGAAACATTATTCTATGATTAAGATATATTTCCTGTTGGCCTATCAAGGTATTGAATAGTGTTTCTGGTTACAGAAATGTACATATAGATGCAGCCATTCAAAGTGCGCGGTACAAACCCGTACCACAGGCAACTCACTACGTCATACCGTGTCATACCGTGTCATACCGCGGTACGTGATTGGCTGGCCAAAATGACCGACAGGGGCACTCGTGGTGCGTTGGTCGGTCGTGGAAAGATTTAATCATTTAAAGTCTTTACTCTGCACGTTTTAATCTGCTTAGTATTGAATATTTATATGGAATTTTACAACTAAAGGGAAATTTTAGTAGCTGAGCATAAAAAGAAGAGGAGCATAATGCATCTGAAGGTCATAAATGATATTAATTTAGGAACATAAACATATAATGTAAACTGTATAATGCTGGTATTGGAATTTTAAAGAAAAAATGTGCACTAGTATTCCATTTCTCCCTAAACATTTTAAGCATCAAAATTATTGATATTATTATACATTACATGTGGTTATTTCGGGAACGTTTTTACGTGCTCCTTCTGACCATATTACTGTACGTTTATATACTTTGTGAAAAGTGATTGTTTTAACCTTTTCTGCGAATATGCTCGTTATTGGAAGAAACAAAGCATACTTTCAGAATTTGATTAATAGGGAATATAATATGGAATCGCGTATCTAAAGTAATTAATAACAATATAATTATATTCATGCACTGTAACATCAGAGGGTGTCTGCTCACCTGTGCGGTGACGTCACTGTCTTTCCCTCTGAATCGCTGAAGTAGCAGTGCCGTGTGGATCCCTTTAGATCTCCCTTCAGATTTTAAAGGTTATTAATATCTTCAGTGTTGCATTAAAATTGGAATGTTAGAGAATAGCGATTACAAACATTAAAATCATACTTGCTTTATACTGTCCAACTGAACAACCTTGCTTTTATAAAATATACCGCCTTGTTAAATGTGAACGATGCTGTAATACAGTTTAAAATAATTAAAAGTCTAAACAGTATCAACTTGAATTCTTATCTCTATTAATATAACTATCAATTGGTATTAAATAAATACAGCTTTTTAGTATAGATTACACTTTTCTAAAATGTATTTTAAAAAAATGATTACAATCTAATCTTTCCACGTTTGATTCCAAGATCCCAAGAAAAATAAATCTAAACGGGGAGAAAGCTATGCTGAAAGTTTATTAAGATACTTAGAAGACAAAGATAACGATTTACGTTGCATTTGTCAGATTGTGAATCAATAAAGACATTTAATTAAACACGCGTTTGTGATTTAAATCAAAATGGGGGTAACGGGGACCAAATGCATTTTAAAGACCACAACTTGTGAAACTGTTCACAGCCTCCACATAAAACTATCAGTGAGCTAATTCTCTTTTTTTAAACCTCCCGTTTTTCATCGATGCGTAATTATGCACTAGCTGGAATCTTCTAAATTCCAGAATCTTCAAATTCTAAAAGTATGCTTTTGTTTACTGCGATAACGAGCATATTAGCAGAAAAGGTTGAAATGATCACTTTTCACAAAGTACATAAACGTACGATAATATGGTCAGAAGGAGCACGTAAAAATGTTTCCGAAATAACCACATGTAAGACTTTGATGCTTAAAATGTTTAGGGAGAATTGAAATACTGGTGTGTATTTTTTCTTTAAACTACCAAGACCAGCCATATACAGTACAGTTTACATACAGTAATATGTTTATGTTCCTAAATTAATATCTTTTATGAGCATGTGAAAGGCATGGTGAATCGGAGACTCTCAAGAATTACTTTGTATGATTGGAAACGAATACGTGATCGGATCAACGAAATGCTGTGGTGTTACTTTTTGTCAATCAAAAGTCTTTTCGTTTACAAAGACGGTTACAAAGAATGTGGATCAGGGTAATACTTTGAGTTTACAGCTTGTCCAAGGTAGTTTATTATTAATACTATTAGTAATATCTTCGGTAAAGATGCATTAGATATTTCTGCATAATTAAAATATTTATGATAAAGGTGGTAGGTTGTGTATTTTTGTCCAACTGAGCAATCTTGCTTTCATAAAATATACCAACTTTTTAATGTATAATGATTAAAATGCTGTAATAAACAGTTTAAATTTAAAAGTCTAAAGAGTATATAACTTAAATTCTTAATTGAATAAAGATTGTCCCTCAGCAGTGATCGGTATTCGAAACTGGGTGTTTTGTGGCGACAGCTCAAATGCTGTACATGAGAGGTTAAGCTTTATTAGCTCCACCTGGCGGTAATTACGGATACTATTATCTTACTGCGTAATAACTGCGTATCTTACTTAATTATACGGTATGACGCGATATGACGTGTTATAAGGCGACACATCCACCGCGTTTTACCGCGGCGTACCCCGCTCATTTTGAATGGCTGCATCTGTATACTGTAGGCCTCAGAGATGCCTTTTTTTGAAGGGGTGGACAACTTTTTAAAAAGGAGCTCAACCTTTTAAGAGTTAGCTAATGCACTTGATTTTACAGGTTTTTGTGCCATTGACCCTTTCTTAATTTCAATAATAGCCCAACATACATTTTGATTAATTAAAATATATATACACACATGTATATAAATATATAAACGAAGTCACATACTGTAGGTCACTATAGACAAGCTTTTCTACATTTGTTCTCCAAGTTTCAAGAAACCAGTGTGGTCTTTTAAATAACAATTTAGATTTACAATTTACTTATGACTCTAGAGAGATATAGATTTCTTTTATTTTTATATGAATACACCCCACCTTCTATGCAAATATGGTACTGTACTTCTGTAGCACACTTTCAAAATTGGACATTTACAGGGTTAATACAGGACCTAACTACAGTATGACCTTCTACTCTGCTTTTGGATTGTTTTGCTTAGTACAGGGAACTTGTAGTACTGTAAATAATACAGTATATAACATACAAATATTTTTTAACTCTGGGATTCCCACCTTATTTTTTATGCTTGAGAGCTACTTGTAAGTGTCTACATGTTACTGAAAGGTCATTTACCAAGACTTCTGCAAGTCATAGCAAACTAGAAAACAACAAAAAGAAATCATTTGAAGCTGCAAAAAGAGTTTAGGCAATTATTGTCAGTAATGCAAAAACAATAAAACCAACCAACCACCAGGTTATAATCAACAACTGCCACAGAAAACACAAATGGGGTATCTCCTGCAGTGTGGTAGCAAAAGTATGTACTGCTTTTGGCTAGATCCCAGAGAATAAAAGGAAAGAGAGCAGCTGACAGCGCACATTTGAAAGTCAGCTGAAGAACGTGGGACTCACCTGGGGCAGCTAGCGAGAGGGCAGACTCTATAGGGAGATTAATCTATTTTTTAAAGCAAATTTATAATCTGCAAGGTAGATCCATGTCCTTGCTCAAAGGCTACTTACTGAAACTAAAGTTTTATTGCAAGGGTTCCCAGTCCTGATTCCAGAGGCCCATACACCTGCCGAGTTCATTCCAGTAGGTTAAGCTTAAGTACTTAATTGCAGCCTTAATTGGATTAAGATGTTGATTGAGTGGAATATTTGCAGTTTTATTTTTCTACTCTAATTCTACAATAATTTAATTGTTCAATGCGACATGATAGGTAACAGCATGTTTAAGAACTGCAAACCCTCAGTTATAAATGATGATATTAGTAAATTAGTTAAGGATTTGATTGTGTAACTGAAGTTTGGCTGTAAGAAGAAAGCTGGTATGTTGTTTTCAATATTTGTCCCTTTGCTTAAAGGAATAGTCACCCTGTTTCTCCTAGGGAAATTTCTAATTTTTCAGAGAAGGAATAAGGTAATGAATATTTATAATGGGAATGCAATTTATTCATTACTTTTGTTCTGTGGCAATTGGTGCTAAGGGACTTTCAATGTGAAAAGAATAGGATGGGCTAACTATACAGGACTTCACCTCCCCGATATTGGAATGTTGCAGTGAATTGATTTAGAACATAAGAGCATAACACAGGTCAATCAACCTCTCCCTTTTTAGTAGTTTATCAGTTAAATTAATCTAGCATTTCCAAATATTTCTTAAAGGTTCCCAGAACCTCCTGGCCAGGATGCCTGTTGCATATCAACACTACTCGATATGAAAAGAAATCTTTCTAATTCTCAGTTCTAAAAAGAATTCCTTTTAGGTTTCCAACTGTGACTCTGTGTCCTTCTTTCACTCTGTTGAGTGCGAAAGAGTCCCCTAGATTGAACCTATTAGGATTTTGTATTATTGAATCAAATTTCCTCTCAATCTTTTATGTTCTAGACTGAAAAAATGTAGTTCCCCCAACCATTTATTCTTCTAATTTTATTGTGATACTGAACATTGTGTTTCACATTATTTTTTAGCTCTGTTATAATATTCTTTCTCTTTTACTTCTTTCTTTTTTCACATGTCTCTATATCCTTTTAATTTGTGTTAGGGAGTCTTTTACACATACACAGTATGCTCTTCCTTATGATTATTCTGGTGTATCCTGCTTTGAGTCCATTGCTTGCCGAGACAGGCTCTGGCTACCTCATGAACCTAAATTGTACAAAACCATAAAATGGTTATAAAATGGATGATTGGATCATGTAGGCTATATTTTCTAATACTTACATTTCACTGTTTTAGGAATGAATTTGTTTTGAGCATGTTAATATTCACATTTTGTTTCTGAAGTAAAACCCTCAATGCCTCCATGCTATGTGTTTGCCTTATGTTTTTTACTGAATTAAATTTACTAATATTTTAAAGTAATTTTAAGGTATACATCAAAATGCAAAACATAATAGTAACAATTTCCTAGTGTTTCAATTAAGTTTATTCCCTTAATTATCATGGTTGTTTGAGAATATTAAGTTAATAAGAACACTTTGCATAGTTGGTGCTTTTACAGCCTCTGTTAAGAAGCAATCACTACCCATTTCAAACATTTTAATTACAGCTTCTCTATTCCCTATCACAATATCCCACTTATGTGAGTAAAGCTGAAATCTCATAGCAATATAACATAGACCTTTGTTACAGACCTTTTCAATCCCAGACTGGCTAATGACTAATTATTGGTGAGTCCAGCACTTTTGAAATGCATACAATGAATATTTGATAGAAAATTCATCAATCAAGGAATTAATTAATTAAAACAACTGTAGAAATAAGATGGCATCATAAAACCATTAAAATAATTGTAGTGTAAACGTTAATGGCATATACATGGCAATGTCATTAGCATTTAATGATCTATAGCTATCTTAAGGATTTTCTTTTTAAGCTTACAAGTAGTAGAAGCCAATAGCAAATCCATTTTTTTTTTCTTTCCAGTTTTGACTCTGCTGAAATTCAGAGCTGTAGCAATCTCATTCTCGGGAATTTTACTGGATCAGACAACCCATTAAATATAAAGTATGATATAAATCCAATCCTACAGTATATCAACCAAGATGGAGGGCAAACTTTTGAAAACGCTTAAAATCTTTGTTTTATGGGCTGCTCATAAACTGAATTAAAACTTAGCATTCATCATGAACAGTCAATGTTAAAGCTTACTGTCGAGTAAAGGGGGTAAAGAATGTATTTTTATCTCTTTAAAGAGGGGTAGAGGGGAAGCACATTACTGGCTGCTGCTGTGTCAGTGGTGCTAGTGTGGTTAATATTACAGTATACCTGGCCAAATTGGATCATCAAGATGTAGATCAGTAGATCTGTGTCCCCCTTGACTTCTAGTTACACATACCTTCCCTGGTTAAGGGTCCAAATGGGTCAAGAACATATTCAGCCATAGGTTTAGAAAACCACAGTTGTAAGGGATTGATTGATGAAGTAATGCAGTGGGTGATCCTATTGAAACAGCCTATCTGACTTCTCTTGTAGGAGACTACAGTACATAGGTTCTCTAAGGCCTCAGGGTGAGACATTTCTGTATTTTCCATCACTTTCTCTCATGTCTGTACATTCTTTATACAACACTCCTACAGCTGCCCACATCTTTCCCATGATTGGCCAGTCTGCATCACACACAATTACTCATTCATGACAGATTCAGAAGAACCCTAGTCAGACATGCATTGCTGATTTAAGAGAAGCTTAAGTTTAATTTAAGGTAGAATGATCTTATACAGGCTAAATTTATGTGAAAATAGAGTTATTGTGTTTACAAGAGTTCCACCTGACAGGCATTTCTTTTTCTTTGTTGCCTATGTTAAGGCCATAGCATTAATTCTTGCTATTTAAAAGATGTAAAAGTAACACTTTAGGTGGTATTTACTGAACATATCATAAGCATAAAACATAGTGTCATTCTTTCGTAAAACACAATTGCTACAAAACTGCCAGATTGTTTTTCTCAGAGCACATATTGCCTCTGGAAAATGTTTTAAATTGAATCAAAACCAATCATATTTCATATTCAAAGCTAGTTCTGAATTACATTTCAAAAGTTTCTATGGTAATTTTGTCACCTACAATTGGTCATTAAGTGCTTATCAAAATGTGGTTTCTCAGGCAAAGTCCTCCAATTCAGGGACAGTTTGGTAAATTAACTTCAAATTTATACTACTGTTATTCTAATTAAAACAAGTTCAATACAGCTGAATATGGTTTCTCTATAACCCAAGATGGCTGCTATGCAAAATCTGTTCAGCCATTAATATAAAACGTGTTAGGTACTGTACTGTACTTTACATGGGAAATGGGGCTTTTGCTTCAACCTTTGTTGATTTTTGTTATGCAATACAATATTATGTTAAAAGAAACCAAAACCAACAATATTCACCTACGGTCAAGAGAATAATGTGTAGCAATCTGTGAGTATGGATTGAAGAGGACCTTGAATTTGAACATGAAATGCTGCATGTGATGCTCAATAATTAAATAATGAATAATAAAATGAGTGATTACTTGATTTGGGTGATGTTTACCAACACTAGAAAATTGGTAAACACATTAAAGTTAAGTGCTTCGTTCTTACATCCAGACAGAATTTCAGGGCTTTCATCGAGGTTTCAAAATGGGACTTTAATTTCTCTTAATACTGTATCTCTTCTCTGTCTTCCTGTCTATAAAGGGCAAGGGCCATTAATCACAACACAGAAACCATATTGACAGGAGATTTGTTTTGCGAAATAAAATTTACAAAATGTAAGAACACAATAGAGCTAATATGCTCGACATCCTGCTGTGTTTTCTATAGCAAGGCTCGTGAGTTAATGATTTGTGTCACTGAGCCTACAGTTTGTCACCCTGAAGGAAAGAAAAGAAGGATGACAAAAATATCCCTACAGAATACCTCCTCCCATCTTCCCTATGTCATTTACCAGGCATCATGTCATTAATCATTTAATTGTATTATCTTGGTTTTTTTGTTTTTGTTTTTCTGGGTTGTTTCATGTTTTGAACCAGAGTCAATACAATTAACCATCAAGTGTCAACAGATTCAGATTCACTTATATTTAAATTCCTTTATCATTCATACTTGTTTGTTTTTCTGTTATTTTTGAATTTTTAACTTCTTAGCTATTTTGAATGGCATGTTTATCACTTTGCAAACAATCATGCTAATGTCTGAAGTAAGTTTACCTTTCTTAATTAAAAAATATAGTCCATCTTTATTTACTGAAGGTATTGTGAGGATTTTATTTTTTTTCTGTTCTCATAGGAATGGTTTTTGCCATTAGTCAGGAAAGATTGAAGTTCTGCTATCATAAGCAATATTGTAGGTTGTGGAATCAAATTTTGTAAACTTTGCTTGATGAAAAATAAATGAATCCTATAAATCTATGTTGGAGATTGGAGAAGAAAGGGCACCAGAATCACATTTTGTTGAGCTGTGCTGAAAATTATTTTTTGTGTACTGTACAGTATATCACAAATGAACTGAATCCCAGCTGAGTAAAGTCCAACCTTGCATCCAAAGCTTGAGGTAAAGGGTCTGGAAATGTTATGACCCTTTGCAAGAATAAGCAGGTTTCTGATAGTAGATAGAGTAAATTGAACCAACATTACTAATTTAAGATCTGCTGCAAATCACTTTGTATATAATACAATTAAACTTATTGGCTCCAGTTCAATGAACTAGTATGGTTATTCATATAACAATTGTTATCTCACTTTTTTCAGGATATTCTCCAAGGAGTAGACAATGTCTTGAAGTATACAGCCACAAACTCTGGGATCTCACTTTCTCTTTGTTCTCAATAAGGATATTATGTGGTTGAAATGAATGGTCAGCACATTGGTTATTTCCCATTTTTTATTTTTCGTAACTTTAATATAATTCAAAATATAATAGATTTTAATATTCACAATGAATAATAAACTTTCAATCGAGTGAACTATTGTTACAAAAACTGGGTTATAAAAATACAGAGCAGAATAAAATATAATTAAAATAAATAAGTATTCCCCCTAAATGCAATACTGCACATACACATGCATTTCATATAATTTGAGGCACCTGAGTTCCTTGTTTTTTTTTGGCACAGTTAGAATAACAATAAAATAAACCATATGACAGAAAATGTTACATACAGTACATACTGTAATGTATGTACTTACCTAGAAGGATGCAGTGGTCTTGGACAGGTAATGAATCTTAGTGCAGTTGAGGATGAGAGCTGTGCTGATGCAGCAGGTAGTTATGATGCAGCTGTAAGAAAACCGGCTCAGGGACGCCAAATATGTAATCATAGCCAAAATGTAAATGTAGTGGCTCTCTGAAGGCACCAGTTCTGTAGGGTTTGGGCATTTACTGAGACAATTATTAATTGTAGCAGTAAATCACAAAGTTGATTCTTTTGATGGCTTTAGAATCCAACCATGCGACATAACTCAAACAACGCACACACACAGGTACTAATACACGAGGATACATTTATTAATACATAGAATATGCATATAAACCTAACAGATCTTATCGAGAGGGTTATCAGAATACAAAAGAATATATTCAATCAGTTACGAAGTGTTACACATATCAAGAGGACATACGTTCAGTATATCATTCATTTAGACCGTTTCGTAAATGAACTTGGTTATAACTTCTACATTAGATACTCAAAACAAGTACATAACTCTTAGGAATTAAATTGATATCAACTGGTTGGGATAACAATTGAATTCTCGAGCTGTAATGCAGTGAAGTTGAATACTCATCCAGTCTCTGGGGATTCAGATCTCCTGCGGGCACAAAGAAACAGTTGCAGGCTGTTGCTGTCCAATCCGCGCTCTCTGGCTGTGTGCCAGGCTGTGCTGTGCGGCTTGCGACGGTGCGCTGTAGATGCTCACTGACCGGCTAGTTAGTGTTGGCTTTAACTAGCAAAGTTTGCGCACAGGAGAAAAGATGACTGTGGGTCCCAGCAAGTCAGGAAGAGGACCGGTTCGTTCCTGATGAAGAGCTAGTTCTGAATAGTGATTCAGCTGTCCACAGTTCTGACCTGTTCACGAGGCCTGCTGCTGGTTACTCTCTGGCAACCTCCACTCTAGACTCTTAGAACAAAGGAAAGTTCTGGCACTCGGACACACTGGCCGTTCCGTGGTTGTCCGGGCTGAGTCTCAGGATGGTCAGGAGGCGCGCTGCGAGAATGTCCTGCTCTTGGGAGCCTTCTGCTCCTGGGCCGTCCTGCCCTGGAATTCTCCTTTGAATTCCCTTTAGAACAGTCCACAGAATCCTCTCCAGAATCTTACTGAATCTTACTGAATCTCTGTGTTGCCTGTTTTTACCTGGAGGAACTTCAGCTCATTGATTGGCTGAAAGTTCCATGGGCATCAGAGTCCCACGTGGGTTACTCGGCCCTACCAGTCCCTGATTGGTTGATCAAGGTGAGATATGAGTCACTTACTCCTGACACTTAGGAATCCAGTCCAGATGTCCATCTGGCACTCCCTAGACAAATAGGCGCCAATGGATGACCATTGATCATGATAGCCAGGCTTAGCTAAGTGCATCCCCCTTTGGGAGCTGTCCTTATCAAACCTTAAATCAGCCTGCATGAATAGTTTCTCTGTGGCTGCACCACAGAGATGAACAGAGAAATGGGGCCTCATTTGGGAAAGCTCAGAAACACTTAATTCTGCCTTATTAATAAGCATTGCCGCTACACAGCAGACTCTGAAAGGGGAAGTTGAGCAGTCAAAGGGGTCATAACTCAAGAGAGAATTCAGCATAGATTGGGAAGTCTTGATCAAACATCGGAGAATCACAAACAAAACATGAGGGTTTCCAGTAACATGGCCACTTAAGAAAGCAGAGAGTGAAGTCGGAGAAGAAAGCAACATGGTATAAGCAGCAAGTCAAGAAGCAAAGCTAAGGCTGAGCAATGCAATACCACCAATAAATACCCTGCTGGAAAAAAGTTTAGTGCTGTTAATTACATGCAGTATTTATTGACATTCTGCACTATCATGTTGCCTAGGGAACAGGTTGATTAGGAAATTGATTTGGCTTTTAACCACTGGCCGTGGTGTTATGGGAGCTTGAAACAGCGCTTATCTGGCCATGAACATTACACATACTACATTAAACATAATGCTATTAACAAAACAAGGAATCTCAGATGCATACGTTCTTGAGACTCAGAAGCTCAGACTGCTACCCCTTTAATCTGAAATTCTATATAATGCCTAAACAGGCCACCAAGAAAATTAATCTGCCTCGTGTATTATCAGAATAAGATGCCCCCTTCCTAAACACCTGGATGCTAAAAGGTGAATGGGAATCTGTCTCCTTATTTTAAAAGTGCATGACCAACTAGATGAGAACTTTTTTAGCCCGAGGATTCCACAACAACAGAAATCAGAATTTCCAAAAATAAATAATGGTAACAGCAAAATAAATATGGATAAGCTGTCTTAAACAAAGTTCAAATATCTTAGCTTGAATCATGTCTCCAAGAACAAGTTCCTCTTGCCAGGAATGCAACGTCTCTCTTTTCCATTCCTCTCTCATCCATGCTTTCCCCTCTCTTTTACTCCATAGTTTTTCACATTTTTTTGTGTTACAATATGGAATCGTAATGTATTTACGTGAATTTTTTTGCCATTGAGTGACTTTATTATATTTTATAGTATGTACAGTAAATGCTTTGGCTAAGGATAACAACAAACTGTCTGTAAAGAAAAACACAGTAGCCTCCTTTAATGTAAGATGACCAAGGAAGCTGATGTAAAGGCTAAATATGGGTAAAGAGTGGAGGGTAGGTTGCAAAAACTAAGTACATAAGGAAGAAGCAAGATATTTATATATACTGTAAATGGTAAAGTAGCAAGATTACAGTTTGACCTCTTCAAGACTTTTGTTTTCAACTCCATAAAATTAACAATTATACAGTACATGAAAGGTGCTGATATCATGCAAATTGTAGCATAGTTTGGTAAGTAGCAGTCTGGCATATATTTATGTGTCTAAAAGTGATTGGTTTCCTCATGTTGGTGATGAAAACTTTTGTAAAATTATACTAGGTTCAGTATTTGTAGGTTACATATAGAGAAACAAATGTAATTCCAAACTCACTGATTTCATTTAAATCTTCCTCATGTGTTTTTCAGATTAAATACTACTTGTAACAGGTAATGAATATTGAAGTTTTAATGACTACTTTCCAAAGGGAGTATTGCTTACAGTAATCATCTTTGAATGTAATGGAAGACTTCACAATGACAGGTGCCTTTATTCAGAGCATGAACAACCTTCAGATAGTGAAATTATAAGTATGTTTTATAACAAGGCCTTGTTATCTGAGCTGTACAGGGAATGTACCCTCTCCTCAAAACTCCTGTGAGAGTACAATTGAGGTCAAGGTAACAGGAGGAAGTAAATGTTACCAGATATTAACATAACTTACTACTAAAAGGGGAAAATGGAAACATTCATTCATTAACTCATTTTGTGTATTAGCTTTATTTATTTGTTTAGATTACTTGTTAATACAGTGTTTATGAGGCTGAGATTAATTCTTATTTGATTGCATAGCATGAGTTATTTCCTTTCCTAACACCAAATCAAAGGTTAGAAAACTAATGCTGGCAGTAACAAAGCATGTGACAATCAGTCCCTGAAGCACAGATATAACATCTACTATTCCCAACATAGCCTTGATCGCAAACACTCTACCGAAGGTATCTGGGACAGATTTCTATTGTTGTATATTGCTGACAGTTATAAGACATAATGAAATCAGATTTCTTTATTTAAAAATGATTTTGTTGTTCACGTGGGGTACATCAAAGTGTGTTGGCTGCAAATGAATTAAAAAATAATAATTCCATACTACTGAAAAGTAAAAATTAAAGATAATGTTTTGGCCATTGAGGCTTATTCAGGATTGAAGAACATCACACCTAAAAAGGCCCAACAGCTAAAATGGTATATCTTTTTTGCTGTAATTTTCTATTAAAGAAATCTCCTCTTCTATTAAATGCAATCAACAGTACAAAAGTGTTAAACAACCAGGCATGAGGCATATACCCATTACAAATTCATTCTGTCCTCTTTAGAACATTTATAATGTTACCTGAGTGTAATTTCCTTGTGAGTTTGTCCAATGTATATGCTCTACACATGAATTTTCAGTGATTTCTCAGTGAGAGCTGTGCAAGATTTTTTTAATCAGGATTAATGCACAGCTTATTTAAATATGACACCTATGATACAAATGGTGAATTCTCTTCTTTTGCATTTATACATAATTTAATAGATGTGCAATAACTGTTGACTGGAAATATAACATATGCAAAAGTAATCTATGTGAATTACTCAAGGGACTTTATATTGTTATATTTAATAATGTCTCAAATTCTGGTTTATCAGAGATGAATAAAGATGAAAATATTTATTATTATAATACTATTTTTAAAATGTAGGTACCAATAATACAAAAAGGTTACATCATATATTTATTGTATCAACTTTACAAGCAACATATTATTC
The DNA here is from genome assembly GCF_055471065.1 of Atractosteus spatula. Taxonomy (NCBI): domain Eukaryota; kingdom Metazoa; phylum Chordata; class Actinopteri; order Semionotiformes; family Lepisosteidae; genus Atractosteus; species Atractosteus spatula. The sequence continues at coordinate 41,750,478 of NC_142707.1, read as the reverse complement.
CCCAATTTCTTGTTTTAACATAGCTAATCATTACAGAATATATTATACATAATTCTGTGCTATTTTTATTGTGCTCAACATACACATACACCTGCATTTAGCTTGATTAATATTTAATCACCTTCATTTCTTAATTAAGGAACAATTACTGCACTGATAAACCAAAATATTTTGTTTGCAGCAAGACTAATTACAGCTGCAGTATACAGAGAATATAACTGTAGCAACAACGGTATTTATGAAACTGTTCTGAAAGAGAATTAGAATCATTCTGTTGCCATGAAGGGAAATAACCCAATGAAGCAAGGCTCCTATGAGTCATTTTCTTAGGAATGCTGATAAGATAAGCTCCTGATAACTGGAATGTTCAGCCATTCTGATAAATCATAAATTGGGTCAATTGTGACACCTCCAATGATGCATTTTTTACAATGGCCCCTCTTTAATTACATTTCCAAAAGGCAGGCATCTGGACTCAGTATTCCAACATGAGGTCACCTGCTGGTAAGAAAGAACACTACACCTGACAACATCACAACCAATCATCACCCATGTCAATCTAACTTAAAAACTGTTGCCCAAACATTTCCTCATGCTCTCCAAGACATTGGAAATTTTTTTGATGTAACTACTTACTGTAATGATTGTGGCCACCTCTGTCTGAACAACAACCAATTAAACTGAAAAGAAACCCAGCTAAAGGTAACTGCTGATACAAGAGATATTATTTAAAACAAGACTTCCTCTTCATGGAAGTAGGTTGCTTGAGAACACATCAATCTGAGTGAAGCCAAGGGAATTAGGCCCATTGCTATTGCGTAGAGAAACAGAGGAACAATATAAAGATCTACATTTTTGTTCTTGGTGTGTGGCTTGCTAGAACAATTGTATTGGAGTGCTTTTGCCTGAATGTTTCCTTCTGAGACACTGCAAGTTTCAATCAGTGATATTGTGTTTCCAAGATTTTCTATCTAAGCAAGTTTATGATGTAAACTTTTCAGGACTTTTGTGTTTGTGTTGGGTGTTGGAAGAGGGTTCTGGCTGGTTTGGACACTGTTCCTCTTTCTGGGTTTTTTTTTGTGAAACTGGTGTTTTCTTTTCAATCCCAGGCTGTAAAAGTTCACTTTTTTAATCCTTTTGATCCTGAGGCTGATGTTGTTATGTATTTGAGGACATTCATGGAAATGTTAGGGACTGTGACATGGGTCATGGACACAACAGGGTTCTGGATGAGAAAACAACAGTTTTGGGTGTAAATGTACCCTGACGATAGTCAAGTGTTTGGTTGAATCCTCCATCCACCCTCTTCTTTAGCCATTTACCTGAAACAAGGCTATCTGCCCGATCCGTGGTTGTAGTGGTTCTGTTCATAGTTCTGATGGTTTTGTTGAGGAGTCTCTGGCAGAGGTTCAGGCAGTTGCTGTGTCTTTTCTGGGTTACCTTGGAGTATCCTCTGTTTCAGGCGCAGCAGTGTAAGACTTAGGCGATGCTGCATTTGAGAAGGTGTTGTCACAATATACACATGCATATTTCAATGTGACACTAGTTCCCAGTCCTGCTTCTATGACGAGTTCTGAGACAAGATGTTTGCTGGTATCGGAACCTTGGCAAAGATAGAGTCGATCAAGGCACATATGTTGTGGCTGCTTTGTGAGATCTGTCAGGTGACTGCAGGTGTGCCATTTTGATTTGCTGCAGGAGCTGAAGTATGGGAGATAAGGTTCCCTGAGGACAGTGAATTAGTGGATGGAGGGAAAGTGGCTTTGGAGATGGTGTAAACCAAGTCTTCAATACAGAATAAAATCTGCACTTGGATCCCAGCTGGAGGTCACCACTCATAAATTCAGTGACAGGGCCAGGGGAATTATTTAATACAAAATACAGTATGTCACTACATCTGGTGACTTCACAACTTATCATCACATGTAATGATGTTTCTGCTTCCGCACACCACTTTGCAATGCTGTCTGAAACCCTTAAACTTGAGAACTAATCGCTCAGGTGGACTGTGACCATGGTAGTCCATCTCACTCTCAGCTGTTCTGTACATTAAATTGGAGAATCCATTTTAAGAGCAACATTAAGTGGGACTTTTCTCTCTCTTTTCCTTCACCACCTGGTCATCCTTTCACACAGATTTTTAAAAATCTCATCAGGACTGTGCTTGTCTAAGAATTTAATTCCAGTGCGTATACATTTAATTGCATTCACATTATAACCCTTGAGAATTAATCTCTAATCCAAAGGTTATGTGTTTGATGAAGATTAATTCAGGAAGCAGATGTCATGATTGTAGCCCCTCCCCCTTAAGGGCGCCCCGGCTCTTTCATATTTGAGTTGATTTTGTGCACCTGCTCCCTGTTCCTGCCTCCCCACTTAAGCCAGACACTTATTCTGTTCCGGGGTCTGTATTGGTTTCCAGTACCAGTCGAGTCCGGGACCTTGAGCACCTGGTTCTGTTCCTCCTTTTTTCCCCCCGACCCTCCGCCGGATCCCGCTCCGGTTTTTTACTTTGTCTAATCTGTCTACGACCCCTCGCCGGATTTTTATTCAGTTTTTAACTCTGTTTGCCTTCGTCTTGGATGGACCACCCTGCTCCGGACATTTACCTCATCAAAGATTTCCCTATGGACACTCTTTGGACTGTTTGCCTTGGACTCACCCCCCAGAACACCAGTGCACCATGGACACGTCCCCTTGCATGCTTTTCCCCCTGTGTTTTCCTCACTCTTCTCCAGATTGTGTTGTCTGCATAGGGTCCTGAAAGAATGCTTTCATTACAATAGTGTTGGTCATGTTGATGTGTTTGTATGCAACTAATTATGTATGAGGTTGACTACTGTATCTGCATGGCAAATTATTACACGAAGAATCAAGTGTTATTCTTTTGTGTAAAGCATTAGGAATGCAGCTGTATGGTGTCTTTCTGATAATTAGCATGTCCTGTGTCAGTAACACAATCCAGGATGTCATCAATCAGGGCCATATTGATACTTTTAATGAAAAATGTCCAACATTGGTGTCTCTTAGTCTATTATACTCTAAGAAACCATCTGGACTGAGACCCTGACTCAGAGATCATGGTTAATCATTTAAAAGATGACCAACACATTAGAAACCTGAAGGGCGGAGAAAGGACATTATAACTGATAATCACACCAGCCCCAATCGATTACTGGGCTTTGCAAAGTATTCATTACCTTTTTCTACTCTGGTCTGCAAATCAAAAGAATCAACTGTATGACTGCATTGTCTGAATCAGAAAACTGATCTTTAGCTCAACACAATAGGCCAAGAGGGAGTCATAAAAATAATTTATCTCAACATTCTCTCTATGACCAGTATGTTTAAATGCTTTTCCCAACACTTGTTTGCCTGTCAGTTGCCAAATTGAGGCACAAACACAGGCATCATATATCTCTGTGATGTTGCCTGTTTTGTGTTTCAACTTTAAGTTGATTGTGTGCTTCTTGCTTGTGTAGATTTCATACTGTTTTACAGAATTCTTGCATGAAGTCAATAAGTTTGATTCTTCCAATCGTTAATAATAAATCATTAATTTCTGAATGATAATGATATCTCATCCACCTTCCAGTTTTAGTTTCAAAGGGGATGAGTCCCATAACACTTGGTGGCATTGATAGTATTTTTACTAATACTAATAGTAATGTCGACTCATTAACTATGTTGTACTATGACTGTAGACAGAGCAGTCTTAATGGAACATGTGGCAGACCACCTTAAGAAAACTAACTAGAGGCTGTTAAATGGCCTCTGGTCTTTGTAACTATCCACACAGCAGGTGGAAATTAATTAGATAAGTACTGAAAACTGTACTTATGCATTCTCATATTTCTGTTTGGTATACAATATTAAGGATGTGTGCATGGCGCAAGTGAGGGATTGGGGTTTCTGTTATTCTGAAAAGGCAAAATAACCCCCCCGGATTTACAAGGCTACCAAACAGCCTCATTATGAAATGAATTACTTCAATTAGTTACTTTATATTCATTTGTGAGAGGTCACAGTAATGATAAATCAATTGTGTTGTTGATGTTGCAAGTATCATACACTTATGTTGATAGCATAACTTTTTGATACTGTAGCATTTTTACATACTGTTCCTCTGTTTTATACATTTATTTGATTCTCCTCTGCTCCTAACTAAGTACACTTGCATGTTTCTTACACCTATTGAAAAATAATCTGTAACATTCCTTGTCTATACATGTCCCTGATGATTAGTCACAACAGCAGCAGCTTTAGCTAGCTTGTCTGCTATTTCATTGTTACCTGCAAATGTTTATTTTGTCTTATCTTCATGATGAACTTTTATCTTGACAATAGTAGTTGTTTCATTCCCGATTCCAGAGATTAATTCAGTATGTTTCACTGCTGTACCACAGCCCGTTAAAAATTCTCACTCTGCCCATCTTGTGCATCAGAATTTAGCCAGGACAGCAAGGTTAACACCTGTACTTTTCTGGGTTGACTTGTATAATCATTTTATAGACTTTTTAACTTTAATTTTTAACACCAATGCAAGAATTTTAAACATTTTAATTTTAAAACTGTACATCAACATGGACATGCATTAATATACTATAAGAAATCGGATGTATGCGTTGATTCTTATATCATTTTGGAATAATGTAATTGTAACAAAATAAACTAAGTTTAATATTTTTAAATTCAAAATATATTTTTTCAACAGCTTCTTTGGCTATCAAAATTCCAGTCACATTTGTCAGATGTTTAACAATTACGATTGTTGCTTTTCTTCACATTAGGGCTTCCTCTGTGTAAACAACATATACAGTACAAGGAAGCAGGGATCTCTTGATGTAAGACCTAAATGAACCTTTTCTTGAGTTTTGTTATTCCTTGATACAAAAAAGATATGTGTAAAGGTTGTAAAAATATTAATTATTTCTTTATTTTTAACATTTCTAATGCATTTTAAGAAATCTTAGCAAATTGTATAATTAAGGATAAAGTATTTCAATAGACATGGAAAACTACAATGATGATTTTTAACTTTAAGAAATTGTTTGAAAACAAACCCTAATAATAGATTTCTTCAATAATATTTCAAGGCAAAACCTCATAACTATCAAAAACGACATTAACGTCATAACTATCAAAATTAATATCAAAGACTGAAGGTGTAATGGTTTCTGGGTGAGGCTCCCATAGAAAGAGTTTTTTAAGACCCTATGCGAGGCTGCAAATCTGGAAAGAAATAGGGAACAGAGGTAAGGGAAGAGACACAAGATTTAATGGTGCTCACAGTGATTATAGGGAAGTCCGTGCAGAAGTGAAGGGTAGGTATTGATTGCATTCAAATCCAGGGAGATCCACAGAAGAATCAAGAAATGGTCCATATGTCCATTATCGAGAAATCCATCCGGAGACAAAACAGGAACAGACACACGTAAAACAAGAACCAGGAATATGGGACTTTGTCCCAGGCCCCGGGCTCAGAAGGTCAGGGTGACTACTACTGGCCTATGCCCTCAGATTTCCTTGGAAGCCTGATAGTAGGTAGGCCATAAGGCAACCATTTTCCAAAGCTGAGCCCCGAAGGCTAGGGGAAGAAAAATTAAATAAGGGACTTGACTAGACACACCAGGAAGTAATAATTAAAAGGACTATATAGAGAGGATTAGAGCGCCCTCTGGAGGAGGGGATGTCGACCGTGACAGAGGGAAGGTATGTGTAACAGAGCAAGGAAGCATTCCAGTCCTGTATAGGTATGCACCTTGGTAGTACAAGGGATATAAATGCTACAGTCAAAACTGCAATCGGAAGCTGAGTATGAAAAGAAATAAGATTCCTCCATCTCCCAGACCTGACCACAGATCTTCCATAGATCTGGAGAGGTAGGAGTGGAAGGGATCCACTGTGGGAACATCTTTCGGATGGACCAAGCCACTTTTTCCCATTTGGCGCCCTCAGGTAGACCTTACATTACAGAGATAAGATCTAAATTCCAGCTCATTCACTTTAGTCTGAAGCTCATTCTAACACCGGCTGGCATTAGATTCTATTTTCACTGGTGAAAATAGTTATAATTTTAATATTAATAATAGGTACTGTATTCATTTCTGGGTCATTCCATACATACGTTTGATCATACTAGAATATAAAACAGGATTTTGGAGGCCTTAGCTTTCTGATATTTAAATGTCACCTGGCCAATTATCTTCTTCCCACTTTTTCAGGATGGCAGTTCATTCCCAATTGCCTCAGATTGTTGCTCACCTAAGAACTAACAGTTTGTTTTTGTCTACCATAGTCTCTCAACACAAACTTCTTTTAGAGATTATTTTCACCTCTTATAGAAGAAAATGGTTCCATACCCAGTATAATAGAAGTACTAATACTTCATAATTAGGTGGCATGTTACCACAGTGACTCAAAACATGGCCTATGCAATCAAGGGGTTCATTAGGAGAAAAAAAGTGGAAAATCTTAGACTCAATCTCCAGATTTCAGTCCACTTGAGAATACTTACAGTATTACATGCTGAAGAAAACCAAGTCAAAACACATCATGAATAGACAAGACCTCTCAAGGTCAAAGCATCTCAAATGATTACACAAAGATTTTTTGGAGAGCTCATAGTTGCAGAAGCCATATACTGTAGTTATTGTCTCAAATTGATTTGATTTGCAAACATTTGCAGATATACATTCTAAAATCTACATAAAATTAAGGTGTTTCATTGGCACTTAGTCATTTCAAATCAACAAAAATAGGATATTGTTCTAATACGATTACATGTATATTATCTTACATTTAAGATTTATATTAATCTCATGATTGTAAATAGACGTTTTTGACTATGCTTTTGGCAAGCAACTTATATATATATACACATTACATTGCATTCATATCAATACTGATAATGTTGAGCCTGAACACAATAAAGTGTAGTAATACTGTATAAAGAAGATAATATAATAATTTACTGTACTCATGAATGCAATTTATAACGAGATCCACAGTGGCATTTGTCTATTTTACATTCATATTTTTTTTTCGTCTTTGATCCGATGACTCTCTTAAGCCCGAGAGCTCTAAATATAGTCCATCAGCATTTTTCTCCTTACAATACAGCACATGGTTACAGTTAAATCAGGCAGCACCAATAGTGTAGTTAGAAGAACTAGGCACACATGCACATGAGGCTGCCGAGCCTTTCTACTATTGCTGCAGAACAATACAAATACTCCCGTATATCACAGATCAATGGTTAAAAAAGGGGGAGGGATGGCTTGAGAGGAAAGGAAAAAGCCACGAGTGATCAATATCTGACTGTCTTGTTGCAAATTGCTGCAGTGTTTTACAGGAGTAGTGTATTCTGAAACGGACTGACAAAGCGGGGCAAAGGAGCCACATGTCACATGTGCTTCATAGGAAGAAACGGGGCATCTGATAGCTGGATCTGGAGGAGGATGCTGCGGCAAGTGATACACAGAGGGCTCAAATCTTCTTTCTACTGGCTCGGCTTATTTGTTAGCAGGCATCCGGTTTTTTTCCTTACTGTTCCCGCTGTTTTAACCATCATCTTCGGATCCACCGTTCTGAGCAGATTTAAGCCCGAAAGAGATCTAGAGATATTGGTTGCCCCAACACACAGTCTGGCTAAAATAGAACGGAGTCTAGCGAACAGTCTTTTCCCCATTGACCAGTCCAAAAACAAGCTGTATTCAGACCTGCACACTCCCGGCAGATATGGCAGGCTGATCCTGCTCTCGAAATCCGGGGGAAACATTTTGGAGCTGGCTGATCAAGTCCTGCAGGTCCACAAAGCGGTGCTGGATTTGCGGGTTAATTACAAAGGTTTCAATTACACTTTTGCGCATCTCTGTGTCATGAGCCACAGGGATAAGAAATGCCTTTTGGATGATATTATTACAATTTTCAGAGACATTCGTCAAGCTGCCTTTTCAAACAGCACACCTTCGAAGGTGCAAGTGAGTTACCCAAATACCACATTAAAGGTAAGACTAATTTATTTTGTCAGCGAATTTCCAATTAAGAAAAAAATGTTTTCTTGGCAAACTATGCTTTGAGGTTTGTTAAACGCGGGTTATATGAGCAGAAGCTCGACTATCAAGTAGTTGTACCGACAATAATAATAATAATAATAATAATAATAATAATAATAATAATAAAACGTACCACGTTCTGATTTGCATGTATACTTCAGCATGAAAGAAAACCTCGAATTTAACTTTATTTGAGGGAGTTTTTGAAAACCGTAACCTGGACAATTTGAATTGATAAAGCATTCTCTTGCTTGATTAAATTGGCAAAACTACGTGTCCTGACAACAGGGAAGTGTTTCATTTCTGGCTATAGCAGTCGGTCCCGTGAACCGAGTTGTTTTACAAAGATCTGCTACGGTTTCATGATGTCTACCTTCATGGTGAAAGCACAGTGAGAAACGAATGCGGTACTGTATATGCGGTGTGTGAATTCCAAATTGTCATTTGAACCTTCCAGATTAATGCATTCGGCCGTTTTATCACCTTTGACATTATTTCTTTGATTTTGTTTACATTATGTTTTGTGACACAGCACATTACTGTGAATTGTGTTTTAACACTAATAGTATTGATCGTTTTACCTACAATTGTGAAATTAGAATTTCTCTATTGGCTGAAAAGTAGGATAACAGTTGACTGGGATGAAGTCTGTTTAAATAATGTATATGAAATGGATAAGTTACGGGATGCCAGCAATTGCATTATTAAGCGAAGTGTCACTGGTTTCTTTCTGTAAGAGCACTATATACATACATAAAGTGAAATTAATTACTATTTAATGAATAAAGGCATACAACAACAAACAAACCATGTCTGGAAAATAACAGTTATAATATCATAATCTGTAACATTAATACAGGATTTCTTTCCTTTAGAAAATACTATTATAATTACCTCAGTTTTTGTTACTGGATTACATTCACTGATGCTGAGGAGACACTACATTGCTTCTTGTATCCTTGTTTCAACTCATTTGGTCCACAGAGGTCCCCACAAAGCAATTTGTTTCATTGCTAGTAATTATTATTTTCTTGACAGATTTTGTGTGTTTGATGCATTATATACAGTACATATACAATACAATAATGTAATTGAAAACCTTCTGGATGCAGTTCTTAAGAAGTATTTAAGAATAATTTTCTGCTTTATGTTATATAATAAAAGCTCTTGTAATTCCAGTATACAGTATGTACAGTATGTGATATGAATGTATTAGTACATAGAAGCGGCAGTGGTATTTCCAGTTTCAATAATTGTATTAGTTTTATTGACTTGATGAAGTGGTACTGTAACTATTACCAGGTTGCTGGTGTTGCATCATGGAGGAAAATTCTAACAAGCTGCTCAGTGGGACAAGGCACATAGCACTCAAAATGATCTCTGCTTTCCTGGGTTCAATCCTGTAACTCAAGGAGTGATATTATTCTGTTCATTGGATGAAAACAGAAACTGAATATGTACAGTACAGATACAGAAAGGTCTTATCTATTTTTAATCTCCACACTGCTTATATGGGAGTTGGGTGAAGTGTTAGAAAATCACAGGATGAAATTGAAAATTTTAAATGAAAATGAATGAACAAATAGTAAGGTAATTTTTTAATGAAACATGGAATATACAGAATGCAGGGTGTGATTTGTCTTTTATGCTTTCCATACAAGGGCAGCATGGTGGTGCAGTGGTTAGCATATCTGCCTCGCACAACTGGGGCACTGGATTCAATTCTGGACATGGGGAGTTTTTTGCATGGAGTTTGTATGTAGTCCCTTTGTTTGTGTGGGCCTCTGGGTGCTCTGGTTTCTTCCCACAGTCTAAAGACTGGTAGGTTAATTGTTTTTTGGGAAAATTTTCATGGTGTACGCTTCTTTGTGTCTGTGTATGCCCTGCGATGGACTGGCATCCTGTCCAGAGTATATCCTGCCTTGTGCTTGTTGCTTGCCGAAAGGTTTCAGCTTCCCTGTGACACTGATTTGGATTAGTCAGTTAGGAAATGGATGAATGGATTTACATATGATTCACATTCTGAGACATTATTATAGTCTATTTGTTTTTTTGTGTGATTCAAAGGAAACAAAAGTCATGTAATGCATATTGACTTCACAGCACATTGTGTTCTTCAACATATTATGGTCAGAGCCCCATCTGAAAAAAAGTTGTCCCTTTGTTTTTCAGGATGGAAGGATCTCTTTCATCGGTCACCAGCTGGGAGGGGTGACACTTGTTCCAAACAGCAGAGATCACCAGGTGAAGTTTGCCAGAGCTGTTCAAATAACATACTACCTCCACAACTATGGCTCTGCATCCCAGGATGCCATCGCTGAGAAGTGGGAAAGTGAATTTTGTAAACTTACACACAGGCTGTCTTTTGTCAGTGAAGATCTTTATATCCAATCCCTTACCTCTTTCAGTCTCTGGAGAGATTTTCACAAGACAGGCATGTTGGCCAAGAGTCAGGTGTTAGTCAGTTTGGTGTTGGTTCTCCTGGCTGCCACCATCTCTAGCTCTATGAGGGACTGTCTGCGAGGAAAGCCCTTTCTTGGGCTACTGGGAGTTCTCACTATCTGCATCGCCAATGTTACTGCAGCAGGGATATTTTTCATATCGGATGGGAAGTACAATTCCACACTGCTTGGAATCCCCTTCTTTGCCATGGGTAATTATTTTTTATTCTATATGTATAATCTATGGTAATAATTATTCTCAATATTTTCTGAGGACCACTATTGCATTACTGAGAATTTGATGTCAATCACTGTACAGATACAGCCATCTAAAATGTGCGAGGTGTCAATCAGTATACCGCAGTATGTACCACTCATGATAAATGTAAAACTGCCAGGTGACGCAGTGAATCCTTAAGATACTTCAGCTGTGTGTTGTTGTCAGACTGATCAGTACTGTATTAAATGCTCATTAACCTGTTAGTGCTTTCCTGTGATAATCATACTGTATGCATACTCTACTAGCAACAATTTCATTAAATAATTTATTATATTGTTAAGGCAGGATGTTGTTACCTCATTGCTACCACAGCTCCAAGTTAGATACAGTACTCTGTGTCACAGTACTGTATAACATTAATATTGTCACTGGTATGACACTCTCCTGTTTAATAGAAATATTGTAATGTCTATACATACTATGGTGAAAACAGTTTTATTTTAGATTTTAATTATTAAATTAGATATTGATAGTGATAGTGATTAGATAGTGATGTTAAAAACATATTGTATTTAAATCCAATAACAACAATAAAAAACAGAAAAGAGACCAGAGTTAAAGTTAGTTTTGAATAAGGATTTGAATGACTTTGTTGGTTGTGTACTATAAGTTGTAGCTGATAGAAGGATACAGATATTTACAATACTTTGGGATTTTGTGAGTGGCATTTATTGATTTTAAATTTCTCAAATAATTTTAAAGCCTTCAAAGTGTCCAGTTAAAAGGAATAGGATAGTATGTACACAGCATGTAGTTTTTAAGTTTTTTAAGTTAGGGAAATGTACTTTTCCATGAGTTTCTGTTTTTTCCATTTCTGACATTGCTCCTAGAGAAAGGGCAATACAGCATGACTGAAAGGCTACTGTAACGCTTCGGCGTTCACGTGGGCTCCCTCGCTGCTGCCGCATCGGGTTGGCCCCCCACTGTCGGGGACTCAAACCTGGGTCTTCGGCGTCACTCAACAGGGACCCAGCCTCTTGAGCCAAAGGGAAATCTCCCGTCAGCTCGGCGGCTGCGGTCCCTGCTATTCACAGGGAAGGGCGGTGATAAAGTACTATTTATTTTAGCCAAATACATTTACAGTACTGTATGAGTATCATAATTGGCCTGATGGTAACACAGTCGAGATGAGAGTAACAGTTGACAAGAGTAATATATTATTTATTTAAAGTTAATTAAAATCAATTAATTAATAATTATAATTGAATTGAATTGAATCTAATTTAATTAATAATATAATTGAATGCTAAAATCTGCAAAAAAACTTTTGAGGAAAAACACATTTTCATATTTGTTGGGATATGTAATTAAGAAGTTAATCGATGAGAGAAGGAACAGATAATTCCAAAATAACACAAGAGAAAGACCATAAAAAAAGGCTGAGTGGGAAACTGTCCACAAAAACTACACCTCCCAGAAATCCACAGTTCTGTTTCCTTGGATTCTGCAGATCCCAGCCAGTGGTGATGGTTTATAACTACTTACAGTATATAACATACAGTTTTTGAAGTATATGTTGTTTATTGTTTTAAATTTGAACCTTACACATGTTCATGGGAAATGTAGTTAAAACAAGCACATTAATACCTTCCCAAAAGACCACAGCTAGTTAAAGAAGTTTGAGTTGAGTTAAAGTTTGAGTTAAAGAATTTGATGCAGAAAATATTTAGGAAAAGGGAAGTGTTTTGTACCTTTTTTTGGTATTTTTAGCTACCACTAACATATTTTCTAAACATTGTTGAAAACTTTCAGAAACTATATTATGCTTTGGTTATTTTTATTATTAGCTATCAAAATTGACCTTCAGTTACATGATTCCATATTAATAATTAATAATATATTATTAGTGGATTTACAAAATAGTAATACAGATTACTATTAAGATGTACACATTAAGATACCATTTCAATAACATCTAACGTACCATAAGTGTACCATAAGTTTTGACACACATCCAAAATGGCTACATCTGTAGGTGTTTTTTAGCTAAGATTAGATCTTTCTAATCATTTTGTGATTGCAATATTTTCTTCAATTTTGGTACCTACCATTCTCCAACCTGGAATGAGATTTTGCTGAATTATCATTTAGTCTCTTTCACTAAATAGTAAACAGTAAACAATTAGGAAAACTTCAAAGTTAGTTTAACAATTTTCACATTTCTTACTTTTATGCAGACCTTACTAAATGTTTATATTTCAATAATTTAACTAAATAGAAGGAATCTCCAAAAAGATCCAAATCTTACTGTTTCAACATTCTTTCTTAAATGTAAATAAGTTTGGCTAATGAATTGTGTAATTTCAAAATCTTTTAGGAAACATAAGGTGTATAAAACATTAATGATATATATATATATAATATGTAGGAATACCTGTCCGGTTTTAGATATACAGTATACTGTATTAGTAATACTATATACTTGAAAATTGCATATGCATATCAATTAGGAAATTACCAAAGTAAATAGCACACCTTCTACACAGGATCCGATTACAGATTGTACTCAAATTAACAAAGGTTGTAGTATCTGATTGTTCTTACATTTTAACTGCTTTTCTTTTTTTACCGAGTCCTCAAACTATTGTTAAAATAAAGAAATCTATTGATGCCAGTGCATTTTAAATTTTGCACAATCCTCATGGCCTTTTTGAATTGTGGTGATACAAGTTAATAGATTTTTTTTTCATGCACCCTTTGTGGTATGCTAAGCAATATAGTGCTCAGCTCAGGAGACTTGTATAGCAGGAGGATGAGGCATTCTAATGTGAAAATCTATTTTATTTGATGTACAGTGCAACCCCTGTCTAAAGGTTATTTTGCAGTTTATTTTATAAATCTGAACATGTATGAGTTAGTGAATTGTTGCTTGTTTCTAGCATTAATGTTTTTCAGTAGAAAAAAAATTGAGGTGGGTTGTACAGTAATATCTGAAATTAGTCAAACCTGTAACACTATAGTGCCATGTGATCTTTATTATTATGGCATGCTCTATGATTTGGGTTGTCTAGCTTCAGTAACCAAAGCCTGGTAAGCTCTCATAGGAACTAACCTCCTTTTTTCTATCATTTTCAATTAATTCCAATTTTCATATAACTCAGTTGACAAAGATTGCTGATTTACCTGGAGGTCTGCTCCCAGTGGAATATTTCTAAATGCACTCAAAGTATATTGAGGCACTATTTTAGTATGAAATTTGATTTAGTTTCCTGTTTTGTGCCTTTTAATAAAGTGATTAAGCTTAAGCTGCTTTTCTTCATAAAGCAAAGATATTGTATCACCTCAAGCATAATTATTATTTTGCATTTTTACAGTGTGCAATACATTTTCTTCTATGTATTTTGCATTTTAGATATCGTACTGTAGATCTGAGGTACAGCATAAAATTCACAAAATATCACACTGCATTTTTTATCATTAGGTACAATTCAATGGAGATGTAAAAAGTAAAATTAAAGAAAGCTTGCAGTTATTGGAACACTAAAGTAACATGTGAAATGTACTTAAAATAACTTTTTCTTTAAACAACTAATGTTTTTAGGGAAAATCAAATTGGTTGGACCTGATGACAAAGAATCACATCGAGCAATTTCCAATCACTTTTTCTCTGTGAAAGAACAATTATCCAATTTTGCTGACCATCAATACAAAGAGGGAGAAGATTGGATTCAAAGCAACACTCAAAATATACAAAAGACGATACAAAAATAAATTAATTGTATAAATGAAACCCCTCATTTTTATAAAATAATGACCTGATGTTACTGAGAATAAGCATGTATTCTGAGAAGTTTTCTAAGGCTTTCTCTCTTAAGCAAGGAATTCTGTGCATACAGATGTAGCCATTCATAATGTGTGGTAAAACCCTGTACTGCGTTTTGATGGAAGCGGTACATGATTCGCTGGCCAAAGATGATCGGCAGGTGGCACTTGTGGTGCATTAGTTGTTAGTGAAATGATTGCTTCATTTAAGCTCTCTACTGTACATGTTTAAATCTGCTTAATATGGAATGTTAATTTGGAATTTTACAACTAAAGTGAAATTTTGGTGGCTGGGCGTAAAAATAACAGGAGCATAGCATCTCTGAACATCATATCATCATAATTTAGGAATATAAATATATTATACATACTGTATATGGCTGGCAGTGGTAACTTAAATAAAAAGTACACAACAGTATTCCACTTTCTTGGTAAACGTTTAACGCATCAAAGTCTTTAACTCAATTACTTACTGTGGTTATTTCGAAAAAGTTTTGACATGCTAGTCCTGACTTTAAGTTTATATACTTTGTAAAAAGCTATAATGTTTTAACCTTTTCTATGAATACATGCTGTCATTATTTCAGAAAAAAACTTACTTTTTAGAATCCATTTAGTAGAGAATATAATATGGAATTGCGTAACTAAAGAAATTTATAACAATATTAATTTAAGGATCTAAATATTATATATTTATATAGCTGGTAGTATCACCGAAGTTCACTTTCTTTGTAAACGTGTTTTATTTTTTCTTTGACTCATTCACTCATTATTATTTTCGAAACATTTTAAGCTGTTCATTTCAGTTGTATTACTGAGCGGCCTGTTGGTGCATCGGGTTTGTCAACAGGGCTTTATCTAGGAGATCCGAGCTCAATACCTGCTTAAGGTACAAGTTTTTATTTCTAACAAATAAAGACTCCTTTTTAAAAAATAGAATAGTAAATATTATGTACACTTTATTAACAATCATTTATTGTTTTATATATATCACAACATATTCAATGTTAAATGATATTAATAATGAAATAAAAATGTGAATGACCAAACGTGAATACCGTCAACAGTGGGAGTAAAAACCAGTTCAACTGGTTTAAATCAATTCAATTCAAAACACTTTTTTCAGTGGGTTAATTTAACACAAGCCTTTACAAGCCTTAAAACGCAATTGTATATTTTATAATTATAATCGAGAATAACAAAGTGGTATTAAAAATACCACTGAAACTAAATAATGTATCTGATCATTATTAACAGTATTGATTTATTAATAATTAATAATTTCAAACTTCTTTTTCAGAGTCATTTGTTTTCTCTGGTTTTCATAACCCCCGCTTTCTTATTAAAATGCCTATTTATGGGACATAATGTTTCAGATGTCAATAAATTAGCAAAAAATGACATAGAATGCCTTCAAACCACAGGTATTTTAAAGATCGCAATTTGTGAAAATTTGCACAGCTTTTATTTAATTAATGTACAAACGTATTATGTAACATAATATAGTATGGCACAATGGGAAATTGATTATTTTAATTTTTAAAGAAAATAAAAAATAAGAAACAATAACATGTCCCTGCCTAAATTAGACATTGCATGACATTAAAAGCTATAAAAATATGTTTAGATAGTTAAAAAACACTTTTTATGCACTAACTACTGGTGATTTTTCTTCCTCATGATCAGCTTAGAGTCTTTGTGTATGCTATAAGTTTTTTGTTTACTTTTTAATTAAATGTTTAAAAGAGTTTAATTTTGTAAACAGTTAATGTTGAAACAGATCTTCAACATCAACTGTTCAGAGAAGGTTGCGTGCAGCTGGCCTACAAGGAAGAATTGCTGCAAAGAAACCATTCTTAAGAGTACAAAATAAGAGGAAGAGACTGGGCCAAAAAACACAGAAAGTGGACCTTCGAGGCCAGCTTCAAGCAACCTTCTCTGAACAGTTGAAACATCTGTACTTCTAGTTGTATTAAGCTCAGCTTGATTTTCAGGGGCAGTAAATCGCCGGTTTCGCACACTTACAACTCTAATGAACGTACTCTCTGATTCTGAGGTCACCTTTTGGCTGCCTGACCTTTTTCGGTCCTCATGAGTGCCAGTTTGTTCATATCGTTCGATAGTCTTGGCCACAGCAGTTAATGACACTTGCAGAGTTCTTGCAATTTGTCTAATTATAATATCCTATAAGTATCCTATAGTCTTTTTTCCTTGTTTGCTGAGCAAATGTTGCCATATTCATTCAGGAATTACAAACTTTTGCCCATGCTCCCTATATTTATGGTAATCGTGGACCCTCATTTGTTTACCAATAATTGGTGACAAAAGGTAAATGAGGTAACATGCTAGTTAACTGTGAGAACATCTAACAAAGACAATTTTAAACTTCTTTTAGTGTTCTAACACTATGTTATACACATTTCTGACTTTTAAATAACCTGGGCTTCAGATCGAAATCTGCTTGCTTTGGGTGTTCATTTTATTGAAAATGAAAAAGTAACATTTTCAATGCAGTTCACTTAAGATTATAAGTACACATATTATGTACTTACATTTTAAGTGTTTATAGACAACTTTATACAGTTTAAAGCACAGATTATCATGAAAAACGTGGTTTCAAGCAGGTTTACTCAAACTTTTAACTGGTACTGTAAATTGGAACATTTTTACAAATATAAAAAGAGGTGATACACAACGTGCTCCCGCAGAGCCACACAACACTGTCACAACATATTAAACAAGTGTTTCTGGTTGTCACAAGGCTGGGTTGGGTTGGTAGACAAAGATATCCAAGGAAGTCCAAAGGGAAGTCAGGAAGCAGTCCATAAGTCCATAGCCAGGAGATTCATCATGAGACTCAGACAAACAGGAAACACAGACGAGACGACAGGAATCCAGGGAATATGGGACTCTCTTCCAAGCCCCGGGCTCAGTGGGTCGGGGAGCATTAACAGGCCTATGCCCTCAGGCTACGGATGTGGGGCGACCTGGTACTAGGCTGGCCATCAAGCTACTGTGTACCAAAGCTGAGCCCCGAAAGCAAGAAGGAGTAAACTTAAATAGGGAAATGAAAACAAAGCACAACAGGAAATAATACAGGTAATTAAAAGAACTAACGTGAGGAGGTTGGAGCACCCTCTGGAGGAGAGGATGGTGACCATGACAGTACCCCCTCCTACAAGGGCAGACTCCAGATGCCCTTAAAAATAAAAACAAAGGTGACTATATAAACCAGGAACAGATTAAGCCAAGACTATATACAACTAGGTAAAGCTACTAATATATAAAATGACTATTTACAACAGGAAAGTCACCCCAAAAAAACATGAATATATACAGGGCGGGCAGTCCTCTTTGGGGAAAAAAAAATCCAAAACACGTAGACATTCCAAATCAAAACAACCAGGGTCCAGACGACAAAAAAAATATCCCGATGGAGATCCAGGTAATCTGGAATGCCGTCTGCAGGGTCTTAGTAGCGGCTCAGCTTTCTGTCACAGAAGCTGGGTTGGTCTCCTGTGAAGTGTGGTGTTTTAGACCCTATGCGAGGTGGCGTTTCCGGAAAAGGGACCATAGACTGGGTTCAGAGAAGACACACGGGGTTTATTGGTGCTCACAGTGAAGTAGGAAAGTTCGTGCAGACAGGAAAATCCATAGGCAAAGATATCCAAGGATGTCCAAAGGGAAGTCAGGAAGCAGTCCATAAATCCATAGCCGGGAGCATTAACAGGCCTGTGCCCTCTGGCCATGGACATGGGGTGACCTGGTACTAGGTGGGCCATCAAGCTACTGTGTACCAAAGCTGAGCCCCGAAGGCAGGAAGGAGTAAACTTAAATAGGGAAATGAAAACAAAGCACACCAGGAAATAATGCAGGTATTTAAAAGAACTAATGTGAGGAGGTTGGAGTGCCCTCTGGAGAAGAGGATGGAGACAGTGACACTGGCTCACTTAGCACCTCTGTCTTCACTATCATGGTACGCTTTCAACATATTAATAAGCTGTTCTCTGGTTACTGGAAATTTTAAAAATAACCCTTCATCCCTCCTTTGTTTAACTTAAAGAATTCTGTGAAGAAATCCTTAATCACAAAACCATCACTTATAATTCATCCGGATACACACACTAACGCCGCACCAATTTTGCCAGAAACAACCTCCCAGTAAGTCTTTGGACTGTGCAGTACTGTACTGTATAATATACAGTTTACAGTTTTTAAATTTTAACTTAAATTGTTGGCTGATTACTGGCTGCTGAAATTAGGATAAAGACAAAAGTTTTTCAATTCGGATGTAAACCTGAAAGAGACACATCACGTTCACAACAAGCTGTAATAGTGGGCAATTGTTATATATTTGGCATATGTAAGAAACAAACTAAAAGTAATGCTCTGTTCGGGCTTTGAACCGCCTGGTTGCAGTGTGCTACATTACAGTCCATGAGCTTTCCATTGTCCATTACCACTATAAGGACATTAAAAGTTTATTTTTAATGAATGTCAAAATGTTTCCAAAACATCCACTTGTGATATTTTAGCTGCTTAGTTACTTAATTCCATATTAATATTCCATATTAATCAAATGGTATAAAATCAGTACAACTTTTTTTACAACAACAGCAAGTGGTGTTCTTACTATGTATTCTTAGAAAAGGATACAACATTATAACTTCTTAAGTACAGTATATAAACTTTATAATGTTGGAAGCAGCATGTAAAAACCATAACCCTCTGAAAGTCACCCAGTTAAAGACTGTGTTGCATAAAATATTTATGAAGAGGGTGGAATACTGTTGTGTACTTTTTTATATTTAGCTACCATTACCATCTACTATGTGTACATTAGATATGTATTACTACTGTTTTTCTTTTCAGCTACCAAAATTTACCTTTTCCCTATGTGGATGTAAACCTGAAAGAGGCACATCACATTCACAAGCTACAGTATAATAATACATGCTTTTTTTATATATCCAACTGGGTAATCTGGCTTTTATCAAATATACCTACTTTTAAATTAGTTTAATATTTAACATGCAGTATTACACAGTTTAAAATTAATTAAAGTCTAAACAGTATACAACTTAAATTCTATAATTGAAAACAAATTGTTCCTCACCATTGACCGCAATTCAAAACCAGGCATTTTCTGGCGACAGCCCAAATGCTCCACACGTCACGTTAAGCTTTCACTGCTCCACCTGGCGATTTTACGGAGTTTACGGAGTACAATTTTGTGGAGTGGTGTCATCTTAACCATCTCCAGCTTAACACCAGCAAGACCAAAGAAATGATCTTTGACTTTCGAAGGAATAAGTCTCCGCTGAACCCTGTTTCCATCCAGGGTGAGGACATAGAGGGCGTACATTCCTACAAGTACTTAGGGGTACACCTGGATGATAAGCTGGAGTGGTCTGGTAACACTGATGCCCTGTAAAAGAAGGGTCAGAGCCAACTCTATTTTCTTAGGAGACTCAGGTGCTTTGGTGTGTGTGGAACACTGCTACACATTTTTTTATGAATCAGTGGTGGCGGCGGCCATCTTCTACGCTGTGGTGTGCTGGGGCAGCAGCATCATGACAAAAGATGCAAATAGGCTCAATAAACTCATCAAGAAGGCTGGCACTGTGTTGGGGATGAGCCTTGACCCCATGGAGGTGGTGGCTGAGAGAAGAATGCTGACCAAGCTCACAGCCATCATGAACAACACCTCTCATCTGATTCATGGGACTGTTACTGGGCAGCGGAGCACATTAAGCAATAGACTGCTCCAGCTACGGTGTTCAAGGGAATGTTTCCGCAGGTCTTTCCTCCCGGCGGCTGTCAGGGTGTATAACGCTGCCCTAGGCTTGGACTTTTAGCCCTTCATTTGCTCCTCTATGGACAGCATGTTTACTCCATTGTACTTTTTGGACAATCAGTCTGTATAAACCTATGCACATTTTGCACATATTTTATTGTTTTTACAGTCACTATGATCAGCACATTTTGCACACACCTATGTATTTATTTATTTTTATTTATCTTGTTTGTCTTTTGTTTTATAACTATTCTGATGTCTGTTTTGCTTGTCTTGGGCTGGACTGCTGTAACACATCAATTTCCCTACGGGATTAATAAAGTATTATCTATCTGTCTATTTACAAAGTAGTGCAGCCCCACAACTAAGTATTTCTAAAAAGCTACCATACCCCACAGACACTGAATTGCAAACAACTGCAGTATCCCCCTCACATTCTAAATGGCTGGATCTATATTTAGCCAGGGTTCTGACTGCTGTGTTTGATGATAAGATATGACCAGGGATTCATTTCTGATGTTGTGATAATTCTGATTCTCTAGCCAAGTGAGCAAATCTGGCAAAATGCTGTAAGATGTGCAAAACTAAATGATATGTGAAAAATGTTTTTAAAAACAAATAGATGTATTTATTTTGAGAACAAAATTAAAATGTCTCAGTCATTATGGTCATACTATCAATGAAGGAGGAGTACCCATTTAAATATCTCTTTTCCCTTTTTTATGTAGCAGTCGAGCTCTCTATTGCTTAATTGAATTTTTAATTGAAGAGTTATTTATTGATTCCAGGTATCAAAGTGGTGTATATTATAGCATACCAAAGGTTTTTTGTAAGTAATTTTATATCTGGAATTTCTTGGGAGCTAAAAATGATTTGAAGAAGCATTTTTATTGGAACCTTTCTCTGTTTTTCATGCCTTTCTGATTTCTGGTAGACATTTCTCTGCTGTAACTTGGTCTACTGTACATTTACCAAATGATGGTGCTGCATATTAAATGACACCATTATTTCCATTTATTTTAATCTTGTCTTGAAAACTCAAAACTTAAATCTAAAGTTATTTTTAATATATGAACTGTAATGGTTAAATAATGACAGGACCCAGAAAGGAACATAAAAATGTTTTTTTTTTCTGTATTGCAAAAGACATGCAGTGTTTGCAAAGGGAACAGTTTGAATTTGATTGACTTCGGGTCTTGTAAATAGATGAATGTGTTTATCTAGGGATAGGGTCATTTTGAAAACTGTTCAATTATACTCATCCATAATCTGCAATCATAAATGTCATAATACTTAGTAATTACTCTTCTTCATGTCATTATTATAGCATTTTCTGCACAATTTTGTAAATTGAATAGTTAACATTTACAGTAAATGCATCTCAGCCTACTCTTCCTTTATTCTCTTGCAATAGATGAGTGGTTTTCATTCCTGGTCTTTGAGTACTTTTTGTCTACAGGGTTTTGTCCAACTGGACCCTTAATTACCAGTGCTAATTTGTGCCTGTAATTGATCTACGTGCTAGGTTAGACTTTTGTCTAAACTATTGATTTCAAGAATACCCTGAGTATATAATTTTTTATCTGTGTTGGCACTCAGAAATTAATGCAGTCTATCCACAAATTACTACTTAAGATTTTTTTTCTATTCTGATTACAGTATACATGAATACAGTAGATGATCCACTGATGATGAACAGACGCAGATGAAAATTACACTCTATCACACAGCTCCCACAGACTGTTGTCAGTATTTTTCCTTCTGCTTAAATCTAGTATTTATACTTCAAATTCTACATTTGAATGAGAACAGTTTTGAAACTCACTAATTAACACATGGTTGATCCCACTTGTAAATCTCATTCAGCATTTTAAGAGCTTTTTAAACAGAAACCTTGAATAAAAATTGAAACAAATGGGCCTTTGATTAAAAACTTGGATGGCACAAAAACCAAAAGACACAATTGTTCTCCATGACAGACAATCACTGCAACAGAAATTCAAAGTTATAGTAGAAGTAGATGTCTTAGGTGGCATCTTCTGGAGTTTGCAGAGATTCAACCTGAGTTTTATCTGAATGTCACAATTTCCTCTCACCTACCAGAGATACACTGGTTCATTTAATTGGAACCTCTAAGTTGCCCCTATGTACTTGTGTGTACCTTGCAAAGGACAGAATTGTGTCTGATTTTTGTCCTACTTTGATCCCAATACTTCCAGAATAAGTTCTTGGTTGCTCTGACCCTTGTAAAAAATTACCTATTCCTTCACATCATTACACTGAGGAAAAATCTTGTTTCTCCTTGTTGCTAGAGGTCACTTTTTAGACTGATACTTCCCCACAGGTAAAATGGATCTCACTAAAATTAATGACAGTGTTTATTAAAAGTATAACAAATAAGTGCATAAATATTAATTCAAATTTCAGAATCCCACTGAAATACTCCCACAATAGCTGGTAATCAGTGTTGAAGTAAAACATGGGTGTTTCAGATTAAACATATTGCAAAGCACTGTACAGAAAGCATAGAATAAAATAAAATGAAATGTACCATTAGTAAAATCTGAATTCTAATACAACAAGAGTATGACAAAACTTTTTTTCCACAAACATTTTTAAGGCATGATTTAAAAACTTAACTATTCTGAACGCAATGGGTAGGATATTCAGGATATAACAGGATGTGGCATAACAGGATATCACCAGAATAACTAATAGACCTGTCAAGGTTTCCACGCATCCAAGCACTCGCCACCACATTCAAACGCGCTCTCTTCACTGCAATTAACCTATTATCCAACCACTTTTCCCCTGTTGTTCTACTTAAACCTTTCTACCTCACCTCTCCATGCTCACTATTGAGTTCTACTCACCTGAGCTATACCTTTCGCTGCCTGATTGTCTCGGTACTTTATGGATTACGGATTCTGCTTTCCCACCGACTACAGACTGTCACGATCGTTAGTCCTCCTCTTAAGGGCGCTCCAGCCCTTCCTCGTTCTGTCCCATTCCCCACACCTGTTCCTTATTCCAGCCCCTCTTAGTTCCACCTTAAAGCCAGATGCAGGCGTTTGCCCGAGGCTTCTCATTGATTTCCGCATCGTGAGAGCCCGGGGTCCTGCTGTGTCTGGCTCCGTTATGGTTTTAGTTTCCTGTTCCTGATTCCCTGCCCCGCCGGTCCCGACCCGGTTCTAGTTTTAACTTCGGATGGATCCCCTGGTCTTAGACTAAACCTCCCGTCTTGGATTCCCCCTCTGGATTTACCCTTGGATTGTTCGCCCTGGATTCACTCCCCCCGGACACCAGCACTGCATGGACACGCCCCCCTGTCTCCTGACCGACTCCTGCATGATATTTTTCCCTATTGTTTCTTCACCTTTCGGATCGTGTCGTCCGCATAGGGCCCGGAAAGAACTGTTTCTGACATGGACCTGCCTTACGAATTGGAGTTGGAAATCTCTCCCAACTCTTGGTTAACGGATTTTGCCTTTCCACCAACTACAGACCTGCCTCATGGATCGGACTCTGCTCTCTGGGTTACGTATCTCTGCCCTCCTTCCTGACCACAGTACTGCCTTACAATTTGGACTTTGATAACGGAACTCTCACTCTCTGACTCGACCTTTCACTCCAGCCCCGCACAGGGTCCGAATCAGCCCTACTGGTATTTGACAAGACCATTGTCAAGGTCAGGATGTATAAATTGGGTCATACCTTGTGGAAGGTCAATTTTACTGATAGCATGTCATTGGAAGGACTATAAAAAAAATTCCCTTTCCACATAAATCTCTCTTTGTAACCCTAACGCAAACGTAATACAGGCAATTAGTAACTTACGTGGGGGCTAGAGATAGTATGAGCATAGTTATATTTTTCCTTATAAAAACCCCCTACTAACCTCTCACAGTAATTCAAGATATTAAATAAAAGTATAAACAGTAAAGTATAAAAGTAAATTAGATAACTGTATAGGCTGACTAACTAGCGCAAGATGTGCTTAATGAATTTTTCAGAGAATAAAACATTTTTTCAGTACTTTTTTATTTTCTGGAGCTATCCGTGTAAGTTAAAGGCTCAACTTTACTTCAGTAAAGAACATCATTTGGTGAGGACCATCAGCTGAACCATTTTTTTTTCATGAAAAAAAATAAAAGTAATGGACCAAAATTTTATTATGTAGGGGTTTTGTGAATTTAGTGGGAAAATGTATTAATTGTAGCAGCAATCACGAGGTGGTTCATTATGGCTTTTAGAAAAATCAATCGATCAGCGACACACACACGCAGATTCAATAAACGAAATACATTTATTAATACGTAAATTGTGCATAAAACATGACAGTCTGCCTGGATACAGGTGGCAGATCTTACTGTGAGGGTCATCAAAGTGCAAGGTATATAATCACAAAGAAATGCAAAACACAAAGAGAAACAAAGAATATGGTTCAGTATACCGTTTGGCTATACTATCGTTAATCAGTCTACATTAGCTACTCAAAAGTAAATATATTACTCATATGAATTGAATTGATATCAACTTGTTTTGAGGTAACAATTGAATTCTCGAGATGCAATGTAGAACGTTGGGTTTACTTATCCAGATATGGATTCATATTTTCCGGCATGGACACCAAGACTAGCTAGTGGCTGAGGCCAATTGCTGCGGCGTTCAATAGGCGTTATCCCGGCGTCATCCCGGTGTCCTCTGGCTCCCGGCCAACCAGTCGTGGTGCAGCTTGGAGTCGGACGAATTAGGAGGAGATATTTCTGCTATGGCGACGCGCCAACAGCATCTCTCTCAGGGACCTACTAGTAGTCTAGCTGACTAGTAGAATTTCTCTATGCACAGAGGGTGACTGCGGGTCCAAGCAAGTCACTCTTTAGGGGGAAAAAAATTGGTTTGCTTCCAGTATAGCGCTGCTGCTGAATAAAAACTTGTTCAGGTTGTGGACAAGAGTCCAAACGTATACTCCGGTGATCAAGCAAAGCGTCCACATTGGAGTTGGCTAGCAATTTACGTACGGGCATTCCCCGGGCCGACACTTCGCTGAAACAAGTTTCCAGTCTCTATACAGACAACACCGGCTGTCACGTGATTGTCTCTGAGGGTGTGAAAAGTGGCGGGAGAAGCAAAGTTTCTGAGCTGTGCAGTGTCTTTTAAACCAGCACCAAGACAGATGGTGATTGGTCAAAAGTTTAGCAGGCATTTCAGACCCACATGGGGTTACCACGCCCTGCAGGTTCCTGATTAGTTGGTCAAGGTGAGAGATAAGTCACAATGACCTCTGACATCTAGAACCACAATCCAGATGTTCCCAAGAATCTCACAGACAGATAGGCGACTGGAATGGCCATTGATCATGATAGTCAAGCATGGCTGGGCACATCCCCATTTTGGAGCTGCTCCTTATCTGAGAGAAAACACCCTAAATCAGAACTGCATGAATAGCTTCTCTGTGGCTGTACAACAGAAATGAAAAAGAGAGATGGGGCCTCATTTAGGAAAGCACATCAACTCTTAATTCTGCCTTATTAATAAGCATTGCTGCTACAATTATATATTCAAACATATTTGTTTTATTATTGGGACCACAGAACAGAGACACTTTACCTTGAAAGTTGTAGCTCCGCCCAGATTTGTAACTCACTTTTCTCATCTCTCTACTTCCTGTTTCCAGCTTGAATATGAGTTGTTAAGTATTCTATTATCATGTTTCAGTTCATATTAACAACTAATAGAGGACGCAGTGATATTTTTGCATTCAAAAGTTCTAATAATGGAGTCAAATGTTTAGTTACCAAGCAACCATCCTTAAAACCTCAGATTCACTTAGCCCTGCTTATACTTCGGCTGGGCTTTAGGAACCAGCTTTAGCTCTGAAAAGCTCCCTTCGGTAATCTTCCCCTTTAGGAATTCTGAAATTGAAATCTTATCTCCCAAATTCAGGACACACTAGGGTTGGTTTATGCTCCTTCTGCACCTTCTCGCTGTTAACTTGTAACTGCATCCTGGTCGTGTATTTCACCACCTTTGCCACTTTAATGAAGGCTGTGAGCTGTACAATAGGTGTGTGAGGAGGTGGAAAAGTGAACATGATTTTACTTTTTGCTTTGATTTGTAGCCAGATACAGTAACTCTAGCATCTCTATTGCCATCTTAAAACTTCTAGAGTAAGTAACATTATGATCGACTACTTTTAATGAACTAATGAAAGACTAATACAACTAATAAAAAATAACAACTGATGAACATGACAGATCATTGTGTCTCCAATTTTTAAACTTGTTGTTTTAAAGACAGGTGTCACCACTCCCATCCTATATGAAAATATTTTTTTTTCTATGGGATTTTTATACTATTTAAAGGAACCAAAATGTTAACTTAAATAAGATATTCTATAAATTTGGCTCAGTGATTTCACTTGTCATTCCAATTTCCAACTCCTCAAAGTTATTTTCTCCAAATGAATTTGCATGAAACTCGTCAGTTATCTGGAAACTATCATTTCCAGTTATCTGGAAACTATCATTACCAGATGTAGAAGTAGTACATGACTCTAAGTGTGCTTCCTCCTCTTTTTAAGCAGAGACATTCTTTTCCCAATGTTTTCTTCAAGAAAATTGTAAATTTTTCTCAAGAAAAATGCTTTAAATTTAATTTACTTAATTGAATGTAATTTACAGAAATCCTATGCTTGCTCCTAAAGAGTGTTGCACCTCTTTTATATCCATCCATTTTCTAACCACTTTATCCAATACAGAGTTGTTAGGGAGTTGGAGCCTATCCCGGCAAGCAATAGGCACAAGGCAGAATTCATCCTGAACAGCATGCCACTCCGTTAGAAGACACATACAGACACAAATATACACTCACACCAGGGCCAATTTTCCTGGAAGCCTCTAAACCTGCCAGTATGTTTTGGACTGTGGGAGGAAACCAGAGCGCACACAGGAAACTAATGTGAACACATGAAGAACTTACAAACTCCACTGAGATAGCACCCTAGGAATTGAACACAGGGCCCTAGCACTGCAAAGCAGTAGTGCTAACCAGTTCCATTGTACTGCCAGCCTTCATCCATTTTTTTTCAAATTATAGTTCTTATTCATTGAGTTGATTTACCACAAAGAATAACATGATTCTGATTAAACTTTCAATAGTGTCCTACTTTTTTCACTGCTCATTTAAGAATAATGCAAGCTGATAAAATACTAACTCTGTTAAGTTCTCTTTGTTAGGCACAAGCTGTTAGGTGCTGCCAGGTTGTTTTATGACATCCGTATGGGTTTGTTTATTGAATCTTCAAATGTGGAGGGTGGACAAAGAAATGGAACCACCAAGTAATATTTTAATATTTATTAACTAATATGTATTTGGGCCCATTGGCTTTAGAAGAGCATCACTGTTTTGCAGTAGAATAAGGATTGAAAATCTACTTAACACTATGCATTCCAGAACTTCCCATAGAACTTCAGTGATGTTTAGATCTGGTGCTTTGGGAGCCCATGGAAGATGTTTAAGTTCACCCTGGTGTTCAGGAAACAACTCTTGAATCCATTGACCAGTGTGTATGTTGGCTTTATTGTCTCGAAATATAGGAACATTTTGAGGAAACAATGCAACATGAGATGTATCTGGTCGCCTAAAATGACTTTGTATTCCTTGGCCAAAAGTCTACTGTGCAGAGTAATAATTGGATGCAATGATTCCCATGAGATTGCTTCCCATATCATAAGAGATCCACCACCATGTTTAACATGGGTATGGTCAAACATGGCAGTATGGGTTGAAGGCCTCCTTTGGCTTTCTCAAAACATAAACCCATCTAGATGTACAAAAAGAGTGAAAGCCATAAGGCCATATTTCTTTCTTCCACTGATCCGATTTCCAGGTTTTGAGCTCATTACACCAAGTTATGTGTTGCTGCGCATTAGCCTTGGTTACAAGCAGTTTACGAATGCCAGCCATAGATGAGACTGGGTTATGAAGGTATAGATTTCAGTTCTGTGGTCAATATTAAGAGTAATTTTCTGTGGTTTTTAGCTACTATCCTGTTAAAGGGTCCATCTATCCATGTCTATTGAGATTTAATTTGCAACATTTGTTCCTCTGTCCTGCTTTTTTCCCTTGGTTGGCGCATGCCTGTGTTTGACTCTGTTCCCTTTAAATAATTTAGCCCTTTCTATGAATGATTCATCTACATTTCAGGCACCAGCTATTTCACTTCTTTCAAAATCTGCTGGATTTCTCCATTGGCAATTGGCAATCAGTATTGAAATAAAAAAACGCGTCATTTTTAATTGCAATTCAGTTACTTCAGAATACAGATTCTTTTTCATTAGGTGTTTCCATTATTTTGTCCACCCCTGTAAATCATAATTTATGTAAATAGACAGCTAGGTGTCAGTTATTTAAGTATAGGATTATTGGTGATGGGACTAGAAATGTGCATACAGTACATGGAGTGTTTGCTTTATAAAGATGTGCATAGTACTAATGGCCATTTTTAAAGTTTCTTAATTTGTAGAAAAGCATTAAGAACATTCTTGACATCACCAGCGGGTTGGGTCACAAATTGGTACTAAACCCTTGGAGATAGATCTTGTGTAGAAAGATCCACTAAGAGGTACTCCTGAAAATGTCTTTCTCTTCCATTTTCTTTTTGAAACCTGCAATATGCTTATAAACTGGCAATATAGAAAACAGACTTTGGGGGTATGAACCCCCTGAAGTTTCAGAGAGGTCATGAGTGATGAGACCCAATCCTTTCAAAAGGGACCTTGGTTGATGTAGTAACTGTGAGGTGTCTGGTCATGGCAGGCACCGCTAACCTAATTTGATGTAATCTGAGAACCAAATACACCACAGCCTTCTCAGGGGTGGCTAAGGTAGTAGCAAAATTCCCCTGTCCAAGGAAAATAAAAAAAAAGACAGAAGTACAGAAGAAATACATCCCAACCCCAGTGTAGTCTGAGCCTGTGGAAGGGGGGATGAGTTTGATTTATTAAGTTCTTAGAGGGGCTGAATGCCCAAACCGGAAAGTTACAAAATGGAAACCAAACATATAGAGTCATGAGCATATGAGATCCAACAGATGTTGACCGTCAGCTGGAAGATGGTAGTGGTGGCACTGTTAATCCTACTACAATGGCAGAATGCTACTCTGCATCATGTTCTCCAGTGCAATACCAGACAAAAATCTGGCAAAGTGTAGAACTAAAAAAATTATGAGTGTACCAAATTAAATTGTGAAAAGAAGGAGAAGTGTGAGTCTATGATGGCCGACTGTGAAAGCAATGAGGAAACCCTGACTTAAGAAATGATTGAAAGAGGTGAGCTAGGAAAAGTATTATAGCCTAGGCAGAGCTGGAAAGGGCCTAGCAGGGCATGGCCACACTCTTTAAGCTCCGGCAAGGTAGTGAAGAAATGGGGTACATGGGGAAATGTGCAGTCCCAATTCAGCCAAGCTCTAACTGAAAAAAATCATCAAGATCAAGATCGTCTCTGCAGAAGTCTTGCTGAAATCTAACCATTAGGAAACTAGTGAGTGAGAATCTCCTAAAGAATGAACCAAAAAATAAAATCCAGGATCTCTTAATGGAACTTTCTAATGCCAAAAAAGCACTGATATCTTCTGAAAAGCTGAACGAAGACCAGAAAAGTGTATAAACCTTGAGAGTCCCAGTTTGTACAGGAAAGAACAGGGACTTGTAGCCTCAAACATATCTAAGTAATAGCACATGGAGAATGTTGTTTAATGTGTATATGAGCTAACACCCTCTGGCCTACCCTATTGCCCTATTGTCTATGGCATGTTGACGTTCTCTACAACATATGACATTCCCATATATATCCAGAGGATATATGACAGGCAGGCTTACAAAAGAGGATGCAATTTCAATTAGCCTATACTAGAGGCTTAATAGAAGGTATAAATTATTGATGATGGGGATCTAACATAGTTTGTTTTAATAGTCTGTTGCTATCGTTTTTCACTACCATCTGATATACTGTATATAATATAATAATATATAAATATCTGTCATACAGCTAATTTAATTGTCTTCTAATTGTCTTCTAATGTTTTACACAGTCTCCATTTATAAAAGGTAGTGAAATTAATTATTTAACTTGGGATGTGTTAATAGAAATATTTATTAATCTAACTTAAGAAGTTAGAGAGAAAGGGAAGGGTGCACACACTGCACAGGAGTGGCATCCTCTTCTTTTGCTGTGTCCAAAGACTTCCAAGTCTTAGTGGAGGAGATGGATCTGGGACTGACATCCCAGTCCCAGGAAATTGGAAAGACTGATCAGGCCCAGGGACCCACTCTCTCTCCATAAGAGGAAGATTGTGATAGTGATGGATTCAGTTAGAGACATAGTGTCGTGTGCATGAGCAATAGGGAGTAATGTTTTATGTGTTGCCTCCCTGAGTTGGATTGGAACCAGTTATAATACTGTAGTCCATCTTGGAGCAAATATCATAGGAAAAGGCAAGCTAATGATTCTGTGATATTATTCTAGGAGCACAATGTCTGCAGTGGCATTTTCAGTTTAAACCCAACAAGTATTTAACACATCAACATATAGCAGGTGAACAGAGCTCCTACTGTAGATAGGAGGCTGATCAGCGGTGTCTGGGCTCAGGAGTCAAAAGAGACTACACAGATCCAGTGGCTAAACTGGGATGCCAGGGAGAGACTGCACAGAGTGGTGACTGAGTCAGCAGCTGAACAGCAGCAGTCCAAGGTCAGCTCTGGAGCTCCAGGTGGGATAGGACTGCATGGAGTGATGACTGAGTCGGCAGCTAGATGGAAGCAGTCCACGGTGAGCATTGAATACCCAGCAGAGTGAAGGATGCAGACAGTCCATGGTGAGCACTGGGTTTTCTGGCAGAACAATTGGTGAGTTGGAATTCTGGATGAATGAAGCTGCACAGGAATAGAGCTGGGTAGTGGCAAGGATGAGGCATCTGGAAAAAGGTCTGGGCTTCCAGACGGAATGGGACTACATGGAATGAAGACCGCTGAAGAATCATTCAGAGGAAACTGGACAGAGGGTGAAATGGATTGGCATGTAGGTAGCATTGACAATGAACAGTTAATGATGAATTGCCACTTCAGAGGTACTTTTAAACTTTTTAGGGAAAAGGGAAGATTGAATAATTGAGGGCCTGAGTAGAAAAGGAGATCCAGCTGCAGTGGAGCACCATGAAAAACCCTGAGCCCTTGTGACGATGTTCTCAATTTCCCAGGGCAACTGCGGACCAGATGACACCAGTGGACAGCTGTATAAAATTAATGGAATGAAACAGAGCTTACAGGGAAATACTGTAAGTGAAATGAGAACATGGATACAGAGTCAGTGGAAGAAGGATGATTATACTTCAAAAACATAATGTTAAAGGCTTAAATCAAATTAATTCCTAAAACCGAGAAGTCTAAATGAATTAATGGAGAAAGTAGGAAAAAACTGGAAAGAAAACATTACGCCACAGACTGCATAAAATAGTCCATGATTAAAAAAACAGGGAGACCAAAAATAACATTTGAAATAGAGACAAAAAATAATTCAAAGCACTAGTGTAGTGCACTAAAAAGCTAGAGTCGTTTCTGAAATCATAAGGGAATAATAATAGAAGTTTATAAATATATAATTAACACACTAAATCAATATTCCATAGACGTGTTTACAATATAAGACAATAATAATACAGTATGCCCCACGTTCCAGTTAATAATAATATGCCCCATGATCAAGTTCCAGCAGTACTATAGAGTTTTCTTCTCATGAATAACACTGAATAGTGTTCTTTGTAGGATATAGCTACATTTACACTGATAAAAAAACATATATGTAATACTTATTTAAACAAAGACTGTGTTTAAAAGTAGGTTTAAAAGCTTTATTTACCGTGAAAATGCAGAAAGGATTTTGATCAAAATAAAATGGAATAAAGTTGCAGCAATGGCAGACATCCCAAAATCAGTAATCAATTTCAATTTGCAATTTCACATTTATGTTTGCTATTCTTTTTAAATAACCATTCACAATATCCCTGATGAACAACATATTCCAAATAAGCAGATATATACTTTACAGTAAGAGCTTTCAGTGGGGAGTTGCATCAGCATGCGTTGAGTGCAAAGTAACAAATGAAAGTTAATTCCACACTCTGAAAAAGAAGAAGGATCAACAGCCTAAACATTCTTTTTTTATTATTTTTCTTCTCTTGGCAACGATTGGAACACCAAATGTTCTACTTAGAGAGCTTTGAGAGGTATATATAAAAGGCATGTTTCCTTCTGATCTCTATTTTCATCTATATTCATGAGAGCAGTGGCAAGCTGCATTTGATATTTTATGCAAACTAAAGAGAATTTCATGTGAAGGAGCTAGAAAGGGGCTTTCCCTTTTTGCATCAATTACTTATAAAAGAGGTGTGCATGACTCACACCTCAGGCTGTTATCACATCCACTGAAATTCTGTTGCAATGGATTTTATAGAAGGAATAATCCTATTAATATACATAAAACTTTCTAGATGAAAAAAATGTCGGAAAAGGGCATATTGAAGAGGAAAAGAAAAATTAAAATGTAAATTCATTGCACCTAACAAAAATCTTTTAAGATTCAAGAAACATTAGAGGAAAGACCTTTTTAATTGCATATGATTACGGAGTAAAAAATGGAAAGAAAGAATAAGATAGCAACCAGATGCACATAGTTAAGGGATATACAGTAAATCTATCATATTAATAACTATAGAATGTAGCCTCCATATTTCAAATATTGTGGAAACTGCAAATACTTCAGAGACCTTATTTTTGCATATTACAAGGCACCATTGTGTTTGTTATAAATTAATTTAAATGAAAAGGGAGCAACACAGCCACAGATAAATTAGGAGATTGCTTTGCATGCTATTTATAGAGAGTATGGCCATAAACCTGAGCCATTTGTTTACATTTCTAGCTGTAATCAATAAGTAGTAAATCCCAGTGAATATGGTAGATAAGCCAATCAATTACCAAACCCTCCTTCATCAGATCATTGCTCTTTGACCAGGGCTCTGACCATCAATATACTGTACATCTGCAGGCCAAAGATGAAAAACAAACTCTTTCACCATCCACACACTAAGTTCACAGTCTCTTTCAAAATTCTGTGGAGTCAGGGAGCAAGTCAAAGTGATATCACTTGAACAGGATCCAAAGTATGGTATAAACAAATTGCAAAGGTAACCAATGACAACACTGAGTGAAAAAGGGCCCAAGTTAGTAAATACAGCCGACGCACATGCTTATGGTAATTAAACATAGCTTATTTTAGTGTGTAAAAAAGTAATTTTTGTAATTTTATGGATTGTATATACTGTATCCCATCCCTAGCTAAAACAATTCCAGGGATCTGTAAATGCAAAAAACCCATAATGTCCAAAGTAATAAGGTGCAGTAAGCTTTACTGCAGTTTTCAGTATTTACATTAAAAACTGAAAACCGCCGTCCTACTGTAGAGATACATCCTTTCTCTCTACTTATTAACATTAGCCAAGTGCCCTATATGCTTTCTTAAAAGAAACAATCGCCGCAACCACCCTGAAATCACTTTTAAAATACTAAACCACAGCTAATTAAAACCTATGTGAGAATTTGAACACTAATCTTTCACCAATAATCTAATAATAACCAACCTTTGGCAGCCACTACTGACAGGAAATCTACTGTTTCAAATCTTATTTTGTTTAATTACAACTGATGTGTACTGTATGCATTTTTAAAGGGAACATTTTATTCAAAACCTGAATGCTTAAGCAACAAATTAAAACATCAGCAAAAACTGCAAAGAAAAACTAAAATCTTAACTCCATAAGAATTCACTTTTTGGTATGGCACACCTTAATTAGTACAGGTGCACTAAATAACTTTGACAAGTCACACAGTTGAATGGCTTTTCTGTGAGTATACAGTAAATAGCGGTTCACATGATTTTTCTGTAAAGTCCCTCAGTTAGTAGATTTCAAGCAAAGACCCCATGGGAGGGGAGAAACAAGGAGATTTCAAAACAAGTCAGGGAAACATTTGCAGGAGAGTGGTATAAAAAAGTTAAAGGACGTTAAATGTTCTTTTAAGAATGCAGAAATCGATATTAGAGTAGTACTACTCTGACATTGTCTAGATCAAACTGTCCTTTCAAACTGAGCAGCCAGCAAAGGAGGAAACTTGTTAGGAATGCCACTGTGAGGTCTGTGGTGACTCGGTGGAAAATGTCCATGAATTAACAATATCCTAGTCTCTTTGATTGTATTTTGTGCATGGAGGTGGAGGTTTATTAATCAAATACGAAGCAATTTTATTGATGTGATCAATCCTATGTAAATATAATAACATGCTTAACAATCACCAGGGAATTAGCATAGCCTTGGCAGAAGAAAATCTGTTAAGTCAACATTTGGTTCCATTCATTTCCAATGCCAAGTTTTTTCTGCAGAAAAATAATTATAAAGCATTTTTTCTTGCAGTTGGAGCAAAACAGTGCAGCTGCAGGAAAAAAAAAAGTTTTATTTAATTAAATGCTGATTATTAGATTTATTTACTTGCTCTTGTTTTGTTTTTAACCTATGCTTGTTTATGCATTATGTCATTTTATATGTTCCCTTCTTCATTGATTTAGGTTTTCAAAAAAGTTCTCATTCTACTGTAGGTAGAGGTTCTTGCTGTTTTTTATTCAAAAGAAACATCTTTTGAATGCAATTTCGATCAGTGTATCCATTTTTAAGTGCTTAATCCACTATAGGGTCGAGGGGAAGCTGAAACACAACACAGCAAGCAACAGGCACAAGGCAAAATACACCCTGGATAGGACACCAGTCCATCACAGCACACAAACTGTACACGAATGAACTCACTCACACTAGGATGACGTTCTCACAGAAGCCAGTTAACCTACCATTATGTCTTTAGGCTGTAGGAAGCCCACACAACCATGAGGGTAACATAAACTCCACACAAACAGCACCCCAGCAATTGAACCCAGGGCCCCAGTACTGTGAGGCAGCGATGCTAACCACTATACCACTGTGCAGCCCAGAATGCCATTTTATTTTATTTTCCCATTTGCTTAGTAATAGGCTTTCAAATAAAAGCCTGTAATAGTTTCAATTTAATTTAAGATTTCTCCTCTGGTTTTATGTTTTGTGCAGGAAGCATTGTAATTGTCTGTTTATCTCTCCAGCAGTTAATATGATCTACCATCTATCCTATCCTCAGTGTATTAGTGTTTTTAGTTTTTAAGTGCTTAAATCTAGAGATTTAAAAATGTTAGTCTTCTGTGACGTTTGTCAAATTGTACTGTGCATGTCTTATTGATGTACATACAGAATATTCCATTCAAACTTCAGTATGATTTTTCTGTAGAAAAGAGATATTGTTTATCTTGTAAGGCTTATCATTGCTCAAGATAGAAATCAGATTATTAATACAAATTAATTTAATGCCATCAGACCAGTTATCTCATATAGCATTCAGGAAAGCTGCTTGAAATTTATAAAGAATACCTTCTTACCTTTGAAGGATGAACTTCTTACTGTAGGTAATGTCTTTAATAATGTTTCAATATTAGTAATAAAACAACATGGAGAGCACAAAATAGATTCAAAAGTGATTCAGTTTATTAAAGCTACATATTTTACTTAAAATATCTAAACCAAAGTATCATTCTTCCAGTCTAGTGTTCAGTTATGTTTTTAACACCTTGCATTGTATAAGAAGAAGAAAGAGGTGTCACTAGTTTCTGCACCACCAAAATTGGGTTAAATTTGCCTTAGCTTACATCTGGAGTCCAGTTTACACTCTAGATAAAGCAGAGAGTAGCTGCAAGATTTATGTTAATGTGGACTGATAAGGTCAACAGTTGTACATTTGGGTCCTGATTAAATTTAAATTTGAGTCACACCCCAAATGAAAACAGACAAAATAGGAAAATGGTACTGGTTGTTTTTCCATCTTATTGCTTCAACCTAGTGAAATCAGTTTAGATTTTGGCAGCCTTCAGCCTGATTTAGATTTGACTTTTGTCTTTTTTGTAATGAATGAAACAGACAACATTGCTGAGAGCTTTGAGACAACAAAATCACAAACTGGTTCTAGTGAGTTAAATTAACAGAGTCATCTAATCAGTTTCAACAGTTTTAGATTAATGTTTAGCTTGTATGTAATATTCATCTTGGATTGAAATTAAACATATTCCCCCAGGATTAATGGACAATGGATTTGCTCCCAAGTGCAGAAACAATGGAGAGTTATTTTATTGTACTGTTTTGGTGGAGGAAGATTCTGCTGCCATCATATAACTGAATTTAGTATTTGAAATTTAAATTATTTATCTTTATGCATGTTATTTTTTTGGTTATATTTTAATTGTAATTGTAATTGCCTCTATTAGCTGTGTTTAAATAAGAGACAAGTTGGCCTCTCTTTCTCACTGACTTGCCACTGTGACATTCCCCACAGTGTTACATGGTGGTCCGATTGGAAGTAAAGGCTACAGCTGGTGGTGGCAGCAGTTCTGTATTCCACTGAGCTTTTGTCTACTGTTCTACATTTGTATTCAGGAAGCACAGTTTATGTTTTAGGAAGGAAAAACAAACTTACATTTATATTTCTTGCTGTTGATCATGTTTTGTGAGGCTACAGGGAAATAAATCAGAATTTTCATAGAAGTCTAGGACCTCTCAATTCAATAGTCTGGGCTTTCAAAAAGAAATACAAGTTTTTTTGATTGGTTGAGCAGCTTTGGTGTCAATGACAGAGAAAGGACACTGCAATCAAACTCACAAGGTTTATTTTTAACAGTTAAAGTGTAGGTGTATAAATCTGTATCTTTTGACCAATAAAAACGTGCATTATAATATCACTGAAACCACAATTCACAGAAAGTCCAATACAAACAATTGTGATGATAAACACACTCATGAATTAATACATGAGCCAAGAAAACCAGATCAAAACAGTTCAGATATGTTGACAGACATACATTACACAAGGAACACTTTGCAGAGCAGGGAGCAGAAAATAATCTTTAATTTTAAATAACACAGGCTTACCCTAATAAAGTCCAAACCAGAGAGCAACAAGATATCTTCCTTGGGCATCTTATGTTACCATCAACAATGGCCATATAATATCTGTGCTCCCATTCCTTTTTAAATATACCCAACAAGAGTGTCACAATATTAACTGAACTTAAAACAAACATTAAATACAGGACGATGTACACAAAGCAAAGAATGTATATATACAGTACACACAAATCTCTTAAGCGGGGAATCTTAGGAGGAAGTCAGAGCTGTTCTCCCCTACCTCAACAAGTCAATAGACACCATTCCAAGGAGACTAAAAGTTACTGTATAATTCCCCAGTGAGCTTAGAAACAGTCTATACAGAATTTATAGATTCTTGCTGCTCTCTGGCCCTGAATTCAGTTCTTGGGGTAAAATTGGCACGGAGTTTGCATGTTCCCGTGTTCGCGTGGGTGTCTTCCAGGGGGTCTGGTTTGCTTCTACAGTTCAAAGGCACACTGGTTGGTTGGTTGGATTTTACAGGAAAGTTCGCAAAAATTTGTGAATCATAAATGAAATCATCATACATGAGATAACACAGATATTCTGTTTTCCTGATGTTCAAATTTAAAACAGAATAAATACACTACAAGGTTCTTTGGGCTGCTAAACACTCAATTTGGCATCGCAGTATACAATCAATCAATCAATCAAGGTTTATTTATCAATGCACAGAACAGCATACAGTGGTTTTGTCGGCCATTAAATGCTTTGTCCGCGGCATCGTTAAGAGGGATAGAAGAGTAGAAGGACAGGAATTTATAGGGATTAGATTAACGAAAAGAAAAAAAATAGGATACAATAAATTGCACACAATTGCAATTTACAATACAATTTACAGATTGTGTGAAAGTAACACAAGGATAGGAGGTATTTAGTGCTGAGATGAGTCCTGAGAGTGCAAGTGACAGAAGGGCGGCGGTGCACCTGTCAGTTCAAGGAGGTAATTGCAGACATCTGCTGTGGTTTGCTGTTTAGCAGTCTTACTGCCTGGGGGAAGAAGGTGTTACGAAACCTGGTGGTCTTGATCTGTATACTTCAGTATCGTTTTCCAGATGGTAGTAGAGAGAGCAAGATTGTGGTTAGGGTGACTGGGGTCCCTAAGAATAGACCCAGCCTTGTTGAGGCATCTAAAAGAGTAGATATCATCTATGTTCGGTAGCACTTAGCTGGTAGTGTTTTGTGCTAGTTTCACCACCCTCTGGAGTACCTTGCACTCTAGGGCAGTGCTGCAGCTGGTTAGGATGCTTTCAGTGGTGCACCTGTAAAGATTTGTTAGGATGTTTGATGGCATGCCGAACTTCTTTAGTCTGCAGAGAAAGAATAGGCGCTGCCATGCTGTCTTGGCTATGAGGTTGGTGTGGTGGGTCCAGGTTAGATCGTCTGTGATGTTGACACCTTGGAAATTTTTCTTTCTCGTCTAGGTGTGAGAGGGTAGTGTGTAGAGCAGTGGCGACATCTGCTGACATCAGTGGCGACATATACAACATCTTGCATACAGCTGACAGTCGTTCTACATATCTGCATCTGTAAATGGTTCTAAAAAGTACAATTGTAAGCTAAAATAATATATTAGGTATGTTTTACTTGTAAAGAACTTAATCAGTAAACACTGTATACATAAAAAATATACATAAAAGAGATACTTTTTCTTGGATCCCAATGCTACTCAGCTGAAATCTGTTAAATAAAAGTAGCCTGTCCAAGGGAAAGAAACCCAAGATAAATGTGACTGTTTCCAGATCTGAGGAGGCTCTACCAGAAAATTGATGTTTCTGTATCTGAATCTGCTCCCTGTATTAAGGTGTATTCTTATTATTTCTTAATATGATTAGCACAAGGGTAGCAATTTTCACAGAATCACACACTTTGTGTTACGATCCCTTCCTCCTGGCAACGGAAGAGGCAGAAGAAGGCGTAGTCTTAGTTCATTAGTCTACCTATTAGTGTACGTATTTACCACCACACCTCCGTCTCATCTTGTATTTAAACACCAGTCTTTCCCTATCTCCTCGCTCAGTATTGGTTTTCCGTTAGAGCTTCTTTGTTGCGCTATGTCTTCCTTCTCTTTGTTACTTTGTTGGTTTTCGGACTTTGGATTTTCCCTTCGACTACTGTTTTTTGGATCATGGCTAGGCTTAATAAGCTCCTGCAAATGGGTTCATTACTTTGTTTCGGTTTCACTTGCCGAATCCTTAACAGTTTGCCCAGACGCTCACCAAATTCCATACAGTCAGGGCTGATGTGTTAGGTGTGGAGCAGACCTGAAACAAAGGAAGAAAAACAAAGAAGAGAAAGTATAGAAAAGAAAGCACTCCATGACATTTGGCAGTTATCCTACAATATTATCCCTATGAGTCACCATTCCATTTGCTTAGAGTACATTCGTATCCCTAGGCTTATACCCGTTAAACCTGTGCAATCCAACGTGATAACAGGGTGTAACAAGATGATTTTTTTAATGATCTTTTTTACTCATTTTATTTTAAACCTGTCTTGTTATTTACTGTGTATAGGATTTTTTTGCCTTAATGAAATTGTGAATTGACTGAGAAAGCATAACTTCCAAATATACATTAAAGTGGGCTGTAGCAGGTGCTACTTATTAACAGGTGAAGGGTGAAGGGTTTTTTTTTTTAGTTTCCACAGAACATGTGCTGTGATACTTTAGTGTCAGTGTTCATTAATGTATTAATTTAGCAGTTGGGTAACTTTTAAGTTTAAATTCACATTACTGAAGATTTCACGGTGGCAATGAAGTGGAAAATTACATTTCAAACATCTATACAAAGAAATGACAGACAATGTAGATATACAAAGATTATATAACACATCACATATTTGAGAGTCATACGAAAAACATAAAATCAAAGTCAATAAATAGGACCAACAGGCGCCTGGGTTTTTTTTAAAGTTGATTAGGTAAACCCCTGCTTTTGGTGATTGATTTTTCATTATTGCCATATGGAAAATGTGTTTCTGCCTCCGCAGTAGTGAAATTCTGTAATGGCAAAATTGTTTAATGATTCATTGGTGTTAGAGGAATGCTGAAGCATTATAGCCAGACCGTACTTCAGTTTTTTTTCCAGGTTTTTCATGGTGCGCTCTGCCTAGAATGATCCACAGAGACTAATAACAAACTGCCTTCTTTTTTTCTGACAAGCACTGTACCTGTCTAGAATACACACTGTAATAAGAAGTACAACTTCTCATTTCCAGAGAGTCCCTCAAGAGACAGTCATTTTAAATCGTTTTACCAGACAAAAGTTACATCTGCTGACTCAATTTCATTTATTCTTTAAATCATGTATAATCAGAAAATATAAATCGATATTTTATGCCAGTCATTTACCAGGTAGTTGATTTCACTAAACACAATAGATATATTTAAATAGGCATTTTCTAGGCACTTTTTTTACTCTTACTGTGTACTGTATAAAGACTAAGATCTAACTTTCCCAGTTACAGTTCTTTGTTCGCTCACTTCCAGGGCCATTCATTAACCATATGAAATGTATTGTATAGGTAACTCTTCTGATATAAACAGTGCCTACCTGCTGGATATGATTCATCACCCTTCCTCCACCCCCCCTCCATATTTAAAATGTTTACCTTCTCATGTCTGTGACCTTGTTGCTGTATTCTGGAGGCTCCCTGCTCTGTCATGGTCTGCAGTACCATTATGCTTTTGAAGGGCATTAGTAAAATAAAATATAAAATATGTATTTTGTTAAGAGAACAATACAAATTCAAAGTGACATGAAGTACACTATCACTTCTTATGTTTTCTGTTGTTATTCAAGTCTTATTTGTTTGTTCAGTGCAGCATAAGGTGGTTGATTTGGGGATTGCACCTTTAACTGAACTCTCAGAAAAGGGGATATGCTCGTTGCAGAGATGTTTTTTTTGTGTATGTATAAAGGCCATGTATTTTTGTCCAAGTATTTGAAGTGCTCTGTGGACTTTATTAGGTTTCTGTCTGTTAAAAGTGTTTTTACTAACACTCTAATTTACTAAAAGAAACAAGGCAATCTGCAGTATACACCAGTAGAACATGGTGATTGATGCTTTTCAGTTATTTTTAAGCACTAAATACAAATAAGTTTCATACTTGGATAACATTCAAGCAAAGTATACATCTTTATTAATTATATTAACTATTGGAAAAAAAAAGTTTTGGGAGTTTAATTTTGTGTTAAATATTCTCTGTCAAAAAAGGTTCATTTTCACCTGCATGTCCAATTATTTTATTTTAGTTATTGTAGAATTAAAGTCTTTATATGGCTATTGCACAATTTAAATAAAAAAACTTATTCCAGGAGGGGGGAAATGGTGCTGATACACATGAGCAAATTTATTCCCAACTACTCTTCAGGAAGAAGGTCTTGCTATAAAGGCATCACACCGTGCACTTTTTTCATTTTCAATCAGTCTGAATTTCATTGATGTTTTTACCCCCCATAAAAAACAAATCAAGAAAGCCAGGAAACATTGCTATAACCAGTCTTCAGATTGTTGAATTAATTATATACACATTTTTCAACTGAATATTTTCAATTCAAACTTGAATTATCGAACTGAACACATGGGTGTATGGAGTTAAATATCAGCAAAACCTGCATAGGAAAATCCAAAACTAAAAAATGCTGATTGCATAAGTATTCAGGATTTTTTCTGCCTTAATAAAAATTGATCAGTTCCATTTTATGGCAAACTAATGAAAGTTTAGTTGCACAAAATTACTTTAACGTGTAATGCAATTAGTTAAATTGGGTCTCCATCTGTGTGCAATAAAATAGTGAGCAATCATTACTGGATGATAATTACTTCATCATTACTCATAAAGTGATCAATTTTCTTATTTATAAAAGTTTCATTTTGGGTGGCACAGTAGCACAGTGGATAGTCATTACTGCCTTGCAGTAACGGGCTGGGGTGCTATCTGTATGGATTTCATACAGTATATTCCTCCCATGTTTGTGTGGGTTTCCTCCGGCTGTTCCCACAATCTAAACACATGCTGGTAGATTAATTGGCCTGTGGAAAAATTGTCTCCCAGTGATGGACCGGTGCCCCATCTAGGGTGTATTCTGCCTTGCACCACTGCTTGTGAAGATACTGTAACGAACAGTTCTTTCCGGACCCTATGCGGACGACACAATTCGGAATGGTGAGGAAACACTGGGGAAAAAGCTATGCAGGAAACGGGGATCAAAACAGGGGGGTGTGTCTTTGGTGTGCTGGTGTACAGGGGGGTGAGTACGGGGCAAACAGTCCTGTAGTAATCCAAATGTGAAATCCAAACATGAAAGGAGAAGTCCAAAACCGGAAGGTCCATCCAAAAACAAACTAGATAAAAACAAGAACCGGGTCGGAACCGGCGGAATGGGAACGGGAACCGAGATTAAAACCTTAAGGGGACCAGGTGCTTCCAGGTCCCGGACTCGCACAATATGGAGATCAGATGCAGAGCCCAGATTAATGTCAGCGCCTGGCTTTTAAGGTGGGCTGGGAACAGGAGACAGGTGCACAAAAATCAAGTCCAAAGTGAAAGGGCCAGAGCGCCCTTAAGGGGGGAGGGACTACAGTCGTAACAGATACTGTATGCAGCAGCTCCTCTGGATACCTAATATGATGGTTATAAAATGGACAGATGGAAATGTTTACTTTCTACTTAAAACATTTAATCTTAAATACATTTAAACTAGACATTCAATTAGGGATATGTTGATGATCATATTTTCATTGAAATTGTCTTGCTTAGAACAAATGCAATGTGTAATTGAAAATCACTTAAAAAATCAACATCAGTTCATATTCTGGAAGGGTTTGACATAGTCAATCCAAAACCTTCTTTTCAAATTCAAATTAGAAATTAGGACTGAGAGTCATGTACTGTCTTA
Source organism: Atractosteus spatula (assembly GCF_055471065.1). NCBI lineage: Eukaryota > Metazoa > Chordata > Actinopteri > Semionotiformes > Lepisosteidae > Atractosteus > Atractosteus spatula. The sequence continues at coordinate 41,707,116 of NC_142707.1, read as the reverse complement.
ACAGTTCAGACAGGGTTATCATTAATGATGATCAAGTCGTGAGTACTTTCCAGTGTACAAATGTTAAGGGAACTGGTCCTGATAATATAATTGTGAAGTTCTTTGCAAGAGAATTAGCTCCGGTGTGGCAACCAATTTTCCAGATGTCTGTAGACATGCATACTATTCTTTTTAATATGGACTACCATATTATAACTCTTCCTAAGTATCTGTTCATGAGAACGGGTTTAATGGAGAGAGGTAGAGACGAATAAAGAATATAACGGCAGTTACATGTAGAAGTCGATGAAGTACAGTAAGAAAGGAAACTTCCTTTATTTATATAGGAGGGGAGAAATGAAATAACAATGAATGAAACATGTTTTAAATCCCTATAATTAGAATAGTAATAGTATAACATATACTTACATATATAGCACAGTAAATAAATAAGAGAATTACTTTAATTTAAATTAATCTTTAAATTTAAACCATAAATACATTCATTTCTCAACACTGTACTGTGGACTAATTTAACAAACTAGCATACAGTAAGTAATAAATATATTAATTTCCCGACATGATTGCAGTATGGATTACTCACAATTTTCAATGATAAGTATGAATTAACATTCAGAGGCTACCACATATGCACAAAAGCAAAGCAAGACAAATGGAAAACATTGCCCTTTTGGATGCTGGAGTTGACTGTGTTACATTTACTCTCCACTATTTGTCTGTAGAAAGAACTTGTTGCATCATTACTCTTTCTGAATGTAATCTAAACTTTCCTTACCTTGAAAACTTTATCATGGGACCCACAGGAGGTTTTAACATATAGTCGATTTTAACCAAGTTGAGTCTTGGAATCCAGGGAGAATTTTTCTTGTAAATGCATTTTTTATAAATGCATTTATTTCTGTAAGATTATTTCAAATGTACAATTTTCCCACTCTTCATCTATGATCATAGCCTTTCTAGAAGTCTTAGTGTAGTGTGTCATATACCATAGTGCCCACATTTTAGGAGTTGGCATTACATATGCTGTTATCCAATTTCTGTGTACATCTTTCATCTGTAGTGAGAATTGAAATATCCTATTAAAGCCTGAAATTACTGTGGAGTTGCGCAACTGGAATATCAATTGTGTTAAACTTACCCAGTACTGATGGAAATCCTTCTATAACATGGGGCGTTTTATTGCCATCTAATATAAAACCTGTATATGAAAATATGAATTTAGCATTTTTATGGTTTCTTATCAATCTTCTATTATTAATCCCTTTTTGTCTCAAACTATTTATTTAACCTTTTACTGTTTTTTACTGAACTGATAGTACTGAAGAAGTGTTTTGGATATTTGTTTTCTACTATTGCAGTAAACTTCTGTCTCCTTTTTGATAGTTGCAATATAATTTTTCAGCTGTAGCTCAGTGTACTTTTTCAGTCTTTGAATATTGGGATTTAAGCCAGAATAGTCTGTAGAATGCTCTTCAACATTTTTTTTAATTTCTGCATTAAATAATTATTATTTTCTCAGATTGTTTACTCAATTTACCTAGACACATACATACATATTTTAAGATTATTTTTTTAAAGAATTAAACATTTTAAAGTATAACTGTTCATCTTCTGTCAACTAGGTATTCATCTGTTTCCAGTTTACCATTTGCAGACTCATTGCACTCATAAAGCCTTTGGTTTTGTTTTACCTTCCAATTATGAAACTTGTATTATAAGTATATGAGTACTGTATATAGAAACCTGTAAGGTACTGTATATCACCAATATAATTTCTGCTTGTAGCCTCTTTTTATTCAGTTATTTAGCTTCCACATGATTTTTGATATGAGGTCCCATCCATACCACCCTTTGTTTCCTGCCTGTTTTCTGAAAGAAAATACTTTTTTTTCTCTAGTCATCCTTCCATAGATGTTTTTCAGTTAGGCCAGGTTATAATTACTTAGCAATGAAGTGGCCTTAAATTATTGCTGATATAATTAGAGAAGGTCTTATTTGGTTTAAAATTTAGTGTTGCATATTTACCTGGTCTGACTGCAACAGTGTTCTGTAGTTGAATTACTCCTTGAGTACTCTATACAGTGTGACAATCCATTGAGTGTGTCGTAATGGGATCTTTAAAATAGAGTGGGTCCAGGCCAACAGACACGCTAAACACACAGCTGCAAGGCTCAAAAACACACAGTGCAGAGAAAAAGAAAATCTACCGCAACCAAACAAAAACAAAAGCCTAAGCTCCCTCTTGAGTTACTGACTAACTTCCTTTCAAAGTCCCTATCCATCACAGGCCTTCTTCCTCTGGTGGGTGCAGCACACAAAGGGCCGCCGTCTGTATTCCAGAATGCAGATATTGTTCCAACTGACACCTGCTACAACTGGTCAAGTGACCGACAAAAGTAGCTCATTCCCCAGACGTTTTCTAGGGAACGTGGCCCAGACAGAGCTGCACTCTCATAACATACAGTACAGTGCCTTGCAAAAGTATTCAGATCCTCTGATGGTATCGCATTTTGTGTAATTGAATAACAAATAAATAATAAATGTTATAGTTGATGTACACTGAATGTTGACGTTAGAAAATCATTTTTGTAATGCCTGAGTAAATGATCAATCATCTCTACCACGTCAGATCAATTCAGACATATACAGTATATATATTATATTGTTGTTGGATTGCTATGCAGGTTTTTGTGTTGTATCAATAAATGTATCAAGAAAATCTGTGTGCAGCATATGTTTATTTTGTTTGGTTGTTTCAATACCTGTGTAACTTGCTGTTCTAATTTATAATTGTTTTAGTAAATTAAAAACCCTTGTATCATTAAATTATTTTTAAACTATACATTTATTTAGGTTTCTTACAGCAAAGGATTTGAATGGTTATGTAATCCTGACTTTTCCATTTTTCTTTCAGATTAATCAACAATTTACTTCTTTCTTCTTGGTTTTGGTTTGAATATGTGAACTAGGTTGTGCATATAACAAATATTACTTGCTCGTTCAAAGTGCCATGACTGCAAGCATTAAAGCAACAAAATGGAGAACTGTGCAAGGGGTATAAATACTTTTCCAAGGCACTATATTATTCTCGATTATATTGGTGTCCCACTGGTTCATGTGCAATCTGTTCCACTTGTGCAGGTCCCATTTGTTCCAGGTGGACCAGTAAAATTTTAATTAATTAACCTTTTTAATTAAATGACACTAATTGATTGCAGTTATATTTAGAAAGTTGTCTAATAAAACTGAAAGACAAAAATCAATTTGTTTTCCATCTAATATATGTAAATCTATAAAAGTTAATTAACATTTTCTAAATATTGCCAATAAGGATTTCTGTTCCAGATAGGAAGACTGCTTACACCATGAGTTACAATTTTCATTACTGTAAGAGTAGAAAAATTAGTATATGCAGCAGCTATTGAAACAGGTCAATGCTGCAGTTCACTCTGCTGTTTCTCTGGTATTTCCCTGAGGCATTGTTTTTGTGCAAATTATTATGAAGTGTAAATAACCAGAGGGGAAAGAAGAAGCTCTCCAACTCAATTGATTTCTATTCAGTCATTCAGATATTTGCAATATGAAGCTGTCTCCAAAATATATGAGCCTCCCCAACAGTTAAAAAAATACCGTAACGCAACGGGGGCTCAGGCACCCTTGCCGCATTAGTTCGGCCCCCCACCGTCGGGGGCTCGAACCCGGGACTCCCGCGTCACTCAGCAGGGACCCAGCCCAGTGAGCTAAAGAGAGATCTCTCTACAGCCCAGTAGCTGTAGTCCTGCTATCACAGGGAAGGGCGGCGACGTCACCGCTCTGGTAAGCCGGCTCTTACACAGTGCCTGTCGGCCGTAAGCGTTACACTCTCCCCCGCTTAACTCGCCGTCCCCGGCGAAGGGCTATCCCATCCCACTCTAACACCAATGTAACACAACGGGGGCTCAGGCGGGCGCCCTTGCCGCATTAGGTCGGCCCCCCACCGTCGGGGGCTAGAACCCGGGACTCCCGCGTCACTCAGCAGGGACCCAGCCCGGTGAGCTAAAGAGAGATCTCTCCACAGCCCAGGGGCTGCTCTGGTACGCTGGCTCTTACACAGTACCTGTCAGCCGTAAGCGTTACAATACAATGAGCAGCATGATAATAAAACAAAATGCAAATAATGTATGCACTATATTATCAGCAATGACTTGTAATATATGTTCTTAGGTGGTATTTTGTACACATCATTACAATCAGGAAATGATCACAGAAAATCTGACCCTCAAAGCTGAAATGTCCAGTTGTTTAAATATGACTGCTGACAGGGTAGTAGCATTTCAAACCAATAATTCATCCATCCATTTCTAAACATATGCAGTACATATATATATACATATATTATATGCAGTACAGGGTCGCTGGGGGAACCATAACCTATTCAGGCAAGCAATGGACATAAGGTGGAAAACAGTACATTGCAAGGCACACACAGACACAAACATGCACAAACTCACACCAAGGCCATTTTTTATAGACGTCATTTAACCTACCAGCATGTCTTTGGATTTTGGGAGAGAAACTGCACCTAGGGCCCCAGTGCTCCAAGGCAGCAAAGCTACTGAAATTACTGCACCACTATGCCATCCCAAAACCATAATCTTTCATTGAAAATGGATTGTCTCCATTTTGTCCTTGCAGTTACACTTACATTAATTTTACAATCCATGTAATTCATATTCATATACACTGTAGAGTGAAATGGGAATTTGTTTTACATATATTAATGGATGCAGTCATCCTTTGGATTATATCATGTATTGCCTTCATCCTTTCCTTCTGCAAGAAAAGTAATCAGAAATTATAATTAAGTAATTATAACATTTTTTGTTGTTGTTTCAGGACATGGAACAAAAGGCGTTTTTGAACTTCTTGCTGGTTGGAGAAGGACAAGGGAAAACCTGCCCTTCAAAGAAAGAGTAGCAGATGCTTTTGCTGATGTGATGGTGTGCTACACCATGACCAGCTCCCTGTACATCATTACCTTTGGAATGGGAGCCAGCCCCTTCACCAACATTGAATCTGTGAAAATATTCTGCCAGAACATGTGTGTTACAATTCTTGTGAACTACTTTTATGTCTTTTCTTTTTACGGCTCCTGCCTGGTTTTTGCAGGTCAGCTGGAGCAAAACCGGTATCACAGTGTATTCTGCTGTAAAATACCTTCTGCAGAGTACCTAGAGAAGCAACCCACCTGGTTCAAGACCATGATGAGTGATGGGCATGACATTTCCACTCATCATGACAGCATTCCTTATCAAAATCACTTCATTCAGCACTTTCTACGAGAACACTACACGGAATGGATTACAAATACTTATGTCAAGCCCTTTGTTGTGATATTATACCTGATTTATGCATCATTTTCATTTATGGGATGTTTACAAATTAGTGATGGGTCAAACATCATTAACCTTTTAGCTAGTGATTCACCAAGCGTCTCCTATGCTCTTACACAGCAAAAATATTTCAGCAACTACAGTCCTGTGATTGGGTTCTATATTTATGAGCCAATAGAATATTGGAATACCACTGTTCAAGATCATCTGAAGACTTTAGGTCAGGGGTTTAATAAAATATCTTGGATTGATCATTACTTTCAGTATTTAAAAGTTGTTAACATCAGCGCATCAACCAAAAATGACTTCATAACTGTCCTGCAGAGTTCATTCTTAAGGAAACCACAATTTCAACATTTTAAGGACGACATTATTTTTTCCAAAACAGTGAATGAAGTTGATATCATTGCATCCAGGATGTACATGGTAGCCAGAACCACAGAGAAAACAAGAGAGGAGGTTTTGGAATTGTTAGAGAGACTGAGGCCACTTTCTCTCATCAATAGCATCAAATTTATAGTGTTTAACCCTACCTTTGTGTTTATGGACCGATACAGTTCCTCTGTCATTTCCCCAATCCTGACCTCTGGGTTTAGTGTCTTGATTGTTTTAATTTTGACATTCTTCTTAGTGATTCACCCTCTTGGTAACTTTTGGTTGATACTGACAGTAACCTCAGTAGAGCTGGGAGTTCTTGGCTTAATGACATTATGGAATGTAGACATGGACAGCATATCTATTCTGTGCCTTATTTACACTTTGAATTTTGCAATGGATCACTGTGCACCCCATCTTTATACTTTTGTATTAGCCACTGAGCACACAAGAACTCAGTGCATAAAGATCTCATTAGAGGAGCATGGATCAGCCATTTTGCAAAATACATGTTGTTTTCTCATTGGTTTGATGCCCTTAGTGTTTGTGCCTTCAAACTTGACCTTTACGCTGTTTAAATGTTCTCTTCTTACTGCCGGTTGCACAGTTCTACACTGCTTTGTCATATTACCTGTTTTTTTAACATTTTTTCCTCCATCCAAAAAGAGACATAAGAAAAAGAAACGTGCAAAGAGAAAGGAAAGGGAAGAGATTGAATGCATTGAAGTCCGAGATAACCCTGACCATGTAACCAATGTTTGATGTATTGTGGTTGAAGAACAAGTGGAAAACAATAGAGCATATCACATTCAAAACTGGGGGTAAAATGCAGCACTTCACAGGGTTTACGAGCAATAGTGTTGCCCTTTTCTATGTCATTATGACCAATTCACAAAACAAAAATATAACAGTTAAGAAGTCAATTCTCATAATCCACCAGTGTTTCAACTTTAGGAACAGAACAGTCTTGGGACAGAGGTGAAAAGTAATTATTTGACTCATCATAAGCAACACAAATACCTGGTGTAACATTTTTCTCCAGTTAATACCTTTAAAGCTGTTGGGTTTTAATTAAAGAGAAGAAGAAGAGAACTTCTTTAAGAAATGTCATTCCACAGTTGTACTGTATGTATATAAAAGTAATAATCCAGGAATATAAAGTAATAGTGAATCATATAGAACATAAACAGTGTACCGGGCTTGAAAAAAGGAACTGTAGTAAGAGGGAAAAAACATGATATACATCTTAACTGATGATACATTAGCAGAATGCATTTTATGGTTAATGGTCCATTTCTTTTTTTGTTATTTTAGCTTGTGTATATAGCGTGTGTATACAAATCTTATGATGTTGTTTTTTAATCCTTCTTTGACACAATTGTATTAGAAGTATTGTAGCATAATGCATTTCCTTTGCCTTAATGCATTTCATTAGTTGAATTAGGGTTTGTAGACTACTGATAAGATCTAACAGAAAAATAATTTTAAAAATGCAATGATGCTGAGCTTCAACAATTTTTTTTGGTTTGTTTAAACTGCTTAATCCATAATCCATCAGTGAAGATGATCCCAAACATCTCATATTATATTACTTAATTGCCTCAACAGAAATATGAGTGCCAGATTAGACTATTGTGAAAGCTTGAAACCTATGGAAGATAAAGGCAGTAGTTATATAACAATATAACCAAGACAGGAGGCTTGAAATTTGTGCAATCAGTGGGGTGCTCACATTAGTACAGTGAACTCTGTGTGTGTTTTCATGTTCTGCAATAGAAATGAAATCATATTGTTTTCAATAGACTCATGAATGATGAACAACATTGCAATGTACTGTACAAGACCTACACTGAACAAATTTACCATTACACTCTACAGGTGTTCTAAAATACCAAATTATCTTCATTTAATGTAAATTGAACTACAAGGTCTGTCATAACATTCTTTAGGATTGGAAAAGAAAACAAAAATGGCATATTTAATATTACAAAATAAGTTAAACTTAAAAATAAACATGATGTGTCATATACTATATAAATTAAGTTTAAATTAAAACCTAAATTATTTTTATCTCATGATTATTATTAGAAACAGATGTGAGTAGAATAACTACAACATCTGTCATTGGCAGATGATTATCATCTGTAATTTGTATTTCTAATAGATGCCGGATTTCATTTGTTTATAACAGGAAAGCATGACAGATATTTTACTATTAATATGAGAAAACTAATATATCCCCAAATTGACTATGAATGCATGGCACTATGTAAGATGTGTGCATGAATCTCTTTAGTGCAAGTAGTCATTTTAGCTAATAGAAATATTTTCTTTCTCCATTTTAAATGGATACTCTACAGGTGAGCATTCGACATAAGCATCTATTGTAACTTTTTGTACAGAAAGTATACAAAAGTATTGAACATTTACAAGCCAACAGCAGAGGAAATATTAATTTAAAACATGTAAATTAATTGTATATGACTTTATAATTTTTTCTAAGAAATTGTATTTTATACTTAAATTCCTACTTGTAAAAGCAATAAAGTAAAATTTTGAAAATTCAGAAGGAGTAGGCCTGTAATAACACATGAAAGATTAAGTCTTCTAAATTGGCATGTATTATTGCACACCATAATGAAAATTAATTAAAAGTAGAAAGATACTGTATTTGGTGTTTAGAATTAGAGTTTTGGACATTTTTAAAAATATATCAACAGCTGGTTTTAATATTGATGTTCAAACTCTTCCTACTGTGCATAACACTTTCTCTTAGGGTATCATTAAAGCATTGTTCAGTTATACACATGATGTTTTTAATCATCATCATCATATTTTAAAAGACAAAGCAGACACTGATCTTGTGCCAAGCAAAATTATTTATATAGAAAATTTTCAAAACTCTAATTCATGTTTGACAAAGAAAGGGACCATGAGGTTTAAAGCTATTCTGCCAAACTTGTTTTTACGTTAAAAAGTTATTTCAAATTTGACCTGGAAATAGATACTCCAATTTTCAGTAACAAGTAGTAGATTAAAGTATATAAATATATTAGTTCAGGTGGGTAGCTGCATCAGCATGCGTAGTCTGCAGAGGAACAAGTAATACGTTTTTCCATGCTGAAAAGAGAAGAGAGAAAACACAATGCTTCGGCTGTGAAGCCTTAGGCTCCTATAGGTTCCTATAAATATATTAAACTTCTACAAGCAAAAAAGAGAAAATATAAAGCTAGTAAATAAGTAGACTAATTCAGTTGCTGTCAAAAACAAAAACAAAAACTGACAGGATCAAATTACACTTTATAAACATCAATGTTTCCCAGTAAACTACCAGCTGCAGTTTATCACACTTCAAAAAATATATATTTTTTATTTTTATAGTTTGATACATTTTACATATTCAGACCTATTTGGTGTTTAAATATAATAATCTTTCCCTTTAAATTCCATCATCTCATCATGTTAATTAGAAAAACTACTTAATGGACAAATGACTACACACTGTAAGGGAAACACTGCAAGGGAAATAATTATCTGTTTGTGCCTTCAGATTTCCTTTCCAAACTATTACATACATGTAAATTATACTCAAATTTGACCATTTGTAATTAGTACCTATTTTGAATTGACTAAAAAAATGATTTATGAAGTTCTGCTATTACACTTAAGTATGTCATCCTGCATTATATTATTTTAATTCAGAAACTATTCTGATGTCAGAATGTTCTGCATTTCATCCAGTTGAATTTATACTAATCAGTCTAGATCTTTAAAAACAGTAATGAAATGCATATTAACCTTTTATGACCAGAACAATCTGTATGGTTCAGCTACTCAAAAAAAACTATATATTCATTCAACATCAGAAATGTTGTCACTATAGTGGTTATGAGGAAAAAAGAAAGAAAACCTTAATGATCTTGGGCATAAAATAGTCTCAACTTTTACCTTTATTTTAAACATTTAAGAAATGAAAAAAATGTGTGGTCCCATTCTGATAGTAAATATAATTATTTTAAATAGCTATCTACTAAAAGTGCTGTGAAAATTTGGTACACATAACATGCAGTCAAGCAAAATGCAAAACAAAATGAAAACATTAAACATCTACCTCATTTTACTGTTCTACAAGTCATCACAATTCTGAGATATTTTGAGAAAGATAATGCTTGAAAATGGAAGCAGGTGTACATATACAGTATATTGTACAGTGGTTCAGGTGGGTAGCTGCGTCAGCATGCGTAGGCTGCAAAGGAACAACTAATATGTTTATTCCATGCTGAAAAGAGAAGAAAGAAAACACAATGTTTCAGCCGAGGGACCTTCTTCAAGTGTGAGGAATTGTACCATATTGTACAGAATGTGCATGCATACAATGTTGGGAGGCTTACATCCTCCTTTACAAAACATAGAAATACATAATACATTTTGAAATATAATCTCTTACACTACTCAAAAGAAGTGGCATAATTAGATTCCTTTTTGAATTACTTCAGGTATTATATTTCTGCTTGGTGGTACACAAACAAGCAAAAAAAGAGAAACATCCTAATGTTGACCCTTGGAAAATGTAGTATGTTCTTTGGCTTCATACTCTTTTATGCCTCTGCATTAATCTTGTAACTACGTGAATACTGTGATGCACTAATGTAAAGTACTAAATATGTTAAAACAAATCCTTAAAATAATTTGGTTGGCAGCCTCGCACAACATAAAGCTACTAAGGTAATCTTATGTATTGATGAAATTCTCAATGTGGAAATACAGAATTTACCCATTTCATTCAGGATGTTTATTTCTTTTTTGTGTGACTTGAGACCCCAATTTTTTAAAGAGAGATTACAGCAAAACTGAGTTTAATTATTTTTTTTCTTTTGGTAATAGGATACTCTGAGATGCAATGGCAGCTTCATATTTATGAGGTGTATTGGGAAAATATTCTTGTGATGTGACTTGAAAACGTTTTGTAGCCTTATTTTGAATCTCAGAGATTTCCGGAGTTCTTTAAACAGAACCCGTGTAGTAATAATGGGAACTGGCAGGAGTGATGCCACCCATTGTACAACAGGTAATCATTTAAGTAATTTTACCTGTTATACACTAAACTTACAGTACTTTTGAGTTTTGTTTCAACATCATTTATTGTGCCATATTTTAAGTACTGAAATATACACATTTTACTGATGTGATTTAAAAAAAAAGGTTTATTTACTATGATGAACTGTTGACACTCTTTATGTTCAAAGATTAAACCACTGTCACTGAGTGGGCTTTTTGGCTTTACACTGGGAAACATTTTAAACTGCTTTTTTAACATATTATCATAAGTCAGTACCAGTACGTGATGTCTGATTATTTGTAATTATATATTTACAAAATAACTCCTTAAATTCATAGTTTATACCTAGAATGAGCTTCATAAATTGTATTACATTTCAAGTGAATACATGAATATAGTCTGAAATTTATAATATAGGTACATGCTTGCGCTTTTTGTCACCTTGACAATGAAACAATACAGCAGTACTGTTGGAAATTGAGTTAGAATTTGAATTAAGTTAGAAGTTAGATTGAATTAGAATCTGTATAACACTTCTGCGTCATTTTGGAATGGAAGTGTTAAAGACATGGCATTTGATTACACTTAACAACAGTTCAAGTGAAAAAGTGAAAAAAATACAATACCAAATAAATTTAGGAATAAATATAGGAAATTTAATTCCTTTACCTTGAAATGGCCTCTTATTTAGACAAGCAGCCAAATCGTGAACATAACAGATGTTTGCTTTCTGATCAGTTCTCAGAGTACTGACAATTGTTGCTCTGTATTGCAATCTTATGACTCATATGAGTGCAACCCACTAAACCTTTCAATGGATGTTTCACATAATCTTAAAAAAAGATTTTGCAGACATATTCTCTATATTATAGATGATAAGATTTAAGTATCAATAAGATTAATTCTAAATTTTCGTGAATCTGAACATGACGACACTATTACCTGTACTATTACTCGTTTACTGTATACACCTATTTATGGTTTCTGGATTTCTTTATTTGTATTACCACAAAAAGTGCATTTTGAAATACCATCTTGGGAAAATAATTTCAAAAGTAAGTTATCGTGAAAGACCATTTAGCACATTCAGATTTTTTAGAGTAGAGAGTAGAATAGTTTATTGCCATATGTAGAAAACAGATATGTAGTAGTGAAACCAAAAAAAACCCAAAACATTGTAGACCATGCAAAAAGTGCGTAGTGCAGATGTGTATTGAGGCACTGCAGTTAGCTGTTGAGGATGCATACTGCAGTGGGATAGAAGCTGTTCTTGAGTCTAGTGGTCCTTGCTTTAATAGTGGTCCAGTGAATAGTGATTGTTAGTGATTTCACAATTAATACAAAAGATTGGAATAAGGGTGGAATAAGACTTCAAGGTACCTTCTCATCGATGACAACTTATATTAATTAGATCACCACTATTAGTTCTGTTGAAATAGAATAATTTAATATTATGATGAAAAAACAGGGTTTATGAAATTATATGATGTAATCTAATCAATAAAATAAGGTCCTGACACCAGTTTGCTATGCAAGTGAATTCTAAATATTTATAATAATTTTACCCCTGTAGTCTTAAAAAAATAAGCGTTATACAGTTTGTGATTTCTATATTCTCCAGAACAGCTAGATAATGGAATAATAATAAGTCAGTGATCTTAATAAAGACAGAAAAATTCTTACAATAAATAACACCAAATACACTGTAAAAAGAGTCATAACTATACAATAAATTAAAATATTTATAATTCTGTGAGTTAGTTCCAGAGAACTAACTGCTTTCTACATATAAATATTCAGAACTGTATCCTTATAATCTAATCACAAAACACCTTCGGAATGTTTCAACAAAATTATCCTGTTCAGAACTAAATCCCCTTAAAAAATAAGTAGTAACTAACTTCCTTATTTTAATCAAACAATTGATCACTATCACAGGAGCAATGCTTTAGCCTTTGGATTCCACAGTATAGGAAACAGGAATTTAATAAATAAGAAAAATAAATAAGACAGCAAACTCCTTTTAAAAGAGTACAGTTTTCTTCCAGTTTTACCTGGATAGAATCCGTCTTCCAGTCTGATGAAAGAGGAAAACTCTTTCATGGTAAAATGTGCTCCTCTACCTCCGATGATGATTCCTTCTTTGTCTTCCTTCATTTTGTGCTTCCCCCTTTTCCTGCTTTATGCTTACTGTACTATGGTATCCTGCTAAGGGGTCTACTTCATCTATGACCCATCCCTATGGAGTTTGATAGATGACCTCACAAGGAAAAGTTCTGGTCACTGTTTTTGTTAAATAATTATGTTCTAATATGGATGATTTAATGATTAAAGAGTGAATGAGTTTAGGCTGAGTTGCTGATTAGTATCGGTTTGATCTTATGTATCACATTTATTTGCTTCAAAAACCAAGGACAGTACAATGTATAGAACTTATGGAATCGGGATGTACTGCAGGGAAGTACAAAATCTTAACTAGCCCTCAAACAGCAAAAATATGCAGTTCTAAATGGAAAACAGTGCTTGCTCTGAATATCCTTGCAGTCTTTTTTATTTGAATCACTAATACAAGCCATGGAATCAGGGTGAAGGCTTTTTTGAGTTTGAGTGACAAGAGGGACTCTGGAATCCAAGAGAATTTCTCAGCCACTGAATAAGAAATCTTGTTTACCATGCTTTCATGAGTTAGGAGTACTGTAGCAGGACCTTTTCCTCACCCAGTGCAGTACACAGCCTGCAAAAATCAAACAGCTCTGTAGCATGGCTTGTTAAAAACCTAAAAAAGGAAGCAACAGTATGTAAATGATACTGTACTACTATGATTCAATTTTAAATATAGCTGTATCAGCAAATAATTTGCTAATGTGATTAAAATAACTTTTTGTGTACCATTATAATTAGTGATTTTAGTCTGGTACATCTGCCAGTATAGGCATCTTTTGCATTTTATAAAATGCAGATAATTTGCAGAATTACAGTAGGCACAAGTCTCATACTGCTGCTAGAATATTTAATTGACTGATGCACTGTAACAACTGTCATGAATATGAGCAAGATGGGCAAAATTAAACTGACAATTTGTTTTTTTATGCTCACCTTGTGGTAATCTTTCCTTAATCCATCCGTGACTTAACTGTGCACTGTCACTTTATATTTTTCTCATCATCGGCAATTCAGCATGATTCCAGCTACTGCAGGTGGTTAATTCAATAAGCTGTGCACATGCTCCTGAACTAGGAATGCCTCAGCTAGGTTATATAACTTATCTGCAGTGCTGTGTTTTTTTTTGCATTAGTCCATCCAGGGTTTCCCCAGAAAAGGGAAGGCTGGCATGTTTTATTAATGCAATGACATTTGTAAATTGCCTCTACTCTGAATGTTCTGGTTGGACTGAAGAAAAGGCTGTTACATTTTTATACCTTTTAACATAATTATGTGTAGTGGACAAGTAGAATTTTAAGCAAGATTCTAGATTTTTATTAATAGAGAATCAGGAATTTATATCCTTGTCTTCTTTGCCAAATGGAACTTGAGAAGAACAAAATATAAATCTCAGCAGTGATGTGCCTTAAAAATGAAGGCACTGTTTTTAATACCATGCTACCTTGAACTGTGCAAATAATACACATTACTTCATTAATTTAAACTAGCAAAAGTTATGTGCGCTTTGAAAAAATGATAAAAACTGCTCTTAAAGAAATTAAATAACTCGTCTAAAGTCTTCCGTTAATAAAGTTCTTCAGGTTTATTATATACAATATATATCACAAATGTGCATAGACTGCAGCACAAATCTAAAACCTTAAAAGGCTCTAATATTAAGATGCTCATGCGTATGCACACATTTAGCTGTGTATTATGAAGTATTTACTTCTTGATCATCTTAGATCAATATTGTAGTAAAAGAACACTAAATAAAAAAACAGACACTATTAAAACAAAATATCATAGTGAATTAGTATCTTATTAAGGAATGTTTAAGTCAGTATTTTATTAGAAGTATGCTTTTGAATGCTTTAACAATTTTCAATGTAAAACATTTTATACAGCCTGCAATGATAAAGCTATAAACATGTCTAAGTGCTTTTTTATATTGAAACATGGATTTTTTATTAAAAACGTTGTTTCTATAAACCAAGTTTGATTGCTTTTTTGTATGAGATGTATATTCTCTTTTTTTCTGTCTGGTACTGTATGGCATGTCAATTTCACTCTTCACATTCCTCCTCAGGCCAGTTTTTTTTTTCCTCCCGTGATCCTAAAGGAGATGTTTTCAATCCACCAGCTGCTTGTTATAACTTACTGCTGTTTCATATAACAGATTAGACAAATTGACTCTTTTCTCATACTGTATTCCACTGGAGTGCACAAAATGTGTCTCTCTGTAGCTTGAATTCACTGTGATTTAGCTAATGTTGTGATTTATTTTTATTCTTGTTTCTGGTATTTCATTAATTTTGGGGAATTGTCTAATATTTACTGCAAGCTGTTGGCAATTTTTTGAACATTTTGTGTTTGAACAGTACTGCCTGTGTTTCTTCAAAAAATATAAAAATTTGTCCAGGTGGAAATGTGATTATTTTTTAAATCAACCCCTTATTCTGTTTTGTAAAATAGAACAGGAGCACCTGCAAGCAAACATTTTGAATTGTATCAGTCTTTTATAACAAGCAGTCTTTCCATCCATTTCAGATACCAATGTGAAAGCCCACAAATTGGAAATTCTCTGCTCACATTTCTACATTAGATGGAGTTTTTAATTAGAAATTCAGGAGGAAAATCAGATATTAATCTTACCCAATTCCACTGTCCTAAGTATATGTAAAGTACATACAGTATAGCCTCCTGAACTTCCATTACATTTTTTTTCTAATTTCTAAAAACTGTCTTTCTGATATTTATCTATGTAAATGAAGGCAATTGAGTCATACTGTACATTATTTTAAAATAATAAATATTTATATTAGAGCAAACAAGTCCAAAACACAAATGTAATATTGGTATTATAAATTATAGGTAGTAAAAGGCCTATTAGCAACATGGGAAAAAGTGTTTGCATATATTGCCTATAAACACAATAATGACTGCATTTAAAAGAGACAACATTGTGTTTAAATATAAAAACATAACATTATGACTAAATGCAAAAATGATCATTAGATGCTGTATCTCGTAATAATGCAATATTATCTCATTTAAATGCATTTTTTTCTCTGTGGTGCTAACTGGTCTTTTATAAATGTTTAATATTTTTAAATGTTTTTAAAGTTGTACATATAGACACTGCACAGAATGATTTTCAGTCAATATAAATAGGAACAGAATTTCATTAAATCAGAAATAAACTCTCTACTATTGAGGTATAAAACTTCAAATATTCATTTATTTCAATTTATTTGCACAGGCTTTTGAATGCCAGCACATTTTTGTGATTGTTGTCTCTTTTGTGATATTTCCCATTAATATTTTTTAAGAAACATTAAATCTCAAATCATAATTGTTCTTATATGCATACCAAATGGCATATTTATTTTCTAGGATATATGGAATTGCCTACAAATATGGAAATATACTAAAACTTTCTTACAGAATAAACAGTATGAATCATAAGGGTTAAGCATTTGGTGAAGATTTTGGAAATACACATAATCTGAAAGAAATCATGTGAATTTGGAAAGAATTAATCATTGGTTAATGGGTTCTTCATTAGAATGTAAATATTCCAGTTAGCACTACTTCAAAGTAGTGTACAGTATTACATTCAACAAATATGCCTATTTGATAATGATAATAAAAATAAGAAAAAATGGGGTATTGCTAACTTATACAGTATGTGCTGGCATTCAGTGGCCTCTGCAAAAATGAACATTTATTTGTGATGTATACTCTATGTATGCATCTAAATTTAGTTTCCACTCTCCTTAAACATACAGAGTAAAATCAATCAACAGAAATCTTCTGTTTCTAAACATGACTACGAATGTTTTCAGTGGAAGTGAATTTTCTGTCTCATCTAGATGAATAATAGAAATTTTGCTTCAATTAAATTTGTAAGATGTTTTCAAAAATACAATGCCTTCTAACATCTGGGTATTGCAGATTATTCTGTAGTAGATTGTTCTTGCAGCACCTAGAAGTAACAGCTAAAAAACAGGTGAGACTATAAGTAAAGCTATTTTAAAGATAATCCAAAAATATTATTTAAAAAAATAATTTCTTCATCTTTCAAGATACATAACATTTCATTATTAAACCTGTATAGTAACAGAAATGAAAAATCCAAGTATGATGTGTAAATACAGTCAGGCAGAAACTCTTTTCACTCCAAATCTCATAAGACTAAAATATAAGGTTTTGGAGATTAAACATCTAAACTATTTTAACCAGTTCCATTTTTCCATTAGCATTCCATTTGTGTATTGCTGCTATTCACTGAATCCATTCTAAAATGTCTCAAGTCATAAAACATGCATGGAAAGTTGTATCTTAAATATGTGGTATAAGGGTCTCTAGTGTCTGTAGTTATTATCAAAACCCAATAAACATCCTTACTTGAAAGCAGCTGAAAAATCATTAATAAAACTCATACACTGCACACTTCATTAAATATACCATACAGAAGAAAGGTCAAAACCCCATAAATGTAAATGGAGCATAGAAAACCGCAATGCAGTACACAAACACATGGTAGTATTGCTGAAATTGACATATATACTTTATTTTACAATAGTGCTTTATTAGTTATACCACAATGCACAGACCGGTCGAACACTATACAAAACAATATGTCTAAACAATATTCATTCAGAAATTTTGCTTTATCAATTTGCTTTATTCTCTTAAAGAGTAACAGTGCTATCGGACAACAGAATGTGTAATATTCTTGAATGTATTGGCTGGAAATTATTTTTCCTTCCATCAAACTCACTGTTGCTGTTTTAAAATTATGAACTGAATATAGTATGTTCAGAAATCCTTCAGATGGTTTAGCTCTGGATTGCCAACTGGGCAGCAGAAAATGACATTAGTCTCATAATGTATAATGACAGTATTATTCAGATACATACATCATTTTACATTTTGTAAAGTTCAGTTGTTTTTACCAGTACCCCTGTATCACAAATGTACAGGGTTAAAGGTTAGAGGTTAAAGGCTTCACTAAACCAATGCACATGGTTTTTGAAATATGAAATATTTATGAAATATTCAAGTCGTTATCAAAGGAAGTTTAAATAAAGTTTGCAAACCAATCCAGTTCTTCTTTCATACTGGTTCCATTAAGCTTAATCCATATATTTTAGTTTATTGCCTCTGTGTCCAAAATTAGAGGTACATTATGTCATAAATGCAAAACTCTGCCTACCTACTGTATTTATATGTGTATGATCATTTAAACTACATGTGAAAGTTGTATATTTTTATGTAGACAAAATTAAACAAAGCACATGCACAGCCAGCAAATCTTTAGTATTGCATCAAACTAAAATTTAACAAAAATACATGAATATTTTTTTCTGGAAATAAAACCAGATCATGAGCAAAGAGTCCATTCTGCTTTTTACAGGCAATTTATACATATTCTAATGAAATAAAAGATTTAACACAGTCATGAAAGAAGTATCTCTCTGTCTTAAATGAACATGTATTCAGCTTGTACAGTATAAAGTACTGTATACTAAACAAGTCTTTGATTAGGAAAAAGTTCAGTGTTGGATCCTTTTAGTTATGTCAATCAGTATGGAGAAAACTATTAAAGAATACAGCCCACAGTCTTTTCCTGAGAGATTATTTGGAATATGTGCCATAGAAAAACTTCAGAAAACACTGAGTGCACAACAGCTGCTTTGTAACTTAAAGGTGAGACTAAACACATCTTCAATCTATATGTTAAATCATTAACACTGTATGAACAAATGCAACATACTACTGAAGGTTAGTTAAATACCTGAGATTCTGCATATGTTACTGCATAACAGAATAAAAACTGTTTTTAAATTTTCTTGTTTTTTTTCTTCTTTTTGTACTGACAAGAAGTGACCATTCATTTTTGGAGTGATTTCCATGACAATGATACTGTTTCTCCAAAACAAACACTCAAAAACAAAGCATATGGTTCATGTTTTTAGGAAAAACAACCTATTTTTGTCTTACATTGCAAAATACCCAGAATATTTTTTATTATTTTTCTCTTGCTCAGAAGTCACTGAATATAGTTGGTTATCAAACATGTCTTATTATATTTAAATTGCAAAAACTGCAAAGTAGAATTTGCTTTGTAAAAGTAGAATTAAAGTAGAATTTGCTTCCTGTGACCCTATTTTTTACATTATGAAAGCAGATGGACATCTCAAGTAGGAAAGATTCAGTTCACATGAGATGTTCTTGTTAAATCTACTGTGTATTAGCTAAAAACTCACTGGCACAAAGAACGAAGATGACAGTTAAATAATCAGAAGATTAACAGAGATACGTAGTAATATTATATTGTATGACAAACATTTAGGTTTTCCTAAAACTACCTGTCCCATATGTGAAGTTAAGAATCAGCAGATCACTTGATGGGGGTTACAATCGCCATATTCAAATCCATTCATGCTGGTCACCTTTCTAGGAATGGTATTAAAATTATAAATTGTCTTCAAAATGCTACTCTCACAACCTGACAAAGCCAACAATAATTGAAAAGGCTTGAGTTCTCATAATGTGGAATCTAATTCTCTTATTTTTCGTGTCATCCAAAAGACACAATTCTTTATCCTGAAAGTAGCCAATGGTGATTTCTGCACAACCCATACGAGAATCTTCCCTGTTTATCTCCTTATTTACAGAAATTACTGTAGTTTTTCTTACGGTGTCTAAATGTAAAACTCTCAATTAAAAAAAACTGTTGTAAAACCCTAAATGTCAGACACAGTATCAGGCTAACATACAAAATGTGAAACCTGTTTAATGGCCTACTCAATTTTTTGGATACTACTGTCTCAAATGAAGACATCTTTCAAATGCTAATTGCTATCCATGAAAATTACTCAAATAATGTTTTGTTTTGAGAGAATTATAACTCGTTACAGCAAATGACCTTGTCCATGTGAGAATGCAAGGAAAAATACTGATAATCATCACATCTCTCCATAATAGGATGTGAAGAAACAGTAGCAGTTTGCAACAATGCGGAGCAGACAGATAAAGTTGTTGGTTATGGTCAAGGACAGCTATAAATACATACTAATATCCACAAATTAAATTGAAGTAATTATAACTTACAATGTCATAAAACAAAAGTCTGAAATGGTTCCTGGATATCCAACTAAATCTGAGGAAATCAGGGCTGCTGCCTCAATTACTGTTTTTGGACTGAAAATCTGTAAGTTAGTTAATATACTGTGTCTATTTGATATTACAGAAAATGTTGAATACATTTTCACATTACTGTACTGCTGGTGTGAAATCACTGTTTTTTAGACCAAGTAATTGTCCAAGGAATTGTGGTACAATGTGAGCAGATTATTTGTGAATAGGAACTATACAGTACACGTGTCCATGTGCACATACTGTACGTGTGGTATCTAAGACATGTTCTGCAGTGCAGTAGGAACACTGTGAACATTGTTGTGCAAAATACAAAACTTGTAATAAAATAAATATGCTTTTTCAGAGGAAGATGGAATTTGATGCGCCTGTCAAGAACCACAAATTCATGTACCTTGATGAAATGAGCTTCAATCAGGACAAATGTTGGTGCTGTGGTTCAGAATGCAACTGAATAGCCTGTCACAGTCTATGAGCAGACGAAGCAGGAAGGGAACATAATGATGTGCTGTGCCATATTATAAAATGGTATTGTGGCACGAAGTCCTGTGCCCAAGGGCATACAATGTAGCCCATCTGCTGTATTTTCTGGATTTGCTGAACAATCACCTTGCCTAGCCAATGAGTCGATTACATTTGTCATGCTCTGGGATAATGTAAACATCAATAACACATTGGTAGTACAAGTGTGACTTACAGTACATTCAGAGTTCATCATTATGTTCTTGACACCCAATTCACTATTTCTCAGGGAATTATTTTTGGCCTGTAGGTGGAGGGTGTATGACCACTGTTATTATAATCAAGCCACCCTTAACTACTCCATGGATGAAAAATGAAAGAGTGGAGCAGTGATAATGGCAGATAAGAAATTCAAAAGTACTTTTTTCAACTGTGCCATGCTACTGAGGACAATAGATGTAATGTAGATGAAAATGTATCACCTCATGTTGAAAAGAAATTCACCCAAAAAACATTAATATGGTGCATAACTTGCATGAAAATACATGCTATATATTATTTTTATATCTTGTATAATTTAGAAATGTTTTGTGCACAGACATTTGGAAATGTTTGCATTTATTTTGTGATTGATATGAAAATCTGAGAGTTCATATGTGTTTCTTCTGCAGTATGTCCACAAGCAGCTGCTACTGCTACTGAATAAAGAAATAAAATGGTAAGAAACTCTACATCCCTAGGCAGAGCTGACTAAGAAGACACAGACCATCATGTATGTTACAATTGAAGTAATAGAAAATTACTTGAAGAAATTGTGACTTGACAGTGTGAGTGCATAAAGAGCTTTACAAAATGTAAAAAACCCATAGCTTTTATTGCTGGCTTGGATTTCAGATTCAAACAATAGAACATTAAACTCTACAGACAAAACTAACAGCACCGGATATTTAACAATAAGGAAGAAATATACTGTTTTGTATAAATTCTAAATGTGACCAGGCCTAAAAGAATAGGGGGTCAAGTGCACAGATAACAAGGTGTCTTTCCAAAGCTGTGTCCAAACACAGAATAAATAAGAGTTCTTGTTTTCATATTTCTGTGTGGCATTCAACTGCTGATGTACCTTTCACTGCTGCAGAAATTGAATAAAACCTGTGGAAAATACAAGAATATATCAAAATCAAACATCCAAACATTATTTGTGATAGTAGTATTAGTTGTAATAGTACAATTACTTTCAAAATGGACCTTATAATCAAAATTTCCTTTGCTTTATTATCTTGCCTTTAAAAATAGAATGACTATTATGATATACAGATATTAATAATGAGCATAATCAAATAAACATATTATATTCAAGCAGCAATGCAAGTATAGAAAAGCAAGAAGGTCAAATGTTTTTTTTTACTTTACTACTTGACCTACATGAAAGTAAATATTGTTTTATTATCTTTATCACATAATTTTTGGATTAAATCAATGAATTTACACTTTTTTGCTATTTTCTGTAAGGGCTTACATGCAATTATGTCCTTTATAATCATTAAAATATTGCACAAAACAAAAATGAAATATAAATTATAACATAATACAATGTATTATGGCATTGTATAAATAATTGTGTAATTCAACACATCTCCATAATGCCACGTTCCTGCCATAGACATGGCTGTTGTACCCTTGAGCAAGGTACTAGTTTCTCTAGGCCATTCAGTGGGGAACAGCACTGGAAGGTAAATCCTGTGATGTCCCATCCAGTTAAGATGACATGCTCTCTAGTCCTCTTTATGTGAAACAAGAATAAGATCTGGCCCAATGAACTGTGCTTTTCCCTCCGCCCTTGATTGTATGGCTCCATATTTGGAGTACTGTATGGCCTTTTTGTAGCACATTTGAAGAAACTTCTCCTAAGATTTATTAATTCCATAATAAGTATAGTATTAATTTGTACAAAAAAGGGTGAAACATAAATTAAAATGTCATGTTAATTTAATAAACAGATAAATCTGATGTCCGAAATTTTAAATTGTCAATACTGTATGTTGTTAATTTTGCATTATTCATTAAGTTTCTAAAACTAAAAAAAAAAATTAAAAATATATTTTTTGCATGCTTTTGCATTGTGAAAATGTATTTCATAAAACTAACATTTTATAAAGAGGGCTGTTTTTTCTTACAAGGAAATATGGCACTACTAAATATTCTGTTTGCTTTGACATTTTTACATCTACAATTTAAAACGAAGTACACTACCTTGAGGTGTTATACAATTTCCGTTTCTTGAAGGTTCTAAAGCAGGATAGTTTCGCACAGGTATTTTTACAATCAATAACCTGGTAAATAATAGGATTGTACATAGCTGACGATTTGGCAAGCAAGGTGGGCACTACAGAAGCTGGAATAGGAACTGAGTCAGGTTTGCCAAACGCAGACCACACTGACACAACAGCATATGGGATCCAGGCTATCAGGAATCCTGCACAAATCACCATTGCCACCTAGAGAATACAAACAGAATGACAGGTTTTATCATAAAGCAGGCAGTGTGATGTATGTATTAATCAGACAGGAAGAGGACACATGATCATTTAAAAAAATATATTTATTTGAATTACTATTCTTATTGTATTAACTCTCTTATTCAAGCTGGAAACATAGAATAAAAAGTAATTGCATCTGTGGATACATATAACTCAGTGTTAAATACTACAGTACACAGATGAAACTTCCAGACAGAAAATTAGAGATACATTTTCCACTTATTATAATTACCTGTAGACCATCCTAATTATTTTCTAGGTTTCTTTTTTTCTATTTGAACAGCTCCATCTTTTTCAGTCTGTACACAGCACGTTTATTTAGCAATTTTCAGCAGAAAAATAACAAAGAAAATTTGCTTTAAAAAACCAACTTAAATCATAAAGGTATGAGTCATATTTTGTTATACTTTTCTTTATAATAATCTAAAGAAAAGGCTGTTTCTTGCATAACATACTGTAGTTCTAGGTTTCCTCAGCTCTTTGATTTTCCTTAAAGCTGTTCATTCCAATGGCCTTTCAATTTTTAATTATAGCTTAAAACAGAAAGGAATACTGGAATAATGCACTTCTCACTACAGTAGTGTAGTGTAGTACTGTACCTCTTTCTTTGACACTATTAACAACATGCTTAAAGTGTTTAAACTATTCAAACTCTGAAGGTAGCAGGAGTGCAGTAAGAATTTTTTGCTGCACTGTTGTATATTTAGTAGGATAGTACAGAATATGACATCATGTATATGAGTAAACCCTCTGCAAGTACAGTAACTGATTCCTTATTATTTATCTAACCTAATTTCCAAACCAAGAAAACAATTACTAATAATCTACACACGTAATCATAAAAAAATAGATTTTTTAAAAACAAAATAACAGAAAGGAAACCATGGATATTAATGTATTTATCATAGGGAAAATGCTCACCTATGGTCCTTTCTTTTTTTAACAAAGTTTTTAAGAATTAAAAGATGCAATTGATTTTTTTTTACCTTTGTAAGTTTTATTTCCAGAATATGGCTATTTTGATTCCTGGTGTCAAAGTGGGCAACTTCTTTGGCTGATTCTTTGACTTTGATAATAATTTTGACATAGGAGAAAACAATTATTGCAGTAGGAAGGACGAGGCAGAAGAACAATATTGACATCACAAAGCTCTGCCCTGAAAGTGAAGCTTGTGCAAGCCACCAGTCCAAAGTGCACGATGTGCCAAAAGGTTCAGGTGCATAATTCCCCCATCCTATCAATGGCATGGTGGCCCAAAATGCAGCATAGGACCAAATAAAACCTAAGCACAGAAAGGCATGGTTCCTCTTCAGCCATGTACCTGAAAAATAATTTTAAAAGAAAGCAACCAATATTCAGACTGAAAGTAAGAGTTCCTGAGTAATATGTATTACTCAAATATTTTGGATGGAAAGAGAGGGTGAGGGAACACTGTTTATTCTTCGTAAGTATAATTCCTGAGAAACTAGACACTAATATTCTGGCATTTCTGAACAGACAAAAATATCTTCTAAAATAGAAATAGTAAAATCTGAAAGTCTTTAAGGAGAAATCATTATCATATCTCTATAAGAGAACGCTTTCATCCATCAATCACAGAGTTCTCATTCAGAAGCACCCTTTTTCCTAAGGCTGCTATTTTTATTTTTTTGGTTTGTTAATTTTTCATTAAATTTATTCATTTCATCAATTTAAATTAATTTGGAATTATCAGTTACTTTTATTTTATATTTTCCTCACTTTTGGATTAACAACTTCCAAACCCATTTGAAGAATTGTGACCACAGACAGCTAATAACTCATTCAAGAACTCAACCACCAATCTCAGGCATGTGTGAGGCCTTTACTAGTTAAGCAATACAATCATCTTCATTATTTGAATCTTTCAGTTTATGATATAGAATAGTTTTCCCTAATGAACATGGCTGTTAGCCAAAAGCTGACATATAGTATATATTTGCTGGTAAATACAGTATGTATATATGTTAAACTTAAAAAGATAAACATCTTTCATTAATGGAACAAGTAATAGGTTTATTCCATGCTGAAAAGAGAAGAAAGAAAACACAACATTTCGGCCATGGAGCCTTCTTCACGTGTGGTGTGTGATACCTGAAGAAGGCTCCACGGCCGAAACGTGTTTTCTTTCTTCTCTTTTCAGCATGGAATAAACCTATTACTTGTTCCTTTGCAGCCTACGCATGCTGACGCAGCTACTTACCTGAACTACTACATCAAACACTCACATTCAAGTCATGTGTACTGCAAATAAATATAGTAGAAATAACGTATAAATAATAATTTAAAGTACATATGTCCAACGAAAAGTAAACATATTTCAGTTTGGATGCATACCGTATCTTAAATGGCAAATCTTTAAGTATCGATCCAGGCTGACTACAGTCATTGTGATGAGGCTGCCACACCCAAAGAAAAAGCCAGCCCAGCCATAAAATCGACAGCCTTCCATTCCAAACAGCCAGCGGTGCGAAAAACTTGAGATAATAAAGAAAGGTTTTCCTGTAACTATAAAAAACAAATAAGACATGCAGCAACATATCAACACTATAGGTTTTGATTTCTCCACTAATTTGGCAATGTGAGACAGTGACTTAGTTATGTGATTACAATTGCTTATTAATGGTATTTAATCTGAAAAAATATATGTGGCTTCTAGCTACATTTAGATATAAAGAAACATTTCAATAATGTGAGCATTTGTGTTTCGGTAAACACATGTACACTGTTAATGTTACCATCTATGAACCCGGTCTGAAATTAGTGTTTTTCAGCAATTTCCTGTTGCTAACATTGACCATTAGTTTTAAGTTGTCACTGAAATAAAATTATTGTATGTCATTGCTGCATCAGAATTGTATCAGCTGCATTGAGGGCTATGGTCCTAAGGGTTCCAAAAAGTTTTTAATTGCATCCAAGGTGATTAAATTTAATGTGTATATGGGCAACTCAAATATATGATATACTGTACTGAATGTAGTGTCTGTGCCTGTTTTGGAACTTTATAAATTTCATATCTAATCAATCTTTTGGAGGAGGATGATCATAAAATGCGATATTAGGATGTTTACTGATATAAATATATAAATAGGATATGTAAAAATGATCTTTTATATTTTGTAAAGGAACAAGTGAAGGTTTATTCCATGCTGAAAAGAGAAGAAAAGAAACAATGTTTTGGTTGTGGAGTCTTGTGGAGAGAGACGGATCCACAGCCAAAACATTGTGTTTTTCTTCTCTTTCCAGCATGGAATAAACCTTTACTTGTTCCTTTGTAGGCTACACATACCAACGCAGCTACCTACTTTAACTACTTTTATATTATGTGTCAACTAGATAATAATAATGGCAGTAATTTCAACCAAAAGCATATAGACAAACCTTATGGTTTAGTGTTTCATCTCCAACTAGGGCTGATCCCCAGATCAAGAATTAACAAGAACATTTCATGAGCTATTATATGTTACATTGAATTATAATTAATAAAGCTGTGAAGACAGAGATGAGCATTTTAAAAATATACAGAACATTATTTAATCAATAAACACCTTAACAGAATTGCACAGAAAGCACTGAAACAATAATAGCATACAAAATAATAAACACTCAATGTCTATAAATATACTTTTTCTGTTTGGATAATAATATTTTCTAAAACTCTTCATGTAATAAATATTTTCACACTACAATATTATTAGGCAATTTGAGGATGATGTTATGAGAATGTGATATGCCTGTAGGAAATTTTTGAGCTCACATCCCATTTTTTGCCATCCTTGTTATCTCATAATTTTCAAATGCTAAAAAATATGACCACATAAGAAATAAGTGCTTGTGAGTTTGTATTTACTGTTTTTTCGATGAAAACTAAAGAAATGGTTTCCAGTTTCACTATACAATTATTCTGAATGATGCACTGACAAATTGGTTTAATATCACGTTTCAATGACACAGCTCAGTGAAAGAAGGAGGGAATGCACACTTGAAATGTCATTGGCATGAACATCGGAATGTGAAGTCACTGGGTAGTTCAGAGTCCATCCATCCACCATCACCAAATTTTTGCAAGTCTGCCGTAGGTCAGTTCTGAGACCTCTGAATTTCCATGCTGTGTCCAAACATTGGACATGAAACTATTTAAAGAGTAGGTACTGTAATGTGCTCTGTGACGTCCTCTGGATCGGATGTAAAAGGCTGTGAACATGCTCAAAACAAAGAACATTTAGCCACACCTACAAAGAGGCTTGTAGACGATGCAAGAAGTCATGGAGCAGTTCAGCTTATATTTGAAATTAGTTTTAATTTATTTGCGAAAAAGGCCATTTTCTGAAGAAAACCCAAGAAGACGCACACAAAGTGCCTCTTCCAGGATACTCTGAGTGGTTTTCAGAAAGGTTTTATAATCTAAGTACAGGTCCAGCCACAATCTAAGATTGCTATAAATGGCTGTTTTTTAGAAATGTTTTAGAATTTAGAAATGTTTTTTGGTATACAAAAAGCAGCTATACAAAACATTTCCACAAACCACGCAATGGCTGTTTCTGATAAGGCTAATCCTGCCTTTCAGTTATTTCCAAAATGTTGCATACAAAAGGTGTCTGCCTTTCTCTGCAAAGAGGAAATTTAGATTTCACTCAGGTCAGTTCAGGAATGAACCCAGATCAGGTCAGGTCCTACAGACTAAATAGCATAAACCTGCTTATGGTTTTGAATTCAAAAGTAACTATTAGGAACAAAAAACATGATGAGAAATCTGACTAATGCTAGATGAGGCTATAGTTTAAATAAAGTGCCATGAACCTGTTACACACTTCTGTGTGGGCTTGGACTTTCTTTAAAACCAAAAATGAATTTAAATCGTGGTTTAGGAAATTAATGAAAAAGACAAGATTTTTTACATTAAAATAAAATTCTTCTTCTTCGCAGTATGGTTACCCATGGGCTATATATTGTATGTAACGTGTGTATCTCTGCTCACCCCCTACCAGGATTAAATCACTGTCTCTCTCAGGCTCAGAACTACCTAGCACCATTCCCTTGGCAGCAAACAAGTCTGCAATGCTAGAAGACCTGGCCTTCTACTGCAGCTGTATTCCACACTGTCTAGGTTTCAAGGAGGTGATGTCACTTCTGTAAAAAAGGTCACTGCACTGAGCCCTGTCAATATATTGTATAGACCAGTGGGGCATAATACCATCAGATTCTAAAACCCCATAGTGAAAATGGTCCAAAAACAAAGTAGTCCCAATAGCACATGGTTATGGCATTTAAATTACTAATTAAATGTTTTTGTAAGTTACTTTGTTAACATGTTATTAACAGTGGGGACATGAAAATGAATTAAATGCCTTTAATGTCTTAAAAGTACATTATGCACATCAGCTCTGACCCATTCATATTGTGCTCCAGCACCCCGTGACTTACAAATTAAGCCTACAAGACTCCTGATATTTAGCATGTTAGAGTGACCTATAGATGCAGTCATTTAAAATACACAAAGTGTCATGACGATATGACGAACAGCACCGTGTCTCACCATTTTTGTTTTTTTCAAATAATCTGATGCAGGACTGCGTTATTCTGTAAAACTGAGGTGGCTAGATGAAACCTCAATGTATCAAAGCTGGGTATAGATCTCACATAAATCTTATTTTAATAATAATTAAAAAGTTTATTAACCCATTATTGTTTTTTGCAGTAATCATAATGTACAGTAACAGATTTTTTTATTTTCTTTATTACAAATTCTAAAACAAACAGATTCTACAATAAATAATTTTATTTTGGATTTTGATTGTAAAATATATTATACATATTGGCTTTGAAAACATACTAATTTTAAGAGCAAGCAACAGCTGTTCCAAATGATAGACAATCAACTTCTTTTAAAGGGGAACTGCACTCCCAATTTCTCAGACTGGTTATTAAATCCCGGTAACAAAATAAATTCATTGACGGTATAAAAAAATTATAAATTAAGTTCAAAATTGTAAACTTTGTAAAAGTACTATGTCGCCATGTTGACCCAAATCACATTCGAGTTCCCACAAATCGCCATGTGATGCAGTCCTTCCTACTTATTAGTCTCCATAATGAAAAGTATAATGTGATGTATGAGCGTATAAATACAGGTTTTGTAGCAGACATTTCACCACATAATGCTCCAATGTGATCTGCATGCAGAGTTAACAAGTAAGTAGTATGTGCTGGCAAAATAGTCTCGAAATCAAAACCAATATTTCTACTGGATTAAAAGTGATGTATTCACAAGCCCACTTGTTTACAATACTATTTAGAAATACTTAGTTGTGGGACAGCAATACTTTGTAAAACCGGCACTTGGAGCTGTGAAAGCTTCAGGTGGCATGTGGAGCGTTTGGGCTGTTGCCAGAAAACACCTGGTTTTGAATTGCGGTCAATGCTGAGAGACAATCTTTTTCCAATTATAGAATTTAAGTTGTATACTGTTTAGACTTTTATTCATTTTAAACTGTGTATTATTGCATGTTAAATATTAAACTAATTAAAAAGTAGGTATATTTTACAAAAGCAACAACACCACTTGGTACTATTGTACAAAAAAACTTATAGTGATTTAATACCACTTGATAGTAATATCAATATGGAATCGTGTAACTAAGCAGCTAAAGTATGTTTTGGAAACATTCTGACATTTGTTTCCTTACAGTGGTAATGGACAATGCTCATGGACTGTAATGTAGTGTGCTGCACCAAGGCGGTTCAAAGCCCTATTTGTGATTAAAGATTTCTTCATTGAATTCTTTAAGTTAAACAAAGGAGGGAAGAAGGGTTATTTTTACAACTGCCAGTAACCGGAGAACAGCTTTTCAATATGTTGAAACCGTACCATGACAGACGTGTTCACCTTTAACTGAGCTAGCGACTGGTGCTCACTATGTTATGATGATGTTGTGTGGCTCTGCGGGAATTATTCTGTAAACTGAAGAGTCTTTTTATATTTGTGAAAACATTCCAATTTAAATGCAATATGGAATATATTATTAATAATATTAATAATTAATGACCATGGACGAGCTGTAAACTGAAGAGAAGACACGTTAAATGTTGTCTTTTCAGCTTGGAATTAACCTAGAGTGATTCTTTTGGCTATATTTTTTACATAGCTGGATGTGTTAAAATAGTTTGATGTTATTATAGCTTGTTGTGAACATGATGTGCATCTTTCAGGTTTACAATAAGAAAATTAACTTTAAAGTTTGATTAAGAAAAATATTTGTACTGGTAGTATACCATTGACTAAGGTATTATACTATTTTACTCTTATACTATGAATGAGTCCCTGAGGCACATCGTCCAAGTTTCGGAATTTAAAAAAAATAAATCTTTGATGATTGCATGAGCAAAAAAGGTACCTCTTCAGTGAATTTGACAAACAGCTAATGTTGCTTAAAGAATTTAAAATCAATTTGACTGTACTGTAGCTCTCATGTAATTAAGCAGAAAGTCACCTTGCTCTTACAAACAGCTCTGTTAGAGTTTGTGTTAAAATCTGCACCCTTTTGAATGGATTTTTATCACCTTTGTCACCTTTGTCCATCTGGGGCATGGGGGTGTATCCCTTCCTCAGTTTAACATCTGATATATCCTCAGTAAATCGAGAGACTAAAACCTGCTATCAATAAAACAAAGGAATAAGTAATAGGTTTATTCCATGCTGAAAAGAGAAGAAAGGAAACACAACGTTTCGGCTGTGGAGCCTTCTTCGGGTGTGTCAAAGAGTTAAAGACTTTGATGCATAAAATGTTTATGAAGAAAGTGGAATACTGTTGTGTACTTTTTATTTAAGCTACCACTACCAGCCATATACAGTATGCATTGTATATTTATATTCCTAAATTAATATCGTTTATGATGATATGACGTTCAGGGACGTTATGCTCCTCTTATTTTTATGCTCAGCCACCAAAATTTCCCTTTAGTTGTCAAATTCCATATTAGTATTCCATATTAATAATAATTATAATAAACTTTATTTTATATAGCACCTTTAAAGGTGGCTTCTCAAAGCGCTTTACAGATGACAATAACAATAAATAAGAAGAGTATAACAATAAATAAGGAGAATACACAAGATAAGACACAATTACAATATATAGAGGAGTGGTACTAAGGAGTGGATGGTGGTACTAAGAAGAGCAGAGGGGTGAAGAATGGAACCAGTTAAGTAAAGGCTTTTCTGAAGAAGAGGGTTTTATTATTATAATTAAGCGGTTTTAAACACGCACGGCAGAGAGATTAAATGAAGCAATCATTTCACTAACAACTAATGCACCACAAGTGTCACCTGTCGATCATCTTTGGCCAGCGAATCATGTACCATATATATAGCTCAAAACCCGCGGTAAGGGGTTTTACCGGACATTTTGAATGGCTACATCTGTATATTATATATATAATCTCCTTGGGGCTGATTTTTTTTAAAGGAAACATTATCCTGATATTACCCATTATCTATTTCTTTATTGTAGACATTGCTTTGAAAAAAACATCTCCTGAAGTATGTTTCTGTACAAATCTGCAATATTATTATGAACAGGTTGTCTGATTTGCAGCAGCTTTTTATTAACACACCTCTCTTAAAACTCTACACTTTTTAAGCAACCTGTAAATACACTATTACAAATTCTTAAAATCAAATTTAAATTTACAAACTGCTATTATACAGTATATCTGAGACAGCACATAAATAGATGAATAGCAGAAGAATATTTAATTCTGAAATAGGTTTTGTATTATCTTTCATATAATACGTGGTACAAATAATCAAAACCTGTAAATATACACTGGAGGCTAAATTAGATTTTTGAAGATGTGAGACAGGAACAAGTGATCAGTGTCACCTTTGAGCTATGTTCAAACTACAAATAAAAGGAGAAAAAATCAGACGTTCATTCAGGACATGAATGTAAGATGAACCCAACTTTCATAATAATTTTTAAACTTTTGTGTTTTTATAAATCAAACCATATTGGCTTAAACATTAAATGTAATTTACTGCTCTGTCATTAAAATTGAATATCTATAACCAGAAGCACCAATTAGGATGTTGTCTCAACAGTGTTTGGTTAACAGAGTGGGAACTGCTAATGGGATTTAATTAAATTGAGAAATCAAATACTAAATTAAATTCATTGGAATAAGTTTTCGGAAAAAGATTTCAGTGCAAGTCGATGACAAATGTGGACATTTAGGAATATTTGAAATAGCTAAATATAAGCACTTTGGTGTGTTAGATAAGTAAAAAAATCAAGAAAAATGTCTTTAAACCAGTAAAATCTAGAGTAGTGATCCTCACAGTCACAGGGAGACACAGACAAATATTAACTTATTTTAAAAAATCAAAGAAGTTGTCAAATTAGTCATTAAGAACTCAAATAGCTAAAATAGAAACCAGAATAATCTGGTTACTTAGTAGGAGCAGGATTGAAGATTGTTGATCTGTTGAATGTGAAGTTTTCATCAATATACTGTACTGAGTAAAATTAAAACAAATAATAGTAAAATAAAGTATAAAAGAATTAAGATATGTGGCTTTATCCAGATGTTCCTATTTGTGAACCACTTCAGTGATCAACAGAGACTCTCATGTACTAGTTTATTACACATACAGATGCAGCCATTCAAAATGCACGGTACAAACCCGCGGTACGGGAAACTACCCACAAGCCACCGCAGGGCACCGCGGTAAGTGATTGGCTGGCCAAAATGACTGACAGGGGCACTCGTGGTGTATTGTCGGTAGTGAAAAGATTTAATCATTTAATCTCTTTACTGTGCACATTTTAATCCGCTAAGTATTGAATATTTATATGAAATTTTACCACTAAAGGGAAATTTTAGTAGCTGCTGAGCATAAAAAGAAGAGGAGCATAACGCATCTGAAGGTCATAAACGATATTAATTTAGGAACATAAACATTACTGTATGTAAACCGTACTGTGTATGGCTGGTCTTGGTAGTTTAAAGAAAAAATACACACCAGTCTTCCATTTCTCCCTAAACATTTTAAGCATGAAAGTTTTATGAAACGGTACCCAAATATGCGATTGCTGTATAGAATGAATTTTAATTTAAAAAAATTATTTAACACGAAAATTAAGCTGTTTACATCTTCCGCCTGAGCGGCCACTAACTAGCGAAGAGAGGACATTAGCTAGCCAATATGATAAAGAAATAAATTATTATTTTGTTAATTTCTTTTGCACATTTATTTGAACATTTCCATCGATTGTACAAGCACTTGGAAACTGTCCAATCCCTAGTTCATCAGGCATTTTCTTTTATGCTGCGGGCATTCTCCCGGTCTGGTGCCGGTCTGTGTCTTCTAGGATATAATGCCAGCGATTTTTTGTTAAATTTGGGTTTCCAATAACGCCGCAGCAAACTCTTGTTTTTATGTCCACTATAACAGACAATCTCCTTTGCTTTTAACCGAGCGTTTAATAATTTCCTAAAATGAAAATGATTTACTTTATTTCCCTCACGGGATCAATAAAGTATCTATCATCTATCTATCTAAACTATAGGACAGAATTCTGGGGTCTCCCTATACCAGAGATTACGGTAGGGCTTCAGAATGGTGAATGGCTGACACCATCTGACACCCCTCTGATTGGGGAAAAAAGACGTGCTGATCAGGAAGAGGATTTCTTTCTATTCGAAACGTGTATTTTAAAAGTTTAATTAAGAAGTAAAAACCTTGCAGCGTACACAGATTTCTAAACTGATCAGGAGGAAGAAAAATCACCCGTGTTTCGTGCATAAAAAGTGGTTATAAACTATAGAAACCTGTTTTATTTATTTTATTTTTATTTAGATTAAGAGTTCCCGTCACCCCCTTTTCCATTTAAATCACAAACCTGTGTTTAATTAGATGTCTTTTAACGTAAATCGTTATCTTTGTCTTCTGCATAATAATGTTCACCACTCTGTCCAGCAAATTAATAATAAACTTTATTTTATATAGCGTTTTAAATGAATAAGTTATTAGATTGCTCATAAACCTAATCATTTATTCTACATAAACACAGCGTAATTGCTCTCTGAAAATGCTTTTTCTTTTTATTTAGGCTCAGATTTCAACTATAGATCGTACACTAATTACTAGCAGTAAATACTGATGTTTTGCTGCCTCTTACCACAAAAATATTAAAAATAATGTATTGTAGCTGGGATGAACTTTTTTTTGAACGTGTCTCTACCTGCTGCGACTCGGACACGGAATGGCTAAAGATGGCGACAACTCAGGCACCCAGAGATGGGGGGGGCGTCTTTCCGCCTCCATAACTAAAATGCCAAATAGGAGTAGTTTTTAATTCAGTTTGAATTATAACTGTACGTACTGTCTTCGTATTTGGCCAGGGCTTTAAAGAGAGGGCGCGCCAAAATTTTTCGGTGCCATCGTCTGCGCTTTAAAGGTACCCCTGTCGCGGAAGAATTTGACCTCGGAACATTCACCCAGCGTAATTATTGTTTCATTGCACTTTGACAGATTGTCTTTAAATCAATTGTTGTCAGAATATCCCAACCTCCAAACAAGAACAAAATTGCAATGCTTTTATTAACTGGCTGTTTCAGTAACCTAAAGTATATATCTAAAGTAATAATTTAACAATATATGTAAATGTTTTAAGATATGTTTATGTTGTGAATGTCTGTAGATTGTATCTTATTTTTAGTCTTTGTTTTGTTTCACGTTAATTTTATAAGGGAATCTTGATTAAAATACTTTTATTTTTTCACAATATGGTAATGCCAGACAGAATTCACATTCGCTGCAGCCAAATGGCCTTGCAGATCAGATACTGCATCAAGGAACAAAACAATCATCGCGCCCGGCTCCTCAATGAAATCGCTTTAACATGCTAATGCGTCGGTGTAACACTCTGTGTCTACAGTACATTGTGAACAAACCGGTTTCACAGGTATTTTCAACCCCCAACCAATGTTGTTTCATCGGTTGTTATCCTGTAAAGCGCTTTGAGGAGCCACCTTTAAAGGCACTATATAAAATAAAGTTTATCATTATTATTATTATTAATATTGATCATATTTTTCCTCCCAGAACTTGTAAATTGTTGTTGTTATTGTTGTTATCCTGTAAAGCGCTTTGAGAAGCATACTGTCCAGCTTGTCAGGTGCATTCTCTTGTAAAATAATAAGTAGAGCTTTGGGCTTATTAGTGCTCCACTTACAGCAACCCAATGTAAATACATTTTGTCTCCAAATCCACCACCACTTGTATGAATCATAGCCCTGCCAAATGATGCAAATTCCGCTGCAATGGTTGTGTGCAGGAATTATTCAGTATGGCATCTCCATGTTCAAGTAAACACTGCTCTGTGTGCAAATGCAAATGCATTTAAAAAAAAGTTTTTTTTTAAAAAAGCCACCTTTAAAGGCGCTTTATAAAATAAAGTTTATTATTATTATTATTATTATTATTATTATTAATGATATTCTTCCTCCCAGGACTTGTAAAATTGTTGTTGTTATTGTTGTTATCCTGCAAAGCGCTTTGAGAAGCATACTGTCCAGCATATTGTATTTCATTGCACTTTGACAGATCGTCTTATAATCACTTGTTGTTAGAATATCCCCCAAGAGGATATTCCCCCCAAGAGGATATAGAGGATATCCCCCAAGAGATATCCAGGTAACAGTGAAACGGGCGTACAGTCTGGGGAGATCGCCCGTTTTCCATGTAAATAGTTCCCTGGTTCAGCACCCCTTGGTCTCTCTCTCTCTCTCTCTCTCTCGGGCCCGCGCTCTTGGCGGGCTTGTCTTGTGTTTCTCTCTCGTCTGGGCGCGGGAGTGCTGCTGGCTGGTGGTGACATAGAAGAAATAAAGCGCAGTTTTTAACTCCACAGGTTTGAGTCTCTGTTGTAGCGACGAGGCTTAATAATAAGGCAGAATTAAGTGTTTCTGAGCTTCCCAAATGAGGCCCCATTTCTCTGTTCATCTCTGTGGTGCAGCCACAGAGAGACCATTAGTGCAGGGTGATTTAAGGTCCTAGGACAGCTCCCAAAGGGGGATGCACTTAGCTAAGCCTGGCTATCATGATCAATGGTCATCCATTGGTGCCTATCTGTCTAGGGAGTGCCAGTTGGACATCTGGACTGCATTCCTAAGTGTCAGGAGTAAGTGACTCATATCTCACCTTGATCAACCAATCAGGGACTGGTAGGGCCGAGTAACCCACGTGGGAATCTGATGCCCATGGAACTTTCAGCCAATCAATGAGCTGAAGTTCCTCCAGGTAAAAACAGGAAACACAGAGAGCCTGTGAGATTCAGAAGGGGAGATTCAACAAGATTCAGTAAGATTCTGGAGAGGATTCTGTGGACTGTTCTAAAGGGAATTCAAAGGAGAATTCCAGGGCAGGACGGCCCAGGAGCAGAAGGCTCCCAAGGGCAGGACATTCTCGCAGCGCACCTCCTGACCATCCTGAGACTCAGCCCGGACAACCACGGAACGGCCAGTGTGTCCGAGTACCAGAACCTTCCTTTGTTCTAAGAGTCTAGAGCGGAGGTTGCCAGGGAGTAACCAGAGGATCCACCCGAGGTTAGCACCAGCAGCAGGCCTCGTGAACAGGTCAGAACTGTGGACAGCTGAATCACTATTCAGAACTAGCGCTTCATCAGGAACGAACCGGTCCTCTTCCTGACCTGCTGGGACCCACAGTCATCTTTTCTCCTGTGCACAAACTTTGCTAGTTAAAGCCAACACTAACTAGCCGGTCAGTGAGCATCTGCAGCGCACCGTCGCAAGCCGCACAGCACAGCCTGGCACCGAGCCAGAGAGCGCGGATTGGACAGCAACAAGCCTGCAGCTGATTCTTTGTGCCTGCAGGAGATCTAAATCCCCAGAGATTGGATGAGTATTCAACTTCAATGCATTACAGCTCGAGAATTCAATTGTTATCCCAACCAGTTGGTATCAATTTAATTCCTAAGACTTATGTACTTGTTTTGAGTATCTAATGTAGAAGTTGTAA
The DNA here is from genome assembly GCF_055471065.1 of Atractosteus spatula. NCBI lineage: Eukaryota > Metazoa > Chordata > Actinopteri > Semionotiformes > Lepisosteidae > Atractosteus > Atractosteus spatula. The sequence continues at coordinate 41,669,943 of NC_142707.1, read as the reverse complement.
CCAAGTTCAATTACGAAACGGTCTAAATGAATGATATACTGAACGTATGTCCTCTTGATGTGTAACTCTTCGTAACTGATTGAATATATACCTTTTGTATTCTGATAACCCTCTCGATAAGATCTGTTAGGTTTATATGCATATTCTATGTATTAATAAATGTATCCTCGTGTATTAGTACCTGTGTGTGTGCGTTGTTTGAGTTATGTCGCATGGTTGGATTCTAAAGCCATCAAAAGAATCAACTTTGTGATTTACTGCTACAATTAATAATTGTCTCAGTAAATGCCCAAACCCTACAGAACTGGTGCCTTCAGAGAGCCACTACATTACATATTTGGCGTCCCTGAGCCGGTTTTCTTACACTGTGTTCATCCTCAACTAACCCAAATTAATTACATTGGTGTTAGAAGCAGGAGGATGGACAGTGAACGGCCGATGATGTCGGACTCAGAGAAGCGCCGGTTCCCCCAGCAGCCGAATGACCCCCTAAAGCGCCTTTTGGGGGCGAGCAGCAGCTGCCAGGGGCCGGGACGACCCCTCAGCACCGCCAGTGGCCACAGCCCTTATCAGGGCTACCCCACGGTGACCTACTCAGCGGAAGGGGGGCCCTTTCCCGGGTCGCCTCAGGCCATGTGGCTGGAAAGAGACACCAGACCAGCGGGGTCCAGCCCGCCACCCCTGCTCCAGCCTGCGCCGGTGAGACCGAGCCGTTATAATGGGGAGATCCCATGGTAAATGTTTGAGGCCCAGTTCCAGATGGCGGGCTGGGCAAACAGCTGGTCTCAGGTGGAGATGGTGGGCTACCTCGCTGCCGTCGTGGAGGGGAAGGCCTGCGAGGCGTTGCTGGATGTACCTGTGTCCGGAGGGGTGGCGGGCTGGACCCCGCTGGTCTGGCGTCTCCTTCCTGCCACATGGCCTGAGGCGACTCGGGAAAGGGCCCCCCTTCCGCTGAGTAGGTCACCGTGGGGTAGCCCTGATAAGGGCTGTGGCCACTGGCGGTGCTGAGGGGTCGTCCGGGCCCCTGGCGGCTGCTGCTCGCCCCCAAAAGGTGCTTTAGGGGGTCACTCGGCTGCTGGGGGAACCGGTGCTTCTCTGAGTCCGACATCATTGGCCGTTCACTGTCCATCCTCCCGCTTCTGACACTAATGTAACGAATTTGGGTTCGTTGAGGATGAACACAAAGACTCAAACCTGTGGAGTTAAAAACTGCACTTTATTTCTTCTACGTCACCACCCGCCAGCAGCACTCCCGCGCCCAGACGAGAGAGAAACACAAGACAAGCCCGCCAAGAGCGCGGGCCCGAGAGAGAGAGAGAGAGAGAGAGAGAGAGAGAGAGAGAGAGAGAGAGAGAGAGAGAGAGACACCAAGGGGTGCGGAACCAGGGAACTATTTACATGGAAAACAGGCGATCTCCCCAGACTGTACACCCGTTTCACTGTTACCTGGATATCTCTTGGGGGATATCCTCTATATCCTCTTGGGGGGAATATCCTCTTGGGGGATATTCTAACAACAAGTGATTATAAGACAATCTGTCACAGTGCAATGAAATACAATATGCTGGACAGTATGCTTCTCAAAGCGCTTTGCAGGATAACAATAACAACAACAATTTTACAAGTCCTGGGAGAAAGAATATCATCAATATTAATAATAATAATAATAATAATAAACTTTATTTTATATAGCGCCTTTAAAGGTGGCTTTTTTTAAAAAAAACTTTTTTTAAATGCATTTGCATTTGCACACAGAGCAGTGTTTACTTGAACATGGAGATGCCATACTGAATAATTCCTGCACACAACCATTGCAGCGGAATTTGCATCATTTGGCAGGGCTATGATTCATACAAGTGGTGGTGGATTTGGAGACAAAATGTATTTACATTGGGTTGCTGTAAGTGGAGCACTAATAAGCCCAAAGCTCTACTTATTATTTTACAACAGAATGCACCTGACAAGCTGGACAGTATGCTTCTCAAAGCGCTTTACAGGATAACAACAACAATAACAACAACAATTTACAAGTTCTGGGAGGAAAAATATGATCAATATTAATAATAATAATAATGATAAACTTTATTTTATATAGTGCCTTTAAAGGTGGCTCCTCAAAGCGCTTTACAGGATAACAACCGATGAAACAACATTGGTTGGGGGTTGAAAATACCTGTGAAACCGGTTTGTTCACAATGTACTGTAGACACAGAGTGTTACACCGACGCATTAGCATGTTAAAGCGATTTCATTGAGGAGCCAGGTGCGATAATTGTTTTGTTCCTTGATACAGTATCTGATCTGCAAGGCCATTTGGCTGCAGCGAATGTGAATTCTGTCTGGCATTACCAGATTGTGAAAAAATAAAAGTATTTTAATCAAGATTCCCTTATAAAATTAACGTGAAACAAAACAAAAACTAAAAATAAGATACAATCTACAGACATTCACAACATAAACATATCTTAAAACATTTACATATATTGTTAAATTATTACTTTAGATATATTGTTACGACCCCAAGTGTCTAGGGGTAAAGGGGTGTAACATTTAGGATAATTCTTTTGGAAGCAAGGGGGTTTTGGTGAGGGACTAGGAAGCGTGATAAGAAGGGTAAGGAACTAGAGTGGTGCCAAAGGAAAGAAAATAACAAACAAAAATGGAGCTGGCTAGGACAGTGAGGGAAAGCTAATCTGACTACAAAAGAAAACCCGAAACACACGGTCTTCGGCGTCTTCAACACCCTAGCTAACCTGCACTGACTACCCAAAACCATACAAGACAAATGGCACTCACCCGTACTAAACTAGTGTACTAATAAAAAATCAACTATGTGTGTAAGTGTACCCAACAACCTAAACTAACCTTATATACAAAAGTTCACACAAAAACACAAGTGAACCAGAAAGACAAATAAGGGAAAACAAGAGTAATAAACAGGAGCAGGGTACAAAAGAACACAAAAGTTGAACATGACAAAACAAGGATGAACACACAAACAAACGAAAGTACAAAGAAACTAACAAAAAACCAACAAAACAACAAAGCCGAAGCTATACGAAAATACACACACACAAAGCAAAACAAACCAACAAACGAAGCCGAAGCAATAACCAAAAGCGAAGCAAAGCGAAGCGATAACTAAACGGGACCAAAGTCAAACGAAAGGCCTCCTCTTCCTGAAAACCTCCATGTTATATACTGAATAAGATGTGTTCTGATTGGCTGAGAGCTAATTGATGATGACATAAACTGAAAGTGTGGTGTAATGGTGGGTCAATGGGGAAGGGAGAACAATCAAGGGTCCGCAGTGTGGACATAACAGAAAAACACACACAGAACACACACTGGGACGTAACATATATACTTTAGGTTACTGAAACAGCCAGTTAATAAAATCATTGCAATTTTGTTCTTGTTTGGAGGTGGGGATATTCTGACAATTTGTCAAAGTGCAATGAAACAATAATTACGCTGGGTGAACGTTCCGAGGTCAAATTCTTCCGCGACAGGGGTACCTTTAAAGCGCAGACGATGGCACCGAAAATTTTTGGCGCGCCCTCTCTTTAAAGCCCTGGCCAAATACGAAGACAGTGCGTACAGTTATAATTCAAACTGAATTAAAAACTACTCCCGCAGAGAGAGAGACATACAGTACGAACGTGTTATTTTGAAATATAAAAAATTTCAATATACTTTAGGAGAAATTGAGTATCGGTGTGTATTTTTTCTTTAAAATACCAATAACAGCAACATACAGTTTACATAATATGTTTATGTTCCTAAATTAATATCGTTTATGACCTTTATGACCTTCGTTATGCTCCTCTGCGTTTTATGTTTAGCTACTAAAATTTCCCTTTAGTGGTAAAATTCCATATAAATATTCAATACTAAGCAGATTAAAATGTGCACAGTAAAGAGATTAAATGATTAAATCTTTTCACTAACGACCAATACACCACATTATCTTCCGTGTCGCATTAACATTGGAATGTTTTTTTTTACAAGTGTCAAAAGAAGCGATACACAACCTGTCTCCTCTATAACTCTTCAGTTTACAGAGAAATTCCGCCAGAGCCTCACAACATTGTCCAATAATACTCTTTTCGCGTCTAATTTTTAGTTAAGCAGGATTTGAGCTACAGACCATAACAGACCAAAAAACAGAATCCACCTGCGATTCGGGTGTTAAAAAAACGTGTTTACAAAGAAAGTGAAATACAGTAATACGACCAGCTATATAGATACATAGATTTAGAAATTTAGATCCTTACATTAATATCATGATGAATTTATTTAGATACGTGCTTACATATTCTCGATTATAAAACAGATAATTCCGGTCCTGGAATCTGACTGGCTGACACCCTTCTGAAGCGGTACCATAATCTCTGGTATACGGACGCCCCTGAAATTTGACTTGTTACTGTGTGATAAATTGTAAAGACGTAGATAAAAAAGTTTGGATTCTCATGTATCTGGTACAAGTATCTTTTAAAACAGTCTTTGTTGTGCTCTTGAGGATCCTTGTGATATTTTGAGCTCTGGTTGAATGATAAGTGTCGTTGTTTAAATAATTTTCGTTGTTAGAAATTTTGAAATGCTCTGTTAAAAGCAAGGGAGTTTTTATGTCTGTTATACTAAAAGAAAATGCCCGACGAACTAGGGATTGGACAGTTTTTCAGTGCTTGTACAATCGATGGAAATGTTCAAATAAATGTGCTAAAGAAATAAACAAAAAAAGTAATTTATTCCTTTATCATATTGGCTAGCTAATGTCCCGTCCTTGTTAGTTAGATCAACGAAATGCTGTGTTGTTACTTTTTGTCGATGAAAAAATAAAGTCTTTTCATTTAAAATGACGGTTACAAATAATGTAGACCAGCGTAATACTTTGAGTTTACAGCTTGTCCAAGGTCATTCATTATTAATAATATGAGTAATATCTTCGGTAAAGGCTTTGATGCATAAAATATTTCTGCATAATTAAAATATTTATGATAAAGGTAGGTTGTGTACTTTTGCCCAACTGAGCAATCTTGCTTTCATAAAATATACCAACTTTTTAATGACTGATGATTAACATGCTGTAATACACAGTTTAAATTTAAAAGCTCAAATGCTGTACATGAGAGGTTAAGTTTTATTGGCTCCTCCTGGTGGTTTTACAAGGTGATTCCGGATACTTTCTGGTATGACATCAAATGACGCGATACACCGCGTGATACTGCGTGATACTGCGTTTTGATGCGACACGCCCACCGGGGTATACTGCGAAATACCCCACCCATTTTGAATGGCTGCATCTGTACACTAATATTATGTCAATACTGAATATAATATTTTTTTCTCAATTCTGCTGCTCTGGAGTTTACTCTCAACAAACAACAAAACAAAAATCCTATCAAGATCTTATTGTAATGCTTTCTGCATTTCTGTTTTTTTAACAAAATCAATTAAGTCATTGTTACTCCTGATATAGTCCTGAGGAAGAACTTTAAAGAAAAGAATAGCTTTTAATTCAATGATTGCAAATGTTGTCTGCTTTGTATTCCATAGCAAAATTAAACTATCTGCTACACAAGGCTTATTTAAATTCCCTTCTAATTCTAGTTTTCTAGAAAAGCTGAAAGGCATGGCATTTTTTTCATGACAAAACAGTGTCGGTCTTGCTCACAAATATTTACAACATAATTTTTGTTCTTTACATTTCCCATTTTTTTTACTTAAACTTTTACCTCCACTGGGCTGTACACTAGCATTACCCTTTAGACTACTGGAATTTGCGTAATGTTTATTCTTTTTTACAGTTAGTATAGATTTTCCAGTGAAATAAAGGAGTAAAAAGGAAGGACAGGTTGAAAAGTAATTGTTTTAAATACCTGGTTATTCTAAACAGAAAATACTATAGAGCTTCCAAATGATGCCTGAAACTGCTATTGTAGTGCAGGGCTATTAGGGTATTTTGGTGTTCTAATCTCCAAAAAGATGTTTAGTTATTTCTGCTTCATTGTTCATTTTAAATCATGTGTGAAAAACAAAGATCGTTTACAGTTTTCTTTCAGATCCACAAATAAGAACATAGTTACCTGAAATTCCAAAATCAAAGATTGCTAAATTCACTGTCATCAGTTCAGGAGGTCTTAACTTGGTCTTCCGTTTGAAAGTCATGAAAATGACATAGCCATTTCCTATGGTTGACATAATCCCTAAAAAATATAATGGGAAAAAAAGTTGTGGTTTGAAAAGTTGGATTTAACAATACTTCCACTCCAACAACAGATTTAAAAAATGTATGTTAAGAATTAAATGATTAATATATGTTATTGTCACATTATCATTTAAAGCAGCAGGCAACATACAAAATCTATAATTCATGAGCATTAAAAAAACACTAAACAAAATTTTTATTAAATTAGTTACAAATGCTTTATTTATGCACTTTCTTGATGAACACCAGTGGTCCTTTTCCTTTTGCCAAATCCTTTGCAAAAACATAATGATTCACCTTTAAAAACATGATAGTTACATGATTCCATATAGTTAGGCCATAGGTGACTAGGAAGTGTCTCTAGGAATCTAGATAAAGAGTGTAACACCTGGCAGTGTAAACATTTTCAGCTTCGAGGCAAAGGGAATATTTGCTGAGATGTAGGGGGCCCAGATGAATGATAAATGATCAAAGCAATCGTAAAGTTTACTTTGGTTTACTTAATTAAGCACTAGGTAAATGATAATGTGTCAATCAACAATTCAGGAAGACACCACATAAGAAGATGAAGGACAGGGGCAGATAAGACCACAAAAGAAAGATCCAAGGTAAGAGTTCCTTGTTAGAGATCACCCAGGAAGCCAAGAGAGAGAAAGAGTCTTTATTATCTCCATGGGGTGAGGGGAACAAGTTGTTTTACAGCAGCAGTGTTGATGTACAGATGGACAGAAGAAAAAAAAAACTCAGACAGGAACAACAATATACATATAAATCAAGTAAGTAACGATATGGCTACAGATATGAGTGAGAACTTAAATCTCATTCATATTTGGAGTTGGGAACCTGTGTTCTGATGGGAGTAACTGGAAATTATTCAACAAGGGGAGTGAAGGATCGTCACAGATGGATTTTGCTTTTCGCAAAATACCTCTATGATAGATGGAGGAGAGGGCAGGAAGATCAACACTAATGACCTTCTTACATGTTTGACCAGACTAAAGGTAAGTATCTGAACTTTGTTAAGAAAGCTGGCTATTCTGTAGTTTTTAGGTAACTAATTTCCTGAGTGAAAAATCCGTCTTCTGGTTTGTGGGAGCATTTTAGAATAGGGAGATAGGTTCTCATTCATTTGGTAGCATCTAGGTTTATAGAGACAGATATTTAAACGCATGGTCTATTATACATAGTTGAGAAGGTATCTTATCTCTTCTTTTAGCCTCTGTAGGCATTATTTAACAGTTGAATACTTGGTAACAGTCTGGGATTTTCTGGTTGGTTAGCATGTTAGGCCTCTAGGATGCCTTATTGTAAATTTGTATAAAGGTTACTTGTGTGTTGTGTATAATTTAGTGTGTGTATTGTCATTGTTAATCAACATATGTTTAACCAAGTGTGCCTGAATTATTAATCTTTTAATCAAAACTGTGCCAGATGACAAAGAAATCCTGTGCTCACTAATCATACCAACTGCTCGGTTATTTGCATGGCAGAAATCTATACAAGTTGGGGGTCATTATTATTTATTTTACTCCTTTATTAATTCGCTCAATAATTTTTTTCTTCATTTTTGTATGTCCCATTTGTAACAATATAAATATGCTAGGATTTTTTTCTGGACTGTTTACTGTGTACAGTACATAGCAGTATTAAAAATGTCACTTTATCAATTTTCAGTATTCTAGAAAGAACAGATATGCTTTTAAATTGAAATATTATTATCAATGCAATACTGATTTTCTAGATAAAACTCAATGAGAAATTCAACGTTCTTTAACATTATCCATGTATTAGCAACATTTAATTGTTACATATTAAATATAGCTTACTTTGAGGTAGTCATGAGAAGATACATCAAAAATGTGTTAAATTAAATGAGTCTTTACATATTTTGGTAAGTCTAATGTCTGCGTAATTTTTAACATAACAGCTTCTCTGTTTGCTGGGAAAATGATACACAAATAAACATTGTCTTTACACTCTTCCATAAAAAAGAGTGTCATTTAGTGGAGTCATTTAATTATTTTTATCCACCAATTATTATTTTTTTTATTTTTGTTGGTGTTTCTTTATTGTGTTAATCAATACTGTAGAATTATTTTTCAAAAATGAAAGACCAAGAAAAGGATTAAGACATTATATACAGATGCAGCCATTCAAAATACGTGGTAAAACCCCATACTGCATAAAATTATCTGCAGAATAGCGCGGAATACCGCAGTATGTGATTGGTTGGCCAAAATGACCGAAAGGTGGCACTTGTGGTGCATTGGTTGTTAGTGAAACGATTGCTTTATTTAATCTCTTTACTGTGCATGTTTAAGTCCGCTTAATATTAAATATTAATATGGAATTTTAAAACTAAAGGGAAATTTTGGTAGCTGGGCATAAAAAGAAGAGGAGCATAACGTCCCTGAAAATTATAAACTATATTAATTTAGGGATATAAATATATTATCAAACTGTATATGGCTGGAAGTGGTAGATTAAATAAAAAATACACAACAGTATTCCACTTTCTTCATAAACATTTTAAGCATCAAAGTCTTTCATTCAGTTACTTACTGTGGTTATTTTGGAAAAGTTTTTACATGCTCATTCTGACTATATTAAGTTTATATAATTTATAAAAAGTTATAATGTTTTAACCTTTTCTATGAATACCCGCTCTCATTATAGCAGTAAAAAAAAGCATTTGTTTTAGAATTTGATTGATAGGGAATATATAATATGGAATCACATATCTAAAGAAATTAATAACTATTTAAGGATTTATTTATGTCCATATAGCTCAAAGTATTACTGTAGTCCACTTTCTTTGTAAACATCTGCATCAACCCGACTCATTCACTCGTGATTACTTGAAAATATTTTGCCTGCCCTTTTCAGCTGTAGCTTAAGTTGTTAAGCGGCACGTTGGTGTAATGGCTTTGGCATGTTTGGAGTTTTCCCTTAACATATAAACATTTCTTTGAAAAACTAAAATAGTAAATATTACGGACGCTATATTGAATTTTTTGGTATTTTTTAATTTCACAATATATTTGAAGTTAAGTGATGTATTAATAACACTAATAATTTCAAATGGCTTGTATTTTAAAATTGAATTTTGTTCGGGGTGATTTGTCACTGTTTTCACAACTTACAATTTATTAAACATCTATTTTTTGAGATAGGGTGTTCCAGACCTCTGTTTAATTTCTGAAACTCCCTCTTTATTTTCCTGTTTTCACACAGATAAGAATAAACTACAGATATCTTTTCACAGACAGAAAGATGTTCTGTGCTCAATAGCTCTTTTACCACAGTACTCATTATGTTACATTTTTAAGCATCAGTCGAAACATTCTGAAGTCTGTCAAAATTATAAAAAATGTTACCAAATAGTATAGGTGAAACTGTTACCTGTCCTGGATAAAGCGGTTAGAAAATATGTGGATTTATACTTGTAAAAACGTTCCAATTATTAATGCGATACGGAAGATATTATTAATAATACTGTAAATGACCTAGGACAATCTGTAAGTTGAAGATTTATAGAGGAGGCATGTTGAGTTTTTTCCTTTCAGCTTGGAATTAACTTTCACCTATTAGGCAAGGAGTGTTACACCCCGTTGTATTTGTTATGTAGAATAGACAGTTCTGCCTGATGGATGGGAATGAATTTTCAGCAGCATGCTCTGTTAGCATTGATGCTCTTTAGCATTAGGCAACCAGCAATCAAATTTCCTGTTTTTTCTTAACACTCGTTTCTCCATGCTTTTAAAACTTGAACAAAGACATGCCACATTCATACAGCACGATGGTGTATAGTTTTAAAGCCAATACAGTATAGCTTGTGGGAAATATATTAATTTGTCCTGCATCAAAGTTTAACTCATTCAGAGCGTCCTGCATTACAAACTGAGCATTTCATTGTCAATTGCAACAGTATCAACAGCAATGTAGTTAAAAGGAATATGTCAAAATTTTTCCAAAATAATCACAAGTGAAAAAGTTGAGGGATTCGATAACAGAGAAATCATAACAATAACCCCAAGATGTTTCATGCTAATCATGCAATCCAACTGAAAGAAGGGGACTTAAATCAACATGGAAAGACTAAATATTTTCATTGACAAAAAATAACGTCATACTATCTCATTTAATCTGATTGTTTTGTTGCTGTGCAGACTGTTAAACAAGAGGAAAAGAGCATCTCTTTCTTCAAAGCATTTCGTTTATCCGATCACGTATTCGTTTCCAATCATACAAAGTAAGTTTTGAGAATCTCTGATTCACCATGCCTATGTTTTCCCGGAGACTGCAAGGCAAGGCCCTTTTGCCTCTAGCCAGATGTGGTCCATCCCCAGTAAATTTCAAAAATCACAAAATTACAAAACAGAACGGCAGTGTAACGTTCGGCTCTGGCTTTTACCATCTGTGCCGATGCACTGCACAAACAATCTCTCATCCTTCTCTTGACTGATGGGCAAAAGTTGGATATCTGGGAGAACTGTATGTGGCATTGGCATCTGTGAATTCTGTTGTGGCACAAAGCCTTCAAACCACAGGCATTTTAAAGATTGCAATTATTGAAAATGCTCACAGCTTTTATTTAAACAATATCGAGTACCTGATTGCATTTTTAGAAACCCTAATTTGAATAAAGCGGGTCCCATGTGTAAGCGAGCTCATAACGCGAGAAGGCATTAGGCTACATTTTTATGCATCAGTTGAAACATTCAGAAGTTTCTCTAAAACAAACATATAACATAATATTGTAAGGCACGATGGGCAACTGATTCTTTCAATTTTAAAGAAAATAAGAAACAATTACGTGTGCTTGCCTAAATTAGACATTGCCTGACTTTAAATAGATAGGTTTAGATAGTTAAAAACACTTTTTATGCATGAAGAATGGGTGATTTTCTTCTGCGCGCTCAGCTTAGAGTCTTTAGAGTTTTTTACTTTATAATTAAACATTTTAAACACTTTAATTTTGTAACACAACAACGCATTCTGTACAGAAATAAAATCACGTTTTATACAGGTGTTAAGCAGATCAGCAGGTTGCTGACAAAATAGTGCACCGCCCACAAACCGTTTTACAGCTTCTATTTTTTTTTCATTTAGAAAAGTTTCATCTATACAAATACCACAGACTATTATCGATTGTTTTTTCTGAATGTCACACTTAGTTCAATTTTTATATTTACATCTAAAAAAGAAAGTCAGGTGTTAGCATAAGCTATTAGTAATCAATAATATTAAAATTCTCAATGTAATAATCTGTTGCATTTATTCCACATCTTGTAAAAACATTTATCAGAATAAATTATGAATATCAGAAAATAAGTAAAATACAAACTTATAAAGTAAAAAACTGAAGGTAAAATATAATTTGAAATTAAGACAGGATACAATTTTTTCTGTCTCTTCCTACTCTCTCTCACCTGCTTTGATTCGGAAACGGAATGATTAAAAATGAGAGGGAATGTTTTCGTGCCAGCCAGCGCATTATCATCTCGCACCAGAGGGAAGGGAAAAAAGCTGGTAGTGCTTGTGTCATTTATTTTGGTCTCCATCACTGTGCCCAGTGATATAATTTTTATATAAACAAGATCTACTACCTGGTTCAATTTTCAAAAACCTTATTTTGAATAAAGTGAGTGAATAAACTGAGTTCATAAACCTGATCACATACTGTAAAGTTTTCAGTGATTTGTTTGTGTATATTCCAATCACAGCGGGGGCAGGATGTGTGGGGAAAGGTTTAGGCTGCAACTGAATTGGGGCTCTGTATTCTTCACACCTGAAACCTTGTTTTCTCTGAAAGCGTTTTCTTCCCTCTTTAACTGATCTTTTGCAGCCTACCCATGCTGACACAGCTCCCTACGTGAATTCTAGTTCTTGACTGAGAAGGCTTTAGAGAACTTTAAAGCAGTTGTAAATATGAGGTTTTTATTAATTTTTTACTTAAGCGTATGGAGGAGTGTCAGAGCCCCCCCACGGATAGACTGATAAAGCAATAGGGAAGTGTTAAATATCCAGTGATTGCAAAGGGTGCGACTGTAGCAGCCACAAATAAAAAATAAACTTTGTTTTTCTCCTGATGGTAATTGTCACGTTTCACTTCCTTGCGTAACAATCATAACGTTCTCATCAGGTTTGATTTGTTTTTTTCGAAACCGTGATCTTGACATGCAGGTGTGAAGTAGAGTTAACAGTTTCAGATTTAAAAGGTTATTAATAATATATTCCGTATCGCATTAACATTGGTATGTTCTTACAAGTGTAATAGAGGCGATACACAACTTGTCTCGTCTATAACTTCAGTTTACAGAGAAATTCTGCCAGAGCCACACAACATTGTCTAATAATACTCTTCTTGTGTCTAATTTCCAGGGAATAACCCTGTTACAAAAGGGAACAGGGCATCGGTCCTTGACTATGGTTAAACAGTGCATACAATGTCTGGTGTAGTTTAAGCATTCACCTTTCTGTAATCTGTACAGAACCAAGACCTCTCATCAATGTTTGGTACTAATAAACAGGGGGGCTTCACGAACTTCCTTCTTTGAACTCAACTGCGCCCCAGTAAATAATGTACAGTTTATCACCTTCTGCAATGCTTCTAGTTTAGCAGGATTTGTGCAGCAAGCACATTGTTAAATGGGGATGACATTACCCACGTCTATATCACTGTACGACACAGGTTTGAGTCGGAGTGTCTGTTAATAAAACTGCATGATTTCTTTTTCTGTTTCAGCTAAATTATGGCAAAATAGAGCCAAATCTGTCAGAATCTCGGAGTTTAATAAGCAAGAGCGTATTCTTGTTCACATAACAAGAACATTGGCATCTGGACAGTGTACATTAGTAAACAACAGAGAGAGTGACTGGCTCAATTGAAGGTGTAACCCGTCTGTCTTCACTGTTATGGTACGGTTTCAACATATGGATAAGCTGCTTACTGGCGATTGTAAAAATAACCAATTTTCTCTCCTTTGTTTAACTGAAAGAATTCCACAAAGAAATCCTTAATCACAAAACCATCACTTAATTTATCCAGATACACAAATTCACACCAGAACCAACAGCAAGCTATAATAGTGGTCTATTTTTATGTATTTACTATATAAGAAACAAACTGAAAGTTGATATGGCCAGCAGCCATATCACTCTGCAACTCACAACTGGCAACTCACTGAAGCCAAGCAGGTGTGAACCTGGTCAGTACCTGGATGAGAGACCTCCTGGGAAAAACTAAGGTTGCTGGTGAAAGAGGTGTTAGTGGGGCCAGCAGGGGCCAGCAGGGACACTATACTGCAGTGGTTCTCAAACTGTGGTACGCGTACCGGGAGTGGTACGCGGAGTGCCGCTAGGTGGTACGCCAAATGACCCTGGAACTGTGTCGTGTGCGCTGAAAAATTGGGATGGGTTTTCATATTTTGTATTTTAATACGTGTCGAATACGCAGCCTACGTACTACGATACAGTGCGCGCTAATACTTCAGTGAACACAAGAGATACTCTGTAATTCTATACCACTCTATAGGAATGTGTGCTACGGACGCAAGTGACCAATTGTATTTAAAAAAGCTACTGTATCTCCAGCAAATAGGGAGGAAGGAGAATGTGCGTGATTTTGGAACAATGCCAACGTTGTAAACACAGGAATGCATAGAAATACGTGCTACGAACGCTGGTAAGCTTGTGAGCACAGGAAAGCGTGATAGATAACAGAAAAATATTTAAGAACAGTTCTAAGTTAATTTGAGAAAAATACACCTAGCATCTCTGTGTTTCGCTCCCATGCGCATGAAATTAAAACTTTAAATAAATACGGAAATAAAAACGGAAACGCGGAAAAATGCAAGCTTGCGGATTGCTAAAGCAGGTAAGCCCCACACTATTTGTGAAGAACTTTGTTTACCGTTGGCAAAAGAGCTGACACGTATAATGTGTGGAGAAAAAGCTGCTAAACAGCTCGACCTGCTGCCCCCCCGAAAGACACAGTCATTCATAGAATTATTGAAATGAAGGATGATATCAAAAGTATGCTGATAGAGCGCGTTAAGATGAGCAGATGTTTTTCACTGCAATTAGATGAGTCTGTAGTCGATTTGGCCAATTTGCTCGTTTACATTAGATACGGGTTTGAGGGTACGTCCCATGAGGACTTTCTGTTCTGTAAGCCGCTACCCACAGGAACTACAGGAGAGCACATATTTCAGCTTCTGGATGAATTTATCGAAGAGAATGGCATCGACTGGATAAAATGTGTTGGAGTTTGTACAGACGGTGCTAGAGTGATGACAAGCCGACATAACGGTGTAGTTGCACGAATTAGAGAGGTTGCACCAGAAATGAATGGATGCATTGCAACATCCGCGAGACCTTTGCCGTCAAGAAAATGCCTGACGATTTAAAATGTTAGACTCTGTTGTGAATTGTATCAAGGCTCGAAAAAGTAATTCACATCTGCTTTGCTCGACTAAACAGTCTCACCCCTCTCACTGAAATGGTGCATTTTTATTAGTTGTTGTTACTGTTTTTTTTCTGTAAAACACTTTGAGAAGCCACCTTTAAAGGCACTATATCAAATAAAGTTTGTTATTATAATAATATTTATTATATGTATGTGTGAGTGTGTGTGCACGCGCGCTCATGTTGGGCATTGAGAATTTCTGGGGTTCCTATGAGATGATGACTTGTAGGTGGTACTTGGATGCTTTGGTTGGATCAGGGGTGGTACTTGGTCCAAAAAGTTTGAGAACCACTGCTATACTGTAAACAGGCGCCTCCTTCGGATGAGACATAAAACAGAGGTCCTGACTCTCTGTGGTCATTAAAAATCCCAGGGCGTTTCTCAAAAAGAGTAGGGGTGTAACCCCAGCGTCCTGGCCAAATTTCCTATTTTATTCCTATTACATGGCCTCCTAATAATCCCCATCTATGAATTGCCTTCATTACTCTGCTCTCATCCCCACTGATAGCTGATGTGTGGTGAGCGTTCTGGCACACTATGGCTGCTGTCACATCATCCAGGTGGATGCTGCACATTGGTGGTGGTGGAGGGGAGTCCCCATTACCTGTAAAGCGCTTTGAGTGGAGTGTCCAGAAAAGCACTATATAAGTGTAAGTAATTATTAATGCTCTGATCGCGCTTTGAACCATTGGGTGCAGCGCGCTACATTACAGTGCTTTGTCTATTACCACTACAAGGACAATAACATTTTTTTTTAAAAGAAACTGATGTCAAAATGTTTCTGAAATGTCCCCATGTGATATTTTAGCTGCTTAGTTACACGATTCCATATTTATATAACTATCAAGTGGTATTAAAAAATACAAAATTTTTTACAATTACAGCAAGTGGTGTTCTTACTACGTATTCTTAGAAAAGGATAAAACTTTATAACTTTTTATGAAGTACAGTATAAGTATATAAATTTTATAATATTAGAACAAGCACGTTGAAACTGTAACCAAACCCACTGTAAGTTACCAAGCTAAAGACTTTGATGCATAAAATATTTATGAAAAGGGTAGAATACTGTTAGGTACGTTTTCATATTTAGCTATCACAACCATCTACTTTGCGTACATTAGATTACTGTATGTACAGTATAACATTACAGTACTGTTTTTGTTTTCTGCTACCAAAATTTACCTTTGGATTTTCTCTATGTGAATGTAAAGCTGAAAAAGGCACATTACATTCACACGCTACAGCATAATAACAGTTTAAAATTAATAAAAGTCTAAACAGTGTACAGCTTAAATTCTATAATTAGAAAAGACTGTCCCTCAGCATATACCGGGATTCAAAACCAGGTGTTTTCCGGTAACAGCACAAAAGCTCCACACGGGACGCACAGCTGCTCAACCACAAACTACTGCAGTATCCTTCACGCATTCTGAATGGCTGAATCTGTACAGTATGTATAATAGATAAACTTCATTCCTCCATTTAATTTAAGTTACTTTAAATAATAATATAAAACATATAAGGTACTCTATAGCTCAAACAGGTATCAACCCATACAAGTTTCAAGATGTTTAAAGTTTTACACATATTTTATGTGGTAGATTTAAAGAAATTGTTAAATGTTGAATAAAAACTCAGAGCCTACAGTGGCTACTAATTATACTTTCAAGAACGTTACTGTTAAAAGAATTACTATAAATACACTTATAATAAAAAGGTACCTCTAAGGTTGAGGTAAAGACAGCTAATGTAAAACATGTTGCTAAGGGAGATGGAAAATATTCAACGTATTGTTTGAATTTTGTTTTATCAAACAAAGAAGAAATCATGGCAGGTGATTTCTCTGAAAAAGAATGTGGATTTTTTTTGTATGATGATACAATTCCATTCCTTTCTGGCAGAAAAGCTGTCTATAGAGGTTGGAACTATATTCAGTCTATATATATATCAAAGTCTACAATGGCTTCCTCACTGAATTTTAAGAACTGTCTCAACACAATGTGCAAGTGTATTGTTTTTTATAATGTTACTGGTCAGCAATATAATGTAATAACGCCACTCATATTATGCCATATTATGTATAGATCCATAGGTAATAACTGGCCGGTTAAAATCTTAACGTGAACACTGAATCTAGAAAAGAGAGGGTGTCTGAAATCCTCTTACTTCAAATACAGTGTTGTAAATTTTGAACAGTATCATTTGTTTTTTCACTGATGCAATTGTTATTTTAAATCTTTCAGATTTATTGTTTTGAGAAAATTGCTTTTTTGTATTACCTGGGCAGGCAAGGTTCTAACAAATAATTCAGCAAAAAACTAAAGGAAATAGTGCAAGTTTACATCAATGTTCAAATGTTAAAATGCTTTGTTATTACTTTGCCTGGAATATTAATAGACAAATGCACAAGAAACACCACTTATATTTTACATAAACTAAAACTTCCAAAAATAATTACAAAATTAAATCTTAACAGTATTATTCTTCATTTATCAAATGTGACCAAATGTCAAAATATAAAATTAATTTGTAAGGCATATCAACATAAAATAATCAGCAAAAGTGCACGTCCATCCATGCGAATTACTCACACAATGTGCATATGCTCTAGCTCTTACGCTTGTCCTTTGCTAAAAGTTTGCAAGAGACAATTTCTGGTATTGTGCCTGATTATGTCAGCTGAATTTCCTGATTCATAAACAAAGCAGTTCATTTGCTTCTGAAAAAAAAACCATGAATGATCTCTTTCATTCAGAGTTTATCATATGATGAGCATTACAAAGGCATACAAATTGTGGACTTTTGCACTCTTTGAAATTAGAATTTTTTCAGCAGCAGTGAAAAACATATTTTACAAAAAACATCAGTGTCCACCATCTATATTTATATTTGATCAAATACATAATGTGAACTTATTTTGTAAGTAAAATGCTTTATGTCCAAGGTTTGCAAATTCTGTTCTGTCCTCCTTATCTTGTTTCTCTTCCTCTGACCCTCTAGAGGACAAAATACAGTTACTTGACTGTGCTCTTTTATCTACCCTCGACACCTTTGCTCCTTTAAAAACTCGAACCATCTCCTTCTCTCACCCTGCCCCCTGGTACAATGACCATCTGCGATCCATGAAGGCAGCCTCTCGCAAACTTGAGCGTAGGTGGCGTCTTTCTGGCCTAAATGTACATTATCAGGCTTGGAGAGATTACTTATCTGAATATAAGGTTACTATAGAGTCTGCTAGATCCACCTACTTCTCTCACATCATTGAAAATCACCAAAACAACCCCAGACATCTTTTCTCCACCATCAACAGACTGCTCAAGCCAAACTGCCACACCACATAACCTGCCTCATCACAACTTTGCAACACATTCTTAGATTTCATTAGTTCTAAGATTGACAACATCCGGCATCACATTCTCTCCACTACGCATATCATTTCCATACCTCCTCCCTCCTCATCCAACTTCTCTGGTTCCCTTCTCTCCAGCTTCTCTCTTCTTGACTCAGCATTCCTCAATAAACAAGTTACACACATGAAACCCACCACATCTATTTTAGATCCCATTCCCACCACCTTATTTCAGTCCTGTATCTCTTTTCTCTGTCCCATTGTCCTCAATATTATACATGAATCCATGAGCACTGGCATTGTACCAACGGTCCTCAAAACTGCTGCCATTTCCCCTGTGCCAAAAAGTCCTAACATTTTTAACAATTTTTGCTCAAACTTACCCTTTCTTGCTAAAATTCTAGAATGTGCTGTCACACTTCAGTTACATAACCACCTCATGACAAACAACGTTTTCGAACCCCTCCAATCTGGCTTCCATCAGCTTCACAGCACAGAAACTGCCCTGGTCAAAGTCACTAACAATCTTCTAATAGCTTCTGTTTCTGGTTCTCTCTCTATACTCATTCTTCTTGATCTCAGTGCTGCTTTTGACACTGTTGACCATAACATCTTACTTTCTCATCTTGAGACTGTGTTTGGAGTTTCTGACACTGCTCTCAAATGGTTCAGATCTTACTTCACTGATCGCTGTCACTTTGTCTCTCTCAATGAGTACAAGTCTGAAATTGGTCTTGTTAAGTCTGGTGTTCCTCAGGGCTCAATACTTGGCCCCTTGCTCTTCAGCATTTACATGTGTCCACTTGGTCAGCTTTTAAGATCACATGGCCTCAGCTTTCATTTTTACGCTGACGATACTCAAATATACATCCATACCAAACTTGACACTGATTTGGCTGTCTCTATTCTATCTAATTGCATCTCTGACATACAAATTTGGATGACTCAAAACTTCCTTCATCTTAACTGCGACAAGACTGAAGTCATGCTTATTGGCACCCCTATCAACTTCGTAAAGCCAGTCCTGTAACCCTACCTGTAGATGGTTCCGTACTTGAGCTTCAATCAAAATTGAAAAACCCTGGGGTTATATTCGATTCTGGCTTAACATTTGACTCACATGTGCAGCATACTGTCAAAACATTTTTTTTTTCACCTCAGAAATATCGCTAGACTACGCCCTATGCTATCACTAACTGTGGCTGAAAAGCTGATCAACACATTTGTGTTCTCTTGAATTGACTACTGTAATGCTCTACTCGCTGGGGTATCTAAATCTACTCTGAACAAACTGCAGTATGTCCAAAATTCAGCAGCCAAAATCCTGACCAGGTCTAGTGCAAGTGTTCACATTACTCCTATCCTGGAGTCCTTGCACTGGCTTCCGGTCAAATTCCGTGTAGACTTTAAAATCCTCATGCTCACCTATAAGGCTCTGCATGGCTTGGCACCTTAGTACCTGTCTGAACCATTATCGCCCTACTCCCCACCTCGCAACCTTCGCACTTCTAATTCTGCTCTCCTTACTGTCCCCCAAGCCCGTCTACATTGTATGGGTGACAGGGCCTTCTCCTATTATGCCCCCACACTCTGGAACTCTCTCCCCAAGGATATCAGAGTCACCTTCTCTAAACTCCTTCAAATCCAGGCTCAAAACCCTCTTCTTCAGAAAAGCCTTTACTTAACTGGTTTCATTCTTCACCCTTCTGCTTTTCTTAGTACCACCATCCACGGTCTCCTCTTTATATTGTAATTGTATTTTATCTTGTGTATTGTTCTTATTTATTGTTGTTGTCATCCTGTAAAGCGTTTTGAGAAGCCACCTTTTAAAGCGCTATATAAAATAAAGATTTTTATTATTATTATTATTATTATTATGTTTCTATTTAATTTCAAATGTACACTTTTAAATAGAAACATTTAAAATTAATTGGGTTATAAGACACCAGTTTTGCTAGAAATCACGTCTTTACAATTTTAGAATTTATTTTGTGTAAGTGTATATTAAGGAGAACTCCTTTCAATAAACAAAATTGTAAGCAATACAAAATACTGAATATATGCAATAATGTATGAGGTTTTAAATTAATTTTTTGCCTGTTACTGATTTTTTTCAATTGCATCTGAATTGATCAAATATATATATACTGTATACAGTATATGGAATTTCTCTTCACGGTCCAGGCATACTAATAGGTTAACGACTTCTGGGAAAATTGGCTTCTGGTGTGAGTATGAGAGTGTTTGTGTCTGTCGTGTACCCTGCAATTGACTGCCAAGGGTATCCTGTCCAGGGTATACCCTGCCTTGTGCCCTCTGTTTACTGGGATAGGCTGTGACAACCCCAAATTCATCATGTATTGGATAAACTGATTAGAGAATGGATGGAACAGTTTTTTTATTGGTAGAACATTACAGTTCCCATGTTGTTTTGACCATGCTGTTTTAAGACCACTGATGTATATACCACTATTTAAAATATTTTGTTACTCATTAAATAAAGAACAAAATTTAATCAATAATCTCCACAGACTGCAAGGAAACTTTCTTGATTTGTTGACTTTTTAAATTTGTTTATGCAGTTATGCTGATATGTTCTACAAACTGTTTTTCACCCCTAAATTAAGCAACTCTCTCCAAAAATATATTTATTTTACAGCAAAAGTAACTGCTAATGAACTAATGTTTGAAATAGTACTGTATGTATAGTGTGATACTCCAGGATGCAGGTAGCTGTAGCAGGTATCTTAAAAAAGGTGGGTCTTGGTAATACAGATATACAAAAACAGTCTTAAAATAAAAAATAGTGCTAATTTATTTTTCCTCACAATTGTTTAGTGAGGAAAACTAAACAAAACCCAGCTCTTTTTTGAGCTCTAACTACACTTTTTCAATAACAGTCCCTTCTCTATAAAGTCAAGTAGCTAAACTGGTTACCATCATCAAAATAACCAACAATACTCTCAAGCAAAAATTCTCTTATTCTGTATTCAAATGTTCAATTTTTTTTTTAAACTCCCACTACATGGGCCCATCTGTTGGTATAGTAATTTGGTTGCTTGCTCACTTGGTTTCTAGGTCCTCTGGTGACAAACACTATAGTGAAATCTACTAGACACATTCAGAATTCTGGAAACCTCTACTTCCTGGTTTGTGAAATGTCACCTGACATCTTTGTTCAAGTGGAAACCTGTTCTATTTCAATACTAGCTACCGTGTTAAAATTAACTTTACACACACCTGAAGAAGGCTCCCCGGCTGAAACGTTGTGTTTTCTTTCTTCTTTCTTTCAGCATGGAATAAACCTATTATTTGTTCCTTTAAAATTAACTTTGACTTCATTGTGCCATAGAACAAATGTAATAATTTCCAGAGATCACATAATATCTCTTAAAAAGATACACTGCATTATAACAAAAGATAAACTAATAGCAGTTCTTATGGTATCCTAATAAATCCCTTTACTCAGGTAAAGGTACAAATTAGTTCAGGTGGGTAATTTAATCAGTTTAAATGTTTAACATTGTATCAAAATAACAAAAATAGTAATCTACATTACACTTTAGTTAAAAACAAACCTCATAGGAGTGTTGCAGAAAAAAATAGAAGGTATAATAGAATAAATCATATAAAGGTGGCAGTGGGAATCTCTCTTATTGCTGATTGGATGCATTTGATTATTAGATGACATCTGAGTGCTAGCTTACTCATTTGGTGTTTATGAACTGGCATGGATATATAGTATATATTACAGTACACATAACCTCCCAACAGGTTACATACAAGTAAGAAGGGAGTAGAGGGAAGCAGTCAACAAATCCAGGGACACAAAGATAGTTTTTTTTAATAGTTTTAAAAAAGACTGGCTTTTGGGAGTGAGATTATTTTTAAAAAGAGTTTTTCAGAAAATTCTCAGAGAGAGACTATGTTTTGAAGTCAGTAAGCAGCTTAGCTATTCAGCTGTGATTTAGCTACACTTTCATTCTGTTGTGGGTGTTGTGTTTTGGAGTGTATCCCTGCTCTGTGAATAAAGAACACTGATGTTTTTTGCCTTAAGGCTGTCAGCCATGTCACCCTGCAACTTACAGTTGGCAACCCACTGAAGCTATGCAGGTATGAGCCTGGTCAGTACCTGGATGGGGGACCTCCCGGGAAAAACTAAGGTTGCTGCTGGAAGAGGTGTTAGTGAGGCCAGCAGGGGGCGCTCACCCTGCAGTCCATGTGGGTCCTAATTCCCCAGTATAGTGACGGGGACACTATACTGTAAACAAGCGTCGTCTTTCGGATGAGATGTAAAACCGAGGTCC
The DNA here is from genome assembly GCF_055471065.1 of Atractosteus spatula. Classification (NCBI taxonomy): domain Eukaryota; kingdom Metazoa; phylum Chordata; class Actinopteri; order Semionotiformes; family Lepisosteidae; genus Atractosteus; species Atractosteus spatula. The sequence continues at coordinate 41,647,600 of NC_142707.1, read as the reverse complement.
TGACTCTCTATGGTCATTAAAAATCCCGGGTTGTTTCTCGAAAAGAGTAGGGGTGTAACCCCGGCATCCTGGCCAAATTTCCCATGCCTCCTAATAATCCCCCTCTATGAATTGGCTACATTACTTTGTTATCCTCCCCCCCCCCCACTCCGACGGCAGGTAAATAAATAAATATAACAGAAAGATTGGACATGTTTTGCTTAAGAATTCTAAAAATGTTATGCTGTAATCTTAATAGATTTGCACAAAGCAGAGTCATAATTTGTATTTATGTATAATAGTATTTAAATTACAGAAAACACAATGGTCACATGTATTCATAGTCCTGTAGTTAGTATTTTGTCATTTCTACTCTGGTATGGATTAGAGTTTTGGCAACTCTGTTTTGTCAAAATCAAGCCTCTTTTGGTGCTTTATCAATGGATATTGTAAGACAGACAGAGGTACATAAAATTAATGCAGGCAACACTGAATAGTAATTTTCAATGCTTTGTATCCTGATGAGTCCATTTTTTGTTGGAAATCTCCAAGTGTAGCATTGATCCCACTATATAAACAGCCTTAAATATCTTAATAATGGACACTACAGCGGGTAGTATTTATTATTAGACAGTAGATTCAGTGTTTTGTGGCTTCTTTTATAGTGATCCCCAAAGTTCTGAAGTCAAAGACATTTTCAAGCAATCCTCAGATAGTTCTCTAACCTTAATGAAACATGCTTTTACTGAATTTCTTCTGTTATGTGATTTAATACACTAGAAAAATAGAAAACCTTTAGAGACTATATCTTTCTTGATGATGATAATAATGATAATCAGACAGGTACTGAGGTGCCAATCCATCTAACACTGTATCAAAATCAGCTCTGAATCAAATATCACCTTCAAAGATTTTGACTGAAGCTTAAGTACAGTATCATCCACAGATAGGGTTACTGCATTGGCGTTACAAAGTTGATGGGGGTGCTGATAAGCATGACTTCAGCCTAGTCACAGTTTAGATGAAGGAAATTCATACAGTAAACATACAGTAATATGGTCAGAAGGAGCACGTAAAAACATTTCTGAAATAACCACATATAAGACTTTGATGCTTTAAATGTTTAGGGAGAGATGGAATACTGGTGAGTATTTTTTCTTTAAACTACCAATACCGGCAATATACAGTTTACATAATATGTTTATGTTCCTAAATTAATATCGTTTATGACCTTCAGATGTGTTATGTTCCTATTGTTTTTATACTCAGCTACTAAAATTTCCCTTTAGTTGTAAAATTCCATATAAATATTCAATACTAAGCGGATTAAAATGTGCACAGTAAAGAGATTAAATGATCAAATCTTTTCACTACCGACCAATGCACCATGAGTGCCCCTGTTGGTCATTTTGGCTAGCCAATCACGTACCGTGGTACAGCACGGTGGCTTGTGCGTAGCTGTGTGCAGTACAGGTATGTACCGCGAACTTTAAATGGCTGCATCTGTATATTATAATTAGAATCGAGAATAACAAAGCGGTATTAAAAATACCACTGAAACTATAGTAATGTGTCTGGTCATTATTAACAGTATTAATTTAATAATAATAATTTCAAGCTTCTTGTATCTCTTTCAGAGTCATTTTTTTCTTAAGTTTTCATAAGTTTTCATAAGCTACACTTATTAAAATACCTTTTTATGAGACAAATGGCATAGAGCCTGTAACCTACAGGTTTAAAGATTGCAATTTGTGAAAAATTTCACAGCTTCTATTTAAACAACATGTAGTACCCGGTAGCATTTTTAGAAACCTTAGTTTGAATAAAGTGGATCCCAGGTGCAAATGACTTCACAATGCGAGAAGGCATTATGCTATATTTTTTATGCATCAGTTGAAGCCTTCTGAACCAGGGTTGACTTTTTTCTGTCTCTCTCTACTCTCTCTCACCCGCTGCAATTCGGACACAGAATGGTTAAAAATGGGAACAAGTCAGACAGGCAGAGGGAAGGGAGAGGGGTGAAACTGTTACCTGTCCTGGATAAAGCGGTTAGAAAATAGGTGGATTTACACTTATGAAAAAAATAATTTTAATGCGACATTTTGAAGATATTATTCATAATAAATGACCTTGGACGGTCTGTAAACTGAAGATTCATAGAGGAGACACATTGCGTCTTTTCTTTCCAGCTTGGAATTAACTTTTACCTACTAGTATATTCCATTGCAGCTACTTTATGTAACACAGCTCCGTAGTTCTCACAAAGGCTAGGACTGTCAACACCCCGATGTGTAATGTTATGTAGAATAGACAGTTCTGGGGGATGGGAATTCATTTTCAGTAGCATGCACTGTTGTCATTGTTGCTGTTTAACATAAGGCAGCCAGCAATCAAATGTCCTGTTTTTTCTAAACACTCATTTTTCCATACTGTAGTTTTAAAACTAAAAAAAAAAATACCATCTTGCAATTTAAAAAAAACTTATTTTGAATTAATCGAATCCCAGGTGTGAGTTCATAATGCCAGAATTGCGTACTATCCCTACGTCTGCGAAACACCTGATCATCTACTATAAAGGTTTTAGTGCTGTGTTTGTGTATATTCCAATCGCAGCGGGGGCAGGGTGTGTGGAGAAAGGTTTAGGCTGCAATTGAATTGGTGCTCTCTTGTTCACACCTGAAAAGCGTTTTCTTCCCTCTTTAGCTGATCTTTTGCTGCCTACACATGCTTACACGGCTCCCTATGTGAATTCTTGTTCTTGACTGAGAAAGCTTTAGAGATGTTTACATTTTTAATTTAAACAAATTGTAAATATGACGTTTACATTGGCGTTTTTATTAATTTTTCACTTAAGCGTATATAGGAGTGTCAGCAGTCAAGGAGAGCTCCCCCCTTCCCCCCACGGACAGACTGATAAAGCAATTTTGAAGTGTTAACTATCCAGCCATTGCAAGCCACTGCTTCAGATTTAAAAGGTTATTATCTTTTGTGTCGCATTAACATTGGAATGTTCTTACAAGTGTAAAAAGAGGCAATACACAACATGTCTCCTCTATAACTCTTCAGTTTACAGAGAAATTCCACCAGAGCCACAAAACATTGTCCAATAATTCTCTTCTTGTGTCTAATTTCTAGTTTAGCAGGATTTGCACAATAAGCACATTGTTTAATGGGGATGACATTGCCCATGTCTATATCACTGTACAACACAGGTTTGAGTAGTGTGTTAATAAAACAGAGTGCCTTCCAATACATATAACTATTGCATGATTTATTTATCCGTTTCAGCTAAATGAGGGGAATTAAATCAGACAGAATCTCAAAGTGCCAATTGTAAAAATAACTCTTCTCTCCTTTGTTAAACGTAAAGAATTTTGCGAAGAAATCCTTAATTACAATACCATCACTTAATTTATCCAGATACACAAATTCACACCAGAGCCAACAACAAGCTATAATAGTTGACTATTTTTATATATTTGGTTATGTAAGAAACAGTAATTCTCTGATCAGGGTTTGAACCGCCTGGGTGCAGCGCACCACATGACATTCCGTTGCCTACTATAAGGACAATAATATATATATTTTTAAAAACGAACATCAAATGTTTCCAAATTGTCCCTTTGTGATATTTTAGCTGCTTAGTTACATGACTCCATATTAATATTACTATCAAGAGGTATTAAATCAGTACAACTATTATGAAATTCAAGTATTTTAAATGTTTAATTAAAAAGTGTTAACTATCTAAACCATTTTTTACAGCTTTTAAAGTCACGCAATGTTTGAGTTAGGCAGGAACATGTCATTGTATCTTATTTTTTATTTAATTTTTAAAAATAAAAAAAATAGTTTGTCCATTGTGTTGATAGGCTGTTCTCTGATTACTGCAATTGTAAAAAAATTAAGCATTTCTCCCTCCCTTGTTTAACTCAAAGATTTACATTAAGAAATGCTTAAACACAAAACAATCACACAAAACACACATCCCAGAACCAATTTTGCCAGACACAACCTCCCAGAGCAAATCAGGCACTTGGGCTGTGGTCTCCTTTAGCTCAGCCAGCTGGTTCCCTGTTGAATGATGCAGACAGACCTGGTTCAATCCTAGGCGGTGTACTATATGGTGCAGGTATTTTTTTCCAAATTCCAGGTTATATTGGTGGCTGATTACTGGCTGCTAACATTTGGATTAAGACAAAATATAGATTTTCTCAATTCTGGTGTAAACCTGAAAGAGACCCAACATGTTCACAATAAGCTATAATACAGGACTATTTTTATGCATTCGGCTCTGATCGGGCTTTGAACCACCTGGGTTCAGCTCGCTACATTACAGTGCTCATTGCCATTACAATAGAAGTTTTTTTAAAAAAAAGAAACGAATGTCAAAATGTTTTCAAAACGTCCACTTGTGATACTTTAGCTGCTTAGTTACACAATTCCATATTAATATAACTATCAAGTGATGTTAAATCACCACAACATTTATCTTTTTACAATAACGGCAAGTGGTGTTCTTACTGCGTATTCTTAGAAAAGGATAAAACATTATAACTTTTCATGAAGTACAGAATATAAGCTTAATAATGTTAGAACAAGCACATTAAAACCAGAACCCATTTAAGTTACCAAGTTAAAGACTTTGATGCATAAAATATTTATGCATAATTAAGATATTTATGATAAAGGTGGAAGGTTGTGTACTTTTGTCCAGCAGAGCAGTCTTGCTTTTATAAAATATACTGACTTTAAATGTTTAATGATTAACATGCTGTAATACACAGTTTAAAATTATTAAAAATCTAAAGAGTATACAACTTAAATTCTTAATTGTAAAAATTGTAAAAATTGTTCCTCAGCAGTGACTGGGATTCAAAACCGGATGTTTTCTGGCAAACGCTGTACATGAGACATTAAGCTTTATTAGCTCCACCTGCCAGTTTTACAAGGTGCTTCTGTATACTATTATCATATTTCAATTTGCATGCGGTATGATGCGGTATAATGCGGTATGACGTCCACGTCCACCGCGTTTTGATGCAGCATACTCCGCACTGGATCTGTATTTAATATTATATTTAGTACATTTATTATATTTAGTTTTGTCCTCTCTGTGTTCACAAACACATGTGAAATCGTGTCTCTGAATGCTATAATTCAGAAACTACAAACATGTTCGACACAGCAACATTTCTGAAACATACATCGACATTAGTATGTGTTTGCCATGTTTTAAACAGCCTCTTACCTACAATGCAGATGTAGAATGCAGCTACAAAATCTGCTTCCTTTGATAGTTTTGAGGCAAAAGGATCACCACTTAGAAGATAATGAGGAACATAACCATTATGTGATGTTCCATTGTCCGTCTGTGCCATGCTTATGTTTAAACCACTGCCTATAGGGGAAAAAAACAGAAATTATATTCACATCCCAGAAAAGAGATTTTAGTTTTTAACTTTCAGAAGAACTTGACACCCAAAGAACGCTTCACAGCTGAAATGTTGTGTTTCTTTTCTTCTCTTTTCAGCATGGAATAAACCTTTACTTGTTTCTTTGCAGCCTACGCATGCTGACGCTACCTACTTGAACTAAACATTAAGAGCCCTCACAAGTACATTAGTTATTCAGAATATTTGCACAGAAAGATGATGTTGCCATAATACAGTAATAATACAGAAGGAGGGGTGCTTTGGATATTTTTCACCATAACTTGCTACCCTTTGTTTTAGGTGTAGGTGAAACAAGTTAAACAAGAAAGATTTTCTTTCTGTGTATGTCCCAGTACATTTTGGGATCCTGACTTTTGAGACTCTTTAGCAATGAAAGTTTTGTGAATATTCTATTTTAAAGAACATGTGTAAATTGCTCACCAGATTTGAATAAATTCTGTATTCCTTTCCTTGTACAATAAATTACATAGTTCTGCTATTCCATGATGATAACAAATGTAAACAGCGGAGGACTGACTATACTTGGCCTTCAAGCAAAGTCATTGTCTGTCTACTGCAACCTGGTGTTTCTGAAGTAGTGTAACAGGCATTGACAAAACAGTCATGTAGATGATTTTTCCATAATGATGTTTTGTTATTGGCAATGTGTTTAGATGTAGTACACTAGTTTATGGTCTGTCATTAAAGGATTGTGTATGTGTGTAATATCACATCATGAAATGTATGCATGAACTTGTTTTTATTATTCATAATTATAACCTCCCTTATTCAATTCCTCACAAATATCTCAATTATGTTACAATATTTGGATTTAAAATGACAATTGAACTACTAATAATGGAATTTTAGAGGATTCTGGAAACCTTATATGGATCAGAAAGGTATATGATCCTAAAAATATATAAATGTGGTATTGTAAAAAATCAAATGCTCTTCAGTACATATATATGACCAATACTACTTGAAAAAAATCTCTCTCTTATGGTAATGAATCGTATTAGCAATCATGGAATATGTATAGTGCAAAATATGTGGCAGTCTAAAAGTTTTCGAACTGAGGACAATTAAGGGGCACGTTTAGGTAGCCTAGATTTACCAAGTGCAAAGCAGAATTGATAATAGGCTGTCATATAGTAAATGTAACTATCTGCAAGATTGTGGAAGCTTTATTATTCCTGAAGTACATTTTGATAATAGTGTTTGGAGGTGGAAGACCAACTTTGCTTATTTAGAACTGATCACATTTGCTATAATATAAACTGCCTTAGTCCAAAATATTTGAAAACCCATTTTACTTCCATTTTGAATGTGGATATCTCCAAATTAAGATTATCTATTATTGTATTAATGCAAAGGGCAAATACAAGAAAGATCCATATCTTTCTATATTGCTTTAACAACATAAATATGCTTTTAAACCTCTGTTTATTTTATCTATAACAAATGGCTATAAATCTGATATTGTGTTAAATTAAATGAAATTCTGGTAAATTGTATCCCAATATTCAAACCACTTAAAAATTTTGACTCAAATAGTGATTCAATTTTTTTTAACATAGTCATTACTACATTTATTATTAATATTAATTTAATATACAGTGATATTTACATTTAAGAAAAATATCAATAAAGTACACATATTATTTTTATATTTATTTATTATTAGAGAAAGTCTTTATTATCCCCAAGTGCCAATTTCTTAGAGAAAGTGCAGCTTGTGCATTGGCCAGGATACGAACCTGGGCCTCATGCATGGTAGGTGAGAATTCTGCTACTGAACAGCCAACGTGTCACAATAATTGGATGACTGAATTTGTGGGTCACTGGAAAAAGTAGTTTCTAACTTGTTCAGTGCCATGAGCTACATTAAAAACTACAAGCGCTGTTAAGGGATGGATTTATTTGATCTGAAGTTTAATTTTCCATTACACTGCAAATAAATAGTATACATAACACTTAAACATTATATATAAACAACAAATAATTAAACTTACTGATGTAACAATTGCTTGCAAAAGCTGTGAACCCAAACAAACCAAAAGTGTTTCCAAAATAAAGCAAAATGAATAAAAAAAACACTAAATGAATATTTCTAAGTAATACAACAGAAAACAGCATATTATAAATAAAAAAAAACATTTTGTCATAATTATTGTAGCATTGTGGTGAAAGTAGGGTTTCTGCTGCATAAAGAGAATCTCTGCAGCTCACAGAACCTTTACAGAACTGGGAAAGTTTGCGCTTGGCCATTCTGGATTAATAACTAAACAGACTTTATTATTTTCTTTAACTTGCCTATTTTTATTAATTTCAGTACTGTTTACTTAAAAACAGTAGCATCAGAGAGCACTATGGATATAGTCACTGTAGACAGTACTCCAAAACATACAGCAACGGATAAACCGGGTGAAAAAGCTAGCAGAATTTGCTTTAAATCCATTAGAGATGGTTTGGCACTAGCCTAAAGACTACATTTGAAAGACAGCAAAACCGACCACAAAGTTAGAACTCATCACAGCAATGTGCAAGATCTGGGACGAAGAGCTGACCTTACAAATGTGCAATAATTAACATATTCTTCCTAATACTCTTACAACACGGGGGAGGGGGAGGCATTTTGGAAAGTAAGTCCATAAATGTTTAACATTTATGTTGGACATTTTTTTATTGATGCTGCTTATGGTTTGTTTTATTCAAACCACTGATGTTTAAAAAAACATCATGTTTAACATGTTTAAAAAAATGTTATTTGTGAAGTTTTTTTCACAAATGTTATTTTAATCATATCTATTACCCAATTGCAATTTTAGTAACCTTAGCTTTTTGTTTATGCACAATTATGCATAGGCTACAATGTGGTGTAACTGCTGTGTACATGAGTTCATACTGCGAGGATTACTCTTCAATAGTTATTTATTAAAATACCTGCATATGACCATATAAAACAGAATACCACTAACTCAAAATAGGTTATTATGCATAGTCTGATTATAAGATTCAACCTTCCTTCGATTAAAGTAAACCCTTCATATACTGCAGAATAGATTCAGCTACAATACAACTTACAGTATGTAACCAACAAATTTATTCAAACCACTACTCAAAACTTAATTTAATCTGGCCTATTTTTTACATAATTATCTATATATGCATATTTCTAATAATCAAAATCTAAAATTAAATTCTGTTTTCCACTTACTATTTATACACAGTTTGTAATAAAAAAACACCAATTCTCATTATTGTACTCATTGTATTTACATTTTCACTAATACGGTATGTATACAGTATGATCGGTGCACGAAAGCACTAATGTGTTAATAAACATTTAATACTGTACTGATTTGTCTGACAACCACACACAGCTTCAGTATTTCAAGGATTCACCTAGCACTACAAAGTACATCAGATTATTTGAAAAAAATTAAAAAGTGATGCCGTGCTTGAGTCTGTGACACCGCAGTGTCCTACTGATACCTTGCCTATTCTGGATGACTGCATCTTTACTTAGTTCGCTCAGAGTTGGTGGGAAAAGTATATGAACTGGAGGAACATATATGTCTTCTCATGCAATTTGGTCTGTATAGGTCCCAATTCACACTCTCATCCTTGCCCTTCAGCACTCACAAAGAGGCAAACATTTGCAGCCTCCAAATCCAAGCTGGACAACTGTTGCATTTCAGTAAAAAGGAGCTCTAGGAGAGAAAATACTAGAGCTCCCTCACACCAGTCCCTTGACTTCGAACATGGTAGAGCCTCTCAGTTTGCCTGTTAGTAAAGTGCCTGTGTTTGGAGATTTCAGTTATATGTGAAAACTGTCACCGACAGTTTCTGTAGAATAATTTGCAGGTACCAGAGTTTTTGACACAGAGGTCAAGTAACTACATATGAACTGTCATGCAAAAAAGTTTAGACTCTCATTGTAACTAATCACACTAATGTTTGTCTATGTTACATCATTAAAGATGAACTATATTACTCTATATCTTGATAACACATGTGGGTTTTCCCTCTCTGAACAGCTGGCTGACAACCTGTACTTCAGAAAAAAATAACTTTATTAACAATTGGGGCTGATGTAAAATGGGCCATTTTTATAGGCTGAACCTGAATACCTGACTTATAAGAGCACCAATAGGCCACAGCGACACAGTTGAACACTGAACCCTTTGGAGCGAAACATAAAAATAGAAACCACTAGAAAATAATCCCATTAAAATGACACTAACTCTTCAGGTTGCATAAGGGTTCTGATCTGCAAGTCTTTTTGTATCCTGAATTTTATTTAATTAAGAAGCAACACTTTCTTACCCATTGTATGAATACACATATTACTATTCATGATATTGTAGCATATTTACCTCCGTTATTTTCCTTATCTGTGTAGAACTGCATCCAGAATAATGAACTGCCTCTCAGCTGCCACTGCACAGTGCTTGCCCTGTTGCCAAAATAGGAGACTTGAGCAATTTTAAGAACTAGTAAGTATTCCTTGTTCGGATTATAAGATCTTGTCCAAGGTTTTGGCTAACTGACTATTGTTCATTCCAATTAGCCCTACTGTATACCGCAGTTATCTATTTTTTCTACTGTTTTTCTCATACATCTTATTACTGCTTTTAAGATTTTTAGATACAAAGCAGGTTTTATTTCCTTTGATCAAGAGAAGGCTTTTGACTGAGTCGATCATACCTATCTATTTAATGATTTTGGGGCTTTTGGGTTTGGCCCGTTTTGTGGGAAAAATTCAGTTGCTCTACAGTGATGTGCTCAGTGTACTTAAAATCAGTGGTGTGTTAAGCTCTCCCGTTTCCATCCAGAGGGGTATCCGACAAGGGTCCTCTGTTTCTGGAATGTTGTACGGCCTCTCCATTGAACCCTTTTTGGAATAATTATGATGCCCAATGTTTCTTCTCAATCAGTTAAAGTGGTGGCTTATACAGATGACGTAGCCTTGTTTGTCTGCAATAGCCAGGACACTGCAGTCTTAAATCACAGACAGGAAGTCTTTGAGAGGGTGTCCCCTGCTAAAGTGAACTGGGGTACTGCCTTTCTGCTAGGGATTGGGAGGGGACTAGACCTCCAGATTTACAGGGGGGACTTCAATGGAGTAGAGGGATTTGTCATTTATGAGTGTTCCTAGGAGCAGATGATGTGGCAATAGAGAACTAGGAGGGTGTAAGTCAGGGGTGCCCTCACTTTTATAGCTTAAGATCTACTTTTGTATTTGGCAAGTCAACAAGATCTACTGATCGGTAATTTTTTTCATTCAAATGATAATGCTTTGCCACGGCCCTGAAATATTCCAATATATAACATTACAAATAGTTAGGTTATAAATTCCTATAAGCAAGTATATGTAGTTACTGAATGTATTATTTTTGTGCTATAATAATTATAGTCTATCTCTCTCTTTCCTAGCGTTAATCCTGCATCAGCAGGGTCCGCTTGTCGGCACACCAGTCTCCATTTGGTGGTTTGAACCAAATCTTTGAGCTGACGTTGCCATTAACTGCGACCGAGAAATACTCCAACCGGCGCGTCGCTCCGCCTGCCGTTGGAGTGGGGGGGAAACAAAGTAATGTAGCCAATTCATAGAGGGGGATTATTAGGAGGCATGGGAAATTTGGCCAGGCGCCAGGGTTACACCCCTACTCTTTTCGAGAAACACCCTGGGATTTTTAATGACCACAGAGAGTCAGGACCTCGGTTTTACATCTCATCCGAAGGACGGCGCTTATTTACATTATAGTGTCCCCGTCACTATACTGGGGCATTAGGACCCACCTGGACCACAGGGTGAGCGCCCCCTGCTGGCCCCACTAACACCTCTTCCAGCAGCAACCTTAGTTTTTCCCAGGAGGTCTCCCATCCAGGTCTATATGAGGCAAAATTTTAATAATTCATTGTGGCACTTGCTGATAAATAGATGGGGGTCCCTAACTTATTCTGATGATTTGCACTGTGTGGGGTCAGCCAGTTTAGCATAATCAGGAAAGTAGCCAATGGTAGCAAGCCTTAGGCAAGTTTCCAGGTGGTCATCAGACAGAGTTGACCGGTATTTGGTTTTAATGACCTTCATGTAGGAAAATGCTGATTTGCATAAGTAAGTCAATCCAAAAAATGCTGTTAAGTAAGCTGTGCATTTTTGCATGTTTGGATACTTTTCCCAGGGAAGTTAGTTCCAAAATTGCCCAACAGCAGCGCTTGCCTTCATTTGAATGTCTGATTGGAGTGATAAAATTTCATCCTCGAGCGCTGATGAATCAAGGTGAAACAATGAGGCGATTTCGGCAGCGAGTGCATCAGCATCTGTTTCTGCTCCAAATGGAAAACACATGAAAGTCGCAATCAGCTCAAGTACTGCAAAATCTTGGAAGCATTTGTCGAAGTTCAAGACATGTTGAATTTGCACTACGTAGCACGTAGTGTCAAACTATGCAGTTTCTTTTCCGTTTTTCCAGCTCAAATACTGTGTTTGGAAAGTTTATTAGGTCATGACGTTGTAGCTTTGAAGCCAGCAATTCTAATTTTCGTTTGAAAGTTTAAACAGTGCTGATCATATTGATCACATTCTTGTCTTTAACTTACAGCTCTAAATTAAGTTCATTGTGTATAGTGTCAATCAGATTTATTTAGCTTGTTTCAGACAGAAAAGGGGGGGAATCAGTATAAAGCCAGTGTCAGCCCACTTGAATTTTCCTTACACTTAAATTAAAATGACCATGTATATTTTAAGATTGTGACGCGTTCGACCAAGAGCTGTTTTGTGATCGACCAATCGATCACGATCGACGTAATGGGCATCCCTGGTGTAACGCATAAGGTGAAGGGCAAACTGCAGAGCTGGAAATGGTTGTTATCAAAAGTGTTGTATGGAGGCAAGATTCTGAAAAATCAATCTTTTTTCCTCAATGCTGTTGCACAGAATGATGTGTTTCGGTCCTCCACCAGCTATGGTGACAGGGTATTCAAATGCTGCTGATACACTTTTTTGGGATGGGTTGTACTGCGTGAAGCAGAGTGTACTGTTCTTGCTTCTTAAGGAAAGTGGGCAAGGCCTCATTGACATCAGCAGTACCTGTAGGATGGCAGCTTTCCAACTCAAGTGGCCACAGATTTTGTTGTACTCTCCCAGTCCTCTCACCTTTTCTTTCTTTTAGAAAGTAGGGGGACTGTGGTTTGACAGACAGCTGCTTTTGATGAATGTCAATCAGCTGTCTTTATCTTGCATGTCCAGTTTTTATCAAAGTATTTCACTCATATGGCACACATACTGGCTTCTAGAGGAGCCTTTAATCCACAACTTTCTGAACTGTTCATTGATACTCCCATTTTTACTTCTATCTTAATGGTATAGGGTGTCACAAAAAATGCTCAAAGCAGACAGAAGGAACTGGAAGAGTGCTGCCGCTATAGCCTGTGAGCTGGGGGTCAGATCAGGGCAGTGTGCCAGCCGTTTTGTATTGAAACTGTAGGCAGCTTTTGGGAATACAGGTCTGGAGGTGCTTGGCCAGCTTTTCTTAGGAAATGCTAGAATAGAATTGAATTGCAGGCACAACCAAATATCAGTGTGTTTTTTGTGATCACACTGCAAAACTACTGATGTTTTAAGTCAATGGAGAGTTTTCTTTTTCATGTTGTAGAAATGATGGATTTATACAGACTTTGCCTCAAGGATAATAATTTCAAAACTTTTAAAGGTCTGCCTAGTAGACACTGGAGGGAGAAGCTAGGTGTTGGGGAAGATTTCAAGACCAACTGGAGTAGTCTGTACAAGTTCCCATTCCAAAAAAAGAGTCTGGGATTTATAAGAGAAAGTTCTGCACACTAGTCACAAGTTACTTTTTAGCTACTACTCAACCAGGAACTGCTGACAAGTACGATTTTGCCTAACCTGGTGACTAACTGCACCGGATTCTTTTTTTCTGTTAATGGCACTACTGATTCAACATCTGCATTTTTCAAAATTTTCAAAAATATTTGCAAAATAATCATCTCAGGTTATTTTGTTCTCTAACTTCAACCATTTTCCTCAATGCAAATGTATGTTGTATTTTAATAATTCTAGTTACATAATTAAAGGGAAACACTTTCTGCTTTGCACTTCAAAAACTGATAAAATGTAAATTTGTCTTTGTGTGTCAATATAAATATCTGCTGTGTTGTTTATGAGTTCAGTACTTAACTGCCTTTATGGTTTTGATAATAAACTTACTTATTTTGATTATGAGTCAACAATCATTATATAATTAAGCTTGTGTTGTTAAGTTTATTTATAGCTGTATTGTAAAATTAAAAATTAAAATTTAGAAACTAATGTTTAAAAATGTGAACATGAGCAGTCATCTGTCTGTGCCAGCATTAATTTGGAAATTGCAATAGTTAGGGTACAGCAACAATATCTCTTCAGCAGAGAAAGAACGAAACGTTGTCAAGAATATGGTAAAATGTTAAAGGGGAAAACACCCCAACCCAATGAACTAATACAATAACCCCATAGCATGTAAGGTTTTTGCTTAGTTGTTTTATTTTGAAAAAATGTAAAATGTAAATGTAAAATGCCCATCTGTTTTTATACACATACTGTAATTTTCTATGTAAATTTTATATTTAAGCATGTGCTCTTAAAATAAGTCAAATCCTTCTGTAACTTATGTTATGTAAGTGGCAAACGAATCACCCCTTAGGGTAGAAACTCTATGTTTGAACCCAGGTGGAAGTCAAATTTAGTTTGAAATGAGATGGAAACAAAAAAGAAAGCAAAAAAAGGCAGAAGTTAATAGACAATATAAAAGAAAAATAGAAAAGTCAAAATTGCGTAAGTATTGAAACATTTGACTTTGGCAAACTGAAATTAATTTAGCTGCAAAAATTACCCAAATTAGCCACACGAATTAGGTGAGTGGACACTTTCTGTGTGCAAATATAGCGGATCACATGATTTCAGAATAAAGACACCATTCCCTGTAAGGTTCCTCAGACAGGTAGTGAAATTCAAAAGAATTCAGTCACAAAGTCCGAGGAGTTCTCAAAGCAATTCCGGAAAAGATTTTAAGTCTTTGACACATTATTTACATCTTCTGGACAATGAGGGGAAGCAAATGAAAAGGCAGACAAAATGCTATGATATATAGTTCAAAGCATAAAATTGAAATCAAGGGATTTCATTTTAAAGTTGTATAATGTCTAAGGCTTCATTTAGAATATCCTGTTCTTTTTTGGTCACCACACTAAAGAAAATATATAATGTAGTACTGGTGTACTGGAATCACTCCAAAGAAGACCACTAGATACTGTACATTCTGGGGCTTCGGACCATTTCCAAGACTGACAGGCTGAAGGAACTGAACCTTTTTCATTCTGAGCAAAGAAAACGAGTAGACCTGATACAAGTATTCATAATCCTCAAAGACACTGACAAAGCCAACCCACTGGATTTCTTCAGAACACAGAAACACAAACCAAGTCATGAGTGGATATTGAAATTTTAAACCGAGAACAAGAGGTGTTTCCATACATATAAGTTTGTGGAACAAGCTACCATCATGTTGTGAAAGGCTAATTTCAGGATAGGGCTTTATGAAAGCCTTGGATCAATTAACTACTGTACGAACTATGAAAGGGCTAGATGAGTAAACCAGCTTTCAGTCATTTGTAACCATTCTTATATCATAAAGAAAACAATTAGGAGTTTTGTTTTCTTTTCACATTAACACATTGGATATACTGTAATACTGTTCAGTATCAAAACGGTATTTATTAGTATTTCATCAGAATATTTCAACACGGAGGGTACTGTATATTTGAATTAAGACACAGAATGTCTTTAAGTCCTATGAAGTGTTAAAAGTTCCTTTAAGAGAACATGCATTATTACTAAAGGTATGTGTAGCTGTGAAACCAAGTTCATGAGAAATGTTTCAAACAAGAATAAGAAAAGAAGTTACTACTATCATGTATTATTGCAGTTTTATTTTTTATTTAATTCCACTTTGGTCAACCAACAGAACCGCAAAAATCAAACTCACAACCTTCATACTACAAGACAGAATTTCACTGTTTCGCCACGCCTTTTTCATGGTACTGTTTTTGACCTTAGCAATTCTTCGTAGCACAGCAGGCGCTATATTCTAATATGGTTGTCAGTGGTCATAGAGCGTTAGAAAATGTTATTCACCTTAAACTGTTATCTTCTATATTACTATAATATTTTATTTCCAACTACCTTGGTGCTGGGATTCAATTGAATATGATTATGATTGATCAATAAAATTAATCTTACTTTTACTGGTGTACACAGCAAAAAAAAACATCATCCTTGCCTCTGACCTCTGAAACTGCAAAATATTGTTTATATTTTAAGAACTCTAATGCATACGGATATTTACAATACAGATATCTTATTATTCTCATAAATTATCTTCTTATATTTTGCATGAATAAAAAAAAGGAATTCTAAACAAAAAATTTTAGAACATAGCTTTTTTTTCCTCAGACAACCACTCAGGCAACTTCATTATAGGAAAAGGGCGGCGTGTATGCTTTCGTTTCTCTGACATCAAAGGTCACTATACAGGCTTCCACACAGTAAGTATCCCCTTAAATATATAGCATTGTCCCATTTTACTCTAAAATGATATGTATAGGTCACTGCTGCCTTCAACATTACTTTCACTCCAACTTGCACGTACAGTACTTCGCCTTCTTCTTTCTCTCTGAAGTTCAAAGACAAACCGTGTAAGAAACTGAAAAGGCGTAGAGTTTTCATATCATTCATAAAACAAATACAATGAGGGGATTCAGGATGAGCACCGACATCTTTCATAAACACAGCTTTCTCTTCGGTATCTTTTAACACGTCAAGACTAATGCTATACCTTCTAAGACAATGAAGTGGCGGTGTTATCGAATCGGTAAACCTAGCGCATGTTTGCCGTTTCAGTATAGTGCACAAGCCTAAATCCCGAATGAAGCCTTGTCGTTTGATTAAGCTACTATTAAAAGTGCGATGTGTTTTTTATAGTAGTTAAAATAAACATATTTACAAATTTCATAGACATTTCAGGAAATAAGCGCAATGCAGGTGGTAATGTACGAATGTCAACCCAATATTGTGCTCCAAACGTAAATGTCTTAGTTGGAACGTCCCTTTCCCAACATATAAAAAGTCTGGAAACTGTACATTCACGTATATATCGGTTTCACGTAATAGGTATTAAATAAGTTAACTTTATTATTAAAATGTAAGCAATGCAAAGTAATATATACATGCAACTAATTACTTATAACGTTAAAATTCACATCACTGATGTTACAACTTGTAATTAGTAAAACACCTTTTTTTTCTAAGACAAGAACAGAAAACTTACCGTTCTCTTCCACAGTTCAAACATTCCCTGAGTTAAGACGTTTGTTTTAAATTGTGTGCTTCAGAAGAGCAGAGCAGATCCACTCATGAGAATCCAGCATCAGAGCTATTGGCTCTTGTAGCTACGTGCCTTTCTCTCCTCAGTAATACTACTGTACTTCTAAACGCCAGGGATTTAATAGCGGCGCAGCGCGTCAAACCTATCGACTTTTTTGCACTCCAACTGAACGGGTCCAGATTTAAATACGCTCCAGTCACATGTGCTTACTGCACTGTAAAGGAACAAACTTCCTATAATTTCTGCCTGAAGTAAAATGGTTGGGCAAGCCAAGAAGCATATTATCTGTAAGCGACAGGGCTGATGATGAGGACGATTAGGACAGGACTTAAGAAAGCGGTTTTGAGAAATTACGTGGCGCGATAATTTATTACAGTGTAATAAAATTATTAAAATTACGATACTTTTAAACACTGTATACATTCTGTAATTAATATTACAAAAATGATGATGAATTGCTTAATTAAAGCAAACACAACGAATGTTTTATATGTAAACAAAAAGAACATTATTATTGCATTTGAAAGATATAAGAATTGTGTAAACGTTTAACATTCTCTAAGAATTAGGATTGTCAATTAATAAATAACAGTTCAAATGAAAATGTTATTTATGAAAATTGATATTTTGTAATAGAAGCTGATTTAGTATCAGGGAGTTTTATTAGAATCAGATCAAGAGAAAAAAAAAGGACCACAACAAAACCTCAACATTATTTTCTTGGAATTATGCCATTATAACCATTGTATGGTCTGGTATTATCAGGAAATAAACTTTTCTGGACTGTCTTGCAACAACCAATACTACTAGTTCAAATATTTCATCAAATCTTCTTTGAGCAGAAAGGTTGTATTCAATTTACACCTAAGGTTTTCTTGTGCTAAAAGAGATTCCACCTCACACTGTTATTCTTCCAAAGCCTCACTCGTTAAGCAATTTAGTGTAACACTGACTGTAACAAGTATGAGCAATCTCCAAGCAGCTGGGAGAGATTGAACAAATCTGCCAAAAATGGGCAAAAATTGCACCAAGCCAGTGTGCAAACTTGGCAGAGACTTCCCAAAAATACATTTCCAGCTGTAAGTGCTGTTAAACATGTTTCCACCTAATATTGAGTTCCAAGGTCTGAATACTTCAGCAATTAACACATTTTATTTTTACTTTTTACTTTTTACTGACATTTACAGTAATATATCTTACTCTTGAAAGCCTTCAATTATGGCAAACAGATTTTTGAATAAAATATTAAGTTTAAAAAATGTATATGCATTTGTATGCATATATATGCAACAAGACATCATAAGTTTTGAATACCTTGAAAGGCACTGTACTGTTATGGTATTTAGTTACCAATGTCTTCAGCAGTAGACAACCTAAAGAAGGAAGTTATGGGCTGTTATGGTATTTAGGCTGTCGTGGTATTTAGTTACCAATGCCTTCAGCAGTAGAACACCTGAAGAAGGCTCCACGGCCACAACGTTGTGTTTTTCAGCATGGAATAAACCTATTACTTGTTCCTTTGCAGCCTACGCATGCTGACGCAGCTACCCACCTGAACGTCTAATAGTCAGCCTTTGACAGCTTGCAGTAGCATTATTATGTACTGTATGAATTGCCATGTGTGAAAGCATGCCACTGTACAGTGCTCAATATCAGTGTCAGAATCACTGGAGGTATACTGCAAGAATACATTTTGTTACGAATTCTTAAAGCTGACGTAGATGCATGTTGTCTTACTGAATAATTTCATTTATGCAGCGTTGGATTAATCATGTTGACATGTAATTTCTATTTTGTTCAAAAAGAATTAAGTCTTGGTTAATTTGTTAATGTGTTATTTCACAAAGTCTCAGGATCTCCAAATACTGTTTGCAACATTGTATACTTTATTAAAAGCAATTCTATGTGAGAACAAAGTTTTATGCAGGATCAGAATTAAATAAATTCCCTGTGGCATCTGCAGTAGCAAGCAAAAAATTAAAACAATGACAGGATCATACTATACAAGACTCTTTGAAATGAAACTTATATCTCATAGAATGACTGATGATGTCTCAAATCTTTACTGTTTTTCTAAAGTATGATAATTTGGTGCAGGAACTTCCCTTCCCTCACAAAATGCTTTTTTTTCACAGGGGTGTCTGTGTCTGTAGTTATTCCCTCTGGTGTGGCTGAAATGGTGGTAAAATTAGGTGTTTATTCACTTTAAATTAGTCTCTAAAATATGAAAAGCTCTTAAACATATCTCATCAAATACAGAATAAATAACATTCATATATTAGATGAATTAATTTAAAAGACATATCAGACCATTTGACTCTCTCAGCTTTTAAAGGGCATAATGGGTGAGGAGTTATTGTTTTTCAAGTCCTTTCTTAGTGTTTTTATTTATGACAATTTATAGTTTGAAAAAGTTTAAAAGTTTAAAAAGTTTTTAAAGTGAAAAATTTTAAAGTGAATATTTAGCTCATAAACGCATTAATTTAGTTTGAGGATTCACGTTTTGATTAAAAATATTCATTTTAAAAACTGTATGAAGAATATGTAATTCAGTAAAATGGGATTCAATTGGAAGGGGTGAATGTAACAGGTATAAGCCTGGGGGTACAACTGTATACAAAATGTGTGGTGACTCGTAAAGTTAATATTGTATGTGATAATTGGCAAGTGTCATGGTGTGTTGTCTTTTTCGTCTTTTTCTCACTTCTCTTTTGTCTTTTTTATGTCCTGTTCCAGGTCTAGTGCAATACTCCATGCATCAGCCCACACTGTAATGTCTTAAGAATATGAAGACTGAGGTTTTCTTTGACCTCTGAAAATCTGGAGGTGGGTTTATTTCCTTTTTCTTTTTCGGTTTTCTTTTCCCTGGGACAAACTACTTTTGCTTAAGGATCTTCAGTTGAATAGCAATAGGATCAAAGAGGAAGAAATCTTTAGCTTGACAGGTTTGGGCTTTGTTGGGGTAAGCCTGTGTTGAGGTTAATGATTATTTCCTGTCCATTTTCCGCTCTGCATGTTACTCGTTGTGTAATGTAAGATGAGATGTTTTGTCTTAGTTTTGTTTGTATGTATATTAGTGGATCAGTGTGTGTTTATTACGCCCAACTAATTAAAGAACCTTGTCTTTTGGGAAGTCTCAGACTAAAGAACTGAGAAGTCATAGCCCTTTGTAATACTAGTCAAAATAAACCTTCCCCTGTTTGTTATTGAAAGCTACAGTACAACCACTACACTGACTATGATGTTTTCACACACAGTCTTCCATCAGATTGTCACGGATGTCAAAGGGGACAAACCGTGGAACAGGAGAGCGGAAAAAGACCCATATGCATAGTGAACGGGAAAAAGGCCTGGGCTCAGCTGTTCAGGAGTCAGGTAGAAACCAATGCCCTCAGGCAGCGGATGTGGGGCGACCTGGATGGTTAGGCGGGTTTCAGGACATCCAAACGTCAATGCTGAGCACCAGCAGAATGAAAGACCCGGAAATATATAGCCCAGAGAAAGAGGGAGACCGGAAGGACAGCAAAGCAGGAAACTAGGGACAGGACAGAGAAGGAGCGCCCTCTGGCTACAGAGGGCGTGACACAGATCTGTTAAAGGCAAAGCAGTATTCTATTGCTAATAAAAACAACATTACTCCCTCCGCGGCCACTGTGCCTAATAGTATCAGTTGGTCTCTCTGGCCTAGTTTGCTGATTGTTGTCGAACATTTATTCTCCTGGAAACTTTTTTTGTGGACAGGCTGCATTTAATATTACTGATAACAGTCAGGTTAATGAAACATTATTTAGAATAGCCATTATACATTATACATGTTTTTAACCCATTTTGGCAGTTTTAACACAACTCAGATACTGGGTTAAGCTCAGCTTTTTGTTATCCTAAAGAGTAATGATACTTATACAAACAACATACAGTATGTACCTACTGTATATGCCAATGTACTGCTAATGTGTTAAATTAGTTCATGTAAAATTTTGACTGTTGTTTTCAGAGTATCTTTTTATGTAATACAGTTATTGACCAAATTCTATGTAAGTCACATTGTCACATTTTTATAGTTTACATAAAGGATTTCTACATGTATTGAGCCTAACACCTAAACACCTGGTCAAACTATGCATTAGATACACGATTTGATGTATTTATATTGTACCTAAAATCACAATATTATCTATAAGATAAAAACCTTCATATAAAAAAGAATAAACACAAGCATACTGTATATGTTTGTTAATTGTTAATTAACAGTTGTATTAATAGGGCGTTGACACTACTACTGATAGAATAATGATACAGTATGTGTGTTTTCAATGGTCTACCTGCTTACCATTAGTTGTATTAAAGAAACTTAACTTAACGTAGTTCAAGAAAATAAAAGTTAAATATCTGTAAGACAGTCTTATCAATTTACAATAAAATCAAGATGAAACAGTCAGATAAAGAAAACCAGATTGCTCAGAGTATATTTTACTGGAAAAAAACACAACATTCACACATACACTCCTCTCTTCTCTATACAGATTACCATTTTAAACTTAGATTTTAAGTCAGACACTGCATACCCTTTAATAGCGCGTACTTTGCATGGAGTATTAATTTAATTGTTTTGTGCCATTGTTCATTCATTCAAAACTCTGTGACACTGGATATCTGTGGGATAACCAACACATAGTTTTGTTAATATTACTTTTAAACAAAGTCCAACAGCCAGTTGTTGATACCTGTAGTCCTTTGAGAAAACACAGGGTGTTCTTCAAGAAAGCACAGAGAGTTCTGCCCACCACAAGACATAACACCCAGATGTGAAGGATAAGATAGCATTCCAAAACACAGTGCCACCTAGCAGCATACCCGAGTTAGTCCTCCACCCTATATATACTGTTTAAAGTGCGTATGTAATAACAATAACACTAGTAGCAAAGCTAAGCATTACAGACACAGTTTATTTTCTTTGTATGTAAAATTACAAGTATATACTCTATTACTGTACTTTAGTTATTAATAAATCTAACTGAAAAAGGAAATGATTAAACAAAAACTTTGAATTAATTTAATATTTAATAGCACATATTGTAATTGATGAGAGACAATTCTTAGTGGCATGTGTTGTTGTGCTAGATCTTTTATCCACAAAACTAAAAGTAATACAGTTCTTCACAATCATTGAAACACTGAAACTTGTTGTATAAACACAATTTACAAAACTGAAAGCACATGCCCCAAAAGAAAGACAATTTCAGCTAAATTATAAGCACATTTCAGTTTTTTTATACACAAATTACGTTTTAGGTCAACATAAATTACATTTTAGGTAAAAAAAACACTACACAAATGTCCTCTCACTAGGCAGACCTGTCATCAGTGAAACCACATGTTTTCCTTTGGAAAGCACTGCCATTCATCATAATGAGCTGCAATCATCAATCAACAACTCTCACTCCTCCAGGTGAAAACACTGAAATAATTATTCAATCACCAATCAGAAACCTATCATGACTAAAAGGGTTTCAATTGACCTTTCCGGTGATTTGCAACGATGGACACATATAATGCTAAAAGAAGCAGAGGGAGAGGAGTGGTGAGACTAAAAAGAGGCAGGGGAAGAGGAAGACCAAGGAGAAGTAGTATCTCAAATTATATCTGTGTAACTGTGATTGACCATGTGGTTGTCCATGGTTTAACCATGTGGGAAGCTGGGAAGAGAGTAAAAGCCAAATTTGAGCTGCTTAACTGTGGCCTCAATTATTCGGACATTCAGAAGTGAAAATAGGTAAGTTACAGCTATATTCAGGAACATTTGAGTACTGTACTGTCATTTTCCAACCTACAGTACTGTAATTGTAGAACCATACAGTATTCTCCAACCTCCTGTTCTCTACTTTGCTGCATACAGTATTTATGCTATACCCAGTGATTACAGTACTGTATTATGGAATTACATGTATCGCATGACCTTGGGAGCTGTCATACTGTAATATACAGATCCAACCATTCAAAATGAGTGAGGTATGAATATAATTATATTGTTATTATAGATACGCGATTCCATATTATATTCCCTATTAATCAAATTCTAAAAAGTATGCTTTTGTTTACTGCGATAACGAGTGTATTCACAGAAAAGGTTAAAACATTATAACTTTTTACAAAGTATATAAACTTAATAAAGTCAGAAGGAGCACATAAAAACTTTTCCAAAATAACCACAGTATGTAACCGAATGCAAGACTTTGATGCTTAAAATGCTTAGGAAGAAACTGGAATACTAGTGTGTATTTTTTATTTAAACTACCCATACCATCCATATACAGTTTACATAATATGTTTATGTTCCTAAATTAATATCGTTTATGACCTTCAGACACGTTATGCTCCTCTTCTTTTTATGCTCACCTACTTAAATTTCCCTTTAGTTGTAAAATTCCGTATAAATATTCAAGACTAAGTGGATTAAAACATGCACAGTAAAGAGATTAAAAAATTAAATTGTTTCACTAACAACCAATGCACCATGAGTGCTCCTGTCAGTCATTTTGGCCAGCCAAATCACGTACCACGGTACAACGCAGTGAACTGTGGGTAATTGCATGCAGTATGCTGCATCTGTATACTGTACTTTGAATACACTAGTACTGTATTACCCCTATAGCCTACTATAACCGCAAATGGTAGATCACAACTACTGCAGAGCAACTGCCATTATTAACATGGTTTTGGCAAACAATTCCATTCGGCTTCATGAGACACGTACCATTGCTCATTGCTCATTAACTGGAACATTGCAAATGTAATAATTATAGACAAGTATGGCTTATTATTACAGTACATGTAAGTTTCTTTAAATACACCTCGTCATCATGGATATTAAAAAAGTAGGTCTTGTACAAATAATACTTAGTAGAAGTCTGGTGGTTTTCTGGGTGATTAGGATGTTAGACCTCTGAAACACCTTGTTTGTACATTCTATAAATAGAGCAACTTGTGTGTTGTATGTTTTATTATCTATAGTGTGGTGTTTGTATTGTTTTTGTTAATAAACATTTGTTAACTAAGCGTGCCAAGTTATACCAACTGCTCAGGTATACTTTGGAGAGAACTTACAAGTTGGGGGCTATAAATAATAATTTTACTTATTGACTAAACCACTCTGTCAGTTCCTAATTTTCACCATTTTCGTAACCCCCCACTTGTAAGAATATAGTAAAGAAAATTTATTGTAGTGTCCTCACCCAGTGGTGAGGAGAAAGCGCACCTAGGCACTCAGGGTACCGTGAAGCAGGTTGGGAGTTGAAGCCGGGGGGAGTCTGGGGGTCAGCACGATGACCAGTGGCTGACCCTGCTCATGTAAATAGATTTATGTTAGTTTAAGTGTCCTGTGTAACTTTGTAAGTATGTAGTCTTCTGTTAACAAGTTACCACCCTAAACCTGTGTACGTGTTCCGTTGGTCCTATTATGTGTGTGTAAATCCTGTGTTTGGTTTTGGTTTTGATGGGAGAATGAAAGCAGTCGCTTGTTTCGCTATCTTGTCTCCACTTGTCCTTTGTCCTGCATGAACTCAAAAACACTACAATACTGTAAATCTGAAAATGAGCAAGGGAACATATAAAAACTGTGTTAAACTACAAAAATGATTCTTATCATTAGTTCTCATTTGAACTATCTATCACATGATTACATGATTTCATACATATGATAACATGTTATCAAAAGCATAAATCTTTGTTGTATAATGTAAAATATGCTAATCCCCAGAGTAGTAAATGATCAAATACATGATATAATTATGCAATAAAGGATCAATAATAAATAATCTTATACAGAGACATCATATGATACTTTCCCAATAAAAACACATATACTTTTAACATGTACCCAGTACTGAGTTTTCAATAACTATAAGGAAATTACTGCTTAAGCTACCTAAAAATATAGCAAAAATGAATAGGACAAACAGTACCTAAATGTTTAATGAATTGATAGAATATTATTAACAACTAGCCCGTCAAACACCATCATATTTAATTTGAATTAAATTACTACTATAGTATCCATTCTCATAAAATTAGCTTTTTCAAGATGTATATGCAAGGAGTAAACCTTGATTAGGGCTCATAAGGGTCAGTAAAATAACAACCCTTTAAAGCTTATCTTTATACTCCCCTATTCCATGGTTACCGTGAGATACTGTATGTTAAGGACTTCAGCAAAGTGCAGAGTGTCATGTCTTTGACATCTTAGCAACATGTTATGTCATGTTTCACTCTATATATATTGTCATGGAAAATAAAAGGAATGCCTGCATGCATGATAGAATATTGCCACTATGATAGTATTTTCTTGGTTAGCTAAATAATCTGTTACCTATGTTTGAAAAATGAATGGCTAAATGTGATTAAAGAACATTCTTTCTGATGCCTATTGCATGTTGTTAAATGTACACTACACAAAAGAATTAAACATTCACTTTAACTTTTTTAAAATAAAATCTGAACAAAATATTTCATATTTTATTTCACTCTAACAGAGTGCCATTGATGCACTAAGTATATCAGTGGCAAATGCACAGTGTGTATGACCAACTCTAAAATTTTGAAAGAGTAACTTACTTCTTAGACATTAATCTCTAGCCAAGACATATAAACAGTAATCTCCTAATATGTAAAATATAAAATATAAATTATTCTTGCTAGCTTTCTATTTAATTATGTGACTAGCTGCGAATTAATTTTGTGTTTCATTTGTTGAATTTGTTGTTTTGGTTTCCACTCATAATGTTGTTCCATTCTATTTCTTTTCCTTGCCAGTAGCCATATCACCCTGCAACTCACAACTGGCAACCCACTGAAGCTAATAGGTGCGAGCCTGGTCAGTACCTGGATGGGAGACCTCCTGGGAAAAACTAAGGTTGCTGCTGAAAGAGGTGTTATTGAGGCCAGCAGGGGGTGCTTATCCTGCGGTCCAGGTGGGTCCTAATGCCCCAGTATAGTGATGGGGACACTATACTGTAAATAAGCGCTGTCCTTTGGATGAGACTTAAAACCGAGGTCCTGACTCTCTGTGGTCATTAAAAATCTCAGGGTGTTTCTCAAAAAGAGTATCCTGGCATCCTGGCCAAATTTCCCATGCCTCCTAATAATCCCCCTCTATGAATTGGCTACATTACTTTGTTCCCCCCCCACTCCGATGGCAGGCAGAGCGAGTATTTCTCAGTCGCAGTTAATGGCAAAGATTTGGTTCAAACCACCAAATGGAGACTGGTGCCGACAAGCGGACCCTGCTGATGGGGGATTAACGCTAGGAGAGAGAGATTCTATTTCTTTTCCTTCAGGTAATATTTTGCAAGACCCTTTGTTTGCTCATCATATATAAAGTACTGTCAGACTCCAGGTCATATTTTCCAGCTGAAAGCATAAAATAACATTTTAACATCAACATTTTCTTTGATAGGCTCCACTGGGACCCTGAGTAGGATAAATCAATTAAGATAAGATAATATCACTTTATTGGCCAATTTCTTGTATAAGGAATTTGTCTTTTCACATACCCCAACTTCCTCTCCATGAGACACACAGACAGGGAGAGAAGCTTGGGGTCAGAGCAGAGGTTCAGCCAGTTATACGGCACCCCTTGAGCAGTTGGGGTTAAGGGCCTTGCTCAGGGGCCCAACAGAGTAGGATTCCTGTGCTGGCCTTGGACTTTGATCCTTAGCCACAGTGCCACCGTGCCACAATATCAAAGATATTGACATTGTAGATAATGAACAATAGGCTTACTCCCAATGAAGTGAAATCTAGTCAACAAAAGACTTCCTCTCAGTTACAGGCTCTATTCAACAGAAGTCTGTTAAGAAAGAGAAAGCCCAATTGAAGTAAACATGCCTATAGCACTTTCAGGTTTGCAGAGGCTTCTTTTGTGTTTTTGCAGTTCCTGTCTTTATCAACGTGCCTTCATTTTCTTAATCTATTTAATAAAGCTTAGAAATCGTTCCATAGTTTCTCATAGTTTTTATGCTATAAAATAACACACAACAGGGGTTCATGGGTGTCCCGGACAGAAAGAAAACAAAAGAGAAAAAGAAAGAGAGAAATGGCATACCCAAGATACTTGCCAGTTATCAGACAATGCTAGCACCTGCAGCCAGTAACTTCCCTAGTCCTACACCTGTTAAAAGTATATTATGCATGCCTGTACTACTTACCCGATGAACGGGAAACGTGCTAATGGTGAATCTCAAGTAACAAAATTAATTTTCATCTTAGTTTAAGTCAAATAAGCATTCTAGTCTCATCCTAACTTCTTTAAACAAAAAATGTGAAGCCATTTAGTTCTTGTCATACCCATTGTGGATGATTTACATTGGCATTTTGTCAAAAGATGTCAAAAGACTGAAGTGACAAGCAGCTTGTTGACAAACATCTTAGTCTTCAATTTCAACAACAAAATTGACTCTGCAGTAAAAATAGAGAAATAAATATGAGGTGGACATGCCAGCAATGGAGCCAAGTTCTTTTATTGAGGAACCAAGATTTTGTATAGATCACCTTGATGGATGTAATCAAGTGTGTTGTGGATGTATAGAATTACAGTATATGCATTCTGTTGTGTACAACAGACCGATTGATGGTGAGGTCCAAGTATGATGATCTGGCCAGGATAAACCAGCTTCACTCTATGCTGGCTGAAAGCACCCTTCAGAAGCAATGGAAAGTGGGGAGCAAGGAGCTGGTCACCCACGCCAAACTCCAGTAGAGGGTGTCCAACACAAAAGTGGTAATGAAGGAAAACAGGACTCTGGGGGAAATGGAGCTGGTGGAGCTTAGTAACCCATTAGTAACACATTGATTTTAACACATTAACACATTAACATTAACATTTAGTAACACATTAACTTTGCCCCCCCAGGTTATTAAGGGCCTCACTCTGAAAGATCAATTAAACCTAATGCAGAGGAAATATTTTTAATTCAGTTAAAACTGAAAACATCATGCATCATTTTACAAACATTGTTGCATTGAAGTTTGTACACTTATACACATTTTTCCATTTAAAAATATTTTGCCACAATGAAGAATCGCTTTTGTATGTCAACATGCCTAGAAAAGAAAGCAGTAAGAAACAGAAGGAAGCAATAACACTGACAACTAAAGTGGAAGTGATTAAAAGAATTGTAGACCTCACTTTACACCTATTCATGTAAGTTTGTGTATTTTTCACTCTTTATTGAAACCTTAATTTTGACATTCTATTAAAATAAATTATATCAATTTTTATCATTAATTCTTTACGCTTTATTAATTTTTTATAATTTATTATTTACGCTCCACATTCAGTAATTAAGGTTTTATTACAGAAGGTTCTTTATTCTTTGTTTACTTTCTGGTGTTTATACAGTATATTGTGATAACTACCATATTTCATCACGTGAACAGTTTATTTGACAATTTACGTCTTCTTTATTATTTTAACTAGAATAAAACAGCTAATAATTATCATAAATATAAGTATAAATAAGTGAAATTTATTGGGATGCATTTTGTGGGACTCGGGGACCCATCACAGTCTTTTATATATAAATTAATGGTAATTATTATTCAGTTTGTGAATCTTTACCTTATGAACAAATTTCATATAATGAATTGTGTTTATCAATCAAGAGAGGCCTGTACCCTGAAGTTCTGAGTTTATCAAACCAATAGGGGGAGATAATGGACATTTTATAGATTTTATAGATTTTTCTATTTCTTAAAAGAAAATTGGGTAACATCTATCTGTGAAAGGATGTAATCTTCTTTCTAAAACAATGCTAAAGTCAAGATTAAGTTCTCCTTTTTTAGAATATGTTACCACAAAGCAGGCAGTGTTGTCAATCAAAAAGTCTGCAAGTAATCATGTCTCAGACTTGTAGGTAAGGTCATGTTAGTTGATGCTAATTGCTATTCAAACAGAGACAATTTACAATACATCAAAAGAACTTAACTTTATGACATTAAAACAAACATTAAGGATGATTTTAAAATAAGTAAAAACCTTTCAAAAAAAGAAAGAAGTCTTTGGTGCACTGCATCATAGGGAGAAGGGAGTAAGAAAGCAACCAGCCTGATATACCATGGAGTTCTTGGAAGAGCTTTTGGAATTTTGCAATTAACTTGTTTTATGGAGCAAGTAAGCAGTTCAGCAGGTAAATAGAGAGAAGCTTTGAAAAAGCTTTGTTTTGTTGTTTTGGGGATATTATTTTCTTCCACCGCAAAAATAATTACAAAGTCAGTCATTCTGAAGAGGAATGTGTGTAGTATCACCCATAAACTGTCTAGATCATCTGGACATCATATCATCATCATACAAAATGGGACATCCTCTGAAGGGAGTGAATATATACTGATGGAAAAAAGAACCGCAACATTTTTTGGAATGAGAATACTATAGTTAAAGCTTATGCACTTTCACAAAAAGTTGTCAATTTGTTTTGAGCCCTCTGACCAGCGATACAGCTTTTGTAGTGAGGCATTGCAACTTGCCAATCACAAGTTAGGTGCACTTTTACACATGGAACAATGCTTGATCAGGTCACCCTTAAAAAGGCCTTAATTATAAGCTTAGGTCACTGCAAGAAAAAGGCCACACTTAGTCAGTTTTCTGTGCATTCCATAATGCCTTGATTGTCACCAGAAACAAGGGAGAGGGGCATTGGCATGCTGCAGGCAGGCATGTCATGTGCCAGCGTTGCCAGACCTTATGAAGTAAGCTGCTCTACTGTGTCCTGACTGCAGAGAAGGTTTCAGCAGACTGGCAGGACAGATGACCGTCCAAGATCCCGTCGCCCTCATGTGACCACACCAGAGCAGGACCGACACATCAGACTGGTCCATCTGAGAGATCGTTTCAGATCTGCCACCCGTACTGCTGCTGAAACTGCCGGTGGACACAATGCCCGCATCAGTGACAGGACAGTGAGGCTCCATGCTGCTGGCCTTAGAGCAAGTCTTAGAGCCTTAGAGCAAGTCAGAGGCCCTCTGCTCACACCTCCTAAACGTCACACCCGACTGGCTTGGGCCAGACAGAGGCTGCGATGGACTCATCAGGAGTGGCATCAGGTCCTCTTCAGGATGAATCACTCTTCAGCAGACGGGAGGGCCAGAGTGTGGAGGAAGAGGTGTTGCGTTACATCAAATTATATAGATTGTGTTTGTATGTCTACATTAAATACTGTATATACATAGACTACATCAAAGATTTTATGGAGTTTTATTCCTGATTATGTTTCCAATAGGATGTCTGATTTCTCTTGGCAGTGAAAGACAAAATTATTATGCACTATGGTGATGTTTTGAGAAGTGCAGAAGCTATTTTCCACTGTGTGGTTTTCAGCATATTCATGCCACATAACTAATTTTCATAGCATTTAGCATGGTATATCAAGGAATCTGAAAATCTTAGATCATGAGGTGACAAGTAATGTGTTATTGGGTCTGAAAACAAAACAACAATAAACAAAGATCAGTACATTAGCAAGATGGGTTAGCATTTTCTGTTACAGTTTGTGGGGATAATTTTCCCTTTTTGTGTGTCTATTGTGGTGTCGCTGGGGGAAAACAGGTGTAAAAGAGATGTAACTCACACCACACTGATCTTCTCTGTCCTTCGTCCGTATGTTTCCCAAGTCCGTTCCGTAATCCGTTCCCAGTATCCTTAAACGATCCAAATTTCTGAGCCCGTATGTCCACACTAGTCCGCACCGTATCCAAGTCCTAATCTGTAAATCTTTGTCATATACCGTATCCAATAGTCCGTTATTCTTTAATTCCTTCCAGCACAATCCTAAACCTCTCCTTCCTCCAAAACGCTTTCACCTTATTGGCTTCCGCGCCGGCTCACTGCTTCTGGGGCATTTATATTCTGTTTCCTGACGCAGCTCACCGGTGTCTCATTGTTTCACCGCATAGATCTTATTGAAGTCCGGTACCTGTAAGACTAGGTTGAGAAGAGAGAGATGTTTTTAAGTCTTGAAAGGCCCTCTCTTCCAAGTCGGTCAATTTTATTTTTTCCGGAGAACTTGTCTTTGTTAAATCGTGCAAAGGTGTGCCAAAGGCAAACCCTGGAATGAAACGTCGATAATAACTCGCAAGTCCCAAAAATGTTCGGATTTGCTTCTTTGTAGCAGGTTTGGACCAGTTTTTAATTAACTGCAGCTTCTGCTCTTGGGGCATGATCAATCCTCTCCCGATTGTATAACCAAGATAATTGGCTTCCTGAGCCCCCAGACAACATTTATTTGGGTTGGCTGTTAATCCTGCTGCTCGCAAAGCTCCAGTCACTGCTTCCAGGTGTTGTAGATGTTGTTCCCATGTCGTGCTATGGATCACAACGTCATCCAAGTAGGCAGCTGCAAAATCACGATATGGTCTCAGTATTCGGTCCATTAATCTTTGGAATGTCGCGGGAGCGCCATGCAAACCGAAGGGTAGGACCCTATACTGATATGGGGATCAGAACTATCGGACTCGCCCACTCGCTATGGGATTCTTCTATTATTCCCATTTCTAGCATCTTTTCCACCTCTTCTTTAATCAATTTCCTTTTAGCTTCAGGTACTCGATACGGGGGTAGTCTTACCTTCTTCCCTGGTTCCGTGGTAATCTTATGTCGTATAAGATGGGTTCGACCAGGTGTCGGGGAAAAAACATCTTTGTTTTGGGACAGGAATTCTTGTAGTTCCTGTTTCTGAGCCGGAGCCAGGTCTCCCATGGCTACAGCTCCCGTTTCTTCTTCCAAAGGGTCAGGGGAGAAGTGGGTGAGCAGAACTTCGGTCCCATGCCATTTCTTCAATAAATTGATGGGGTAGATTTGATGCTGCCGTCTTCTGTCATGTTGCTTAACATTATAGTTGACTGGTCCCACCCTTTCCACCACCTCATAGGGACCCTGCCAGGAGGCCAAGAATTACATTCTGGGGTCGGAACTAATACCAGTACTTTATCACCAGGTTGAAATTCTCTCGCAATAGCTCCCCTATTATAAACTTGTTTTTGTTGAGCCTGTGCTTTCTCCAGGGTTTCTTTCACAATGGGAACAATAACGTTTATTCGTTCTCTCGTTTGTTCCACATGTTCGATGATGGTCTGTAAAGGTGAGCGTTGGTGTTCCCAAGATTCCTTGACCACGTCTAATAGGCCCCGTGGTTTCCGAGAGTATAGCAATTTAAATGGGGAAAAACCGGTCGAGGCCTGTGGCACTTCTCGTACCGCGAACATGAGATACGGGAGCAGCTGATCCCAATTTTTCCCATCCTTTTGCATAGCCTTCCTCAGCATGCTTTTCAGGGTCTTATTAAAACATTCGACTAGCCCGTCGGTTTGAGGGTGATAGACCGAGGTTCGGATCTGATGTATTCCCAGTAGCTTACATAAGTCTCGCATGATTTTAGACATGAAAGGAGTTCCTTGATCAGTTAAGATCTCTTTAGGAATTCCGACCCTAGCAAACAGTTGTACTAGCTCCCTAGCTATATTTTTGGCGGTGGCAGCTCTCAACAGAATGGCTTCTGGGTACCTTGTAGCATAGTCCACTATCACTAAAATATACTGGTGACCTTTGGTGGTTCGGATCAGGGGCCCCACCAAATCCATCCCAATCAGTTCAAAGGGGGTTTCAATAATTGGGAGGTGAATCAAAGGGTTTCTATAATAAGGTTGTGGATATGTTTTCTGACACTCCAGGCATTCCCGACAGTACTTCTCAATGGCCTTATAGATCCCTGGCCAAAAGAACCTAGAGAGTAGTCTCTTGGACGTCTTCTTCACCCCCAGGTGTCCACCCAGGAGGTGGCTATGGGCCAAGTTAAGGAGCTTCATCTGGTAGGCCTGGGGAATCAGGAGTTGTTCCACTTCTTCCTGTCCCTTCTGCTGCACCGGATAGAGGAGATTATTTTTTATCATGAAATATGGGTAACTCAATGTACTAGGATCAGTACACCACTTCCCATCGATTTTCCTGACATGTCCCCACGCATGCTTCAAATTTCCATCTTCTAATTGGACCATCCCAAACCTACCATGATGTTCTGGTGGCTCCAAGTCCAGTAAATCCATATTTACGAATTCATCTCCAAGTCCAGTTCCTCTTTCTTGTGGGTCCATCTCATCTGGGACATCGTTAGGGGCGTCACCTCGGTCTTCCGGACAGGGAATTGGTCTTCGCCTAGCTGTTTGGACAGTGTTCCAAATTTGGAGGAAGTGGGGACAGTCTCGTCCCAGTACCACAGGGTAAGGCAACTGCTCAACCAATCCGACAGTTGAACAGTAGGTCCCCTGTTCCGTTGAGATGCTAATTTCTACCATCGGATAGACCTTGCTATCCCCGTGAATGCAAGTAATGGGTATCCCCTCTGTTCCCCGGATCTCCAGTTCTCCGGGAAGTATTATAGGGGTCACCAGGGTCACAGTACTGCCGGAGTCCAACAAGGCCTTGACGGGTTCTCCCCCGTCTCGATTTTCGTAAGATGGGGATCCTCACAGGTTGGGACCCGTGCTGTAAGGTAGTTACACTTGGCTTCATCTCTGGGGTCTACCTGCATGGGTTCGGACAGGCCTGGGCAATGGCTGGCTAAATGCCCTTCTTCCTGACAATTAAAACATCGTCGGGTTTCTTTCCATGGTCGGGGCCTTGAGTCTGATCTGTCCCGAAGGGGTTTCTTAAACTGTACAGGTCCTCGATAATCACTGTACTTTATCAGCCGATACTTCATTTCTGTTTCCAGACTCTTGGGGCTTCTTCTCTCCTCTTTTCGAAAGTCCCCCTTTTCCTCCCTAATCAAGGCCTCTGTGGCATGGTGTCTGTCCACTAAGTCCACTGCCTGATCTAGTGTCTGGGGATCCCCATCACTCACTTTCCTTTTCAGATGAACAGGCAGACTCCTCACAAAATGATCCAACACCACCCTTTCTACCACCTGTCCTGAGTTTAATTCTTCTGGCTGGAGCCATTTCTTTGCCAGATGTACCAGGTCAAACATCTGAGACCTCGTAGGCTTGTCCATTTGGTATCTTCAATTGTGAAACCGGACCGCCCGTATTGCCATGGTTACCCCTAGTCTTGCCAAAATCTCCTTTTTCAGAGTCTCATAATTCTCTGCATCTTCTTCTTTTAAATCATAATAGGCCTTTTGGGCTTCTCCAATTAAATAAGGCGCTACTCTCCCGGCCCATTTCTCCTTGTGCCATGCATTTCAAGATGCAGTTCTTTCAAATGTGGTTAAATAAGCCTCCACATCATCAAATTCCGTCATCTTTTGTAGCCCAATTTGTTCAGCCTGAACGGTGTCTCTCCCTGTTACTGAGGTCTGCCTGAATTCTTCCCCTAATCTTTGCAATTTTCCCCGTACTAATTTCTGCCCCTCTATAATTCGTTCGTTAGTTTTGGTTTGAATTTGATTTGCCTCCCATTGCGCTTGGATAGCTTCTTGCTGTCCTTTTAAAGCCTGAAACTGGGCGAGGGTGGCCTGGGACAATTGCTGTATTAGCTGTTCCATTGTTTTTCTCCACACATGCAAAGCGAAACCCACACACACAAAAAAACTTACTTTCTTTGATTCTCAAACCCGAGCAGCGAGTGCCCGCATCCTCCACCAATTGTGGTATCGCCGGGGGAAAACAGGTGTAAAAGAGATGTTACTCACACCACACTGATCTTCTCTGTCCTTCGTCCATATGTTTCCCAAGTCCGTTCCGTAATCTGTTGCCAGTATCCTTAAACGATCCAAATTTCCAAGCCCGTATGTCCACACTAATCCGCACCGTATCCAAGTCGTAATCTGTAAATCTTTGTAATATAACGTATCCAATAGTCCGTTATTCTTTAATTCCTTCCAGCACAATCCTAAACCTTTCCTTCCTCCAAAACGCTTATCGGCTTCCGCGCCAGCTCACTGCTTCTGGGGCATTTATGTTCTGTTTCCTGGTGCAGCTCATCTGTGTCTCATTGTTTCGCCGAATAGATCTTTTTCAACAGCGGGTCAGCTGTATATCCTTGGAGGCCATCTTGCCTAGGTCTATATCTAGTATATCCAGTGTTTCGTTACGGAAATACCGGTTATAAATGACCCTTCCCCTGGTCCTCTTACACTATGCATTCACTGATTTGTGCTGTACAGTGCTCATGATACAGATCTTTAAATAGTCCACCTTCTTTTTTAATGACCTTTTTTGAAAAACCTTCACAATCGCAATATTTCTGTCAAGCCTTTTCAATCACATTCATATTGGGGTTTTTTGTCAAACCACATACGTCACAGTCATGATTCTGAAAAATTGGATAGAGATTGTGCTGTCACAAGGATAGGTGGAGTGTGTAGAGACATGAGGGAATAAAATCAGAGTCAATTGCTTATGGATAGGAACCATTTTACAGAGCTCCTACACCAAGCAGAAAATGCTGTTCTTTTCTACTGGTGTGTCTAGGCAGTTGAAATGAGTAATGACTGGGATGGTTGACTGAAACATACAATCTTTTTATTTGTATTACCATACTGATGGTATCCATGAGTTCTAATAGTTTTCAAAACCTTGCGTACAATAGACTGATGAAAGAATTGTATGAATAGTTAATGAATCACATCTCACTTTTGCTGAAGAACAGTCAGTGGAATATCATCAGGCCCTGGAAATTGATCTTAGAAGCAGTCAATGACCATGAGTTCTTTGAACAAACAACAACACTAATGGACACAAAGCATATTATGTGTTATATGTAGATTTTCTGAAGGTTTTTAGTGTAATTCAAATTTTAAGATTAATTCTCAAATTGCAAGCAGTAGGCCTTCAAGGTAATTCATGTACTTGGATTAAGAATCAGTTAATGGAAAGGAAACAGAGGATGCAGATAAGGGATACACATTCAAATTAAGATGATGAAATTGGTGGAGTACTTCAGGGGTCTGTATTAGAACTACTGCCATTCCAACAATTATTAATTGTAGCAGTAAATCACAAAATTGATTCTTTTGATGGCTTTAGAATCCAACCATGCGATATAACTCAAACAACGCACACACACAGGTACTAATACACGAGGATACATCTATTAATACATAGAATATGCATATAAACCTAACAGATCTTATCAAGAGGGTTATCAGAATACAAAAGATATATATTCAATCAGTTACGAAGTGTTACACATATCAAGAGGACATACGTTCAGTATATCATTCATTAAGACCGTTTCGTAAATGAACTTGGTTATAACTTCTACATTAGATACTCAAAACAAGTACATAACTCTTAGGAATTAAATTGATATCAACTGGTTGGGATAACAATTGAATTCTCGAGCTGTAATGCATTGAAGTTGAATACTCATCCAATCTCTGGGGATTCAGATCTCCTGCGGGCACAAAGAAACAGTTGCAGGCTTGTTGCTGTCCAATCTGCGCTCTCTGGCTCGGTGCCAGGCTGTGCTGTGCGGCTTGCGACGGTGCGCTGCTGATGCTCACTGACCGGATAGTTAGTGTTGGCTTTAACTAGCAAAGTTTGTGCACAGGAGAAAAGATGACTGTGAGTCCCAGCAAGTCAGGAAGAGGACCGGTTCGTTTCTGATGAAGAGCTAGTTCTGAATAGTGATTCAGCTGTCCACAGTTCTGACCTGCTCACGAGGCCTGCTGCTGGTGCTAACCTCGGGTGGATCCTCTGGTTACTCTCTGGTAACCTCCGCTCTAGACTCTTAGAACAAAGGAAAGTTCTGGCACTCGGACACACTGGCTGTTCCGTGGTTGTCCGGGCTGAGTCTCAGGATGGTCAGGAGGCGCGCTGCGAGAATGTCCTGCCCTTGGGAGCCTTCCGCCCCTGGGCCGTCCTGCCCTGGAATTCTCCCTTGAATTCCCTTTAGAATAGTCCACAGAATTCTACTGAATCCTCCACTGAATCTCTCCTGAATCTCCCAGGCTCTCTGTGTTGCCTGTTTTTACCTGGAGGAACTTCAGCTCATCAATTGGCTGAAAGTTCCATGGGCCGTAACGTGGGTTACTCGGCCCTACCAGTCCCTGATTGGTTGATCAAGGTGAGATATGAGTCACTTACTCCTGACACTTAGGAATGCAGTCCAGATGTCCATCTGGCACTCCCTAGACAGATAGGTGCCAATGGATGACCATTGATCATGATAGCCAGGCTTAGCTAAGTGCATCCCCCTTTGGGAGCTGTCCTAGGAAACCTTATCAAAGGAAACCTTAAATCAGCCTGCATGAATAGTTTCTCTGTGGCTGCACCACAGAGATGAACAGAGAAATGGGGCCTTTTGGGAAGGCTCAGAACACTTAATTCTTTCTTATTAATAAGCCTCGCCGCTACACTGGTATACAGTAGTTAGCAAATTAGTCAGGTTTACAGACACAACCACACTAGGTGAATTAGAAAATATTGTAGAAGCAGCAAATTTAATTAAAAAAAATATTTCAGGATGGGGCAAAATGACAAGTGGCATTTAATGTTGGCAGGTTTAGGAGGTTGTAGGCAGCAATTAGATAAACTAAAATTAAAAACAGGAAACATTTAACTTGAAGAGGCAAGAGTCTGAGAAAGACTCAGATGTTTGTGTAGACATTATTTTCATCATCTAAACAATGGGTAAAATCAATACAAAAGACAAACAATTTATTAGGATATATAATAAAATATCTAGCATTCATATCAAAAGTATGTTATTTTAAAATACCTCGTTTAGAATACTGTGTAAATTTTGTTTGTTTTGTAAGTTTTGAATCAATCCTATGGACTTCTTGAGACTCAAAAGTGAAGCGTGAAGCAGATCACACAAACAGAAACTACAGAGACGCACACCTTGTAATAATTAAAGAGGATAAGTTATTTCACAAACAAGAATGGGAATATTTTTAATTTAAATATTTAACAATATAGGAAAAGGTGTCATGTAATGTAATTTAAGCTGATGCCCCTAGACTTAAAATTTTTTCTACTTTTGTTACACTCCAGAGATGCTCTTATTCTAAAATAATGAGAGCCACAATTACTACGCACAACCAGAGAGCACTCAACTAATCGTATGGCTTGTTATGGACACAAAATTACAAAACTGAAAATACATGTCCCAAAAGAAAGACTACTTCAGCTACATTATTAATATAATTCATGTGTTTTACACACTAATTACATTTTATCTCACCATTTTACACACAAGCCCTCTCATTAGGCACAATTGTCAATAATGAAATCATATGCTTTCGTATGGCAAGCACTTCCATTGAAAATAATGAGCTCCAATCAACAATGCTCACTCCTCCAGGTGAAAACCTTGAAATGCTTAATTTCAGCATCTACCATAAACCTAGCCTGACTGAAAGAGGCCAGAATTGCAGACAAGTTGTCCCACTGTTTAAATTGTTCACAGAATATTTGCACTAGGTTAAAATTTAAAAAGGGGAAAAAGACTTATCTCGATAGATTGATTTAAAATTTAATTTAGTTGAGCACTTCACTGTTCCGGCAATGTGCAGAAATAATGCCTACTAGATCTGATCATTGATAATGAATGCCAATTAATCAAAATTGTAAGTGTGCGTATATTGTAACAAAAGGGCAGGATATAACTGCGTATTCTGCCTTCAGTTTTTAGTTTTCATAATTTTGCTCCCTCTGTAGGTTGTTTGTATGTAGTAAACACCTGTTCACAATCAAAACTCTATGGTATCTTTAACTTTAACCCAGGAAACAGGATGTAATGTTATTACTGAAGCACATTCTCAATAATCACCTGCCAGTTTATCAATCTGTTAAAATCTACTACTATCTGTGAGTTAATGTGTGTTTATTATTTAATCTTTACATGTTATATAGTTATATTTTAGAAGAATATTCTTGGGTCAGCTTTGTTAGCAAAGAACTAAAAAGTTAGAATGGTTTAACAGTTTAGTTAAACTGTTAATAGCATAGTTAATATTGTTCATTATACAAACCTAGAATTATCTTTTGGTATTTATAGTATTATAACACATTTGTGATCTGTATATAGTAAATTATAATAGAATTAGAAATGCAAACTGTACTAGTGTTAATTAGTAATTAAGTTTAATTTGTATCTTTTTAGATTACTCCTTATTCAAAGTTAAATGCTTGGTTTGTTTCAATAAAACACTGAAGCTTGGATAATCGACTCTGATGTAACTTTTGAATGTAGTTTGACTGGCTGTCAAACTGTGGTAGTAAACACACAAGGTGGACAGTACAGTAAAAGACAATAAATCAAGCTGCTGTACCAGGTTACCACAGCAGATGATTCCTGTAGAGTGCTGTGTTGTTCTGTTATGGAGGATAGACACAGTCAAGTTAACAGAGAGTCCCAGATTAGCTTCAGAAGCTCCAGCTAATCATCAAAATCAGTTAGTGTAGCCACAGCCTGCACCAAAGCAGAAGCAGCAAAAGTCAGTGCATCCTTTGCACAGAAAGAGACAGCCAGGCTAGAGGTCATGTTAGATGCACTACAGCTTGAAAACGAGGCAGCAGCAGCTCTAGCTCAAGCCGAAGTACTTGAATAGGCAGTAATATTGGAAGGGGAGGAATTTCGTAGTGTCCCTGTAGCACACAAAAGTGTAGCTCAGCACCTAGAAGAGTATGGCCAGAAGCAGGCTAGGTTGCTAAATATACCGCAGTCCTTGCCTGGCTTAGAACCAGTGGATTTGATGTCATTGTCACCAGCCCAGTATGGTGTCGCTCAGGTGATGCATCATTCAGAGACGACAGGGCATTCAACTACACTGAAGTGAGGCCCCAGGCAAGAGAGATGAGCAGCTAGACGGACACACACGTGCTAGACCTGCACTTCAGGCTGCGTGGTGGTCAGGTTCGGGTACGCATCATGGGTCCAGACATCCTTCAGTGCAGACTCATCTTTCTCAGAAATCTACACCAGCATACCAGACACGAGCTCATAGCATGATGGACTTTGCTAAATTTCTAGCACATCATGAGCTTGTGAACACAGGTCTCACACAGTTTGCTGATAGGCCTGAGAGCTATAGGGCTTGGCAGTCATCTTTTATTAATGCTATGAGAGACTTATACTTTGCTGCAAGTGAAGAGCTGAACCTACTAACAAAATGGCTGGGCAAGGAGTCACCACAGCATGTTAAACAAATCCGATCTGTGCATATCAACGACCCCACAGTAGCTCTTAAAATGGTATGGGAAAGATTAAGAGGATCTGGATCCTGCACGTGGCATCAATCCCATAGAGGAGAAGTTGCCGCATGCTCTGCAAGAGAAATGGATCTTACAAGGTTCAAAGTTCAAAGAGGAACATGCCATGCCCTTTCCTCCATTCTCCTTCTTCAGAAAGTTCATCTGTTAAGAAGCTAAGACCAGAAATGACCCCAGCTTTGTACTCTCCAGCTGCAACCCACTTCAAAAGACCCGTGATGAGGAACGTCAACACAAAAATACCCATAACCATCCACAATACAGATGTGTTAGCTACTGCGGAATCCTGCACAGACACTACCAAGAGGAAAGATGAATTTGGAAAACAGTGCCCCATCCACAACAAACCACACCCTCTCAGTAAATGCTGCTTCAGAGCAGACTTTGGTAGAGCATAAAGCCTACCTAAAAGACAAAAGATTGTGCTTCAGGTGCTGATTCTCAACATCTCACATTGCAGAGGACTGCAAGTTAGCAGTGAAGTGTAAAGAATGCAACAGTGAAAGCCACTGCACTGCCCTGCACCCAGGTCCCCCCCGAACCTCAAAACCCTCCACTCCTGCATCTGAGCATGGTGGGGAGGAGCAAGAAGACCAAACGATGGTACCTGCAATCAGCTCCTGATATACTGAGGTATGTCTGTTTGGCATTGAAAGCATGTCATCTCCTTAATCGCTGAGAACCTGTGCCAGAGTAGTTGAGATGTCGGGAAGAAAAGCTGAGGGCTTCCAGATTAAAGCAATAAACAGAGGGATCATCTTAGACCTCCGTCCTTTAATTGAGTGTAACTAAATTCTAAACAACAGATCTGAAATACCTACCCCAAATGCAGCTCTTCACCACCCTCATCTGAAGCTCATTGCAGCCTACATTCCACAATTAGATTCAAATGCCAAAATCCTTCTCTTGCTTGGAAGAGACATAATCTGAGTCCATAAGGTGAGGCAGCAAATTAATGGCCCACCCAATGCTTCATTCACTCAGAAGCTAGATTTGGGATGGGTCCTAGTTGGCAAAGTATGTTTAGGGAATGCACACAAACCCAGTGTAAACACCAATGAACTAAAATTCTAGAGTATGGTCTGCCTAGCTTCCTTTCCCCATACCCAGCTTATTATCCACCTGAGAGAAAAAGTGAGCCATGACAGAGTGCAAAAAAATATTTTCTGATGGCCTCCCAATAAGCCTGAAAATGAAAACAGCAAAAGACAAAAAGTGTTCAACAAAACACAGAATGATAACAAGCCAGGTCTCTCCATCGAAGATGAAGCCTTTCTAAGGATAATGGATGAAGAGTTTTACAAGTGTGACACAAGCAGCTGGGTGGCTCCACTCCTTTTAAGAGTGCAGAGATGTCACTTCCCAAACAACAGTGTGCAAGCACTCATGCGTCATCCCTCTCTAAGATGCACTTTAGACAAGAATCTGGAGATGAAAGAGCTAATTGTGGCGGTCATGGTGAGGATATTTAAAAATGACCACACTAAGGCAGCGCCTCCACTGAAAGAGGGGGAAGAGTACAGCCAGACCAGATCAGATCAGTGTTTTTTGATCCCAGCACACAACAAAATGGCGTGTCCCTCAACACTCTGCTTCTCACAGGTCCAGACTTAACCAACAGTCTCCTGTGAGTCCTTATGCTCTTCAGAAAAGGACAGTGGCACTATGTATCCACTGAGCAAAATCCAGCTGATTATGCCTGAAAGTCAGTTCCCGCATACCAACTTGCTTGCACTACTTGGCATATGGGACCAGCCTTCTTGTACAAACCATACAAAGGAGTGCCAGAGAAGCAAGATGCATATGGTAATAGTTAGTCAATCCAGAGTCTGACACTGAGGTCCAACCTCAGGTGATAGGCTTCATCACAGAGATTAAGTACAAACATATCACTACCAAATGCTATGAGTGTTTCTCCACCTGGAACTTACTATTGAGAGCTGTAGCATTCTTAATACGCATAGCTCGCTCTCACAAATCAGACAGTACTGGCACCTCAAAGAAATGCAATGGTTGGCACTAGTGCTGCAAACCCCATAAAGTGAGGTTCAAAGTGCTTCTTGAAAAGAGAGGCATACCAAAGGGCAGTACCATTTATAAGCTGAATCCCATCTTGGATGGAGGCCTTCTTAGAATTGGAGGAAGACTTTGGTCCTGCACAGTTAGAAGTAATGGAGAAGAGCCCACTCATCATACCTGGACACCACCATGTTTCCACACAGCTTATAAGACACTACCATGAACAGTTTAAACATCAAGGTCATCACTTTACTGAGGGAGCCATAAGGGCAGCAGGGCTGAGGACAGCCCTCAGCAAGAGGTGTGTCAACTCTGTCCTTCATAAATCTTCTTTCTAAAACAATGCTAAAGTCAAGTTCTCTTTTTTCAGAATATGTTACCACAAAGCAGGCAGTGTTGTCCATCAAAAAGTCTGTAAGTGATCATGCGTCACGTCTGTACTCACATGTAGGAAGCTACATGGCAAAAGGGAAGAACAGAAAGTGACAGACCTTCCATCCGAACGACTTGGTGTATCCCAGACTTTTATGTACGTTGGTTTGGATGTCTTTGACCCTTGGACAGTAAGCAGTGGGCAGTGCTGTTCATGTGCTGGACCACTAGGGCAGTGTACATAGAAGTTATAGGATGCACCTAGGAGGTTCTTTTCCATCTGTGGACCTGCCAATTAAGATCAGCTTGTGGAACAAACTTTATTAGTACCTGTAAGGAATTGCAGCTTGGCAATGAAGCGGAGCTAGTTCGGATAAGGTGACGTCAGCGCCCTCACTGTGCGTAGCAGGGACCTCAGCCGCCTGGGCTGGGGGAGGTTTCCTTTAGCTCATGTGGCTGGTTTCCTGTTGCGTTATGCCGGAGACCAGGGTTTGCGCCCCAGGTGCTGCGGGACAGAACGGGTGGCGGGGGGCACGACACAGCGCAGAACCTTGACAATCACAGCAAGAAGCCCCAACAAGAGACTGGTGTCCAAAAATACCTAAGAGAACAAGACTGCACATGGGAATTCAATCCTTCCCATTCTTCTCACATGGGAGCAGTGTGGGAACGCATGATTAGAGTGGCCTGCAGAATCCTAGGCTGCATGTTACAAAACAGACCTTCTTAGCTTTCACATGAGGTTCTCCGCACTTTCCTAGCCGCAGTTACAGACATCATCAATGCCAGACCTCGAGTCCTGGTCTCCACAGATCCAGAGTCACCATTCATCTTGACCCCTGCAATGCTGCTTACCCAGAAGGTTGGTGCACCCCCTCCACCAGATTACTTCACCAACAAAGACTCTATCAGAGCCAGTGAAGGCAAGTACACAGCCTGGCCAACAAGTGCTGGACTAGCTGGAAACATGAGTATCTCCTTACTTTGCAGACCCAATGCATATGGCACTGCGCTCACCCCAGCCTTAATATGGTGATCTTGTGCTGCTGAAGGACAGTCAAGCAAGAAGTAACAAATGGCCTATGGTGCTCATCATTGCTGCTATCCCAAGCAGTGATGGAAGAGTCCATAAAGTGGAAGTGTAGGTCCACTTAGGAAAGTCCACAAGGGTCTGTCAAAAAGCTCCTAAGACCTGTTTCTGAGGTCAACCTTCTTCTAGCAAAAGAGGACTAAAATCTTATTATTATTTCGGTATGTTCTAGCTGGTAGTGACATCTAATAGATGTCAGGCAGGAAATATTCTGCCTTCAGTTTTTAGTTTTCATAATTTTGCTTTCCCAGCTGGCCGTTTGTATGTATTTAATGCTTGACCCAAAATCGAAACTCTATGGT
The DNA here is from genome assembly GCF_055471065.1 of Atractosteus spatula. Taxonomy (NCBI): domain Eukaryota; kingdom Metazoa; phylum Chordata; class Actinopteri; order Semionotiformes; family Lepisosteidae; genus Atractosteus; species Atractosteus spatula. Next base: position 41,603,748 of record NC_142707.1, on the reverse strand, counting down.
ATCTTTAACATTGACCCAGGAAACAGAATGTAATGTTATTACTGAAGCACATTGTCAGAAATCAGCTGCCAGTAAATCAATCTGCTACAATCTACTTAATTCCTGCCCACGAAAGCATTGTCTGTGAATTAATATGTCTTTATTATTTAAGCTTTACATGTTATATAGCTATATTTTAGAAGAAGTTTCTTGGGTTAACTTTGTTAGTGAAGAACAGAAAACTTAGTATAGTTTAACAGTCTAGTCTATTGCTTATGTTAATAGCATAGTTAATATTGTTTGTAATACAAATCTAGAATTATCTTTTATTAATATAGTATTATAAATTTGTGATCTGTAAATAGTATATTTTATTTAATTGGAAATGCAAACTATGTATGAGTGTTAATTAATAATTAAGTTTATTTTGTACCACTGTGCCACCCAGATAGCTAGATGCATACCTTAAAGCAATAACCACTGTTCCATATTTCTTGAATATGTTAATCCATCTAAGAAGTGAAAACATTGCCCAATTTTGTTACCTCCCATTCAAATCACTATATATACATATTAGTTTTTGTTAGTTAGTTTGTAGTTTATCGAATGTTTGTTAGTTATGAACATATGAAATACTAGTGGCACAGATTGGAAAATTTGGGTGTTGGACACCAGGTGTCGAAGTCTGTATGGATGTAAATTTCCTTGAGGGCCAATGACACCATGGTGTTGATTCAGTTTTTGTCTTTCAGTTCCTGCCCTGATCAAACACTATACAATTGCCACACCATGGAATAGGCCACATGTAGTGTTGTCAAACTGGTTTGACTGGACCTATTATTAAGGTCTGAGAACAGGAAATGATTTAAAATCAGCCTTATTTAGGCCTTATTTAGGCAGTCACTTTCTGGAAGCTCCAAAGCGTCCACCCACAAATTCACTTTTGGAATAGGATATGCAGAATTCATGTTAAAAAGGTGTTTTTTTTTTACAAACAGGTACCAATGTGTGGGTTGCTTGTGATTTTCCTGTATTTCTAATGAAAACAAAATAAAACATTCCTTTGACTGTTAGTATTGTATTTAGCACTGTGGAAAGTATTATAGTTCTGCGTTGTGGCTGCATTTGTAATTTCCACCCACCATTTGTCTGAAGAATTTTAAATCCTGCAGAGCATATGATTCTAAGTACATTTCTCTTATTTAAAAATGTAAATGACAGTTGTTTCACTTTTTATCTGCCATTTATCTTTCCATTTCAGATAACTGTCCACTACATTTATTTAACAGGAATTTGAATTAATACAGCATACATTTTTGTAAAGACACAATCACATTAAATAATTTCAGGCTTTTGTATTTTTTTAATGGACCTGCAGCTATTCATTCAATGTCAAAGCCTATGAAAGCAGTATGAAAGCCATTTTGAATATACTTGGAAAATGAATGTAATGTTGTTGCTGCAATTATTAAGCACTACATCACAAAGCTTGACTTTTATATGATGGGTTTATTAATTAGGCAGATTTCATGAAGCTTCTTATTGTAAGGGTTGCCTGCAGTTACCTCTATAAAGTAAATAAATATAAGCCTCAAATAGAGGGGGAGGGGGGTGACAATCAAGATGTTGGATTGAGGCACCAGAGAGAGTGAGGGCTATGAAGGAGGATACCTCAATCCATGTCTTACACCCTTGGGCTGGAGTGGGTATTAGTGACTACAGGGCTCCTGTGGGGACAGTGCAAAAAAAGACTGAGAAAAGGGAAGAAACAGAACAATAAATAAGGATTCATAGACGCTCGACCAGAAACTGAGAGAAAAGAGGAAGAAGGGAGAACAGAGCAAGTGGAATTAGGAAAGAGGGAAGGGAACGGAAAAGGAGAGAGTTTTGATGACATCAAGAGAACTGGAAGAAAAGATCGCACAACATGGCTGGAGCACAGCCAGCTGTTTTCCATGCATTTCCATTTTCCAAAAATTAGATTTTTGTTATTTTTGTTTTACAAGAGGCAAAAAAGTAAAATCTGCATTGTAGGAGACATATGCAGTTAAGATTTTAGTATCCCTGAGTGTGAAACACGTCTACCTCCAATGCTGAGTGCTAGAAATGTGCTGAGTGGTCATTGTGTTCTTGTTCACGTCTCTGACCAGGGTCCTGCTTGTTCGGATGCTCAGTTTGGGAGGATGGCTTGCTCTAGGAAGAGTCTGGTTGGTTCTATATTCTTTCCATTTCCTAATCATGGACCTGAATGTGCTTCTGGGAGCTTTTGAATGGACAAGGCATTGGGTGACAGGTCTTCATGGTAGAGTTTCTGCTTTGTCATGCACTGTCAATTGAGGGAATTTTTGTAGACAGATATATTTCTTTTGAATCCTTGTCACCCATCTTTACAGACCACAGGTGGACTCCATTCAGGTTTTAATTAAATGTGATCTTAATTAAATTAGATGCACCTGGGCTCAATTTGGAGTTTCCTAGCAAAGGGAGTGAATACTTATCAAATCAAGATCAGTGACAAAAAAAACCCTTGTAAACATATTTGTATTTCAGTTTGTAACTTAAAAGATGTGAAAAATCCATCGAGAGTGAATAATTTTCAACACACTATAACCCAATAAGTTACATTTTTGCTACCACAGCTGAATGAGTGTTTTTTAACAAAGTCTTTGGTCTTTCTTTTTTTGCTTTATAGCATAAACTTTAGTTATACCATTTCATTTTGTAGATTAAACACTGATGCAGCAGCCACACCCTAACCACGTCTGTATATACTGTATATATTGTTACAAAAAAAAGTGAAAATCAGGAATTGGTCGAGCAATTTAGCCAATAAGTCAAATAAATATTCATAACTCCCAACTTGTAAGTGATTTCTACAAAATATACCCGAGAGGTTGGTATAATAAGAGGCATGTGAATTCTTTATTCTCTGAAACAGCTATGGTGAAAAGAATAATAATCCAGGCACTCTTGGTTAAACAAATGTTGACTAATTATGACCAGGCTAATACTACGCTATAAACACAACGTAACATACAACAAACAAGTTACTGTATGTACAGTATGTACAGACAAGGCCATTTCAGAGGCCTAAATTCCTACTCACCCAGAAAACCTCAGAACTGCAACTAAGTACTGAACTCTTTAAATTTTGCCCAGAGAGGCCTCAATAAGATATAATCAGCCTTCTTAATAAATACAATACAACCTGCAGTTAAATCTCTCTCACTGCAAACCTGGATGCCACAACTAAATTGTAGCCTATTTCCCTATTCTAAAAATGCACCACAAGCACAAAAGATGTCCCTAACCAAGGTATCTTTTACCCAGAATAGCAAGCTCTCTCTAGCAAGGTTCACGTTTGATCATGAAGTAGGGGCTCTCACCTGGCACAAGCTTCAAGTTCCAACTCCTCTGGACTCCTCTATTTTAGTCTGACCTTCTTTCTTTCCTCTCTGCTCATCCTCTTCTTCCTTTTTTCTGTTCTTAATGTGATCTTATATGGTGTCTTTCTGGATTGCTCATTGTCAATCATTTACCCATAATTTAATAAACTAACTAAACCAAGGTAAACTTTGCAATTGTGGTACCCCCACATCTGGGCAAACACCCCCTCTGCTTTGAAGCTGGAAATGTTTACACTGCCCATTGTCACACACTTCATCTAAACTCTTAGAGAAACTTCCTAGTCACCAATAGCTCTAACAATATTAATATCTTTAGGTCACAGAATCAAGAATGAGAACACATTTCAGCCCCAACGAGAGCAAAAATTATTAGTCAACAATTACAGGAGGAGCTCTAAAAGAAGGATATGTATAATACCACACTATGCCTACAGCAAAGAATTATTTGAAGTCTTAGAAGCATCCAGCTATATACTGTAGGTTAATGCATTACCAATCATAATTTTCATTATTTCCACTGTTGCATGTGAATTTTTATACAAGTTTAAATGAACTGTTACTGTGTTTTACCTTTGTTTATCACACCTCCTATCTTAATTCAATAAAGGAATGCCACAGTTCTGCCACACATTTTCCAGTGATAATGAACAGATGTTTCATGATTATTGCATGAGGTTGTTAACAGATGTGAATAATGTTTAGAAGTGTTCTTAAATTTGTTATATGTTAGAATAAACTAACTTGATAATCACTATAATACATTGCCACAAAACCTGTATCAAATTCACCCTAGAAATCCTTACATGATATCACACTCACAATTCTTTTAAATTAAACACCTTTTAAAGATACAAGTAATATCTTCGGCCTCCACGGCCGAAACGTTGTGTTTTCTTTCTTCTTTTTTTCAGCATTGAATAAACCTACTACTTGTTCCTTTGCAGCCTACACATGCTGACGCAGCTACCCACCTGAACTACCTTTTAAAGATGTCTGTTTTTTTTCTAAATTATATGGAAAAAGTTATTGTGATATTCATTCCATTTGTTGTCAGTTAGAAAGCACTTGTTTTTCTTTTTTGCACTCTGATTAATTTGTCATTTTGTTTTTGCGATAAAATATTCCTCTATTTAAAACTTTCAGAACTTTAAAGGATAGATTAAACTCTTCCTTCAGCCCCATGATGATACCAACAAAAATGATTTGGTGATTCACAAAAAACATGGCAACTGCATTTGCACTTTTAATATTTTTTTTTGCACAGAACGTTTTGTGCAGTGTTAACTCTAACCATGAAAATGCATTAGCAGTATCACATGTTTGCGTTCAAATACCTTAGGGAGTATAATTTATATTGTTTTATTTTTGAATTTGAAGTGCACATAAGCACTTTCACTTAGAAATATGAACTTAATCCATAATGTCCCCCATATACTGATGGGTAAGTCTTTTTGAGTAACAGCATTTAGTATACTTCCTCACACCTGAAGAAGGCTCCACGGCCGAAATATTGTGTTCTCTTTCTTCTTTTTTTCAGCATGGAATAAACCTATTACTTGTTCCTTTGCAGCCTATGCATGCTAACGCAGCTACCCACCTGAACTACATTTAGTATGTTTGTATGTGAATGTGACAGGCCCGTCAGCTCATACCATTTGAGAGGGCACAGCTATAGCTTGTTAATATCATTATACAGTACCTGACAGTTGCAAACCTTTCCAGTGGTTGAGTGGGTGAGTAAAAGTTGGAAAGAGACTGGACAACAAGCCACTAAATATTCACTAAGGTAGCAGCCCAGTGAGCTGACACCATAAGAGTTGCTGTGGTTTTGTTTTTCTGTAAGGAAAAATAAAAGCTTAATCAAGAGTCAATTTTCTTTTGAGAACCTCTTACTGTCATGCTTTTAACCAAAATGTAATGTGAGAGCTCATCCACAGCGTAACAATGAACCTAGATGAAAGACAATGAATAGCATGGTGTTGGAGCATCTGGTGACGGTGGTTATTGAATTTCATGCCCAGTACAGACCATCATGTATTTATGCAGCAGAAGTGATAAATGAAGACTCTGGTACTTCAAAGAGAATCACCTGCTGTTTGACCTTCCGCGTCTCTCAGGCAGAGCCTGGGCATCATTGTTATTTGCAACCTTTTTTACAATTTAAGTCCTATAACTAAACCTCCTCCCTCTTCTTTTGAGTGCCTTGTTTTAAATGTCTCTATCCCCCAATCTACTATCATTGTCACAGTTTATAGACCACCCAGACCCAGCGAAGCCTTCTTAGGTGAGTTTGCTGATCTACTCTCATTTTTATGCCTTAAGTTTAAAAAGATCCTTATTCTAGGGAACTATAATATACACAATGACTCAAGGTCTTCTAGTCTGGCTAAAGACTTCCTTTCTCTATTGGATGTTTTGATCTTACTCAGTTTGTTTGTACCCCTACACATAACAAAGGACACACCCTAGATTTAATCATTGTCAATGACTCTTTTGTCTCCCACTGCTCTTCCCTTGATCTAGGCCTCTCTGACCACTTAGCTATTCTTTTCAATCTGGGATTACCTGTTTCTAACACTTCCCCCTCATGCTCTAAAAATTTCCATAACTGGCGATCAATTGATCACCCAAGGTTTGCAAATTCTGTTCTGTCCTCCTTATCTTGTTTCTCTACCTATGACTCTCTAGAGGACAAAATACAGTTACTTGACAGTGCTCTTTTATCTACCCTTGACACCTTTTCTCCTTTAAAAACTCGAACCATCTCCTTTTCTCGCCCTGCCTCCTGGTAAAACGACCATCTGCGATCTATAAAGGCAGCCTCCCGCAAACTTGAGCGTAGGTGGCGTCTTTCTGGCCTAAATGTACATTATCAGACTTGGAGAGATTACTTGTCTGAATATAAGGTTACAATAGAGTCTGCTAGATCCACCTACTTCTCTACTCTCACATCATTGAAAATCACCATAACAACCCCAGACATCTTTTCTCCACCATCAACAGCTTATTAAAGCCAAACTGCCCCACCACATTACCTGCCTCATCTCAACTTTGCAACACATTCTTAGATTTCTTTAGCTCCACGATCAACAACATCCGGCATCACATTCTCTCCACTATGCATATCATTTCCAATTTCATTTAATGATGGTGTAACAGCGAGCCAATGTTATTGCCTCTAGTGGGATCTGATACTTTGGTAGTACTTTTTTTAGGCTGCAGTGGTTAAAGTCCCCGGTCACAATAGAAACAGCTTCCGGATGTGTGTTTTCAAATTTTCCAATGATGCTGTACAACTCTCTGAGTACCGACTCAGCATTAGCATGTGGGTGAATGTACCCATGGTCATAGTAACAGCCGTAAATTCCCTCGGTAGGTTAAAAGGACGACATTTAACAGTGAGGTATTCCTGATTAGATAAGGAAGATATGTAGAGAATTTCTACATAAGTGCACCAAAGGTTATTAATCATAAACCATATTCCACTTCCTCTCTTCTTGCAGGTAGAATCAGTTGTGCAGTCTGTTCTATAAAATGAAAATCAAGCGGGTTGTACAGCATCATCAGGAACGTTGAGTTTAAGCCCAGTTTCAATGAAACAGAAGTCACAGCAGTCTCTCAAGTCATGCTGAGTATTAATGCAACAGTGTAGTTTGTCGATCTCACTGTCCAACAATTGCACATTTGCAAGCAAGATGCTGGGGAGCAGGGGGTGACAGGCATGCTGCCAGAGCTACACTAACACGCCACTTCTCTTACCCCTCTTCCTCTTGGGTTTGTGTCCCTGTTTACTCTGTGCTTGAGAAGCAAAGCCATGTACTTTCAATTTACCGAAGTCAGATGCTTGTAATTGGTGGGTGTCACACATATTTGTTGCACAAAAAGAGATACAACACGAACATAAACAACATAAACGAGAGAGCTACATTTGGAATGTCGCCATCTTGTGTATGTGTATGTGTGTATGAGAAGGACTGCATTATGCATGAGAAGCTTGGAAGCATAGTTAAACAGAGGCATGGAGTACACAGGATCGTCAATATCTTACTGGTGGTAGATAACTTTTGAACAGAACTGATCCAATGAGATTGGAATGGGAAAAGAATACATTTTCTGTTGCATCATTCAACCTGCTTGGCAGATTAGGCTCCAGATCCCCCATGACCATGTATTGTATAAAGCAGTTTTGGATATCTATTGGATAAAGCAGAAAATGGATGGAAAGATAATTTCTATTGACTGTACATACATATTTGTACAGCCTATTGCAGTAATTTTACTATTGGGACTGGAAATCTAAAAATGTACTTTAAGGACACATTTATAAGATAAGATCACTTTTTTTTCTTGCATTAGGAATTTATCTTTTTACATACCACAGCTTGCTCTCCATGAGACACACAGGCACACAGACAGGGAGAGAGAAGCTTGGGGTCAGAGCGCAGGGTTTGCCATTATACAGCACCCCTAGAGCAGTTGGGGTTAAGGGCCTTGCTCAGGGGCCCAATGGAGTAGGATTTCTCTGCTGGCCATGGTCTTTGAACTGGCAACCTTCCAGCCACAGGCACAGATCCTTAGCCACAGTGCCACCACTCTGCCCAATAATGTTATTATGAACATACCATAAGAGGGGTATTTTGTAGAGGACCATTAAATGAATAATTTAAAGCAGGAGAGAGAACTTTTTTTTCTGCTATAGGTGATCATAGAATGCATTAATTGCAGTTTTGAAATAACTCTGATTCACTAAAACACACTAGAGACTAAACAAAGTAAAAGAAAAAAATGTTTATATAATAACAGTACTGTAGCACATTTATTTGTAAAATAGGACATATTTCTCCAGGCTTCATTTAGCTCATTTCAAAACATATTATGTGTGCTTGTACTGACTGTCTATACTATTTTTCTATAAATTTTTCCAAAAATTTGCCCAAAGCAATATGGAGAAATGGAGAGAGGAAGAACATGATTTTTTAAATACATTCAGAATGCTTTAATAATTGATGTCAGAAAACTGCATCATAATCAAACACCCTCAGAGTCAGCATAATTAAGTCTTTTCATAACATTATTCCAGTCCATGTACTGTAGCTTTGTAAAACCTTTGTATTACCCCTGCTGCATAAAAAAGATCAAAGCTTAGAAAAAAAATCCAATGGATGCCAGTCCATTGCGGGGCTACAAAGGAACAGACAAGTTAGAGTAGCCAATCAATTCCAGACAACATGTATTTGAGAAGTGAGATGAAACTAGAGCACCCAGCAAAAATTGATGCAAAACAAGGGAAGTAAAATCCTCACAAACAGTTTGTGGTAAGCAGGGGTAAATTAACAGGTATGTGCTTCCTCATTCTGTCTGCCACTGGATCCATGATTTCTTAACCAGCGGGAAACGGCAGAGTGGGTGATCACATTTCGAACCCCGTCCTTCTGAATACTGGCGCTCCACAGAGCTGGTTGCTTTCTACTAAGCTCTACTCACTTTGCACCAATAACTGTCTATCTAACAGCTAATCTGTCAAACTTTTGCAGATGACACTACCCTGGTTGGTCTCATCTCAAATGGTGATGAATCTATAAACCGGAAGGAAATAAGCTGCCCGGTGTCATGGAGTGAAGTTAACAACCTGGAGTTGAACAAAACAAAAAACTGTGGAGATGGTTATTGATTTCAGGAAGAAGCCCGCTCCTCTCCTTCCCTTGGAAGTACATGGCTTCATAGTCAGCAGATTTGTTCAACAATCACTCACCGGGACCTTAAATGGGACAGGAACATTACCACAATTATCAAGAAGGTCCAACAGTGCATGTGCTTTTTGAGACTGCTTAAGAAATTTGGGCTGTCACAAGCGCTGCTGGCCCAATTCTATATAGCCATAATAGAATCAATCATCACATCTTCTATTTCTGTCTGGTTTGGCTCTGCATCATCACACTCAAAGTGGAAATTACAGAGCATTGTGTGATGTGCAGAAAAAAGCATCGGCTTCCAGCTCCCCCCCCCCCTCACAGATTTATATATCCCACTAGGATGAGAAAGAGGACGGGGAAAATTATGGCTGACCCCTCACACCCCGGCCACACTCTCTTCCAATGTTTTCCTTCTCAGTGGGAGACCAACAGTGAGAGCCCTAAAAACTGGGACTAACCAACAACCTGTACAGCCTCTTTCCCCAGGCTATAACTCTCATAAACAAGGACACTTCCTATATTACTTCTCTGTGACTAGTTGTATATTTTTATTTAACAGCACATGCCACTGATATTTTTTGTAAATATATGCAGTATATATATACAGGAAAATTATTTTCTAAAGTGAACCATTAATTTTGTGATGCCACAAGGGGCTGTGTCCTCAAAGGGCATTACTTTCTAAAATGACTCTTCTAAGCTTTCCTCCTATCTAACATTGTGGGCTGGATGCTGGCAATCACGAGAGTAGAATACCGTGCTCCAGGTCATATAAATAGAGCACCAAACCAAGAAGGATTAGAGATGGTTGGGAGAAGAAGTTAATTTCTAAAATGAACCATTAATTTTGTGATGATTCAGACACAACAAAACACAAGACCTGCTGTACACATCAGCCTCTGCCTCTGCACAGGTCAGAACATTGCTGAGTCAGCATCCAGGCTGAAGACTCAAGTTTTGACCATTACAGAATATTCCTCTGGGCTAAAAAGAGGCTTTGCTGCTGACACATCAATAACCTTAACACAGCACAAAGTCTGTTTTACCACTACAGTTCTTTTTTCTTATGGGAGCTTTACAAGTCTACAGGCAGAAGAAAGGCCTTACTGCTGCCACAACAGCCACTTTGAATAACAACTGTTCTGCCACTGCATGAGCCACTCTAAAGCAGCTTGAGGCTGCAGATTCCACAATAAAGTCACTAGGCTGAAAGTTCCAGACCCTCTGCGGTTTCACAAACCTCTGGGATGAAGACTGGTATGGTGCAGACCGCTGGCTTACCAACACAGCCAGAGAGACTTAGACTGCCGTCTCGGGGCAACCAACTCATGCCTCTGCTACTCTCTTGGCCACCTCAGACAAGATATCAACCATCCCTGTTCCTGTGTTGGGCCATATTATACAAAATTCCTGTCAAGCTGTTTAAAGTCAAGACTTATGTATGGGGTATGTATATTATCAGGGCCCCCATGTCCCTGTTGTGAGCTACCCCATGTCGCATCACATTTTGCTTTATGTTTCTTAACTGGATCTAGTAAATAATCTAAATGGGACATTAGTCAGACCAGCAGAACTTACGTAAATATAATAAGAAATTATATATGACTTTTTCTTTAAGAGAACCCATATACTGTAATTCATGATGCATATAATGTGTAAAAAAACATTGAAACAATCAGACTTCTGTTACACTTCAGTGAGAAGCTGCAGAAGACATTTTTTTTCCCACAGACTAATAATAATCAGTATATTTTTAAATTTAATACCTTAAGTGCTAGTATAGGTGCTGATTTATTTTTTAAAATGTCCGTTATCCACTCAAAGCATTCAAGAACATTTAATTTACAAAAAACCTAGAGCTGAGTCAGTTTTATTTATTTTAAAATAAATAAATATGGAAAACAACAGCACTTTACAATTTTACAAATTTTACATAGCAAAAATAATTTTTCCCTACAATTATTTTGTGCTATAGGCACAATCTAGTATTTATAAAAATGCAATGATTTATATTTTATGGCATGTTGATATATGAAGACACTGCAGTTACAACTGTATTGCCCCTATAGGCTGACTAAAGGCCACTGTTTGCTATAAACAGCCACACCAGGTGCACATTTAATTAGTAAATTATGTGATTATTTGTGATGGATGGAGAAATGAACACTCACATGAGAGCAATTAATAAATACTGTGTATAGATCCATGAGACCGTTCACGGTAATGTCTCAATGTGTGGCTTGTATCTAACTTTTTCCTTCCTTTACACACTTGTTCTCTGCATTATTCTTTTCTGGAACAAGTAATAGGTTTATTCCATGCTGAAAAAGAAGAAATTGTTTTGGCTTCTTTCACCCGAAGAAGGCTCCATAGCCAAAACATTGTGTTTGCTTTCTTCTCTTTTCAGCATGAAATAAACCTATTACTTGTTCCTTTGCAGCCTACGCATGCTGACGCATGTTTTGAATTAAATTTGTCTGAAATATTTTATCCCTTTCAATGCACATTTATTTTTGCTTGCTAAATGATTAATTGACAGGTGTTTAAGCAAAGTACATATGACAAAAAACAAATTTCATTGGTACGAAGATTGAAGTTAGTATTGTAACATTTTCAAGTGTTCATAAGGTGTAAAAGATTGTCTGACATCAGAGCAATTTGAAGGCAGAGACACAGAATGGCAGAACTAGTTCACTGACTTGCTTTAGTGCAACTTATTTTCAATTGTATAATATTGTTGCATTTGGAGAGTTTTCTTTCATGGGAATGCCCCAGTTATTACTAAATCTAAATGGCTAAAACAAATTCTATCACTCCAGTTTATCTGATCAGTTGCAATCAGTGTAAAGAATGTTGTTAACCGCATGCAATATTTACACTTTCTTTTTTTAGCCAGGTTCAAATTCAGTTTCACAGGCACCGGAAAACCATACAGTATTTATCAGCACTGGTATTAACAATTGCTATGCCACTATCCTTGTTGCATCAAACATTCAACGCAGCCTCTTCATTGTGTTGGGGAACTCTTTACTGCAACAAGAATAACAAAGGTGTCAAGATCGCAAACCCCTCCTCTTAAGGGCCCTTCCTTGTTTTCTCCCATCACCTGCACCTGTTTCCTATTTCCGTACCCCCTTAAAAGCCAGACGCAGACTTCATTCCTGGTTCCTCATTGAATACTGCTTCATGAGAGCCCAGGGTCCTGCTGTGTCTGGCTCCGTTATGCTTTTAACCTTCGGTTCCTGATTCCCAGCCCCGCTGGTTCCGACCCGGTTTATGGTTTTAATTCCCTGGATGGATACCCTGGCCTTGGACTCTACCTTCTGTCTTGGATACCCGTTTGGATTTACTCATGGATTGTTTGCCCCGGATTCACTCTCCCTGGACACCTGCACCCCTTGGACACGCCCCCTGTCTCCATACCCTCTCCTGCATTACTTTTTCCCCGGTGTTTCTTCACTCCCTTCCGGATCGTGTCGTCTGCATAGGGCCCGGAAAGAACTGTTCTTGACAAAAGGTAGACAAGGTTTTCTCTGATGTAACATTTTCTGTTCACAGACATTAGTGGTTGCTTGTGTTATAGAAGACATTCTTTGGATAGGAAATTTCATTATTTTGCAGGGTGCTTTCTGAAGGGAACATTAAGTATATAGGGTTGTCATAGACAGGATTATGATAGAGGCATCACACTATATTGATGATATTCTGTCATCTGAAGTTATGCTTTTTGTTGTTCAATATCGTCTTGTTTTCCACCATCATGCTAGAGAGCACACACTGGAAAGCTCACCACAGCAATTCTGACACAGACCAATATTCAAAGAATGGAGTGACCCACCTTAAGCCCATATCTAAATCGATTGGAAATTTGTGACAATAAATTGGTTGACAGGGGTACAATACAACCAGTAACCAGAGATCAGTCACATCAATCTGTATTGAACAGTTTCAGCAATGTAAAATGGTCCTTTACACTGTTGTAACAGTATGTCTGTGTGCAGCAGTCCTGGCCTATAGTGGAAGACACGCCAATTATTAATCCATTTTTCAATCTTTGATAACAGAAGTTGGACAGCAGAGGCGCACAGAAGTTTACATTGTTGCCTATCAGTGCTGGGGCCCTGGGTTCAATTGGGAGCCTGGGATGTTGTTGGAGTAGGGTTTGTATATTGTCCTCAACTTCACATGGATATCATTCAGGAGCTTTATTGTCTGCCCACAATCCACATACAAACGGGTAGGTTAATTGGCTCTAGGTGTGAGTCTGTGTGTCTATGTGGGAACAAGTAATAGGTTTATTCCATGCTGAAAAAGAAGAAAGAGAACACAATGTTTCAGCCGTGAGGCCTTCTTCAGGTGTGAGAGAGACAGGGCAGTAGGCAAAGGTAAAGTAGCGGGAGAACAAAGGTTGGGAGGGAGGAGGAGTGAGGGGCGGGAGCAGGGGACAGAAAGAGAGGCCAATCAAGAGGTGTGAAGTCAGAATGGGTGCAGAGAGGTGTGAAATGAAACTTCCAATGAATGGAGAAAATTTAAAAGAACAGTAGTCTGTCGTTATAAGAGAAGGGAGAATGTGTGATCCTAGCTGCAGAATAATTTTAGTTTCGGTGGTCTTTCTGATGTATGAGTTCAGAAAACCGTCTTTGAGAACACAGACGGAGAGATTAGAGTGGTCGTGGCTGTCACAGGTGAAATGAGAAACAATGGGCTTGGAGAGATCTTTAATCTTCACAGCCCTGACGTGTTCTCTGAAGCGGTCTCCGAGTCTCCTTCCTGTTTCTCCAATGTAGATGGCTGGGCATTTACTGCAAGAGATACAGTAAATAAGGTTGCTGGAGGTACAAGATGCTGTCTGGGTGATCCGGAATTGTCCTGAGGGGCCTTGAATGAGTGTGGTGGTGGATGTGTACTTGCAGGTGATACAGCGAGCTCTGTTGCAAGGGAAAGTGCCTGGTGTGGATGGTTGTTGAGGGCGGTCAAGGGAGCTGTGAACAAGGAGGTTACGCAGATTAGGTGGTCAGCGATATGAGATGATAGGGCGATCAGAAAAGAGGGCCCCAATGGAGGGATCATCATGTAGGATGGAAAAGTTGTGGTTAATGGTCCTGGGGATAGGAAGTGTGTTAGGGTGGTAAGGAAGCACCAAAGGAATGCGGTTGTTACGGCGGGAGTTCCTGATCGGGTTGATGGTCCGGGGGGTGTTTTTGGCTCGGGCAAGGGCCCTGTCAATCACACTGCTGGGGTATCCTCTGTTGATGAAAAAGGAGTACATTTCGAGGGCTTGGTTCTCGAAGTCGATGTTGTCGCTGCATAATCGTCGTAGCCTAAGGAACTGTGAAAAAGGAAGAGAGTTTTTAGTGTGGTTGGGGTGAAATGAGCTGTACAGGAGGTAGCTGTGTGAATTCGTGGGTTTGTAATAAACTGAAGTGGACAGTCGGGGGTAGTTGATAGAGAAGTTGATGTCTAGAAACGGAAGAGTAGTGGAAGATATGTTAACCGTATATTTGAGGGACGGGTGGAAGTTGTTGAAATGGTGCAGGAAGAACTCAAGCTGATCGTTGGAGCATGTGGCGGCACCGACGCAGTCATCAATATATCGTTTGTAGAGGTCAGGGACATAGCCAGTGTAGGAAGCGAAGAAGCGTTCTTCTACCCAGCTGACAAAAATATGACATAATATCATCCCTAAAGGATTTCGCCTTAAATTTAATACCTTTTCTTTTGACTCTGATACCACCCAGAGTAACACTCAGAGACTTCTAAAACTATTTTCTAGGAAACTAATGATCTCTACCATTTTCTCCCTCAAAAAACAGATTATCCTTTCTGACAACAACATCAAAGAGGCTAAGGAATTTCTACGGCTGACAGCTCCACATCATCTTCCCTTCATAACTAACCTCATTAGATCTCTCAACTCTAAACTCTACCAGTTTCTCACTACAGAGAAGGACAAAAAACTCAGTCACCTTCTACAGAAGAAAACCATCAACACCCCGAACACCCTCACCAACCCTAACCTTGTTGTCACCATACCTTCTGACCTTTCTCTTTCACAGGATGAGCGATCCCTCCTTAGCAAAGGGCTCAGTTTTGTACCAGTTCCCAGGAAGCTGGACATCCCCCAGACCAATGTCGACCTTAACCGCTTTTACCGCAGGATCCGTCTCAGAGCACATTTTGCTGACAATTCCTCTTCACAGGCAGCTGATAACAACCCGGTTATTGATGTCATTAACAACATTAATCCCAAACAGAGCCGTTGGACTCCCCCCTCTGGCCGTTTTCCATCAGTGGATTATTTCATCAACCAATGCACTAATCAAGCTCCCAAGGCACTCTCTATACCCAGTAAACATAGGTCTAGATAGATAGATAGATAGATAGATAGATAGATAGATAGATACTTTATTGATCCCGTGAGGGAAATTGCAGTGCAACAGCAGCTTAACACACACAACACAGCCACAGTGTAACGAATTATATAATAATAGTACAATACATACAATACAATACAAGAGTTACTCACAGTCCGGACGCACAAGAACAAACTAGAACAGAACAGTACACAGAAAATCGTATCACACTCATATCACACATATGAATATAAATATAGATGTAACTATAGATATAAATATAAATGTATTGCACAGGTCCCTGGCATATATTGCACAAAAAGTGGTTGTAAACGGGAAAAAGAAAAAGAAAAAGAAAGAGAACAGATGTAGCAGTAGATGTGTAGATGCGTTTAGTCCAGAAACAGGTCACTGTCGATGTTGCCTCTGCCAAGACGCAAGGTGGATGCGTTGTACAGTCTTATGGCAGATGGCAAGAATGACCTCCTGTAGCGCTCCCTGTCGCACCGTGGATGAATCAGTCTATTGCTGAACGTGCTCTTCATTCCTGCCAGCCTGTCAAAGAGGGGATGGGAGAAGTTGTCCATGATGGCCTCTAGTTTGGACCTCATTCTCCTCTCAGCCACTACCTCCAAGGAGTCCAGGTCAAACCCAATGACAGAGCTTGCTCTCCTGATGAGCTTGTTCAGCCTTTTGGAATCTACTGCTCTAATCCCAGAGCCCCAGCACACCACTGCGTAGAAAATGGCACTCGCTACCACCGACTGATAGAACATGTGTAGCATCTTACTACACACATTGAAGGACCTGAGCCTCCTCAAGAAGTAGAGTCGGCTCTGTCCCTTCTTATAGATGGCCTCGATGTTCTTAGACCATTCCAGTCTATCGTCGATGTGCACTCTCAGGTACTTGTACGAGTCCACCATCTCCACGCCACTCCCATGGATGTAGACAGGAGTAGGTTTGACCTTTTTCCTCCTGAAATCTACCACCATTTCCTTTGTCTTCGTCACATTCAGTTCCAAGTGGTTCACCCCACACCACTCCACAAAGCTGCTGACCAGTCCTCTGTACTCCTCCTCCTGCTCACCCTTGATACATCCCACAATTGCAGAGTCATCTGAGAACTTCTGCAGGTGGCATGACTTTGAGTTGTACTTAAAGTCCGAAGTATAGAGGGTGAAGAGGAATGGAGAAAGAACTGTCCCTTGAGGTGCCCCTGTGTTACTCACTACCTGTTCAGACACACAGTTCTGAAGTCTCACAGACTGTGGTCTGCCTGTCAGGTAGTCAGTGATCCACGAGGTCGTGGAGGCATCGACTTGCATCTCCTCCAGCTTCCTCCTTAGAAGTAAGGGCTGGATGGTATTGAAGGCACTGGAGAAGTCGAAAAACATGATCCTTACAGTGTTGCCAGCCCTGTCCAGGTGTGAGTAGGCCCTTTGCAGCATGTAGATGATCGCATCCTCCACACCAACACTGGGCTGGTAGGCAAACTGTAGGGTGTCCAGTGATGAGCTGACCAGGGGTCTCAGGTGGGATAAGACCAGCCTCTCCAGTGTCTTCATGATGTGAGAAGTCAGTGCAACTGGTCTGTAGTCGTTGGGGACAGAGGGGCGCCCTTTCTTTGGTTTCTTTGGTCTAACCTCACCCAAGGAGAAAATCAGGCGCTCCAGTCTCTCCGCAACAGGGATGATATCGTCATCAAACCAGCGGACAAAGGAGGCACTGTTGTGGTGTGGCGTAAGGATCTATATATCTTTGAAGCCTCTAGACAACTAACTGACACTTCTGCCTACCTCCCTCTCCAACAGGACCCTACCACTGACTACCAAAAGGAAGTGGTATCCACCATTTCTCTTCTTATCAGCAGTAATGAGCTCCCCCAGGAGGCAAACCGGCTCATCATGGAACATCCGCAAGTATCTCAATTTTACCTCCTCCCCAAAATCCACAAACCCGACACCCCTGGACGCCCCATTGTATCAGCATGTAACTGTCCAACTACTTACATCTCAGCCTTTCTCGACAGCCTCATGAGACCGCTGGTTGAAGATCTTCCCTCATACATCAAAGACACCAACCACGCGCTCCAACTTTTTAATGATTTCCAATTTCAGGGTACCGAATGCTATATTTTTACCATGGACATCACATCTCTGTACACCGTCATTCCCCATAATGACGGCCTTACAGCCCTCAAGCACACGCTGGACAAACGCACAGTGCTTGATCCACCCACCCACACCCTGGTACGCCTTGCAGAATTGGTCCTCACACTGAACGCATTCTCTTTCAATAATCTTTTTTACCAACAGGTCAGTGGAGTTGCCATGGGCACCAGAATGGGACCCAGCTATGCCAATATTTTTGTTGGCTGGGTAGAAGAACGCTTCTTCGCTTCCTACACTGGCTATGTCCCTGACCTCTACAAACGATATATTGATGACTGTGTCGGTGCCGCCACATGCTCCAACGATCAGCTTGAGTTCTTCCTGCACCATTTCAACAACTTCCACCCGTCCCTCAAATATACGGTTAACATATCTTCCACTACTCTTCCGTTTCTAGACATCAACTTCTCTATCAACTACCCCCGACTGTCCACTTCAGTTTATTACAAACCCACGAATTCACACAGCTACCTCCTGTACAGCTCATTTCACCCCAACCACACTAAAAACTCTCTTCCTTTTTCACAGTTCCTTAGGCTACGACGATTATGCAGCGACAACATCGACTTCGAGAACCAAGCCCTCGAAATGTACTCCTTTTTCATCAACAGAGGATACCCCAGCAGTGTGATTGACAGGGCCCTTGCCCGAGCCAAAAACACCCCCCGGACCATCAACCCGATCAGGAACTCCCGCCGTAACAACCGCATTCCTTTGGTGCTTCCTTACCACCCTAACACACTTCCTATCCCCAGGACCATTAACCACAACTTTTCCATCCTACATGATGATCCCTCCATTGGGGCCCTCTTTTCTGATCGCCCTATCATCTCATATCGCTGACCACCTAATCTGCGTAACCTCCTTGTTCACAGCTCCCTTGACCGCCCTCAACAACCATCCACACCAGGCACTTTCCCTTGCAACAGAGCTCGCTGTATCACCTGCAAGTACACATCCACCACCACACTCATTCAAGGCCCCTCAGGACAATTCCGGATCACCCAAACAGCATCTTGTACCTCCAGCAACCTTATTTACTGTATCTCTTGCAGTAAATGCCCAGCCATCTACATTGGAGAAACAGGAAGGAGACTCGGAGACCGCTTCAGAGAACACGTCAGGGCTGTGAAGATTAAAGATCTCTCCAAGCCCATTGTTTCTCATTTCACCTGTGACAGCCACGACCACTCTAATCTCTCCGTCTGTGTTCTCAAAGACGGTTTTCTGAACTCATAAATCAGAAAGACCACCGAAACTAAAATTATTCTGCAGCTAGGATCACACATTCTCCCTTCTCTTATAACGACAGACTACTGTTCTTTTAAATTTTCTCCATTCATTGGAAGTTTCATTTCACACCTCTCTGCACCCATTCTGACTTCACACCTCTTGATTGGCCTCTCTTTCTGTCCCCTGCTCCCGCCTCTCACTCCTCCTCCCTCCCAACCTTTGTTCTCCCGCTACTTTACCTTTGCCTACTGCCCTGTCTCTCTCACACCTGAAGAAGGCCTCACGGCCGAAACATTGTGTTCTCTTTCTTCTTTTTCAGCATGGAATAAACCTATTACTTGTTCCTTTGCAGCCTACGCATGCTGACGCAGCTACCCACCTGAGCTACTGTCTGCCCTGCAATGGACTAGCGTCCTGTCCAGGCTGTACCCTGTCTTGTCCCTGTGGTTTGCCGGGATAGGATGTGGCTCCCAACGACCTTTTAAAAAAGAGTTTAGAAAATGGATGGATATCTATTCAATAAAATGTCATTAAATTTGTTAGAAAGAAAAGACTGTCAATTTCATGATAAGAAATTTTTAAATTTGTTGCAGTTATAAGTGATAGGTTTCCTTACATGCTTAGTATATGCACAGATCCTGATTACTTGGTTTTTAAACATTCCATGGCGCTGTTTGTAAGACCTTAGGTGTTAATCCTGATGTCTGGGCTAAATCCTACTTTGATTTTATTAATTCAATTGGTGATGAAATTTCTCACTTCTCTACCTGGTCTTCTGTGTACTGGAGGGCAGCTGTGTTTCACCCATATGGGTGCTGCATTTCAGTGGTGAAGTGGGTCCGCTTCCATATGGACAGTGGTTTGTAATCTTTTGAGATTAAAATAACTTTATAAATCCAATTGATTATGGTTTCAAGTTCAACTTTATTTGTCATTCCAGCCATATACAAGTATACAGTGGAACAAAATATTGTTCTTCCTGGTCCACGGTGCAAATACAGGAAAGACAGGACACTGACAGACATTGTAGACAGGATACACATAGTGCAAAGTGCAGATAGTGCAAATTAGTAGGGAAATAATACAATATACACAAAACACTGGGGGGATTTAAACCCTGTTTCTGGAATTGGGGCGAGAGCAAGTAGATTCCAGGGTGTTGAGAAGCCTGACAGCCAGTGGGAAGAAGCTGTTACAGAGTCTGGCTGAGCTAGCCCGAACACTGCGATATATTTTCCCAGATGGTAGGAGGGCAAAGAGTTTGTGGGAGGGGTCATCTTCTATACTGGACGCCCTGTGTAAGCAGCGTTTGTGATAGGTGACAGAAATGGAAGGGAGGCAGGCTTCAATGATCTTTTTAACGTTTCCACAATTCGTTGCAGGGTCTTGCGGTCCGAAGCATTGCAATTCCCAAACCAAACAGTGATCCAGCTGGTCAAGGTGCTCTCAATGGTGCTTTTGTAGAAAGTGGTAAGAATGGGCAGGGGAAGGTTTGCCCTCCTCAGTTAATGAAAGAAATAGAGACGCTGCTGTATTTTCTTGGCTAGGGAGGTGGTAGTGAGGGACCAAGTGAGGTCATCTGCAGTGTGTACACCAAGAAACTTGGTGCTTCTAACTGTCTCCACAGGGGAACCATTGATGTACAGTGGGGAAGTAAAAACGTTAAGTAAAGTTTAAATAAAAACCCAATTAAATACTAATATAGTCAACTCCAATAAAATAAGGAAACGTTCAAGTTCACGGTGAATATGAATTCATGTGTATATTGTTTAATACTATATACCGTATATAAAGTGAATTTACAGTTATTGTCTGTGAATTCCTAATTTTCACAGCCATGTGATTGTGTGTTCTTCTGAAGTACAACTGATTCAAACTCATGTGACATCAAATAAAGCCTGAAGTATTTTTAGAAGGAAATTGAATTACTATTATAGAAAAGGCTTAGTTAGATTAAGCCTTTAGGGAAGGAATGTGGCATGAATGTGCCTCTTCTTTGGAGTTTGTAGACTAAATCAGCAAAGGAGCCTATGCTAAAAACAAAATTTTATGCAAAAAAACAAAAGTGTCAGCAGAAAAGTTTCAGGACTTTTTTTGGCCAAACTTGTAGCATCTTGAAAGCCATCAATGTACCCCACAACAGTTAAATAAATATTGCATTCCTTATTTCTGGCAACATGTTACCAAAGAAATATAGAAATATTTAACATTCCAGTTGAGGTAAGAAGCCAAAAATTTTTTTTGTAAAAATACAAAATCACATGTTATAGGACAATTATTTCTTTACTACTAAAACTCAGGATATACAGTAACATTGTTGCATTTGGTTCTTTCTGAGACTTGTTGCTGAAATATTATAAATACACAGAGAACAGAAACCACTTAAGGATTTAATCTTAAACTCTACACCTATAATAATAATTGCTTACATTTATATAGCGCTTTTTCTGGACACTCCACTCAAAGAGCTTTACAGGTAATGGGGACTCTCCTCCACCACCACCAATGTGCAGCATCCACCTGGATGATGCGACGGCAGCCATAGTGCGCCAGAACGTTCACCACACATCAGCTCTCAGTGGGGATGAGAGCAGAGTAATGTAGCCAATTCATAGAGGGGGATTATTAGGAGGCCATGATTGGTAAGGACGCCAGGGTTACACCCCTACACCTGCTACTACCCCTACACCTACACTTGTTGACACCTGTCAACAAGTGTGGACACTGGAGAAAGATCAAGGCCATTGTTTGATAAAAAAAGTTTAAAAAGATATATTGTGTTGGGTAAAAGTGTGATTTAGACTTTTTGTTCTTTTGCTATCATTTTCTAAAAGAGGTGTGTTTAATGGAAAACAAATAACAATATTGATTGATTGTGGCAGTAAATACACATTTACTGTAGGTAACCTCATACAAATTCTATAAAACAACCCTGTTATTTTATTTGGATCAACTGCCATCTGGCTAACTCCAAGTGAACTCCAAGTGAAGAATTGCTGGATTGTTTTTGAAAAACATACTAAAAATTGTTACAAATGAAAGCATTTTCACCACACAGTTAAATACACAGATTTGTTTTAGATGTTTTTATTTTCACATTTTACTAAACATGATTATTGAGCTGTGCTTATTAGTGCTATCTTTGTAATGTGTCACCACTGTTGATAACCTATCACTGCTTATTTTTAGTGAAATAAACCCAAGAGCAGGTGGGTAACATGGGCAAGCAAGTAGTGGTGTGAGCACACAGGCTGTCTCAGTGAAGGCGAGCAAAGGCCAGCTTGGTCCAGGCGCACACAGCCCAGAGCTGTAAACAAGGACAAGTAAAATTCAAAACCAAAAGACACAGTACAAATAATAATAAATAATATTATAATAATAATTACATAATAAATTCTTGATGATACCCCCTAAACTATTTTCACCAATCAGTAATAAGAAATACAGCATAAGAAAACTGAATACAACTAAGTCCTTTTATCAATAAAAAAATAGGAAAAATAGCAGTATGCTTAAGCAACTTTTACTTACAACTTTTGGTGAAGTAAAACAAATTGAATATATGGAACAAGTAATAGGTTTATTCCATGCTGAAAAAAAGAAGAGAGAAAAAACACAACGTTTCGGCCGTGGAGCCTTCTTCAGGTGTGGCACCTGAAGAAGGCTCCACGGCCGAAACGTTGTGTTTTTTCTCTCTTCTTTTTTCAGCATGGAATAAACCTATTACTTGTTCCTTTGCAGCCTACGCATGCTGACGCAGCTACCCATATATACAGTATATTTAGGTCAAATCCATTTTTAATCTTCAATATTGGCAACATTTTGACATTTACAATTTCTACCGTTACTACTTTAAAAATAGGGATTCTATCTCTCAGCTGGCTTGGGAGCACCTGGTTATCCCCAGGAGATGCTGGAATCTGTTGCTGGGGACAGGGAAGTCTGGGCTGATCTACTCGGCTTGCTGCAACCGCGACCCACAGCAGGAAAAGCGGACTGAAAACGGATGGATGGACATCATTAAAAGAAATCAAACAATTCCTGGGATAATTTTTATAACAAAGGGCAATACAGTAAGTGATGTATTACTCAATAATTACATTAGTTTTAAGTGTCACTCTGATTCTCAGCCTCTTCTTTGTCAATGACAAATATTAAAACAGGATTCCCTCACATGACTTTCATAGCAAAGTAACAATTATTCTTAGCATTTCCAAATTAACACCAATTTGATGCAACTGAATTAACCAAAACATGAGATGCTGCAGTTCCTCCTTGGGGAGATGTCAGAATAGAAAATCCATAAACAACTAACACAGATTCAGAGCTCGTAAAATTGATTCATTATGAAATGTGAGATTAGATACAGACCTTACAGAATGAGATTGAGATGTTCAAATTGAAAATATGAATCGTAAAAAAAATGATTAATCAGAACTAAAGTAAATATAAACGGAAAAATAAACAGAAAAATTGCAATAAATCTTTTATGAATGGCCTTGAACGTCTAAGAAAAAAAATAAGATTAATAATAATAATTAATAATTCCTTACACTTATATAACATTTTTCTGGACATGCCACAAAGCACTTTTACAGGTAATGGGGACTTCCCTTCACCACCAGCAATGTGTAGCCCCCACCTAGATGATGCGACGACAGCCATAGTGCGCACAGTACGTTAACCACACCTCAGCTATCAGTGGGGAGAACAGAGTGATGAAGCCAATTCATAGATGGGTATTATTATGAGTCCATGATTGGTAAAGGCCAGTAGGACATTTGGTCAGGAAGCCAGGGTAACACCACTACTCTTTTCGAGAAACATCCTTGGATGTTTAATGACCACAAAGAGTAAGGACCTTGGTTTTATGTCTCATCCGAAGGACGGCGCCTTTTTACAGTATAGTGTCACCATCACTGTACTGGGGTATTAGGACCCACACAGACCACAGGGTGAGCGCCCGTTACTGGCCTTTCTAATACCTCTTTCGGTAGCAACCTTAATTTTTCCCAGGAGGTCTCTCATCCAGGTACTGACCAGGCTCACACCCGCTTAGCTTCAGTGGGCTGCCAGTTGTGAGTTGCAGGGTGATATGGCTGCTAGCTTGAATATCAGAACTGGAACCCCCCCCCCCTTCTTCAACTAAACTATTGTCTTGTACTGTACATGCAATGAAATATGTTTTTTTTATTAGACCAAGAAAAAATGAATTCACCAGATGTGAAGAAAATAAACAAGATCTGAGCAGGATATGATATGATAATGGTTGGATAGGAATAAGCTAGAAATGGTATCCTTGTCTTGTGCACATTAGCCTACCCATTTTCCTTAGCCCATTGTGAGTTAGCACTGATATATACTGATAAAAAAAAGAAATGCAACACCTCCTCCTCCACACTCTGGCCCTCCCGTCTGCATGGAACAGGCTGAAGAGTGACTCATCCATGAAGAGGACCTGATGCCACTGCTGACGAGTCCATCGCAGCCTCTGTTTGGCCCAAGCCAGTCGGGTGTGACATCTAGGAGGTCTGAGCAGAGGGTCTCTGACAGTTTGCCTTGCTCTAAGACCAGCAGCATGGAGCCTCACTGTCCTGTCACTGTTGTGGGCATTGTATCTGCCCGCAGTTTCAGCAGCAGTACGGGTGGCAGATCTGAAACGATCTCTTAGATGGATCAGTCTGATGTGTCGGTCCTACTCTGGTGTGGTCACTCGAGGGCAACCAGATCTTGGACAGTCATATGTCCTGCCAATCTGCTGAAACCTTCTCTGTAGTCGGGACACAGTGGAGCAGCATACTCCATAGTGTCTGGCAACACTGGCACATGACATACCTGCCTGAAACATGCCAATGGCCCTCTCCCTTGCTTCTGGTGACATTCCAGGCATTATGGAATGCACAGAAAATGCACAAGTTTGGCCTTTTTCTTGCAGTGACCTAAGCTTTAAATTAAGGCCTTTTAAAAGGTGACCTGATCAGACATTGTTCCACCTGGACCTCATTGGGTAAAAGTGCACCTAACGAGCTTTTGTGTGATTGGCAAGTTGCAATGCCTCACTGCACAAGCTGTACTGCTGGTCAGAAGGCTTAAAACAAATTGACATTAAAATTTCCATCAATATATATATATAGAACAATTGAAACAATACAATTTTTTACAATGGAAGTCTTTTTAAATGTAATTTAAAACATAATATTGTATATATTTAGATTAATAAATGCCCTACATATTTGGATTTTACAATTATACCTATGTAAAATAAATATTCTCCCTTTATTTTACTTACACTCCCAACTCTGTTTTTACTGGTCCTTTGTTCTGAGAAGAACCTGTAAATGCTACAATATTGTTGTGTGGGACCCAATAAAAAATTGAATATTAATGCCTTTAACTATTTACTTAAGGTTATGACCAAATGAATTAAAGATCTTGCTGACAGGTGTACACTACACCATAGCTTGAAGAGTCTTGGCTCAAATGCTCATCCACTAGCTATGCAAATGCACTATGGGGCTAAAGGGGAAATGTCCAGATGCCATCACCTACTTTCTGGATCTTAAAACAGATCTTCTTTGACTTCTCACTGAGCCACCCTGTCACAGTCCTATCAACATCTTTCGTGTCATTGATTGTTAGATTTTAATAGTCATTGTTTTTACTTTGATGATGTAAACAGTATAGCAAAAAAATGCTCAAACTGCTTTATTGTACTGTTGATGCTCTGCTGGATGTTGCGTCTTGCTCAATACCAGACACTTTATATGACAGTCTTTTACAGCCTAGGCAAAAGTCTTTGCAAAAAAATGTTCTACATAACAGTCCTTATGCTTTTCTGATTTCATTAGCTAGAGGTTTATGGAATGTAATCCATGTTTTGCTTAAGACAGATCAGGCAGTATAGTTACAGTGAGTATCAGTAATCCAGATTACAATCAATTTCTTAATAATAAAATTTCATTAGAACAATGTGTTGCAATTAAAATAATGAAGGGCTTCAGGTATAATTGATCTCACATTTCTAGCCATATGAAATATTCAACAACCACATTTTACACAAAAATGTATTCTTTTTATTTTATTTATTATTAATAATTACAATTATTTTAATTATTCATTCAGAACAAAAACAACAGTAAAATAATAAATGCTTATTTTACATAATACCTTTCCTTTATTTAATACTGTATGTTATGAACCAATTATTTAAATTATGCTTAAATCTTGAAAGCATTAATATTGAATTTAGTGTTAATATGTAGTCTTTTCTTATTCTGGAACTTAATATTTTGATTATTCTCCATAACTACCACAAATAGCACAATATTGTCTATAACTATACAATGGTTTTCTTGTAGAACCCTTCGGGTAAATGTTTTATTGCTTAAAATTGTATTTATACATGTGGAAATTATGTATTTATTGAGATAATAATACATACTACATTCAATACATTATTTATTTTTAACAAAATTGCTCCTCCCAATAAAAGTGTAAATATATTTTATTATGGTGAATATTTAGAAGTAGTAAATGTTTGTTACATCTCTGATAAAAATGTGATTGTCTCTCCTATATATACTTAATTTAAAATAGATTTAATTCTTAAATTGGTCAAGGTTATGTCATAATCACCTTGTTGCTAAAAGCCCTCATTTCTTTCAGAAAAAAATTTATTGCTGTAATACTGCCATTTTTAACTCTTGGAGTAAAGAAAATCTAGTAACAACATAGGTAGATGTAAATGACATGGACATATTTTTCTGATATTTATGAACATATAAATGTGATCTGATGTATGATAAAGCTCTGATGTACCTCCAACATTGTCAAAACTGTTCTGCTAAATGGAATTTATAGTTAAGTTAAATTATATAATGAGCACCATTGTGCCAGGGCTTGAAATAAAAGGTTTAACATAAATTATTGCTATTCTGAAACCAGTACAAGAGGGCCAGGGACAGTTCAATGACCCTTGAATGATTCCTAATGTTTGACAATGTGAGTTAGTGTTAATCAGAAGAGTCATGCAACTCTTGCTGATTATACTACAATGTCACAGATGCCTTGCAAGTCACAGTGCTGCTGTTGAGTAGTGAGTCAAGGATACCCTTACTAACTCATGCTCACCCATGCCACGGGGGACATGCCAGATCCCATATCTCCTTTTATGTTGAGTTACTGACCCTGACTCACCTTTGTTTTAAATATCTTATTTGTACATCAAGAGGAACCAGAGTTGTTCTACATGTTGTATGTTCTATGTACTAAGTGTCCTATGATGTGTTTGTATTGTAAATGTCTGTAGATGTTGTAGTGATTGTATATGTTTTGGCAACCCTATAATATATCGGTCATGCCGATAAAGCTGTCTGAATCTGAGTTTGATTAGGACATGTAAATGCATAGTATAGCAGTCAGTCCGTCTTTGTCTGATTAGTGTACCCTGGTCTGTGTGCTGTTTCACACATTAGGCCTGTCTTTTAAACCTTTTAATGGGGAATGTTCTGGAAAAGTGTAGTATTGGTACTTTTTGGCATATATTTTGTCTTCTTTCATAATCACAAGAACAATAATTGGAAACTTGTTTTGTATTTTATTTTTGTGTCACGTCTACATTTTATGACTCTGCAACCGTCCTTGGACTTATTAACAGGTCATATTGTAATAGGCTCACAGAGTGTATCAAACACTAATGCCTGTGACATAGGTGTTCAACATTCATTGTGAACATCTACTTGATTGTCAGGTTGTAGCGTTGGTACAGGTTAGTGATGATGAAAGGAAGGACCTTAAAATCAAACAAAAAATAACATAGTGTAAATGTAAAATATCTGTACTAAATAAATCTGCATTGTATAATTTAGAATTGGGAGAAAATGCAGTTTTCTTAAGTTTCCAAGTTTTCAAGTGAAAGGAAGAACAGACAAACTCTACCTCATTTAGCAATAGAGATGTATTGCCGGCAGTACAGTTTTTTAGTTTTTTTAGTGTTGAGAAAAACAAGTATTTTTGTACTGGCTTTGCCGGAATTGTAAGCGCTATTTGGAGTTCTTCAAAGGCAATGGAAGCACCACTTTTAAAGATAATGCAAGAAAATCCCGATTAATTTTACAGATGGAGGATGAAAATAATCATTATTTAGCCTTTCATATACACTTGCCTCAAGGCTTTCTATGACTCCCAGTCTCTGTTTCACCCTTGAAATCTAACAACAGTGGATCTTACTTCCACATTCCTGTTCCTTAAAGAGCCGTCTGTTCTAACTACACAGTTATAATTTTGAATTGTTATGGATTTAAAAAATGATGAATACCACTTCTTATATGAAAGATTATTTAGGAAAAAATAATATTTCATTTCTACAGTTTAACCCATGATGGGATTTACAGTATGCATTATTTCATTAACAATACACTTAATGATGCAGACATTTTGATTGTTTGCTATTTAAAATGTTATTTTCTCCACTGAAACATAACTAGGCCCTTGTTCATTTGTTTCTGTTGAACATCTCTAAATAGCTGCAGCTTGAATATCAAATGAAAAAGATTTAAAACTCTAATGAAAATGTGACACATTATACTTAGAACTACTAGTCATTATGGCCCTCACAATAATAGAAATGCATTTGGATTTGCAAGAATGAATCTGATAAGAACATGCCAGTGTTACATTAGGAGACATTTTTTGGGCTGTTGGGGTTTATACTCAATTTTTGCATTTCAACTATAAAACACCTTAGTCTATGCATTGTGAAATGTACTGCTTAATGTGAACAAAACAGGCCAAAACTACATATGAATGTTAAGTAAGCCTCACAGTTACAAATATAGTCCATTTTTAATTATGGAACAAGTAAAGGTTTATTCCACACTGAAAAGAGAAAAAAAGAAACATCATTTCAGCTGCTGAGCCTTCTTCGGGTGTGGCTGTACAGCGGTTGTTGTTCTTCTGTTTTCAGCATAGAATGAACCTGCAGCCTATGCATGCTGACGCAACTAACTAATTGAACCACTTTTTAATTATTCCCATGTGACAATGTGACACTTTTAGCCCTCTAGTAATTAATTACACACTGCACCTCAGGTGAACAGATACACAAACAATAGAACAGCATTAACAGCCTCAAAATGGAGAAATAATGGTGCCCCACGGTCATCTCAGTAGTGGCTCATGTAGCCTCTTTCCTCAGAAACATCATACAGGAAGCTGGTGCACAGCCTAAGAAGGAAGCTAAGGTGCAGCCGTGATGATAGATGACAGCAAGGTGTAGAACTGGCAAAGCTGCAAGTTTTTGAATGCACCTTCAAGCTAAAGGAGCAGTGTGGGGTCCTGCAGGCTACAGAACAAGAAAGGAAGATATTAGAGTCCAAGGTCAAATCAGATAAATCAAATCCAAATCAGCCAACTGCAGTCCAGTAGTACTGAGAGTGATGAAACCCATGAGAAACAGTTAAAAGAGATGAGCAATGTGCTGGAAAAATCATAGAAATGCAATTACAATTACAGTCTTCAAGCAGAGAAAGCCTGCAGCAAGAGTGCACAAAGCTGTCCTGTAGCCAGAGGGGAAAGAGGGAGTTTCAGCTGGCTAGTAAAAAGATCAAAAGGATTCTAAACTCAAAGTCAAAGATGCAGTTTACTCAGCCTGAGAGAAAATGCTCAAAATTAATTGAAGGAGATGGGTGGTGAGCAAAGTCTGAGAGCAGTGACTGTATTTTCCCAGTAGAGATGGAAAAGGCTATGCCAGAGATTGTCACCCTATCTGAGCTCTGATCCAAGATGGCCAGTGTAGAGGTGTAAATAGAAGGACTGGGGTGTCCAGATGAATTTTCTGCAATTCTAGCTAGATTAGACTCAAAACAAGTTGGAGAGGGTTCACTCGACAGGAGCCCTGCTGTAAAATACAGACTAAAACTGAAGTTGGAGAGAGATACTCCAACCAAAAGAGGAAGTTGAACAATAAGAGATAACCATGACTAAGAGGCTGCCACAAGTACATTTATCAAGTCATGGAAATCCTTACTGCCTTTCCAATGGGTAACATTGCAGAAGGACAACACATCCTCATGCTGCTCGTGTAACAACAGTTTTCTAATGAACAACAGTACATTCTAATGAATGTAACAGATGTGCTGTGGATTCCCTGCACATACAGTAGTACTTTATCCCCTTTGAGAATTTAGAGATGGCGTTGTTCTTGTTTTTTTACACAAATCAAGTGTTATTTTCATCAAGGAAAATAATGTAATTTGACACAATCCAACCAGCAATAATAATATGCATCTTTCTGGAAAGGAAAACAATAATTAGTATTTTAGCTGGAGAATGTGGTCAAAGCTTTAACTCTTCTAATTGATTTCCCCTTGACCACCCTCAGCAACCATCCACACCAGGCACTTTCCCTTGCAACAGAGCTCGCTGTATCACCTGCAAGTACACATCTAACACTACACTCTTTCAAGGCCCCTTAGGACAATTCCGGATCACCCAGATGACATCATGTACCTCCAACAACCTTATTTACTGTACCTCTTGCAGTAAATGCCCAGCCATCTACTGTACATTGGAGAAACAGGAAGGAAACTCGGAGACCGCTTCAGAGAACTTGTTAGGGCTGTGAAGATTAAAGATCTCTCTAAGCCCATTGTTTCCCATTTCACCTCTGACAGCCATGACTACTCTAATCTCTCCGTCTGTGTTCTCAAAGATGGTTTTCCGAACTCATACATCAGAAAGACTACAGAAACTAAAATTATCTTGCAGCTAGGATCACACCTTCCCCCTTCTCTTAATGACAGACTACTTTTCTTCTAAATTCTCTCTATTCATTGTAGGTTTCATTTAACACCTCTTGATTGACCTCTCTTTCTGTCCCCTGCTCCTCCTCTCTCCCAGCTTTTGTTCTCCTGCTACATTACCTTTGCTTACTGCCCTGTCTTTCTCACACCTAAAGAAGGCTCCATGGCCGAAACATTGTGTTTTCTTTCTTCTTTTTTTCAGCATGGAATAAACCTATTACTTGTTCCTTTGCAGCCTACGCATGCTGGCGCAGCTACCCACCTGACCCTTCCTATTAGGTAGTCTAATAACCAAATCTTAAATAATTCAGTTGCATATGCTGTAGGTCAATCGGCTCAATAAAGAATACTGACGGGTCTTGGACTCACTGCCACACAGCAGCTCTGTCCCTATGGCATTTCTTCCTCATGTATAATACATCTCCTCCTCGTTATTTTTTTAAAACAGTCATGTTCTTTAAAATAAAAAAAAACTCAGCAAATTATATGGGTGTGAGTATAGAAATATTTTGATTAATTTTACGACTCTTGTACACCACAGTAAATTCGTGTACCATGCAATTATACTTCTTCATCAAGGATTTATGTGGTTTATATTATGCTTTACTTTTAATCCTGTTTTACCACAATTTCAATGTTTTATTATACTCTGCTGTTCTCTTACCAAAATAAGAACTTGCCACCGAGGACTTTACAAATTTTTAAAGCAGTTATATGATCATAACAGTTAATGTTTGGGCACGGGAGAGAGGTGAACAAGAACTCCCAGTGGGAGAAAAACAAACCTTTGGAGGTCTCATCCCCACTACTTGCCACTCACTTTCAGGCAATGGGTTTGTGAAACATTTATTGTATTGAATTGTGAGCAGTTTCTCTTGGCAGATCTCTTGATTTCCTTGGTCTGATGTGGTGCTTTTCTGAGTGAACCATCTGTGGTTTCCTGGGTCTGGTATTCCAGGCATAGGACATGCATGCTCAGTCTCAGATCTCAGCACTGGGATCAAATCCAGATAGCAAGAATATAAAAGATGAGAAAGTGTGTCACGTTAACTGGATGAAAGGTCATGATTTAAGGTGAATTACATTAATTTACAGACTCTGACCATTGTAAGCTCAGTTATAATCATAAGGTAGGAAAAACAGACTAAAAGAATAGGTTTTGATCCTTAATTCTTCAAGGGTAAGACAATTGGGGCATATCTTACGTGTTTTATGAGGTTACTTCACAAATTAGGAGCCCTGTAAATAAAGTCTCTGCTGACAACAGTAATTTTGGAGATTCTTGGGACTACTAAGTAACCATTGTCCTTGGACCGGAGTGCTGTCTGTGGTGTGTATGTTGTTTAATTTTTTCATTTAAATATGAGGAGATTTATAGGTCTGAAGGAGTACTTTAAAATATGTCCTATAACAAACTAGATGCCAGTGAAAATATAATGTACTTTAAAATTGCTAAAGTTTCAATATGATTGTGTTTGTTTTTGTTAAAAAAATTAACAGCATTTTGTATGAACTGAAACATGTAAATATTGCAGCTGGATGCTGCAGTCCATTACAATAGTTTCATCTGGATGTACGAAATGAGTGTATCAGTTCTTCTGTGCCTTGCACTGAAAGAAATTGCTTTATCTTGGAAATTTGAGGTGGAGAAAATGTACCCTAGAAATGTTTTTTTTCATATGAATCAAACAAGAAGAGTTCTTATTCAAGCAGTACACCTCAATTTCTATTTCTAATAGACATATCATAAGCAGGATTATGACAACATTTGAGGCCGAGGTGATGAGAAGCTTGAAGTTATGCCAAAAGCTAATCCTGCATGCACTGCATTGTCCTGGACTCAAAATATTTTTTTATTGTATTTTCTTTACAAACCCCAAACAAAACTATGAGATACCCACATCCTCTAATTCCTTTCCTTCCATGTGGCATTTATCTTCCAGAGTCACTATCACCTTGCCCACCTTTGATTAATTCAGATTGAGGTTAATGAGCATGAAACTACTGGCAATAATAATGTCTATCCATAAATCTTATCATATATTAAAATTTACAATAAAGATGTGCCTGTACATTGCATTTAATTTGTTTAAATATAAATACAAAATGCCCCAAGCTCAAATTCTGATCAAAACATCAAGTTACCGTGTCTCAGATATAACATTTTGGTATGTTTGTAAACAATTATTATGAAATTATGATACATTGGTGTTTGATTGTAATATATTTTTTGTTTTTTTATGTTTTTTTTAACATATAATATGTTTTCCACTATTATAAAAACACAGTAGTTCAGGTGGGTAGCTGCGTCAGCATGCGTAGGCTGCAAAGGAACAAGTAATAGGTTTATTCCATGCTGAAAAAAAGAAGAAAGAGAACACAACGTTTCGGCCGTGGAGCCTTCTTCAGGTGTGAGAGAGACAGGGCAGTAGGCAAAGGTAAAGAAGCGGGAGAACAAAGGTTGGGAGGGAAAAACACTGTATATATACTCAAAATCTTCCTATGAATGTTGCTCTTCTAAAGCTATCACTTAATAGTCTAAAATGTACAAAATATTTGAAAAAGATAAAACTGTTGGTATAGGGCAGGGATAAATACATTGATATTTGTTTCTTGATGTGGTTTATCCATCTAAGACGGATAACCTAAGGTTATTTCACCAAATAGACATGGTTTGTTAACCAGAGATCTAATGACGCAAACATTGATGCACATTAATTTGTTGCTTACATTTCTTCAGAAAGAGCTAATTTATCTTTGAGGGAACAAAAGCTATTTACAAGTGTCTTTTCTGGATAGACTGGAAAAAATAATAAAACAAAGAATGCATTATTCAGGGCTTTTCTCAAATGCAAATACTAGTACTTTGTAGCTACAGAGTTCAAATAGCTTATAATTATATACTTAAACTTAGATACAGCACTACTGTATTCTAAAACTATGAACATAAAATGCATCTAAGGCATTGAAAAAGCTAATAGTGAAACACAAACCAGCAGATATAAGGATATAAATAACTACTGTATATTGAAAATGCTGCATTTCTGTATAGTCATACCTTTAAAAAATAGTATCTAAGTATCTAACTTACTGTATATA
Source organism: Atractosteus spatula (assembly GCF_055471065.1). NCBI lineage: Eukaryota > Metazoa > Chordata > Actinopteri > Semionotiformes > Lepisosteidae > Atractosteus > Atractosteus spatula. The sequence goes on along the minus strand of NC_142707.1, from coordinate 41,570,009 downwards.
GAATTACTTACTTTTCAAATACAATATGATGACGGTTGTACGTTGTGCAGCTCATTTGTTTGGGAAATGAACTGCATGAAGAAACCTGTGCAGGGGAATTTTGAAGTGGGAAAGCCGTACTGGGGCAGTCCCACTCTCTCGCCCTCAGAAGCCTGGAACCAGTAGTACAAGTAGTCGTCACAACTGGAGACTTCCTTGTTTACAGAGGATGGCCATGATGCCTGTCTGTACCTTGTCATGCCCCATCACTATACTGGGACATTAGGACCCACACAAATTCACCCTAGAGTGCCTAGATCACACTGTCCCTACAAACTGAGCAGCCAGGCAAGGAGGAATCTGTTTATGAGTGCGACCGTGAGGCCAATTGCAACTAAGGCTCGTGATTTTCAGTGGCTGAGATGGGGAAAAAATGTCCATGGGTCAACAATATCCCAGTCTCTCCACAAAGAGGGCCTGTGCAGAACTAAAAAACATTTTAAATCTCACTTGAAGTTTGCAACAATGCACCTCATTGACACTTCTAACATGTGGCGAAATGTTTTGTGGTCAGACAAGACAAAATGGGACGTTTTTAGCCTAAATGCAAGGTCCCACATCTGACTCTAACACAGCATAGTGCATAACTCAATCAACACTATCCCTAGTGTTTGTGGTGGCAACATCATTATAGCTTTTCTTCACCATAGAGTGGAAAGTTTCTCAAGAATAATAGGGACAAAGCACTGGCAAATTGTAGAGAAAAACCTGCTTCATACCTAAAACTTGGGCAAAAAAAAAATGAGGACAATGATCCAAAGACCAAACCAAAAGCAACAGCGGAGTGTATTGAGAATTAAACTTCAATGTCCTTCAGTGTCCTGTCAAAGTCCTGACTTGCAATCAGAACCAGTACAAAAATTTGAAAACTGTTGACCAATGGTGATTTCCAGGGAATTTGAGGGAGCTTGAGCAAATCTGCAAAGAATAATGGGCACAAATTGCACAAGGCCTCTCTGCAAACTTTGTAGAGACCTCTCCAGTAAGACATGCTGCTGCAATTGCCGCCAAAGGATGATTCTACCAAATGTTGAATTCATTCAAATGTTTGAATGTTTATACAACTAATATAATTTAGTTTTTGCCGACATTTAATGAAACTTATCTTGCCTACCTTGTGTTCAGTGCTTCAGTGTGAACATCCAGGTCTTAAAAAATGTGTATACATCATTTTTTAATTTTACAAAATGAGACACCATGGGAAGTGTATGAATATTTCAGAAAAGCACACTGCATATGAGACAGACTGTAACCTAAGCACAGCATGCCTTTCAGTCATAAATAGGAAAATAAATAAGAGTTTAATTTGATCCTTCTGACTTACCAAGCTATTTGTAATGAAGTTAGTATAGAATAGTTTCTTGCAAATAAAATGTTTCTTGTACATTTGTAGTGAATCACAAACCACAATGTGGCTTGGTGAATGTCCTTTATACATCAACATCTCTTTGTGAACCAAAGTGCATCAGGAATAAAACAAATTTCTTGCAGTGTTTCTAAGTCTCCTAAAGTTTTAACTATCAATTTTCAGATTGCTGCTAAAAATTATTGACATGAAGTTTTTCATGCATAAGAAACAGGGATTTCAAAGGAATGAATGTGAAAAGCAAACTAAAAGTACCTTTGGGATAACTTAATGATCTTATGACACAAATGACGTCATGACCACTGCTTGTTTTTCACATGATTCGGGGCACTTTACCAGCTGATATCGTGCCAGTTTCTGTCTGTTTAATATTGTTTATTAGTCTCTTTACAAAATGAACTTGTTTTAGATAATGATATAAAACTGATTTTGCCTTGAATATACCTGCAAAACCTTTGGTACATTTGCTGTTTTTAGGCTTTTTTCTGTACTATATATATAAAACATTTTCTTTTTAACTCTGCAAATCATCTCATATTACAACCGTTTCTTAGACTGGAGTTGGGATCATATTGAACCATGTTTTTGCACACGGAAGATAGAAAATGATTAATCATTGAAAGAAAAGGTTGCACAAAACATTTATATTTTTATAATATTGAGAACCTGATTAACATAATGTAAAAAAAGATATGTTGTAAGGTTTTTGTTTTGAAACTGGCAAAATGCTGGGTTCCAATAAAGTATTTTTTATTTATACTGTAATCTCTTAATCAGAGAAGGGCTTAAGTCACAGAGTGAAAAAAATGGTTGTGGGGAAAACAGGTGACAAGCTATATGTCGACTTGAAAATTGCATAGAATGGCCATGAAAGTGGTACATTCATCTTTCCTTGCTCTGGGATTTCCCATTGACCAAAGGTCATTGTGCAGACACTCATTCATTACTATAAAGTTTAGAGGTGATGTGGGAATGCAAAGCAGAACTAACCATACAGTACCTCAGACTGAGGTGGGTTGAGAACAGGGTTTGAATACTCAATACATAATTACACCTGGCCATCTGTATACAGCCAGTTTATCAAGGAGCCCCAGGCCGTTAGCTCTGCTCACACCCAAGAGATCAAAGGAACACCCACCCCAAGAACAAGCCCTGAGCCATGGTTAGGGGCCTTCAAAACCCTCCATGGAAAGAAAGCAGCATAGAGGCACAAAAATAACTGGAGGAAACGCAGTTTGCACCATAGCACCCCACCCAGGTGAGGACTTACAGTAGACATCAGGAACTCTACATGCAACCAAGGAAGGCTCCAGCATCATATTCCTCCTCCTTCTACTCAAAAACTGGACTCACAGACAAACAGGGAAGAGGGTGCATAAGGAACCACACTGTTCAGGATGGCCAGAACTAATTGGGTGCCTAAGACTACATCCCTTCCTAATGTGTGGTTGAAAAGGGCACACCAGGTTACTGATCAGAGCTGGATTTGGGAGAATATTGCTCATGAGGGACTGATTTCTGGTAACTAGGGTCCATGGGGTTCTTATGTGGTCTGTGAGTAAGTGCCTCTTGGGGATAAATTAGGTTATGTGTTCTGTGTTGAATTTTGCCATTGCTTGATAATAAAAAGGGCAATTATGTACAGTGGGTTAAGTATCTGGTCTGTGTGTGCACTTCATAAGTAAGGGAGAGAGAAAGGTTACAGGGATACTGTATATAGCACAAGAAAACAAAGGACAGAGCAAGTGAGAAAAAGTGTATAAATCAAGGGAGATCTGGAGGAAAGGTGTGAAAAGCTGAAATCTGTTAATGAATTCAGAGGTCCTTTAAATAAAAGTCAATGAGTGAAACAAGGGGAAAGTGCAATCCATGTTTAAGAAAAATCTTGGTTCCTGATTCCTTTCTGAAGTAGGAGTATGAGATGACAGGTGAATCAAGGAAAAAAGTTCCAGTTTCCGGATTATCCTCTAAAAAGAATAAATTTTCTTTGATGATTTCAGAATCTGATAGTCCTGGGTAGTTGAAAAGATTATGTTTGAAATTTTAAGAGATTTAAAATGGAAGAGTGTACTAATAGATTTCTGTGTTCACATAGTTACTGTAACTACAGTACATCTCTGTCCAATCCAAACACACTAAAATCTTTTTCCATCAGACTAAGTCTGGATATACAAACTCAGATTCCATAACCAAGCCCTTAAAATGTGTTCATTTTACCACACATTTTTAAGTTGGAGGGAAATACATTTCAAAGAGGTAGTTTCAATATATTAGATAGTTAACATAAATAAACAATTTAAGAGAAAAACCTTTAGACCTCTTTTTTCTTGATTTCTACAAATATCAAGACAAAATCTGAATATACAGTATATATGATATACAATTATAATAGAAACCTATATTTTCAAGACTTTGCTACTAACTTATTAAATGTCCTTCACAATATTTCTGACATCATTCCTCCCCTTTGATTCATTGCTGAGGTTTATTTAATATTTTATTAATAATAGTTTGAAGTGACTTATATATGGAAAAGCCTATACTATATCCAATTATTAGAAGCACAATTAAATTATGAATATCAATTGACTGTAAGTGTAGAATTTTATATACATTGTCTAACCACTTTTTCATATACAGGGTCACAGGGGAATCAGAACCTATCCTGGCGAGCACTGGGCACAAGGCAGGATACACCCTGAATGGGATGTCAGTCCATCGCAGGGCAGAGACTTTTAAGTTATGTAAATTTATTCTAATAGTATTAATACAAATTAATTTAATACTTTTCTAATTGATGCTACTAGTCATGAAAATAGCCAAATAAAAATAATGTTAAGCTTAATAAAAAGAACTCAGATTTTACATAACAAAACCCCATGATGGAAAAAAAAATATTCTGGAATCAAACTGTAGCAGAACAATAAAGACTACAAATGTTTTCAAAATATCAATTTTCTACACTTACTGTAACTATTCAATTTTCTACAATTGCCTAACTAAAATGTGATGTGCAGATACTGCATGGAGATACTGCAACTTTAGAGTCATTCTGTATTATGAATGTTCTAGCTTGTAATGCTCTTACACTAAATAAACAATTTTAGTAGCTGACGATATCCATCAGAAAGACAGTTCTATTACATCCAAATCACTGCAGGTTCATATATCTGCAACAGAGCAAGACATACTGTACATGCATGTCTATAAAGTTAGCTAGGCTATTCAGATGACAACTTCGTGTCATGTGTGCTCTGTTAGAGTAACAGAACTTACATACAAATAGGACCATGGGGAAAACATCTGTGGACAATGACAGCACTCATTGAGTCACTAAATGACTCTATCACCTTGAGTGTCCACCAGGGAGAAAGATGCATTCCTAGGATATATTATATAGCGGACAGTAGCAATAACATCATCCTAGTAATATGCTTCTCTGGTCATATTTGTATATGAGACACATTTCATTCACAACAATACATTACATTTACAGTATATTGTGATTTACATATACTGTCAGGATACTCTTCATCAACCACTAAAGTGCAGTAACCAATAATCATTATGCACCAGCAAACCCACTTCACACCACATAAGGTAGAGAAGTGAGAAATTGCTTAATTAATTGAGTGAAGGGTGACCTTTCGTTGGGCCAAATTGTGCAAGCACAGAATGAAACTAAACCAGGACCCCAGTGTAATAACCAGAATCCTATGGACAGTGCCATGAGATTTTAAATGCCAAAGCGGTTAATCTCATATGGCACCTCCTAAAGCACAGTGTCCCCAGTCACCATACTGGGGCATTAGTATAAAACTTAAAGTGAAAAGAATACCACCCACTTGTCCACAAACACCAGTTACAGCAGCAACCTGGTTTTCTTCTGAGGTCTCCTATCCCAATACCATAGGGCCCAGACTTGGTTAGCTTCTGAGATCTCATTATATTAGGTTGGAGGGTGGTAACATGCTGTATTCAGAGTTGTTTGAATTAAACAGCTAACTTCATAAACAGCATATATAACCTAAAAAGTGCTCTTAAAGCACATCAACATACAAGCATACACACAGAGGCAAATTAATCTGAATTAGTGAGTTGTTGCTGATAAACCACAGGCTAATGTATAGCAGCTCACAATAAACATCTGTGTGCAAACAACAGTGCAAACACTCCCATCTAAAAGCCAAAGGTTTCTGTAAGCATTGCAAAAGCAATCATAAAAAATATGACAAAAAATCCTTTTGACACTTTCCACTTCACACCCAGGGAGTGCTGTTGATGTTGATGAAAATGTTGCACTTTCTGATACACTTCTGGTTTGTATCAAAAGTAGAACCATTGAAAAAACAAGTGATCACCTCTTTTACCACCAGTAGTTTTAGTCTCTAGCCACCACTTATGTCTTGTAATGCATGAAGCAATTATGTAAAAGAATAAATTGGATTTATAGCCTCATACACATTATTTACAGTACTCTCTGTCCTTGACTGATTGTAAATACCTTCCTTCTACAAAAGACTTCTGGCACAAAAAAACCTATAACATGTGAAGGAAGACAATTTGCTGTTGTATTTTATTATGTAAAAATGTGCCTTCCAAGACAGATTAGCATCTATATATATATTACCAGATATTTATAGAATATAAATTGCTTAATGGGGTCATCATAAATTATTTCTGGGGAAGGATATTCATCCTGTTTAAGACTAAGACTGTTGAAAATTTCTTTCATTTTATAATCATTCTGGTCAAACCATGCAACTAAACTATATACACTGTTCTGATATAGGTTGGGTCCATCATTATCATTTATCAGAGAAACCAAGGTGGAATCATCAGAACATTTAATTAGGAATTGGTTTGGATCACTGAAAGCACAATCTTTTGTATAGAGTGAAGAGCAGTCCTGAACTCATGCACCCCTGAGGCACTCCACAGTTATCACCCAAAAAAGAAGTTATAATTTTTCACAATCATTTACATACATTTTCTGAAATTATACTCAGAACTATAAACACAAAAGACAAACCTCACACCCATCTGGGCAAACTGCATAATTCTCAAACAAATGAAAATGAAAAATGAAACATTCTATTCAAAAACATGTTATCTTCCATCTAAGCTTTGTTTTCAAATGGTATACACAAACCATCAAATAAATAGACCCTACAGAGTAATTACTAAATTCTAGCAAGATCAATGAAAACCATCAAAATTAGCTTTTCCAGTATTACCTCTACATATCTTGCTGTTGCAATAGTGCGATACCATATTGATACTCTTGGACAAGCCAGAGGTATTTGTCAACATAACAGGCTATGATTTCCCTTGCCAGGCAGCGAGGGAAATAAACCCTGTTGTGTCTCATCCAGCCCTCCTCCATGGCCTGTAGAAGATATACCTTCCACTGCCATGCCAAGAAAAAAAAAATCCTCTACGGGGTTTTACTAAGGGGGAATATGGGGAAGGAAAAGATTAAAAAACTGGGTTATCAAGAAGCATTTGCGGACAGAAGCAACAAAGTGAAAACTGAAATTGTCCCAGATGACAACATGCATGAGCTGCTCTGGCCTACCTGGATGTTGGAGTTGAGTGTTCCAGAGATTGTCAAGAAAGGCAATTAGATGGGCAGTGTTGTAGGAGCCTAGGGTGGCATGACGTCAGAGGACCCCATGTTGGCCGATTGCTGCACACAGTGTGAAATTTCCCCCATACTGACGAGGAACTTCCACAATGGTGTTCTGGCTTTGTGGAAGTCATAACGCCATGCTTCGAGCATACTGTACATCACCTCCTCACTGCCTGACACCCTAGAACCACTACAATTTGCGTATCACCAGAACAGGTCAACAGAAGATGCTATTGCCACTGCCCTCCATACTGCCCTCTCACACCTGAATAAGAAAGGAACATGTGAGAATGTTGTTTGTTGATTACAGCTCAGCATTTAATACCATAGTGCCCTCAAAGCTTGTCATCAAGCTCCAGGACCTGGGACTGAACACCTCCCTTTTGTGTCGATTGGCGATTGTGTCACCAGGCATAACTCAAACTCCATCATTAAGTTTGCGGATGATACAACAGTCATCGGCCTGATCACAGATGGTGAAGAGTCTGTGTACAGGGAGGGGGCTGAAACCCTGGCAGCATGGTGCCAGGAGAACAACCTCTTTCTGAACATCAGTAAGACTAAGGAGATGATTGTGGATTATAGAAACACCAGGGAGGAGATCACACACCTATTTACATCAATGGGACTGCAGTGGAGAGGGTCTGCAGTCTTAAGTTCCTCGGAGTTAACATCACAGAGTACTTAACCTGGACCCACCACACCAACACGTGGTCAAAACAGCACGGCAGCACCTATTCTTTCTCCACAGGCTAAAGAAGTTTGACATGCCATCACATATCCAGGCCAGCTTCTACAAGTGCACTATTGAGAGTATCCTGACTGGTTGCATCACTGTCTGGTAAGGGATATGCTCTGCCTGGGATCGCAAAGTACTGCAGAGGGTGGTGAAGTCAGCGCAGCTCATTACCAGCTGTGAGCTACAAACATCCAGGATATCTACTCAGCTAGATGTCTTAAGAAGTCCAGGTCCATTCTCAAGGACCCCAGTCATCCCAGTCACAAACTGTTTTCTCTCCTAACGTCTGGTATATGGTATCGAAACATTCAGTCAAAGACTAATAGATTATGGAACAGTTTCTACCTCCAGGCAATAAGACTGCTAAATAGCCAACCTGCAGCTCCTAAGGAAATCACCCATAATGGCTACATGGACATACAGTTTTCATTGTATTCAGCATACTGCACGACTTGGACATAATGTACTGCATACACCCTGGACACATCGCAGCTCTATTTACATTGAGCTCTGTCTGAGTTCACTTTAATCAATTTCTATTGCACTATTATGTATTATTATGTAACCTTATTTTGTAACTTTAATTCGTCATTTTTACCCCCCGGTGAGCGCAGAAAAAAGAAAAGGCTTTTCATTGCCAACAACTACTGCTGCATGCTGTATTGTTGTGCATTTGATAAATAAACTTTGATTGATTGACTTTTCTTCCTCCTCTCCGCCACTTTGTCAAAGGAAGGGTTACAGAAGACTAAAGTGGTAATACAATGCTACTGTATTAAAAAAATACAGTACCATACATGACAGTAAAATAACTTCCAAGGTCATGTGATATATGTACTGTTACACATTGATACTGTAATGCACAGTGTTCCACAATACACTACTTTAATCACTACGTATAGTATTAATATTTTAAGGAGTTTGATTAAGTTTAAATGGGTCACGATCAAGCAATCTAAATATGACTGATATTGATATGGTATGAAAATATGAAAGGGACTGCCTTTTAGTCCTTGAGAAAATTGATCTTGGAGGGGAGGGTTTTAGTTTTGAAGCAAGTGATTGTGTCAATGATACTGTACTTTTATGGGATTTTTCCTCCTGAATGAGTTGTATTATCAAGGATTCAAAGACTTGTTTTTTTCATATATGTTCTTCTTTGCGTTGTTAGGTAAAGCCATTTCTGCTTTACAATTAATTTGAACATTTTACACCTCTGAGTACTGAAGCAACTCTGCACAAGAAGTTTTCCATTTCACCTATGCAGGGAAGACGTTTGAAGTAGGAACGGGAGGAACAACACATTTAGATAAGATCAATAATTATGTCTTGAATTAAATAGGGTTTAAACACATTTCTATATTTTTTTTGCATTTTAATTTTTATACCCAATTTAATCTGGAAATATGTTCACTTTATAAAAAGCTAATATAATGAAAAAATCTACTAAGCATTCATAATTTAAAAAAAATACAAATCCTACTTAAAGCACTTTAATCAACAGCTTAAAGCAGAATTTTAAAACCTCTCAGTCCCTAGACAACACGTACCAACATTAAAGGATGAAAAGCTCAAAAAACAATCTGTTCTGAATCACTCCTATGATCCTTATTCTCATAGATGTAGGGAAGCTTAAAGAGGGGTTTTAAAATGTCATATTTAGATTGTTTTTAATTTGATTTTTTTTTCCAATTTCACACAAAAGGCTTAGAAAAAACCCATTATAATAATTAAAGTGTCAACTAATTGCATTCATTATTAATTACAAATTAAATTCTGCTTTATTCCAATTTTCAGCAACAGAAATGTGATAACATTTCTCCCTTCTTAAACAAAGTATGTGTTAAAAACACAAAGAGATGAAAAGCTCAATAAACAATTTCCATAGAATTGGCCATAATTCTCAGACTTAAACTAAAAGTTGTGGTGCCGATATTTTAAATAATAAAATCAAACGTAAACAAACTTTGAAAAAAATTAACACTTACGAAAAGTGATGAGAGAGCTGTGCAAATGAACTTTCAAGCACAAAGAAATAATAACAACTGAGGCAACATCGTTATCTGATTCTGTGTACTTTGTTAAGTGCTTTAACGGACAATATCCTAATGTTCCGATGTTGGTAAAGTTTTACTAATAAGTACGAGACTGTGAAACTCAGAAATGAGAAAATCATTGCACAGGAAGAAACTGTCAGATTGGTAAAAGCATTTATAAATCAATTGGTAAATTCATTTATAAATCAATTGGTAAAATCAATCACAGCAAACTTGAGCAAACATATTCAAGAATTATGTTACCCTTCCTCTACACTTTTGGAAAATCAAGTCCTAAATGTACATTCTGAAAAGTGAAAATTTACACTATTGATACACTTGATGCTTTGGAATTCTTTCACAAATATGAAAGGAAACAAGGAAATTTCAATATCATGATCATAATTTAGACAATTAAATGCAAATATTATTGCATTGTCTTCTCAAGAATTTAAGAACACATAACCATAATCTTAATTCCAGAATTATTGATTTACAAAGAGTCATTATCCTTTCTAAAGCTACTGTACATATTTTTGCTAACTTTAATAAACATTTAACACTGTCTGACAAACCCATGCAGACGCTGTCCTTTAAAGACTCACAGCACCACTGGACAGGTGTACAGAGTAGTGGATTCCTGTATTAGATTATTCATAAAAAATAAAAACACTGTGACGCAGTGCTTGCTCTCCATCATACTGCGGTGTCTATTGCTATATACCCACTGACACCTCACACATTCTGGATGGCTGCATCTGTAGACAGCTTAGATGGTTACCTTACACAGTTAGGGTAAGACTTTCAGAATAAAACGTTAACCCATTGTTAATTTGGCATAATTAATTATGTACGTCATGTTTGTTCAATAAAACTTTGTGAATTAATTGTATTTGATTGTGTGGCTATTGATGCACATTATATTGTTCCCAGACCCCACAAACATGGCATTGCTCTCAGATTGCTTTACAATTTCGGGAAGGAAGATTATGAAGGAATTATGCATTTTAAGCATTATTAATCCTTAAATAATTGTGTAAATTAAAGACTAGAAAAGTGGCTTTCCCAAAGATTTTAATAAATCAGTTATGAAAAACATTAAATAAAAAAGAAAGCACCCAATAAAAAAGAATGAATTGCATGCAGAGGTGACAAGGATTTTAGTGAAAAACATTGAAATTGAGATTAATAGATTTTTACAGGTTTACAATGGCAAATAATACAAGAGTGATGTGAGGGTTTTAATTTACTGTAACAATCAGAAATTGAAACAGTAAAATGCAGCAGTACTTGACAACTTTCAGAAAATAAACAATAAACAGTCACACACAGATTCCTAAATTTGCATTTAATTGATATAACCAAAAACATACATAACAACAACAAATGTAATAGAATATTTTGTGCAACGATCTGCTGTGATATGAAAAGATGATCATTCATTCAGCATTTACAGAGGGAAGAGTTAACTGTAGAGTTAAAATATTTAGACTATAACATGTTATGGTCTACCTCATAGGTTTTATCAGTCTCATAAGATTACATTACATTCATATTCTCAGATATGCATTTACTATTGTCAACCAAACATTGAGTACTTTTTACTGACTCACTTTCTTGGCCTGGTGTTGTGAAATGGCCAAGTTAAGTGACTTGGACTGCTTGCAGTCACGTGGCTGGAAAAGTCAGATTGCTCATTAAGTCAGAGAGGGAAGGAGTCAGTGAGTTAACCAGCCTAATTGACTTGGGTGCTAGCTTTTAAGGCACGAAATCACAGCTGGTGATTGGTCAGGATGCCATCGTGTATAGTACCCGTATCCACCCTATAGATCCCCAAACTGGTGAATCATCCTTTGGGTGATGAACAGTGACCTTGGACTGGTAGTCTTGGGAGGAAACAGATGAGTTGATGGAACCTACAGTATCTACGCTATATTTCATTATGTGTTTCAGCGATGGTCATAGCTTTATGATGTCTCTTATCGGAGGGGCCAATTAGCCACATTCCTCTTCACTTACAGAGAAGTACCAAGCTGCTTGCTTGGTCAAGGCAACACCAATAGTATTAGAAAATTTTAATAACACTAAGTGTAATAATAGACCTTGCCGCTACAGGAGGATATCAAGTTTCTCTGAGATAAGTTACCATAATTATCTAAAATTAAATGATGAAAGAGAAATGGCTAATATGTTACAAGTAATATTTCATTTAGCTATTTACCATGTACAAAAAGACAATATATTATACATCAGAGTGAGTAAAAATGTTCAACTAAAATAGAACTAATCTAGACATGTTAAAGATAATAGAGACACTTCACATAAACATGTCATGAACGCTATTCTAAGAATTGCACTTTTTATTCTTTTACTTAGTCAGAAAACTTACGTTGAAAACCTGGAGCTCTACACTTTATACCATAGCACACTGACAGAAGAATTAAGAGTAAAGTACATATCCATGTGTAAAATACCAGCATCCCACCTGTGAGTCCATATCCCTCCCTTTGGAAGTACAGTACCCTAATTGCTCCATGCTGCTGTCATTCAGTGAAAAAATGTTTTCTGAAGACTGTTAAGTAGACAAGATAGGGATAATACACATTGATTAGTCTAATTTTTCATCAGAACTAATAATGTATACGGTAACAAAATGGTAACAAATGGATGTAGAAAAGGCAAGTCATACTTTACTAAGCTGTAAACAGTTGTTAGCATAAAGTATACAAGCAGATAAGAATGTATGAGATAGATTTTCAGACTGTGCTTGATAAGGCTCTGCACGCAAGATTTTTAAATTTTAGGTTTTCATGGATATGCTTACATGCTGATTGAGAAGGGGTTAGTGGATAGAAAAGAGTCAAGTATGAGGTGAAACATACAGTGGTGTGGAAAAGTGTTTGCCCCCTTCCTGATTTCTTATTTTTTTGCATGTTTGTCACACTGAAATGTTTCAGATCATCAAACAAATTGAAATATTAGACAAAGATAACACACGTAAACACAAAATGCAGTTTTAAAATGAAGGTTTTTATTATTAAGGGAAAAAAAAAATCCAAACCTACATGGCCCTGTGTGAAAAAGTGATTGCCCCCCCCTGTTAAAACATAAATCAACTGTGGTTTATCACATCTTTGGAAAGCTGAGTTCAATTTCTCTAGCCACACCCAAGCATGATTACTGCCACACCTGTTCTCAATCAAGAAATCACTTAAATAGGACCTGCCTGACAAAGTGAAGTAGACCAAAAGATCCTCAAAAGCTAGACATCATGCTGCGATCCAAAGAAATTCAGGAACAAATGAGAAACAGAGTAATTGAGATTTATCAGTCTGGAAAAGGTTATAAAGCCATTTCTAAAGCTTTGGGACTCCAGCAAACCACAGTGAGAGCCATTATCCACAAATGGCAAAAACATGGAACAGTGGTGAACCTTCCCAGGAGTGGCCGGCCGACCAAAATTACCCCAAGAGCGCAGCGACGACTCATCCAAGAGGTCACAAAAAACCCCACAACAACATCCAAAGAACTGCAGGCTTCACTTGCCTCAGTTAAGGTCAGTGTTCATGACTCCACCATAAGAAAGAGACTGGGCAAAAATGGCCTGCATGGCAGAGTTCCAAGACGAAAACCACTGCTGAACAAAAGGAACATAAAGGCTCGTCTCAGTTTTGCCAGAAAGCATCTTGATGATCCCCAAGACTTTTGGGAAAATACTCTGTGGACTGACGAGACAAAAGTTGAACTTTTTGGAAGGTGTGTGTCCCATTACATCTGGCGTAAAAGTAACACAGCATTTCAGAAAAGGAACATCATACCAACAGTAAAATATGGTGGTGGTAGTGTGATGGTCTGGGGCTGTTTTGCTGCTTCAGGACCTGGAAGACTTGCTGTGGTAAATGGAACCATGAATTCTGCTGTCTACCAAAAAATCCTGAAGGAGAATGTCCGGCCATCTGTTCGTGACCTCAAGCTGAAGCGCACTTGGGTTCTGCAGCAGGACAATGATCCAAAACACACCAGCAAGTCCACCTCTGAATGGCTTAAGAAAAACAAAATGAAGACTTTGGAGTGGCCTAGTCAAAGTCCTGACCTGAATCCGATTGAGATGTTGTGGCATGACCTTAAAAAAGCGGTTAAGGCTCGAAAACCCTCCAATGTGGCTGAATTACAACACTTCTGCAAAGATGAGTGGGCCAAAATTCCTCCACAGAGCTGTAAAAGACTCATTGCCAGTTATTGCAAACACTTGATTGCAGTTGTTGCTGCTAAGGGTGGCCCAACCAGTTATTAGGTTTAGGGGGCAATCACTTTTTCACACAGGGCCATGTAGGTTTGGATTTTTTTTTTTCCCTTAATAATAAAAACCTTTATTTAAAAACTGCATTTTGTGTTTACTTGTGTTATCTTTGTCTAATATTTCAATTTGTTTGATGATCTGAAACATTTCAGTGTGACAAACATGCAAAAAAATAAGAAATCAGGAAGGGGGCAAACACTTTTTCACACCACTGTATTTTCTCATTTAATCCAGGAAAAAAAAGCTTTAGCCTTCGAATTGAAAAAGTCTAATTGCAGTGAACTTTTCTTTACTACCTCTGTCTGACACCTCTTGTTTCTATACCCAGCAGTAGAGTCTGTCACCATGAGCTCCTCTTTTCCTGGAAAAGGACCACAAGTACTCTTCTTATAATTTCACAATATTAATAGTTTTAATTTCATGGAATACTAAATTTACTGTTTGATTTTAATGACTCTTTAGAAAATCATTAACTAAGACACAGGTTTCTTACAATATTTTTTGAATGACTGAATGTTTTTAGTGCTGAACAGAGAAGACTACCAGGTGAACTAATTTAAGTACAACCATACCTCTTCTGACGAATGTAATCTGTTCCCAGATACCTGCTTATCTAGCGAAAATTCACAAAAAGAAAAATCTCTTTATGGTGAAAAATAACAATCCATTCCAGACCCCAAATTGTTTTAGTTATAAAAAACATTGCCTGCCTAGTTAGACATCATTCATCATACCCAAGTACAGTACTGTACAGTAACATCTTCATTTGCTTTTTGTGTGATTACACACACACTCCCCAATTTTCATTTTCTTAACACCTTTATGGTCCATTATAAAGTCTAAATCACAAATTTTCTTACACGAGAAGTAAGGGTGCATACAATAGTAAACAACAAATGAAGCAAGACATGGTGAACTATGTGACATCTCTCCAGCCACTCTTACCAATATCTAGTTAGCGGAATATGATGCGTACATTTGATATGAAACAAGCCTTATAACGCCTTCCTCTTTACTCTCTACATTTGCTAGAGGTTTTGAACTTTTTTTGGCATCACTTCTTCATAGTTTCGAAGTTGGCTTTCGTTATTTCAAATGTGGGTAACAATTCACATGCTTTGTAGTACTGAATTTTCATAAAAAGATCATTTGTAAAAAGAGGTATTTCAAGACCTCAAATGTACCAATAATCATTCAAGTATTTTAGAGCATTGAAAGTTAACCAAATAATTATTCAGAATTTACACTGAAACAGAAACTATAGGACACAAGTGAAATATGTGAAGTGCAGAAACAACAAAAATACGGAGGCATTTTTTCACACAAAAGTTGTGGGAATCTGGAACATGTTTCCTTGCCATGATACTGAAGCTCAAAATCTGAAGAGATTCTTAGATTTCGCTACTAGCAAGCATGCATATTGGATGACATGAATGTCCTCTTGGGGTTTGGAGCCTTTACTATGTTTTAAGTTTCACAAATATTCAAAATAAAAAAGGGCACTCTAGATTCAACAGAAATATTCAAGACTTAGAAAGCTATATTTATTTTGTGTTTGAAAACAATCTCAGTAATTCATGCAATTTTATAACATTTAACAATCATTGGGAATGGACAATACACATAATGAGTAAGTTCTGCCACTTCTCTTTTAAATGGAATGTTTCCAGCCCATCATTTAAAAAAAAAAGAGCTATTAGAGAAATATGTTAATTTTACATGATATGTGGGCAAAACATTTGCTGAAGCTGAAATGTGAGCACTTCACATTATGATTAGGCAACTGGTATAGCATCCAACTGTTGCCAACAAAAGGCTAGATAGCTTTGAACTTTATGTACTTCTAACTTCTGCAAGGCAGCATTTCACTTACTCAAAACCACTTGAGCATTTAAAAAAAGTATACATTTTTGAAGACTGATAAATGCAGTATGAGACAAAAAAATTGGATTCATTCTATAAAACAGCATATTTTATAATTTCACATTTCTACATACTGTATTTAGAATGAGTTATTATTCGATAATACAATAAAACACATTCTATATTGAAGCAGTTTGCTTCTCCTCGCATTGCATGAAGAAAATGTAATTTAAGTAGAGTGACTGAGGGGTGATTAAGTAGGAAGGGTAAGACAGCGGAAATCTTAGATGGGAATCTTCAGTTAAGCAGAGAGCCAAGTGAGTGTAGATCTGTAGGAACGTAAGGTCTGTGTGTGAACAGGTTTGCTGGAGAAGAAAAGACTGCATGGGGAACTTAGCCTGTGTTTTTTAGTGTATACCACTCTTGCCAGAAGTCATCATTTGTAGTGCTGTTAATGTTTGTTTTGCAGTATGAGGTTTCTAGTTAGGTTTAAAAAGAAAAAATGAAGTATTGCAAATAAGTCATTAAATTTTTATGTTCATATGAACTCAGATACTCCTAAACCTTTATGTTGTTTCAGCTTCTCCACAAGGTTTTGAATCAAGCAGAAACCTTTTGATAAAGGGATAATTATAATCAAATGGGAGGTGCCTTTTCGATCTCAGAAAAAAAAAGATCCTTGTGCACTATTTTGAGATCAAAAGTTCAAAAGCATTTCTAATACACCCAGAGAATAGAGGCTTACAATCAGCACTTTGCATGCTTTCCAGAAAAAAAAATCCCTGGTCATCAGAATAAAAGAGCTCTCGATGGGGGTTAATTTACTGTTTCTTTCCTTGATCGATTTTGCCTTAAAGGTGGAATCTGGCATTTCAAAAAAGAAATTATAGAAAAAAAACAATTTGTGATATTTAGAAAACACATGTTTAAAAATGAAAAGGGCAAGGGCATACAATAAGCTGTGGAGTGAAGTTTTAAGCAAAAGAAGAAACACTTCTATCTAGAACATGAGTATATTTTGAATGTAGAGATTCAGCATCTAATTGCACCAAAATGTAACAATCAGCAAATTTGCTTGAAATCTTATACCAGTGATTAGTCAAATCACAGCATTATTAAGTCATTTATTTTAAACAATTTCTTTGAGCAATCATTCTAAGGACTTTAAGACTTCCCTTTTATGACATTTTCCTGATAATACTAGCCATTACAACTCAAAATTGCACAGAAAAATATTTTTCCTTGTGGTTATCTACACTGTTACCTGCTTTAGCACAAGCTACTAAAATCCATTTTTCAGTCTCATTCATAGAATAACCACTGACAAGGATCATCTTAATAGTAACTGAGGCTTACATTTCCTTTAAATTAAATGAATTTCCAAAAATTATATAAAGATGGGTATTTCCTTAGGCTTTTGTAAATGTTGCATTTTTTCCCAATATCATAATAAATTTCAGTTTCTTTATAAAAATTATCTTCAAATACACAATAATCCTCTTAAAAGCTACATTCTAAATGAGCCAACAGAACAGCCACTGATCAGTTTAAGAAAAAGGATGCTTCATTCTTCAGAGAACATTATATTTGAAGTAACTGAGATGCACAAGGCATATCAGAACTGCTATCACAGTTATTGTACTGAAACGCTAACTGAGGAAAAACTGTTTCTTCAAAGCAGCTATTCTTCAATGAAACTCAAGTGTGTACAAACCATTTTTGGTGTTGGCTGTATATATATACATATCCTGGACAGAACAGAATATTTTCTTCTTTTACATGAAAGAACTATATAAAATTGAGGGAAAAAAGTATTTCTTTTATTTCTACTAATAAGAATATCAGTAGATAATAAAAAATACCTGAAGCTTTCATTCGAAATCTTTCTGATATATGCCCATGCTAACCTATACTACATGATTTATACAGGCACAATAGTGTTACCCTGGACAGGAATGTTAGAATACAAAATTATACTTCCCTTTAGACAGAGCAATTGATTCGTCACTGATACAGCTACAAGGGTATATTACCTTCTTTTAATATATTTTTATAAGCTAACATACTTTATAACTGCAATTATAGCACATATGCATTTTAAAATCTACTGACAGCATTTCATAATAATAAAAAACTAAGAACCCCTATCCCTTTATACAGATTCAGTAGTATTGAAAGCAAACCTCATCCATCAATCAATGAATGTGAAGATTGCAAGTCCAGCACAGTAGCTAGTAAGGCCTCAATTAATATTATGGCAAAAAAAGAACATTTACATCCACAACTGAACTGCATTTTTCTATAACTAGAAAATCGCTATTATGTGCAAAAAAATGACATTTTCTTAGAAGTGTAGAGTACGGTAATGATTATTAAAAGAATTAGGCAAATATTTTCTTCCTAGTTGTAATTAGTGCCTTCCTCTGTTGTCACAGTGGCATTGTTTTTAACGGCGGCTTATTGTGTCAGTCCTCATGTTGATTGAACCATCTTCTTTAATCTTTCTATCTCCATCTGTAAGGGAGGTAAGGAAGGAAGAAAAAAAAATCTGATTTATAATAATAATAATAATAATAATTGCTTACACTTATATAGCGCTTTTTCTGGACACTCCACTCAAAGCGCTTTACAGGTAATGGGGACTCCCCTCCACCACCACCAATGTGCAGCATCCACCTGGATGATGCGACGGCAGCCATAGTGCGCCAGAACGCTCACCACACACCAGCTATCAGTGGGGAGGAGAGCAGAGTAATGAAACCAATTTATAGATAGGGATTATTAGGAGGCCATGATTGGTAAGGGCGAATGGGAAATTTGGCCAGGACGCCGGGGTTACACCCCTACTCTTTTCGAGAAACGCCCTGGGATTATTAATGACCACAGATAGTCAGGACCTCGGTTTTACGTCTCATCCGGAGGACGGCGCCTGTTTACAGTATAGTGTCCCCGTCACTATACTAGGGCATTAGGACTCACATGGACCGCAGGGTGAGCACCCCCTGCTGGCCCCACTAACACCTCTTCTAGCAGCAACCTTAGTTTTTCACAGGAGGTCTCCCATCCAGGTACTGAACAGGCTCACACCTGCTTAACTTCAGTGGGCTGTCAGTTGTGAGTTGCAGGATGATATGGCTGCTGGCCTATTATTTCCATAATAAAACCCTAATAGTATATTGAGTTCCGCATTTATTAAACAAAGTACTGTAGAGATTAATAACTTTTAAAGAAGGCTGCCTACATTATTCAGATATATTAATGAATTATTTATGCATCTTTATGAAACTGAAAACACAATACATTGTTTTTATTAAAAGGGTGACCTTGTAACGGTTTGCAACACACATAAAGGACAACTGTGTTCAATCAAAGGAAAATCAATACCAAAATATAAGAAGTGTTTAGCTCCCACTGTCTGATATGAAACATTTTCCTGCACATGCACCATGTTTCATAACCTTATTTATTGGGAGTGGTGTGTGTAGCAAGATCATGAGCAAACCATCCTAAATTTCACTGACACTGCTTAGGTAAGATTTTATTTTGACAGGGACACTTATCAGATCAACAAGTTCCACAATTTTAGATATTTGTTTTAATTTCAGAAATGTATTGGATACAAATATACATTTTGCATTAGACCTTGCAATGATTTGAAAAACATTTTCATTTTTTTTCCATTTAATCTCAGGCCTAAATAACGTAAACCAATTGAACTGAACAAATTAAGTGGATAACTCAAACTAGCTGTTTTTCCATGTCTTTATCTGGTGCATTTAAAATTCCAGACACCAAGCAATCAAGGACCATTGCTGCCCAATCCAGATTTTTGTGAACAGAATTCTGAAAAATATTTAATGGGACTACTCTCGGGTGGGAGGAGAGGTTGTGTGAGAGATTTCACATTTCCTCTGCTTTTTCTGAAGAAAAAAAGTTTACTACATTTTAATACTACTGCCTAAGAAAGAGATCGGGAGAGGAAGTTGGATTTTGAACAAAATTAAAAACAAAACTTACTGGGATTTAGTTTTAGTGATAAAAAGTTGTCATTGCACTGCAATATTAAGACATTATTTTGCCAAAATGATATGTGGACAAAAAAGGGTTCAAAAGTAAAAGCTTGATTAGATATGCTCCTATATCCCATAATTAGTTTTCTTTTTAAGAAGACTAATATAGAGACTTACATACAGTGCAGTCCATAAGTAGACAACAGCGACAGACTCCCGATGCAAATGCAAATGCCACATCTAGAATCAACTCTAGACTTTTTGTTTGCTCTCTTGTGCATGAACTAATGATGAAACAACACACAGCTGGCCAAGACACAACTGAGCAGCCAATTGTCCAATTACTTTTGGGGGGACTATGTATAAAAAGGGCTGTGATTCCTATATGGTTAACCCAATATAGACGTAAATACCCTCGAATTAAAGCTGACATTCTGCACTTTAACCTCATAGCCATTGTTTTTTTTTCAAATCCAATGTGCTGGAGTACAGAGCCAAAACAGCAGGAATTGTGTCACTGTCCAAATACTTATGGACTGCACTGTATATTAGTATTTATATACCTAATCTATTTTTCACTTAAGAGCTGAAGGCAATGTGGAAAACATATAATTAGCAGATTTAAAATTCATAGACCCTATGTGTCTCTATAGATTTAATACACCCAAACAAAATGTTCAACCACAAAAGGAGAACAGGATTACATTTAGCTGACCTCTGTGTGGGAGGCAAAAAAAATTCTGTCTTGGTTTTCCATTTCAATCCCAGAGAGAGCGCTGTACATGTAAGTGCTCGTTGCGGGCCTTTCAGTCAAAACTAGCAGCTCAGTTGGGGAGTGAAAACCCCTGAACAAAACTGCCTTTGCTGTGCTTTTGTCACTTCTTAATCTTCTGATCAATATGACAAACTTAGTGTGACATGGAACTTCCAGACTATCAAAATCAGCATTTTTTACCTGTAAGGCCTTTCGTTTGGACTTTTCTTCATCCAAATCATTTCTCAGGTCAGCAATTTCTTTCCTGAAGTCAAAAGAGCATTTTTTTTCTTTACAACTTGGTAGAGAATTCATGATCGACAATTAAAATGGTCCCAAAGTAAAACAATAAAAGACAGTCAGGTATTGCCAAATCACTTTTTTAAAATTTGGAACTTTTTTGACAAATCTGTTTCCTACCACTGAATAAACAATGTAGTCCTGCTTTACTTTGGAATAAAACATGATTTAGGTGAAAAAAGAAGATATAAAACTATACATTATACATAAATGTAAAATGTAACTAGACCTTCAGTATAAAAGTCTAGCTACTTACACATGGAAATTTGAAATGAATTTCACATTGACAGTTTAAGAGTAGAAAGTGAGGGATTGAGTAATACAATAATCTTAAATCCTAACAACTAATCAAAGCTAATCACAGCAAATCAAAGTACTTATAATTTGCAAAAAAATACCTAAGAAACATGACTTTGAACACCTTCAAGGGATTCAGCAACTATCAATGACATTTGGTTACTGTCTTCAGTATTTTCAGACAAATTACTATATTATTTGTCATTGAAAATTCCAAAGATTATTTTTTGAGCATGTTGTTAGTTTTAACAACATAAGAAAAGTTGCAAACGAGGAGGCCATTCAGTCTATCTGGTCTATTTGGTAGCAGGTTTAGTGATTGAGCTTTAATTAAATTTGAAGAAGGTGAACAGCTAAGTATTTGAAAGATCACACTTACATCTGTTGCTCTTTGAGCAATTCTACTGTGTGAAGTAGCTCCATTATTTGTGCTTTGAGGTCTTCTACTTCAGATTTACTCTCTTCTTCCACCTCCGCTTTGGGTTTGGGGTTTACCGTGGTAACAACAGCAGAGGCTGGTTTTGAGGGCAAGGCAGCAGTTGGATTCAACAGTGATGGCTGAATGGAGAAAAACAGCACACATATGACATTATAATGGGATCACTTACTCCCCCCCCCCACCACAAATGCAAATTAAAGGTCCATTAGTTATATATTTCAATATGGATTTGGCCTCTAAAATGTACTTTAAGATATTCACTTATGCAATCTTTCTTTAATATTTGGTCCAGTATATATCTAGGCTACTGTGCTGCTCAAAGCAATTCTGACGTTATTGCCTTTGTGTTTAAAAGGCACTACTTTATTACTACAGACAACTCAAACGTTGAAGTCACCCAAAGTTCACATCCCCTGTTGCCAGATGCATAATGAAAATTAATATTGCAATTACAAATGTCTTTACCCTCAGCAATAAAGGATGAAATGATGCACAAATATGTATATGTTCATCCATCTTCTAACCACTTTATCTAATCCATGGTCACTGGGGAGCCAAAGGCTATCCTGGCAAGCAACAGGCTCAAGGCAGAATACACCCTGGATGGGATGCCAGTCCATCACAGGGCAGACAGACACAAACATACAATGGTGTGAAAAAGTACACCCCATGAAAAGGTTTGTCTTTTTTACATTTTTGGACAAAAGGATATTTGATCGTCATTTCAACACCGTTAGATAAAGGTGATCTAATTTTAAAAAATAACATTGAAAAATCACATTTTGCACTCATTTGTACTATTTAAATCAACAGAAATGCAATTTCCTTGTGTGGAAAAAGTTAGTACACCCCTACCTTTATTATTGCATCAAATGCCTAAAATTAGATTGAGGTTAGATTAGAATTAGAACACCAAAACAGGTGCAAATGATTAGAACATCATTAGAGAGTAACTTGGAGGGCATTGCCTTATATAAACACCAGAAACCTGTGGTCTGGTTTGGTCTAATTGATGTGCGTGGCTTCATCATGCCAAGATCAAAAGAGCTCTCGGAAATCCTCAGAAGAACAATTGTTGATGCCTATGTGTCTGCAAAGGGTTTTAAAGCCATTTCTAAGTAATTTGTAGTCAATCACTCCACTGTTCTAAAGATCATCTACAAAAGGAGAATATTTCAAACCACTTGCAATCTATCTAGACGAGGTCTTCCCACCAAATTCTGCCCAAGAGCTGATCGAAAGATGTTGCAGGAAGTCTCCAAGAATCCCAGGATAACAACAAGTGATTTACAGGCAAGTCTTGCCTTAGTCAGTGTCAAAGCGCATGAGCCAACCATCCGAAAGAGACTGCACAACTTTGCCCTACATGCAAGGTCAGCAAGGAAGAAGCCTCTGCTCTGAAAGAAGAATATAGATGCACGACTGAAGTTGTTGGAACAATGTGCTCTGGACGGATGAGACAAAGGTAGAGCTGTTTGGCCACAATGCCAGACACCATGTATGGCGAAAAACAAAAATTTCCTTTGACCAAAAGAACCTCATGCCAACTGTAAAGCATGGTGGTAGAAGCAATATGGTTTGGGGCTGCTTTTCTGCCTCAGGGCCTGGCCAGCTTGCCATCAGAGTCAACCATGAGTTCTACATTGTATCAGAGAGTACTTGAGGAGAATGTGAGAACATCTGTCAGAATTGCAGGGAATGCATCAGCCTGAACCAAAGAGGGTTTCCATGACTGGCAATGTAACGGCAATGCCTCTGGTCTGCCAAGACACTGTGTGCCTGCATCAAGAATTACATTGAGAACATTGAGAAGTAGTTGCTAAATGCTGGAAGACACTGCAGAACTGTGTAATATGTTAAAAAGTCGATCGGTCAAAACTGTGACCTCCACATCAATGCATATGGCGACAAATTCAATTTCAGTTCCAAAATTTAGACATAAAATTCAAATATAAACCTGGCAAGTTACATGAAAGGAGAAGCATGAAGTCAACTTCCCTTAAAAGTAAAGGTCTAAAATGTGGGAAGATCACCACATTATCCATATGTATATAGTGCCTTCTTAGGAACTGTATGGCATAAGAACAAAAGAACATAAGATAGCCAGCTCTGTTGAGATTATGGTGATGTTTCAGTTATCCTCTAGTTTGAAATAGAAGACGAAACCAGATTTTCTTTATTTTTTATTGTAAAGATATGCACATTAACACTTGAAAAAAATGCTACAGCCCTATGCTGTTTTTGCAATATTATCTTCTTCCATACTTTCCATATTGCATTATAATTTAAGAAAATAACATTGGTTGGATTTATACATTTACTATGCTCAAATCTAACTGATGGACAAAATCAATATTCAAAAATAGGAAATAAGTGCTGCCACTGATTGTTACCTCCTAAATTCACAGAATACAGAGAAAGACACATCACAGAATGGTTACATTTGGAAAGATATTTACAGGTCAGTGAGTAATCAGAACCCCCCTTCTACATAGAAATCCCAGAATACTATCCTTATAACCAGACCCTAAAAACTTTTTTCAAGACAAAGAGAACTTGTTTCATAATAAAAAAAACATGGATCTAAGCAGGATGAATTTGACTCTACAAATGAATGATCAAAAATGAATGAAAATCAGTTTCTCTGTTCTAATTAATCATTACTCAGGAGAGATGATTTAGCCTATGGATTCTACAACACAAGAAATCAGAATTTCCTAATAAACTCTTTAAAGATTTTTTATTTAATAAACGTCAGAGTCCAGTGCTCTTTTGGTGTTCATATTCCCAGGACACAATCTAGTTACAACTTTGATTCAAAGAAGTACTTCTCCTTTTGATGATTGTTTTTTTTCCTGTCTCAGACTATAGGAATGCTTTGACTGGGTGATGCTGTGTTTTGCACCAGCTATCATCTTCTGCAGTTACGCCAAAAATGTCAAGTTTTACCATGTTTTACCACAACTCCATGTGGGATTTGAGATGGATTTGCAAATCAGCATAACCGGGATATTTTTGAATCAGGGACATTTTCAGTCATCTCAGCCATTGTTTTTCACCTGTTTCTTCTTTGCTTGACTGCTCAGTTGGGAGCGATAGCCTGATCTAGACATCATCAGGGTTGTATGAAGCACCTTCAATTTCTTGATGATTGAGTAGATTGTGTATACAGAGATTAGGACCACTATTATTGCACACAACGGCCAGTCAATTAATTGTACAGCTCGCTAAGGTAGTTTAGTACACCAAAATTAATTTATGAGTTTGAATACTTACACAATTATAATTAATTTACTTCTATTTTTATTTTCCTTGACTGTGTGGAATATTTTCTATATATAACATTAATTGCTATTGTGAACTTTGAGCTAACAAAATGTGAAAACTGCACAAGGCTCTTCATATTTTTGCAAGGAACTGTATTCATGCAAGCTACTTAGAATTCAGTTTAGTATTTTCCATTTACATAGCTGTACTACATAGCATATCTTAGCTACTGTATATTATGTAATTGGTTTTCGTAGGATTTCTATGCTCCTTCACTTCAACTTTATTATAACTATCTTTAAAGAATGATAAATGCAGATTAACAGAAGTCGCTGACTTTGCAACAAAGCATATCAATATTGGTGGTCCGTGGTAGCCTTCCTTTTCATCCTCATAAAACACTAAATGTTTTTTTTTTAAACTACAGTAATAGTATCTTTAACTAAATATCTGAAACAATGCCTGCCCCTGAAAACCATCTCTTAGCCCACTGAGCATTACCCTGGTACAATTTGATAATATTTCTAGTGTTGAAGCTTAAGAGTGGATCATCTTGCCTGTTGCCCATGCTGACCAGGGGTCAAATGGGACAAATTCCTAACAGTTAGCTAGGGGAAACTCCAAGCAGGACAGCTGAAGTAATTGATCAGACTGATTTAATCTCTGTAGTCATTTGGGCCACACTTTTATTCATCTCCACTTTCAGATGAGTGCTATGGAAAGATTCTGTTGTCTTGACAGGAAGCCTTTAAATGTGCTAATGCCTTCAGTTCTCTTGGGTCAGCTATTGCAAACGTGTATGAGCTGGAACATGGCTGAAGGTCCAATTCTACAATGTTATTTTTTAAAGAAAAATGATAATTCCCTTTTTAAAAAAAAAGAAAATCTGTATTTCTATAGCAGCATAATGTTTATAGAACATTATATATTATAATATTTACAAGGATTTTAGGACATATGTGAATATATTTGTTTTCAAATTAAAATTGGAAAACAAAGAACAGTAATGTTTTCTTTAGTCAAAAGAAATACCTGAGAAATACAGAAATTTGTAATTGTAAAAACGTATAAAAATGACAGATTTTCTTTAACAAGGAATATAATTTTAATTAAATTCCATGTTCATACTTTGAAGCCAGTTCTGGTATAGTGTGTGAAACAACTGCTGTTGATGAAAGAAAAACCCCAGTGTTAAATTACCATTAACTCTCCTAAATTATAATGAAATTTCATGTTCTGCTTATGATCATTACATAAAACCAATAATAAAATGAAAAAGTTATAACCCCCATTTCCCAATTAGGATACAAATTTTAAAAGCTAACAAGACTAAAAAACAGAGGTGCATACAAATTAGTCCCTTAACCAAGCAAAAATAAAAATACTGTGAAAGGTTTCAGATGGTTTCAAGAAATTTTGTACGAGGTTTCATAGCTGTGCACACGTCTACTTGGAGACGTCTAGATAAACAAATATTTTACAGACAGGTATAGACAGAAAGATGAATAGGAGATAGATACAGGCAGACAAAGTCTGAAAGACAATGTAACTTTCACAACAACTTAAAATGAAAATTTAGGCCAACTGAGTCAGCAATGTTTCAATTATGTCATGATTGAAGGAAGGCCACAGGAATACTGTATGTGGCTCCTGGTGACCACAGCAGGACTACATTGCTTTCATGATGCATAAATCTGTTCCTGTCTCATGTCAACCCAGCACAGGGTGTGAAAGCACTGGGGCCTTTCAAAGGTGTTAGTAATAACACAGATAAGTGTTTGTCTTTATTTTTAGGTGCAGAAGTGGTAATCGCAGCAACTCATAGAAAATGGACTGCTATTTCCAGCAAGCAAAATCACAGTAAGGTCCAAATTTACAAATATGTTGTTGCAAAATATTGTTTGTAATGCTTCATATAACATTTAAAGTGCTCACAGATGTACATAATCCTTTATTATTTGAGATCCATCAAGCTTTAGGAAAGCCTTATCATGTCAAGGCTGAATCAGAGGTATTAACAGTATTAATAATAACATTACATAACCCTGTGGGTGTAAATGAGATTCTTTTTTAGATCCACTAGTTCCTGTAATAATATTTCCTTGCTTAGCTTAAAGTTAAAGAATAAAAAAGGCTAGGGTGAAACTCAAAAGAAGTTTGTACCACAAAACAGAAAATGTTCTCCAGATGGATTTAATATATTTAAATAATAGTCAAAAACTGTTGAGGATATCCGAGGAAAAAGAAGAAAAAGGACTAAATACTGATTTTACCCCATTTAACATTAACCAAGACCATTTTATAAATGGCAACATGATACTGAAATGTTCAGAAAAGGAGGTCATTCAACACTACTTCAAATGCTGCAATTGCTCAACCAAAATCTATTAGTTGTAGAATTTATTTCTGTAAGATTTCATCTGGTCAGTGTAAGTAATCTTTATTCAAGATCATTCAAGATTTTATCATCCTACACTATTTTGCATTTTTACTTTGGTGCCGTCTCCCTTTCCCCTGAAACATTTAATCCTACATTGTCCACTCCCTTGCTGACCACATCATAGAAATGCATATTAATATAACTGATATGAAAAGCAAAGAACCCTTTTCCATTTAACATTCAGTAGTTGTTTTCTTCAAATTTCTCACATTGTACATGCTATCACGCTACTTTTGTGATTTTCTGATGTTGACCTTTAAACCTAATTTGCTATGTAACCTGTTACAGTAAAAACACATTTAGGTAATCAGAGCATTCTGAGGAATTTATGTATATATTTACATAAATCTATAAGGCCAATGAAAAATGTTGTGATTGATCAAAGAAAACTGTCATATAAATAAGCATTGCCCATGAACAAATTCAACTGTTTCACATTCACAATTGCAGAAAAATCAAATGCTCAAAGTAAAAAAAAATACTGCACATTGAATGTTCTCAGGAATTTAGCTATACTTTAAAATGTGCACATTCCACATTCCAATTATCTCTGAAGTGTTTTTGTTCACATTTAAGAGCATTTCATAGTATTTTCTTTTAGTCTATGAAGAAAATCAGTTTTACATAATGCAATACAATAACCACTAAACTATGATTTGTTGTCTGTAATGAAATGCATACTTGTTTTCACTATTAGATCTAACTTCAGTTCTCCTCCCTCATTTTCTATTGATATGTCTTAAAATACTGTCCATCCACTGTGAATAAAAGCCTTATATAATTTGGTATCAACAGTGCTAGAATCTACCTTTTTGAAGTCTGATAACTTTGGCTTGGTCATTTCTTCTTCTTCCATCTTCTGATTTTTTTCTGCAATAATCTCTTTATTTGTCTGAAAACAGAAAAAAAAATTGACCTAAACATTGAAAGTTATAGTGATAGCTGTAATAGTAACAAAGAAAAAGGTGGAACAAAATTTCACATATTAAGTTTGAGCTATAGGCCATTGTAACTAGCTGAAACACGCAAGATCAGAAGAACTAGATTATGAAACTGTCTCGGGTTGCTTTACAGGTAAAAAAGTGTATAGAATTTGAGATGACAGCATCTGCTTCAGTATCCTTGAGTCAATCATCTTATTCTCTGTACAGCTCTATCTTTAGTTAAAAACGTGTGTCCTTTACATTTTTAGCATCTTGTTCTAGATTTGCAGTATAGTTTGGGGGGGCGCTGAAGCCCATGAAATTAAGAAGAGTTCACTGTACACTATGACATTGACTTAGTTGGAAAGGGAGTGCATCATCGCCAAATTGCTTTTAGAAGTTTAGACTGGCTCCTATCTTAATCTTGAATAAGGCTTAGGCTAAGAGGAATGCACCTTTGATTGTGATTCTCTACTCATGTGACAAATTTTCCATTTAATTTTCTCAATAGCACAACTTCTTTTTTTTTCAGCAAACCATGGAATTACAGAGCAGAAGTTGCACGTTCATGTAAACAAAATCATGCAAACACTGAAAAAGTGACTCACTGTAGTCAGCAGTCTTAAACCTCATTACTCAGCTACACTAATGAGTGAGCATCAGTTCATTGTCTTATATTTTGAGCTTGTTCATCCATTCCACCATGTGGAATTCTTAGTATTTCTTACAGGAACCAATTGGTATGCTCTTTGTATGTATGGATCTCAATCCTTTGTACCTCAATGACAGAGTAAAATACTACAAAAAATATTACAGGTAAACAACACAGAACTTTCTTTTGCTGTGTAGTTGTCAGACACAGAAAGACACTCACTGAATGGCCCCCTGCAAACTGTGTGGGCAGCCTCCTTCCAGGCATTTTTGGTCTACTTGTTGTCGGGTGGGAGAGCTTTCCTGAGGTAGAATTGAGCTCATCAAAACTTATAAGATCTGTAGAAATAAAAGAACACATTTGCAAAAACACAGCATTCTTTACGTGTATTGTAACTACAAATGTTTTCATTCAAACCTAATATGCACAAAAACCAAATTAAAGAATAGATTTGAACACTAGGTCCTGTTTTTTTCCCTAACAACTCAAACATGCATGCTATAACAACTAAATATTGTCTTCAGCACAAGGAAACCCCATTCATTCCATATGCATTCATAACTTCACCACTACAGTGAACAATAATAAGCTTTTCTGCTTTTAGCTGCACTTTTATGGCACTTGGATTCAGGTCAGGTTATTTATAAGCAGAAGCATGCACTATAAATGCACAAAGGGGACTGCAGCACATAAATCTGCAAAACCTTAGAATAACTGTCACTTCCTTGCAATTTTATCAAAGATGGTTACAATAACTTTCTCAGCATATTAGGTAAACATATTCAAGAAGTAATGCAACATCATACACTGTATAAAGGAAAGGCTATCTCCTATTATTATGGAATATACATGGCCCTTCTATGCATTTAAATAAGTGCTCTAATAGTTATATACATTTTCCCAGACTACATTTTGACAACATCTTCAAAACTGAAATTGTACAGTTTGAAGTTTGGAATTACACTCCTTTAATGTACAGGATAGATTTATCTACTGAATGAGAAAAACAATATTCATAAAAACAAATGCTACAACTGATTCATAATTTGAAATGCACTGTTAACGAAACAATAAATATGCAATTGTTACACATATCACTGGCAAACAGAACTCAGGGTCAAATGAACTACAGCTTACTAAGAAAACACTCAACATGGCAAATACCCAAACACTAGCAAGGATAATACCTTTCGACATTCCTCAACCTTAATACTACGAAATGTTAAAAAATAATAAAACTTTATCACTAAGTTGACTGAGGTTAAAAAATAAAGACTCTTATGAAAAATGTTTCAGAGAAGTGATTCATTGGGGGCATGAACTCTTTCTTGGAAAATGGAAACCTTTTAGTGGCTCTTTGATGTAGCATGGCTTTTAGCAAAACGTTAATGCTACCTCAAAAGACAATTGAAAAAAAAATCTAGATACTTCAGTTTCACAAAATGCCCCTTAGAGATCAAGTTCACAAAACATTTCTTAGATTATTAACACATCTTCACAGTACACCATTCTTCCATTTCCTCATTGTATCATTGGTCTTGATAAGAAATAAAAGGCAATACAAACAGGTTTCACAGAATTTCAAAATATATACTTAAACCATCTGCAGGAAGACAAAAAGTCTCATATTTTTAAAAATAAATTAATAATGAAGGGGTTAGAGTGTAAGAAGTAATAATAATACAATTCAAACTAATTTGTCTGATCATTTGCATGACAAATAGAACTATTTTCCAGTTTTCTGGTGAACCTGCACGTGGACCATTTTTGAAGCATTTTTACACATCTGATATTTTTTGCTGGTTATGTACAAAGAATACAATACAAGCTAAATAACAGAAATAATAAAATTACTTGGGTGCATCACCGACATGATTGTTCAGTGAGTTTGTCACAATTTCCCAACGAAAAAGCACCAAATGAGATGCAGGGGATGCCACAAATGCATGAAAAGAAAAGTGAGATTAAGTGCAAAATGGAGCCCTAGAGAAAGCTGATATGTTTAACAATATGCGCTAGTTATCCACGGAAGGAACTTGCTCTTTTAGCATATAAAGGAAACTATTTTAACTGAGGAGAAAGTGGAATGCGTAGCAGATATTTATCATACCTTCTCAATACAGTGTACTGATGGCTCAGCCCTCCAAAACAAAATCATAGGATACTTGCAGGGTGCTGGCCTGATGCCCACAGTTTCTCGAACTTTGTCAAGCAAAATGGAGGAGTAGAAGTAAACAAAAGTTTGGTTCAAGTTTCAATCCAGAGATGAATGGTGTAAAATGTACTGTGGAGGTGGGAAAATAGCTTTATGACCACACCAGTCCCTAATGTGGTGTATCATTTATTCTAGCATTACAGGAGAACAGTGTGAGCATTTAATAAATGTCATGACGGCAAATCAATAAAATTAAAACTTCATTCATTAAATGATATAATTTGTTATTCATATTTACTGAATATGTTGTTTGGTTATACAGGTTTGTCAGTGATGGTGGTATGTTACTATATTACTAGTATTATTTCACAACAGAAAGAAGATAAATTGGGTAAATCACCAGCTGCTTGAAAACATTAAAAAAGCACAACGGACATAAGTTGGAAGCTTAGTAGATTCAGTTTAGGGTATTGCCTTCCTAGTGTGTCATCAGTTTTTTTTAAATTACATGTAAAATAAAGAGAAAATACTGACCACAACCATTCTTCTGTATTGGAGACATTTTCATTTATACACTTTAAGGGGCTACATTTTCTATTAAGGGTGACAACAAATTGTAACTGAATCCTCTGAACCACACAGCATGACGTATATTATTGATCCAAACTGTATAAAAAGTACTCAAGAATCATCTCTTAATTTACATCTCTAAGCTTCTTGTAAGAAATTGAGAAATCACAGCTCCTGTTAGGTAAAGACTGCCAGGCAAAAATAATACAAATAACTGATCACAAAGGACAACGTTATAGAAATTAATCTTAAGAAAACCTGTGAGGCTTTAATTGTTTCTATTTCTGCATCTAGTTTTCATTTCTTGCTCTAATTATTGTGATTGTGTTTTTTTTTGTACCGACAATGAGGCAATGTTTAAAGAGGCCTGGGACTTCAAGATGATCAAGGGTCACACAGCACTGGCAAAGATAGCTCTTAAGAAATACAAAAGTAGTGGTTCTAAAAGTGTTACTCACAATATTAACCCCTGACCTTCAGATCTCTATGTTGTATTTCTCATAAAGTACTGTATGTTACTTTAAAAAAAGTATTTTGTATATTTTTTTCCAAAAATAAAAAATTGGTTGAAAATCTCTTTTGATGTTCAACTAATTATGCAGTATTTTCCCTGTGCAGATTTCTAGTTATGTTATGAAGTCAATATTAATCTATTCTCATTTAAGTGTCACATTAGCAACAATCAGCTATATTGTCATTGCCAAAAACACAGAAAACAGTTATAAAAAGCAGCCACAAAGGTTACATAATAGAAATTAGACAACAAAATCTTGATCTGAAATCAAAAGATCTTACGATTTTCACCCT
This sequence comes from Atractosteus spatula, assembly GCF_055471065.1. Classification (NCBI taxonomy): domain Eukaryota; kingdom Metazoa; phylum Chordata; class Actinopteri; order Semionotiformes; family Lepisosteidae; genus Atractosteus; species Atractosteus spatula. The sequence goes on along the minus strand of NC_142707.1, from coordinate 41,537,420 downwards.
TTAATTTGTCACATACCTATTTCAACTGCTTTATCACCCCAGTCACCAGACAATGTCTTTGGTTTGCTAGGAGGTGTTGGTTCAAATTCAGACTTTGGCCGTATAGAAGGCACCTCTCCATTTGGCCTACAAAACAGAAAAAAACACTTTAAGCGACTACTTTTGAAAAACAGAAGCACAACGGATGTTTATATTTAAAAACAAGTCATTTATTATACCACCGACCAGGCTACTGTTACAATGCATATGATTGTCACCTACTGACTGCAGTTCATGTTTCATTTACTCCAAAGCTTTACAGTTAATTCAAATTACTTGCCTAACACAAGAAAAGGATACATAAAGGAAAAAAATAAAAAGCCAAAAGGTTTTAGAAAAAGATTAAGTAGAAGTGCTGTTCTTTAAGAGAACAAACTAGACTAAAAGAATGGAGGGACCACAGACAAGGTTTCTGAAATGGTTACTCTGCTTTGTAGTATCTGTGTTGAATTTTCTTCTCTCCGAAAGTTGGTTTAATCATACTTTAATTAAAAGCACATTGTATCATCGAGAACGTAAGATGTTTCTTATAGAAACAGGAAACAAAAGACCAAGGTGGATAAGGAATAACATATTGATAAAAAACACCGTATTAGCAATACAACAATCAAAGCCATAATAACAAATACCTTTGCTGGGGGTACTACAAATAATGGCATTATGTAACATTTCCCCTAAAATGAAATTATTGGAAATTATTACCTTTTAATTTCTAATTTTTACATGCATATATGTTTGATATACAGTACATAGCTGCAATTGAAACAAATGTGATTTATCACTATCAAAAAAGTACCAATGCATTTATTATTGAATATATTTGTCCCTCTATGATAACATATAGACCCAATGCATTCATATAACCTTAATAACATTTGAAAATAAAGTGTTGGCAGTTAAATGTTTACAATTATAAAACACATGACATTTAAATAATTGTGGTGCAATGGGGAGCACAGCTGCTTTGCAGCACTGGGGCCTTGGGTTCATTTGCTGCGCTGCTATCTGCATGGAGTTTTTAACCGAATGTCCTCTCCACAATGAACAAAACCTTTATTTTAAATTCAACTGTTTAAACTCATTTATTTTTTAACTGTAATGTAATTTGTTTTATGTAAATATGCAATAAAACTGCAGACAAATTAGAAAAAAGTCACACCAATTTAGAAAAAAAGACTAGGAGACTACAATGCCTCTAACGTCTACAGCTATTGCACCTACAGTACTTCAAAAATCAGTATTTCAAAAATCTTAGCAAGTCTTAATTATGATGTATATATACCAAAAGTTGTTCTGCACTTTGTAGTTCAACAAGGAAATTTAAAATGGTGTTGATTTTGCTCTACTGTGAGAGAGTGAAGCCTTGGTTATGTTCTTGCCACAACTATGGGAACTTTTCCCTAATAAAAAGTACCAACAGCAACAGGAGAATGACCCAAAGCACACGGCAAAAACTATCAAGGAATAGCTTGTAAAAAAGAAGGTTAGTATTCTGCAATGGCCCAGCCAGAGCCCAGACTTGAATGCAATTGAAAATCTGTAGTATGACCTGAAAACTGCTGTTGGAGTAAATTTGCATTGAAGAATGGACAAAAATTCCACAATCTAAATGTGCAAAGTTCATACAGACATACCCAAGAAAACGCACGGCTGTAATTGCTGCTAAGAGGAATGGGTACTAAGTTTTGATTCGGGGAGCGGATGGTGAATATTTTTGTAAATGAGAAATATAAATCTTTTATTTTGGAGAAACAAATGTTCTTAAATAAAATTTTTGATTCATAAATGAGTTGATTTTTTTGTGTTATTGAAAGGAGAAAAAATTATTCCAATGTTATAAAATTTGGAGGTGATACAGGAACAAAAAGCAAAAAAAAATCAAGGGGGTGAATACCTTCTGAGGCTCTGTAGCCGTATCTTTTGAACTGAGAGTTCAACCAGCATTCTTCTGCTCATGTAGCTCAATAACCAGACCAAAAATATCAGCAAAAGTCCTATAATACTTGTATAACCACTGCATGAAACAATGTTTTCATTTCAAAGTGACAATGTTCAAGAGACTTAAATAATGTATCTATCACTTTTGGTATTTTATAATTTATATTCAACATTATACAAAAGAATCACAACAGATTTTGTAAGCATCTGGTTTCTTCCATTATCTAACTCTTAGTTGCACTGGGCTAAAGGTAAGGTGTTAGTTATTTTTTTGTGATTTTGGAATACTTTCAATCAATACCTTCCATTTTCTTAAAGCACCTAGATTCACAGCATACACACCTAGTATTCCCTTTTATGCTGCTATAAAACACAATAGCTATTTAAAATCCTGTAAATCAGCGAAGGTAACAGATTTAGCCAATTTTGTAAAACTAATTTTATTACTGCAATTTCAGTGCTCGCTAAGGTATTATTTACTATGGATTTACAAATGCACAAGCTTTAATTATATTGTTATGATGAAATCTAGTTAGCAATTAATGTAGAAGAAATAGAGGACTTTGGCTGAATACTTACGGAGCAAGCAATCATTACTGTATAATTGACACTGAAAGATGAAGTGCAATTTTCTCTCTCCGTGTATAACGAAATGCTGTGCTTGGTGCAGTTTTACAAATGAACTTGAATTCCTAGGAGCTTAATATAAAACTGCAGTTTTCAGCTGTTGTTCAGGTCAACAGCTGCCTTCACAAAGGAAACTGAAGAAAACAGTCAATTTTGGTGTGATTAAAGATACGGAGGCCCTTCTTAATGCATAATGTTTCCGAAATCTGCTTAGGAAATTCCTAAACTTTGAAAATTAAAGTTTACAAATAGGCGTTCTCAAAATTTGGATAAAGTCATGTCTGAACCACATACATAAAAAAGATAATTAAAACATGTTTTGGCATGTCAACATAACTGTTGTGCTAGTGCATTGCTCCCCAGGAGAGTCACTGTAAACAGAATATACAAAACTCCATTCATGACAACATCTTATTTACACTACAGTAGCTTCATCACCCTGCAGCACATAACTGGCAACCCACTGAAGTTCAGCAAGTGTGAGCCTGGTCAGTACCTGGATGGGAGACCTCTTGGGGAAAAATTAAGGTTGCCGCTGGAAGTGGTGTTAGTGGGGCCAGCAGGGGGCGCTCACCCTGCAGTCTGTGTGGATCCTTATGCCTCAGTAAAGTGATGGGGACACTATACTGTAAAAACAGGTGCCGTCTTTCGGATGAGACATAAAACAGAGGTCCTGACTCTCTGTGGTCATTAAAAATCCCAGGGTGTTTCTCGAAAACAGTAGGGGTGTTACTTCGGTGTCCTGGCCAAACGTCCCATCAGCCCTTACCAATCATGGCCTCCTAATAATCCCCATCTATGAATTGGCTTCATCACTCTGTTCTCCTCCCCACTGATAGCTGATGTGTGGTGAGCATACTGATGCACTATGGCTGCCATTGCATCATCCAGGTGGATACTGCACATTGGTGGTAATGGATAGGAGTCCCCATTACCAGTAAAGTGTTTTGAGCGGAGTGTCCAGAAAAGCACTATATAAGTGTAAGCAGTTATTAATTATTATTATTAATAGTTTCACTGTCATTGTTATATGGATTTTTAGAGGATGAACTACTGAGGAACGGTCTTCACTGCAGTTTTAGCAAAATGGTGATGATTGTGCCATTTTTTATGGAATTTTAAAGGAATTTAAAAGTTGTTTAATTAAAAAACTGGTTCAAAAAACACTGAAAATAATAAATAAGAACGGCTTATTCTTCCAAGGACTAAGGCCTGAGTAAAGCACAGTACCTCTTAGACAGCACGTTACACTTAGAATTGACTAAGTGATTGAGAAGGAACAGGAAGTCACTCACTTGGGTCCAGGTGGAGGTAACTGTGGCTTGTCAGGCCGTTTAGGAGGTACAGTTCCAGTTCTAAGCAGAACGCTTCCCTTTCCTGGAGGGACAGCTGGCTTTTTGGGTGGAACTATAGGAGCAGCCGGTTTTGCAGGTTTGTCTGGCACTGGTTTGTCTCCTGTGAAGTTAAAAAAATCAGACATTAGCATGCTTTCAGTTTTACATTGAACATCCCTCTGATTATTCTATTTTCCTGTTTTAGTTTGCATTTGTTTTGAGTTTGTAACTGTTTACTCCACTGGTACAAAGCAAATTAAATCAGAAAATAAAATAAGTACTGTATAAAGATTCTTTGTCACATGTGTTACCATGCAGGTAATCCTGAGGGTTTAAAAAATATTAAACTTATTTAAAAAGTCTAGCTATATCCTATATCTGAAATGATACACCTTTTACAATCATGAGTATAAACTTTTTCTACATACCCAGTTTAACTAAAACCTACATGTAGGGGTCAAAAACAAATGATCAAACCCTGTTGATTGATTTTTCTGCATTTTGATGCAGATGATGGTAGTGATGTCATATCTTATTCTTAAGCAACTTCATATCAAAGACTGAGAAGAAGCCCATAATTCTAATATATAACCTCTAAAATATTTTGAAAGATTTATTTTTCAAATATTCTACCTAATTCTACCTAAATATAATATATTGCATATGTATAATTATTTTACTACTTCGAAGGATTAGTGAAAAACTCATTTTAAAAAAATGATCAGGTTCAGGTGCAATACAGTTCAGGTGCAATACAGTTCAGGTGCAATACAGTTCTTCCATGCTTAATAAATCTAATAAATCTAGATACTAAACATGTGTGCAAGAGTCAGTTCACCTTCAAAAGTGCACCTGAAAACATTTTTCATCACCAAATTCTGTCTTTCTGTGTAACTAGAGGAAAATAATGAATTGGAACGCTCAAGTTATTTGCATAATACCCAATGATTTGCTTTTAAGATTGAATTCCATTTTTATGACAACACTTCATTTAAAACCCTCCAAGAGAATACAAACATTAATTTAAGTTAATTTAATTAATTTCAGTTAATTAATTAATCTGCAAAAATTCTGTGCATAAAGACCTTTTCCCATTCCGTTTGGGGCTAGTTGACATTTCTAATTATGATATCGTTATGACTGGGGGGTTTCACAATGTGTACCAACATTACATTATTCAGAATGTTTGGAACAATGGTTAATGGTTTGGCAGTATTTACCTGTCCTGGGATTAGGAAGCAAGTCAACAAAGGGGAAAACATGATCAAAGGGTGTTCACTGTACTGTATGTCATTAGGACTTGCATTAAAGAATAAACATTCAACAATAACAGACCATTCCAAGGAAAGTCATTAAGACAACCTCCAATGGAATGGACCACAGCATAAAAACAGGAACAGAGGAAGGGAAGAACACAGAAAACAGAAAAGAAGAGAAAGGGAGAACAGAGAGCATCGTTATTAAAATTCATCATCTCCAGAACTGTGACTGGGAAAGCTCCTTTTTCTAACCAGCCCTGGAACCAGATTATGTTTAGGTAATTAACTGTTTTTAGAAGAGAGCTTGTTGTCTTATTTATTTCAGGAAAATCTGATTTTCTATATTGTGGGATAAAATGTTCTCTATTATTTTAGTGACACTTTTTTTAGAATAAGGAAACCTTTCCATTCACCTGTGGGCATCTGTGTGTTAGAGATGACATTTAGTCCTGGGGAAGATACATTTTTCTTAGATTTTCTTTATTCTGCATTTTATGCATTTTGTAGTGTTTAGATTACAGGGACAGAATTCAATAATTCTTTACATCTGTAGAGTAGGAACACATTCGTTTCACATATTTGTCTATAGTATGTCATATAGTTGTGTTATTATTAATATTTATTTTCTCCAAATTTGAACTTAATTATTTACTCCATTAAAACTGTTCTGGAGACTAAAGGAACACAGTGTAACTATTGGTTATTTCCTGCCCCCTATTTTGTTATAATATTCAAACTATCAAACTGCTAATTTCCCAACAAATGCCATTTTAAAATCTCTTACTGTTAACCTTTGAAAAAAGAAAATAGCTTTTTATAAGACCTCATAATTCTGCAGATCACAGAAAGAAAAACGTGCTAGCAATTATACTTACAATAAATACCTTAAAAAGATTAATCATTTCAGAGATTTCTGCTACTACCAGGAAAGGCACAGGAAGGTTAGTTAAAAATAATAGCAGTCACCAAATTGTGGAGAATGAAAGAAGAGTATTTTGATAAAATCTAAATCTTATATTCCAAGACTGGCTACATTTAAGCTAAAGTAAAACATTTTCCACAGAAACTACTAAATATTTATTAAATTAAATTATTTTAAAAAATAGAACAATGTCATTCCTTCTTATGTAAAACAGAGAAGCTTTGTGCAAGACAAATATACATGGACATGACTATTAAGAGAATATGTCTGTGTGTCTGGTTGAATACTAGGAGATTGTTCCGATTAACTGAAAGCTCTCAAAAGTGAAAAGGTCAAATGCTAAAAGTGATAGAAGCCTAGAGGTTTAATCAGCAAAGGTTTCTGCATTATTTCACTTGTCACATTAGCTGAGAATTGAAAAAATGAACAGACAGCTTGAGTCAAGTCAGACTGAAACAGTTATGAAGACAGAATTTCACACTTCTGCAGGACTGTCTTTTCCAAGTATAATTTCTGTGCACCATTCTTTTGTTCTCATTTCCAGCAACAGCAAAATGGAAATGTAAAATATTGCATTTCACTTTAAATGTATATCACATATTCCAGACCATCCTGGTAAGGAACAGTGTGAGCATGTGTGTGAGCACACAGATAAATATAATATATTGCATATGTATAATTATTTTACTACTTCGAAGGATTAGTGAAAAACTCATTTTAAAAAAATCCAATAACTAATGGTTAGAACAGATAATTTGGGGATGATAAGCCCTTTGTGTTTCGGCTGGATCAGAGTTCACTTTCTGGCTTACAATGCCACAGAATTCAAAGCATCATGCTAACACTTGCATATTCACGTAGTGGTTTTTGCAGTAACATGCTATGCACTTCAATGCTGATTGCGTGGGTACAAAAGAACAAATAGGCCTGCAAGTTATGAACGTAGGTACTTTTTCTGTGGTGATCAAACAACAGCTAAGTGAAAACAAAAGGTGGCAAGATATTGAAATAATAAAGGAAAGGACATGTTTATAAACGCACAACTGAAAAAGGTTCAAGTCCAAGTCACAGTTATTTGCTCTTTGTAATCTCACTCAGATTCACCAGAAAATCTGCTGACTAAAGGAAATCCCCAACAAACTGAGGTCTCTTGGTCAGCAGAGTGCCTCAGATAGGCGCCAGCTCAGTGAATACATTTTGAGTTTCGGCACCTTCAAAATATAAATGATCAGATGAATAATTTAAGTAGGGAAACATATTCTGAATTTAGACAGAATAGCTTAGTATAGTATTAATAGTAGAGCAACAGAGAAAGTTTCTGATTGCATAAAGGAAAAGATTGCATGCCCATAGAGGTGTTATGGTAATTGTCTAGAATGAAAATGAATCTGAAAATACTTTCTTAAACTTCTACATTACTTATTACTTACAGTATTACATTTTATAGGATTATTTATTTACAATATAAAAATGTTTCTTAAACGCAAACATAAGTAAACATAAAACAGTAAAGGTTTGTGTGATCATGTGTGCAGTTTGTGAAACAATGACCCATTAGCCACTATGAATACAAAAAGTAGACAAATGTAACTGCCAAAATGTTTAACTGCTTCAAAACTAAACCCGTAGGGGGTCTGAGTAGGCACTGTCAATAGCTGACTAAGACAGAGATTTTCCAAGCTGCACAGAACAACTGTGCCAAGAACTACAGGGGGGCAAGTGTGGGAGTCATGGTATGCCATGCCAAAGCAGTCACTGAAACTTACAGGGTGCACATGAGTTTTCAGTGTTATCAGTGATAGCTTCATTACTTCTCCAATCAATATCAAATGTCCCGATTGTAGGATCACTAAAAGAGAGCTTGTAAGCACCAAAACATTTCAAATTTCTAATAAAAAAAGCAATGATACAAGTAATGCACCCTACAGAGAATTACAAATTACGAAGAATTACAAAACTTACATTTTACATATTTCTAGCACAAGATGATCACAAAACCATGAAAAAAATGAGGTCATATCAGTGTTAAAATTGTATTAAATATACAATTGCAGTACACATAACAGACTGCTAAGAAGAACACAGTACAAAGTCAGCATTTTCAGTTATCCAAGCAAGATACATTATATGTATATGTGCAATTACAAAATATAAAATGATAGGAATTAAAAACCCAACAAATGAACTGGTTCATTGTTGCATTCTATTGACTCTCAGTATGTAGACTTCTGTATACAAAGAAAAGTAGTAATTCACATTCTTACATAAATTAAGTTTATTCCTAATATTTGTACAGAATCACATAAAAGTGATGCATGTTTTAATGAACCTTTGAAAGCAGGCAGACATCAATAAATTGACCTGAAGCAAGTTTTAGATGAAGTTAATAATAAATTCTTGTTGATTCGTCTTACAGGAAATAAACATGCAAGTACCAGGTACACAGTGATTAGCATTGTTGCCTCTCAACGCTGGCCCTGTGCTCAATACTGGATCTCTGGTGCTATCTGCGTGGAGCTTGCTCCGATTGCTCGGTTTCCTCCCACAGTGCCAAAACATACTGGTAGATTAACTAGCTTCTGGAAGAAATTGGCCCTGGTGTGAGTGTGTGCATGTGCTGCGATAGATTGACCAGTAAAGAACGTCCAGGATATACCCAGCCTTGCACACATTGTTTGCTGGGGTAGGCTCCAGCTCCCCTGTGACCCTGAAGTTGATGAAGCACTTTGAAGATGAACAGATGGATGGTTTGTGTGTAGCAAAACAAAGTATCAAGAAAGGAATCCTGTGCCCCCTCCCCTCTCTTTAAATTAGTAAAGGGCATCACTTGTTATACTGATAACTACTTATCAGGAAAGTTGCTTTTTTCAGTGATAACTCTGATGGGACACCAGAGGCCTACAAAGAATATAGAAAAGGCAGTTAAGCCTAGTCATTCTGTCTTAGGGAGCAGAAGGAAACTTGAGCACCAGAAGAAAACCCATTTACACTATAAACAGATACCTGAGGCAGAAATCGAACCCAGATCTACAAACCCGTGAGGCAGCACAGCTAACTCCACTGTTACTGTGTTGCCCATTACAGGAAAAAAATATTTTGCATTCTTATCTGTTCCTGCCTAAGGAAATTAATTCGCCCCCTGTGAGCAAGAAACTCCAAGGCACAGCAGAACATATTATGCGGAAGTGATCACCGTAATGCTCCACACAATAGTCAGGTATATAAAACTATCACGAAACAGAGTCCAGCCAATATCCAATTTGTTTTTATGTACACCTCTTTTTCAGAATACACATTTTGGGTGATTACGATGACAGAAAAGGCTGAGGACAGGCAACATCCCATTGGGTATGATGGAAATTTTGCACATCATTTCAAATTTCAAGCAATTCCTTTTCTTTTAACTGCAAAAGACTGTGCTATATTTCTAAAGCTACTATGTGCATTTTATAATCCAAAAACATGTATCCAGATTGTAATTGTGGCACTAAATCTGGAAAGGCAGTCCACCCTTCAAATGCCACCAATGTGGACTGTGTAGCAGAGCTAGTCTGCCTTCACCGACCAGATCTACCAGTGTGTAGATTTTAAGACCTTCCAGGTTAGTTTGAGCTGCAGTGGCGGATAAAGAAGCTACAAGTGCAAACTGGGTCACTACTGAGTGAAAAAACTGTAGGTTTTCTAAAGTAAACTGTATAGTGGGAATGGATATGAACTTTATGAAACAATACAGCAGTATCTTCAGGTTTATAAGTAAAAAACAAAAGCAGTCTTTATACTCAATGGTCAGATAATGAGGACGCTATACAAGAAGCATACAAAATAATGCATTGTTACTAGAAAAATAGGTCAACACAAACCCTTACAGGATGCTCGAGAAACGCTAACCCTTTCCTGTGCCTCCATAAAAAAAAACCCACTTCAATACACAGATTACATAATTTCTTAAACTAATTTCTTCAATATTTTAATTAAAATTTTCCAGCTTCTCCAGGTGAAATATACCTGGTTTATATATTTTTTCTTATAGTTTTTAAATTTAAAGTCAAAAAGAGAGATGAAACTAATCGAAATCTTCACAACATTTTCACATTTCTTTGTGCCCTCCCACAAATCATCAGCTTCTTCCCTGAAGTCATCCACACCGTTAGTACATTTTCATCCCCCACCCCCCCCAAGTCCACCCAATTATCCACCTTAAAACTAAAATGCAGCTATTACCGATGAAATAGCACATTTAAAAACATCTGCTAGCAGAATGTGGTTTTCCAAATAAGTTTCTTAGTGCAGGTAACACGAAGACCTGTTTTCCTGCAACTCTAAACAGAGCTTGTCCAAGCACACCTTTAATGCAGAGACCTCAATGCAAGGTGAGGTGAGTGGGTAAAATGAGCTTGTTGCTCAAAAAATACAAGGGGGTAGTAAAATAACTGATCGCAGTTTGCCAGGAGAATATTTCAGTATAGGTGTGATGAAATAGAACTACTTTTTCTGAAAGAGAAGTTAGTGCAGCCCTTCATATTTTTGATTCATTAAATGGATTTGATACAAGACACAGTGTAAAAGGCACTTCACTATTTTGCCTACATAGGTTGTAATTCACAAAAACAAAAATCAAGATGCTTAAAAGAAAGATGAACCTCACACCCAACTTGTATTACTCAGGTCTAATGCTCAGTTGTTCTCATTACATACATTTTTGACATCTGAAGATGGATTGTCTGGAATCTCATGTTTAGGGCCACTGTAATGATTGCGATTTTTTTGTCAATATCACTAAAGCTTTTTGTAGCAGCTCTTAGCACCTTAACTTTTCAGACAAAAACTGGTGTCCTCAAAAAAATATTTTTGTTTTTAAATATAAATACATTCATCCCATTGAACATATTTGATCTGACTTTGCATTTTTAGGTAATCTTTCCTTAAAAGCAGCAGCTTCCAAGTTTAGCCCTCTAAAATGTGATGACGGCTTAGTACATCCCAGATATTTTCTAGTTTCATTACCATTCACAGATTTGTACATCTAATAAAACTGGCAAAACAGTCTTTACCTTTTTCCTCAAGCTTGGCTTGAAGAGGCTTCTTGTCAACACTTGGAACTTCAGGCTTTGGAGCTGAAAATCGAAACATTCCCTTAATTATGTTGTTTTTTCTCACCCCTTGATTCCTGTCAGAGCTGCAACACGCAACTCAAGCAAAAGTAATTAACGTTTATCTGTGAATCTTAAGTGTGGTATGTAAGCTCCTGTGCTTACTTCCTGTGTGAGCATAAAAGAAAGAAAAGGTACAGACACTACTCGACAAACTCAGTCAATTATTTGATGAGTAAAAAACATTGAAGTGTAGGTATAAACTAAAATTAAATGACACTAAACAGGAAAGGGGGATTTTTCTACAGGACATAGAAGGCAACCCACAAAAATGGCATTTAATTGAAGTAATTAAAAAAGACAACTGATTTGTACTGTAAGCATTGGTAAACTGCTAGAGCAGAAGAAGAAACCATGCAATGGGGATCTAGATTTCAAAATGTTGACACTCCCTTCATTATGTAGGGAGACATCTGATTACATTCTTTACATACTGGTAGTTCCAACAGCAAACAAAACAATAACAGAAAAAAAAAGTTATTGACTATAAACACGAGTTGTAAATTCCAAATCCAGTATAAATGCAATACTTGAGCAAAGAAGGGTTTTCCAAGACAGGCGAGATATTTTTAATGAATAATGACAATACATTTGGAATCTGTAATTCATAAGCAGGTTAAAATTTAATTTATTCTGGACCTTCTTGTGTTTATTTAGGCAGTTTCAAGTCAAAGGGACATATTTACAGCATGCATAAGAACTAATCTTTTTATTGGATTAACATAAGAAGTGCAAAATATATAACTTTGAGAAAATATGTTGTAATTACAATTTGTTTTCCATCTGTGTAGATCAAGGCTTATAATCTGATTTACCTGAGCTTTTTGCTGGTGGAGGTGGCTTTTTTGGTTTCTGAAAAACAAAAAGAGGGCAACATCATAAGCACAACAAACACCACTACATCAGGACAGTGCATAGCAATGAATTCTATACAGAAGTGTTGCTCTTTAGTTACAGATTTCAAAATGTCTTATGAATACCAACATTTTTTGGATCAGGTAAACTTTAAGGCACAGCAACCAAAGTACAGTAACCTGCAGGTTTGGAAAATAGCTTGAAGAAAACTTTTATATTCTAGCAAAGTACAGGGTAAGTCCAGTTTGTATATCTGGATTTCTGAAGATGGATCTTCAAATAAATTACTTAGAAAGGCGAATAATAATACCCTCTGTTACAAAATGATTTTCAAAATAAAAAAGTAAAAAAAAATCAGAAACATTTATGAAGAAAAAAAGTTTAAGCAAAGTAACAGAAATATAGCAGAAAGATCATAGAGCAATGCTGTAGGGAATCTACCATTACACTTCAAAGCACAAGGGATCAAAAATAATAATTCTACAAAGTACCTTTCTTTAATTAAAGGATTTAAGATACTTCTACAATTTTGTTGTCATCAAACATGTACACATGCAACACTGCTGCTGTTCAGCACAAAGACAGAACACTACAAGTCCCCCAAAACTCCTTTCTTCAACTTGAGAACTGGCAAGGGCATCCAGGGTGACGTGTGGCAATCTAACAGACTATAAATTCATGAACCAGTGGAGCTTTTCTTTAGACCAGCAGTTGCTATCCAGGGACTCCCCCAACCTCAGAATATTCAAGGGATCTTTAGAAACAAATGGGAATTTCTTATTCAAAATGTAGCCTTTATTTACATTTACTATCCCATAAGCCACCAAAATGAATTGCCACATTTCTGAAAATAAACTTTTTAGTATACTTAAGTACAGTAACATTTTGGCATTTTAAGATTTGGCTATGTATCTCAACAACTCACTTGCTTGATGTATAATACTAGCATGTTAAGTGGAACTGTTCTGCAAGAAGCCTGAAGTGCTCCAGTTCAAACTGCATTTAATACGTTAACCAAACCTGGGAATTAAAATGTGAAAAGTCTAAGCATAAATTGTGCACTGAATGAGGTAGATCACATTTTATTAGTTATAAAGTTAATAGAAAACACTACATGGGGCCTGATATACATCTTTAACAAATTTGCTGTTTACATTACGTTTCATCAATGTTGTAAGTGATCATCATGAGTCATATAATCATGAAAAATGCCTTATTTGTTGTATTTCTCCTGTTGGTAATAAAAAAAAGTGTGTGTGGAACTCTCTAGGAATACAGGCTCAACTCAGACTGCAAGACGCAACATCAAAAATGACTAAAGTAATAATATCCCTGCTAGTTTTTACTTTAAATATCTAGTAATCAAGTAATTGAGCTTCTTAAAATTTCCCCTCTTTTGTATTTGTTTTCTTCACACAGCAATAAAGAGGACCTCAAATGACCTTTCATCATTTTACATAAGTTTACAGTCAGAAAGTAGCAGGCGCAGCAAAACAAGACCTTGCATGTGCTTGTTTGTAAAAACCTTTCGTAATTGTATGCAGTTGGTATCCTGAATAGGAAAGTGTTACATAAAACTAAAGTCAGTCAGCTTGTCAACAACAAAGTCTTCTTTGTATTCTTAAACTTGAAAGAAAATAAATTGAAGATGATAATTCTTCTAATGAAAGTTAAGTTCCATCTGTATAAGCAATCATAAAGGTAGCCATCGACAACAAAAAGGATGATTTTCAAAATGTAAAAAAAATGCGAGATTGAAATAGTTTGAATGGAAATTGCTGAGGATTTGAAAGAAAGCAATAAATATAGCTAGTCAATTGTACAGTCATCAAGACTTTTAAGTGGTTTTACTTAAAGCTGTGCTTTTCTATTGAATATTGAATATTTTTTAACTTTGAAACAACATAATCAGAGTTCTTATACTCTTCAAAACATTTATTGAGCCCCTTTAACGGGTTGATTTGTTGATATTTTGTTTGGGTTTTTAAACTACACAAATGTAATCTAGTTATGTTCCTTTTCCCTATTTCTACAGTTGCCATCACAGGCAAGCAACCAGGCAGTGCCAGCAGTCGCAGAACTCATCACTATAGACACATCGCTATGGTGGAGACAAATTTCTCTATATCAGAATCCAAGTAGCCCTATATATCCCTGAACCACCTGAAGCAGGCAAGCTAGTATATTGCCTCCAGGTAATCCAGGTCTCCTATGGATTGGTGTCCATGGCAACCAGCACCAAGTGACAGGTGTGACCACCTGCCACGCCAGGGCAAGACTAACACAAATTTGTGAAACATCAGGATACACCTCGGTACCCAAGTAAAGAAAAACTTGAAGAGCACAGCTATATACAAAGATCAGGTGGAAGAGAAGTTGCTGTAAGAGTCAAGTGCCCTGTATGAGCTGGGATATCACTGACCCAGTTTGTACATATGGAGTTCTATTATTACATAGAGAGCAGATTATAATGATAAAGAGCCAAAACAAATATGTTGTAGAATATTCCATAGATAGTTTTATTTAAGGTGTTAAAACGTCTTTTTTGCCCCCCTCAAGTGACAACTCACCACCAATAAACGATGAACATTGATTTCAAGACTACTGTTGAAGTCTATAGAAATGCAATACCATTTCTGAAAGCTTTTCAAAAAATGAAATGAAAAAGCACAGTAAATCAAGACAACTAGGAGAAGAATAATAAAACCTAAAGTAATAAGGTCATTTTGTAAGTTAACAGTTGTTTAATCTCTAATAGATTTGTGCAATGGGTGCCACAGAAATGATACTTACCCACTGTGTGGAACTGGGTCTTCAGCCAAGTAAGAAGGCATGAATCAACAATTTCTAAAATTAAATTTTAATTTTCTAAAATTACTTATGCAATAAGGCCGATTACCCTGAGTTACCCATTCAGCACCTTATACATGAGCTGGAAAAACTTAAACTCCACTAGTAATTAAGACATTACAGCATTCTGATCTTAATGCAGAAAGGCACGTATTCTTATTTCAACATAAGGCGAAGTAAGGTCTTAAACCAAGTACTTAATGTTACACAGAATAATAATCCCACATTGACTTTTTTAATAAGATCTTGAAATTACACCAGTACATCTAATATTAACCAAACATAAACTAAACCAAATAAAGAAAATACCACTAATCCCTAGATAATTTTCTATGCACTCTAGTTCATTGCCATGATTTACTAGCACGTAAGACTAGAAGGGCAAAAAAATTGAATAACTCAGACTCAGAAGCCTGTCAAGTACTTTCAATTCCCAGGGCAGTTTAACATGGGTGTCATAGCAGTAGTCTAAGGTACAAGACCAGATTTCAGGACTCATGAGCAACAAATGGACAATGAGCAGAGAATTTAGATTTTAGCAGGGGAATGTGAATAGAATCCAACATATAGTCAGTAAATCTAATTTACACAAGGACCTCCACCAGTAGTAAAATGCCTCAAACCTGCAAAAGCAAGCATAACTGTACTTGTCATGAGAGATCAGCAACTGGATATTATAGTAAAACCTCAATATTTCCATGTTCTATTTTTGCAGTTTCATGTATTTGTACAAAATTTTAGTGACCTCTTTTTCCAGATGCTCAGACCAAATTTGCCTTTTTGTAGACAATGTTTTGACACTTCAATTATAATTACAAATTATGCCCGAACATCTTTCCACCACACAATACACTGCTTATCCAACCAATGGATTAAGGTTTGATCGTTAGTTTAAAATGCATGAACTGTGTGTGCAAATAAATTGTAACCTGAAGCAACAAATGACTTTGTTGGTTTTGGCGAGACTGCAATTCGAAAGGAGCTGGTAATGCTATTTAGCTTTACTGTTTCTTATGGATTATTGCTACATTAATTGAAAAAACCCTTGTCTGAACTGTATGTTGGGAAAACATTTCAAGCTAATTACATTATTCCTTATGGCTATTAACTCCCCCAAGATACTAAGCTGTAAATTGCACTATTTAGGAACGTAACCTGGACTTATAACGGGGCCCTCTTACTATATTTAGATAGCACCAAGTGAAACACCGTCACATTTACGGTCCCAAACGCCAGTTTGTACTTTTTTTTTTACTGGTAAAGTAGTTTTTCACTGTTACTAATAAAATAAGTTTTAATTTTCACATGCAGGAGTATGCATTTTTCCCCATAAAAAATTGACAAAATTCTAACAAGACTGATCATGCTCTTTAATAAACGTATATGTGGTACCAAGTACGTGCAGTAGTAGCACAACGTGTAAATGTGTCAGTATGACTATGACTGCAACAAAAATATCCAAAATGACCACTAATTCTTCACCAAATAAAAAATTGTCTTGCAAGAGATTCTTAGCTAAAAACATTTTACAGTCTGTGACCCACATAGCTTATGTTTAAATTGCACCAAAATTTACCAGTACAGACTGTACCTTTACTAATGAAAAAACAAACACCATGTAAAAATGGCTTTCTAAAAAAATAATATTATGCAACACATTACATAAGCATTGTGATGATCTTTTGATTTTTGCTTAATGTTTAAATTAATAATAAATGCAAGACTTCCAAATGCCAAACCAAAAGACTAAATTGTACACTAAGAAACCAGGACTATGAAAAAATATCAGAAAAGGTACATTTAATTTCGGTAATACTAAATGCTAAAACCTAGCAGATATTTGTTGAGAGTAAAGTTCTTATGTATTCATGGCTGCCCTCTGCTGGAGACACTGCAAATGAGTTTTTTTTTTCCAAATGTCTGATCAAAATCTAAATGGTGTAACAAAGGAATTGCTTTATCACATTTTCTATGATTTATCAAAATAAAAAAAAATAGGTTTTGTTTAAAAAACTTGAATCTTACTACTGTACACACTACATGAAGCTCTTTTTCAACATGCCTACAAAAAATATAATCTTTCCTTTAGAACACAGACATAACACTGTTTTGTAAGACCTATAAAGATTTAAAGGAACAAGTAATAGGTTTATTCCATGCAGGTTTATTCCACGTTTTGGCTGTGTTCTTTGAACGGAAGAACCCACCTGAACTACTTATAAAGATTTATAGTTATATAAAGCATTTACTGTCCTAGTGTGAATTTAAAATATTTGTGGCTTATGTTGGTCTATTATAATGGTGTCTCATAAGAAAACGTGGTAATGTTTTACATGTTTGAGGTTTAACATCATCACTATCCATTCATAAACACTAAATATGCATAATCATTTGACACTATTCTTGCAAATTATATTGCAGGCACACAATTATTCATTATAACCTCATACCAAAAACGTATTTACATATTTACTGTCAAAACATTAAAAAAATTACTTTCTGAGACAAGGCAAATAATTCACAATAGCCTTGCCTCCGACAAATTCTTAGTATCACCAATTGTTAAACTGTCATTAATTCAGACACTGTAACATTTATGAATGTGAATGTTCAACTTTAGGTGCATTAACGAACTGCAGTTAACACTCACAGACAAGGCATCTGCTACATTAGAAGGTACAAACATATTTAGACCTGTTCTACCTTCACAGGCTCACAAGGTGGGGGTAATGTACTTAATACTCAATACAAATTAAGAGATTCCTGAAGTTTTAGAAAATCAGTGGATCTTAACCTCTCAATTTCATGAGATTTCATTTAATCTGTAGTTCCTGCCTGGGTTATGTCAATAACTATCTGTGACAGAAAGTGAGCCAAAGCAACGGTGCAAATTTGTCAGAGTGCTCTGTAAGTCATACTTTCTGTTACTGTGGTATGTGTTGTAGTAGAAAGTCATATTATTATACTTAGAATTCAGTGAAATTAAAGATGTCTTATAATCTTTCTGTTGCCTTGACAAAGCAGTTTCGGCCTCTATGTAACAACAGTGGAAAGCAGCTACAAGAGTCCCATCTAAAAAACATCTTCCAAGGTTGGAACACAGACCAGGTAATTGTAACCCCATGTCCCTTCTGAAACACTACAACGATACATAGTGTAGTCTGGTTCCCCTCACTCATATATTCCCCTTCTGGTCAGAACAATGTTTCAGAGGTCACTGTCCATCACCCAAAGGATGATTATCCAATGAGGGATATATAGGTCGGATACCAGGACTATACCTGATAACATCCTAACCAATCATCAACTGTGATTTCATACCATAAATGTCTGCAAAAACTCATTTTCTTGGTTAACTCACTGGCTCCTCTTCTTTATCCAACTACCTTGGCACTCTGACAATAACTTTCCAAACTATTGTGATTGCAAGTAGTCTAAGTTGGAACTTAAATGTGATTTAGAAAAACAGAATTTTGCTCAATATCTTTTCTTCAACAGAAGAAATCTTGTGTTTCACAAACCAATTGTTATTTTCGCCTGATGAAGGAAACTAAGGCTAGATTATTTTTGTCAACATTCTGCATATTCAAGAATATTAAGTAAATATAGCCGGAATTAACCAAGTTTCTCCCACACATCTTACTTGTAGCCAGACCCAAGAAGATGACATTGTGCTCAGTTTTTAAAGACTAATGTTCAGATCTTTCTGATCTTTGTTGATCTATTCTCAGTAAAGATCTCTTCTCTCTGCAGCAGGATAATCCCAGCACTGAGTTAGCAGCTGACAAGTCGGACCATGGACCAACTGAGCCCAGTTCCGTTCAAAAGTTTAAACTCATCAAGAAATGCATGTCTGACAGATCTTTGAATACAAAACTTCTTTATTCATAATTCTTGAATAATAATTCTTCTACGATAGTTAATGCATATTTACTTTTATGTGAGAATATAAATGTGATTAAACTACATGAGACTAATATTACCTAAGAGGTCGACAATAACATGTTATAGATAGCATATTTTAGCTTTAATGTTATTACCTCTTATCTCTTAACACAATGTACCTTAAGTGAATAAAGAGCCTTTCGTATCATAGCAGATAAGATTCACAACTATATTCTATTGGTTTTGTTGTTATACATGTTTTGATGTTCTATCAATAAGCTGTAGTTTGTACTGTTAGGTATCAAACATAATAATTTACTGTTATCAAACCATCTCATAATTCACCGTTCCAATTTCTAATTGTTACAGGTAATTAAAAACTCGCACATAGCTACTGCGTAGTCATTTCTTGCTAACAAACCGGTCTGCATACTTCCCCAACTTAGGAGATATCCCTGAATAATGGGGGATCCGCTCTCCCTGTGGTTCCAAGATTCTATGGAGTATGAGCATTCCTCTCCAGAAAAGATAAAGAGTTCTTTATAAAACCACTCTGCCATGTAGGAATGTGAATTAAGCATGGCAATTCTCAGGACAGGGAGAAGAGAATCTCTGCTCCACAGACAGGATCATAAAATTGGGGGTGTAAAATTGATAAACTAATAGAATTCAAACCAGATAGATCTTAGAATACAGAGTGATCCCTTTAGTGGTAAGATGAGAAACACCTCCTACTAACTTGAATAGCAAATTAGAATTTAGAACCAATAAAAAAGCATCCGTCATTCTTCATTGGTAAACGACTGCAAGAAGTACTGGATGTGTGGCAATGTGGCAATGTCACTTATTTGAGTCCCTTAAAAAAGGGAAAACTCAAAATATTAAAATATCATACCTATTCAAGGACAAACTGCTATGCCTGTTGAGGGTCAAAAGGGAAACGAGGAAAACACAAGAAGTTCAGAAATTAAAATATCAAACCTGTGAGAATCACACAGGAAAAAACAGAAGTTTTAAAGAAATCCAGAACATTTTGCCAAGATCTTCTGAAGGAGGAAATAAAAAAAATGATAAAAATGAGAAATATGCATATCTCAAATCTGAATTGTCCAACCAGAATCCTGACGTATGCTGGGCATACATTCGAGGTCAAATTCTTCCACGAGGGTGGGTACCTTCAAAGCGGAGGTGATGGCACCGAAAATTTTTGGCGCGCCCTCTCTTTTAAAGCCCTGGCCAAATACGAAGACAGTATTTACAGTTATAATTCAAACTGAATTAAAAACTACACATCCCAGTTAACATGGCGGTGCTTGTGATCCTTAAGTTTAACCAATGAAAAAGGGTGAAAAATCAGTCACATGACTTCCGGGGTGAGTTGGGCTACCTCAAACTGTCAGTTACACAACTGTGTATGACGCTGAAGCCACTCATATTTGGCTTTTTAGTTATGGAGGTGGGAAGATGACCCCCCTCCATCTGGGTGCCCAACTTGTCGCCATCTTTAACCGTTCTGTGTCTGAATCGCAGTAGGGAGAGACACGTACCAAAAAAAGTTAATCGCAGCTACAATACAAATATATTTTGGTGGTAAGGGAGAGCAAAACATCAGTATTCACTGCTAGTAATCAGTGTAAGATTTATAGTTGTAATCTGAGCCCAAATCTAAAGTTAAAATCTCAACAAACAAAGTAATGTAGGAAATGCGCATTTTTTTCTGCAACAGAAATAAACATAGAAAATAAATCCTTTCTGACATCTCAAATCAGTTTCGATCAAGGTCTCCAAAATGAAAAAGAAAAAGAGCAATTACGTTGTGTTTATGTAGAATAAGTGATTAGATTTATGAGCAATCTAATTTCTTATTCCTTTAAACTGACATTTCAGCTGCAAAAGATCACACCAGAGACAGCACTATCTCTGCATGTCATAGACGTTCAGGAAAGGGTGAAATAAAGAAGTCATGTCAAGTGCAATAATTTGGTGATCAATAATAACAGTTTAATAGCAGTTGTAGGAAAAGAAACAAAAGATAGAGAAAACAAGGTTTTTATGGCTAAAACTAAAATTCAGTCTGCAAATGAAAATTAAGGACGTTAAAGTGCTAGAGACGAAAATAAATGTAAAAATACAAAAATGCACATGAGCAAAAAGTTTTAGAAATGGAGAAGGTGTTACTTTGAAATTAGCAAACAGAAAAAAGCCATGACCAGACAGTGCAGAAGAGGGATGCAGGAACACTTGCAAAAGCTTAAATATACAAAAAAAATCACAGAAAGTTACAAAAGAACAAGCAAACATTAAATAGATTTGGCTTGAATAATCAGGTGCATTTCTGGCAGGGAGAATATGAAGGTTTGATGGGACAGAGAGTCAGAAAATTCGCACAAATAAAAAACAGCAATTCTGTCAGAGAGCCTTATATGAATTAATAATAATTAATAATAATAATTGCTTACACTTATATAGCGCTTTTCTGGACACTCCACTCAAAGCGCTTTACAGGTAATGGGGACTCCCCTCCACCACCACCAATGTGCAGCATCCACCTGGATGATGCGACAGCAGCCATAGTATGCCAGAATGCTCACCACACACCAGCTATCAGTGGGGAGGAGAGCAGAGTAATGAAGCCAATTCATAGATGGGGATTATTAGGAGGCCATGATTGGTAAGGGCCAATGGGAAATTTGGCCAGGACACCAGGGTTACACCCCTACTCTTTTCGAGAAACACCCTGGGATTTTTAATGACCACAGAGAGTCAGGACCTCGGTTTTACGTCTCATCTGAAGGACCGAAATAGCAAACATGGTTTCAGGGAGGGCTTCTAAAACAGTTGGACATTCAGGTAGATTGCCAGGTGAAAGGATTTGTAAATATATTTTGTTAAAGCAAGTCAGTTTTTTACACCACATAAAAGACATTTTTCCAAGAAAGTAATTTAGCCTTTCTCACTAATGAAACCACTAAATAAAGACATAAATATAGAAATCTAAAGATTTTTTAATTCACTGTTGGTAGCAGGATGAACTGTCAGGTTGAGCTAAGTGTATATTTTGTGGCAGAGTTGCTGCAAGAAGTTTAACAGTGAAAACAGGTTTTTAGAAATGAGTCATTTCAAGACTATTTTCAGAAAACTTATAAATCTAGCAGGATAGAGAAAGCACAGAAATAGGCAGTTTGATTAGTATGCAAAGCCATTTAGCAAAGAGGGTGTGAGAAGAGTCACAAACTAGTATACTTCAGATATGTTTTTCTGAACTAGGGAAAATCTGATCAAGTTTCTCTATAACAATAATATAAAACTTTAGCAAAAGTAGCAAGTAGTAGGACCACAGACTATAAAGTAAATACATACTGTATAAGAAAGACAAGCAGTTAGAAGTGCTACCGAAATAAGAAAATGAAGCAGATACAGACACTAAATAAGTTTTCTGAAAAGAAAGGTTTTGAGGTTAGATTTAAAGGCACTCAGGGTAGGTGGCTCTGATATCACTGGAGATACAAATCCAGAGCTCTGCGGTGCAGCTAGAGAAGGTCCTGTCACCCACAGAATGTAGATGTTCTTGAGGACAGCTTGAAGACCAGAGTCAGGTGGCCACAGGTTGCAAAGTGGGGAGTAGACAGATAGGTACTGAATGAGGATGAGGATTTTGAAGTTGACTCGAAAACTGATAGGAAGCCAGTGCAAGAACTTGAAGACAGGCGTAATGCAACCCGGTCATTCTGGTTGTCAAATTCTGAACATATTGGAGATTGCTCAGTGTGGATTTAATTTCCCCAGTGAACAGGATGTGCATTTATTAATTCTAGAAAAAAAGCCTTTCTTGATTTCTCTAGTTCCCTTTAAAAGAAACTAGTACTACAGAGTACTACATTGCCAGAATTTACATATGATATTTGTGACTAAAGCAAATTAACATAAGCAGTTTTTGAGGATTTAAGTTTTGGCTGAGTTATTGCAGGGTGTAAGACTATAGATGTAGGTAGGAAAAAGATAATTTTGGGAAAGTTAAGGAATACACTGATAACAAGAACACTTCCTAAAAGGGTTAGGCATACTTTTGACAAAATGACAGGAGACGTTATAGACTGCAGAGGAAGATGATGAAGTTAACAGACTACATGTTTACATTGATACTGAAATGAGGATTGTATTTTAGACTTTGTGTAGTTGCTAGCATTGAACTGTGTGTTGGATGCACATAAATTGAAGGATTGGGCAAACATAGCTGATGCTGATTTTATATTAAGATTATTGATTGCTTAATATTATTAATTATTAACATTATTGATTTTAAATGTAATATTATTGATTACTAATAGTTTATGCTAAGACCCAACGTATTTAGATGTATTTAAAACAATGAACTAATTTTGACATAACAATTCAGAAATACAATCAAGAATAGTTTTGTGGTGTTTTTATAGATGAAATCTTTCTAAAATGTATAACAAAATTAAAGAAGATTAAAATCTGTAATCTTTCCACGTGTAATGTCATTAGAAAGTACAATAAGTTCCTGCTTTGTCTAACGATGGTATCAAAAAATAATCTAAGTGGTGAGAAAGCTGTGCTTAATGATAATTAAGGGACTTAGAAGTCAAAGAAAATGATTTACGTTGTTTAATTTTAAACACTAAGTTATTGCAGACGCAATTGGTGCCATTCGCACCCCGCTCTATGGAATGCTCATTGTGCAATACTGAGCTCCATGCCTCCTCCCTGTCTCGATGCCGCCTCCCCCTCTGACAGAGCGCAGTGGGCGGTATGCTATTTTCAGAGCCTCTGATTGGGGGGGAAAAAAGACCTGCTGATCTGTCCTACATAACAGGACGTTTAATTAAACATTTAATTAAGAAGTAAAAATCTTACAGTGTACACAAAGATTCTTAGCTGATCACGAGGAAGAAAAATCACCCGTTTTTCTAATAACCACATAAAAAGTGGTTATTAACTATTTCAACCTGTTTTTTATAGCTTTTTATAGTCATGCGATGTCTAAGTTAAGCAGGAATACATCATTGCTTCTTGTTGTAGATTTCTTTTTTAAAATTTAAAAAAATCGTTTGCCAAGCCTCCATGACAGATGTGAATAATTTCAGGTTCAGAAGTCAGATCGCAGGAACTCAGAAACAGGGGAAGTCAGTATGCCCGGAAGGAGAAGTAGTGGCAAAAACCTCCATTGTAACGGAATCAAAGTTTGAAACGCTGCCCGACCTCTCCTGTCTGCAACAGATCTACTTGTGGGACACAGCGCTGCCAGATCAGCTCCAAAGCCAGGTCACATTGCACCATTCATTGAAGAATTCTTAAGGATGCCTACTTCCCCACCATCAAGTGATAGGAACACACCAAGCCTCTCTAATTAGCACTCTTCCCAAGGGAGTAATTCATTTTTGTGCTTGGATTTTATGCGAGATAGCGACATCTTAATTTTTTCATATTAAGTAATATAGTATCACCTCAATTTAAAATTATTTTTAAACATTTATCTGTTCTATATCTGAGGTTAGAAAAGTGAAAGTTACTTTCTTTTTCAACCATTACCTCAATTTGTGCCACATGTCTTTTGTTTGTATTATTTTTATTCATAGCGAGATAATCTATTTTAATAACATTTTAATAAAATAATAAAATAAAGCAGTTCTGAACTTAAATCATGGAGATTAACCTCACTACTTTCTCGAATTCAGGTTGTTAGGCACTGTGTCTATTATCACATTAACCTGATTTGCAGAGATCATATAAAGGTTGGTTTGGTAATTATCTCTAAATCACAAGACCTGTCTCTCTGTCTACCTCTGTTTCAATAACATCTAGGACACACAGTATAGGTCTTGCATCAGAAAGTGCTTGCAACGGGGTCCAAGGTTTAGTCACAAGTGCTGTTCTCCTAGAATACATACACGATTGACTGGAGGTTCAAACAACACTCCTAAAACCATCTGATCCTCATCCCTTCCAAGGCAGAGCTCAAATTAACTGCTTAGGTATCTCTCGGCTTTCCAGCTAACAGCAACTCCTGTGACTTGCAGCACATTTGCATGATTGTAGTAATTTCAACAAGACACACACTGCTCCTCCAGTCAGTGCTAAATGTTCTGTGAGGGACAACTTGTCAAAAGACAATCTGCAGGTGAGCAAATAGGAGGAACACATCTACATGTCTCATTTTCTTTCAAGGAGATACAGGAATCACCATCACAGAACTGAAGCTTAAACAAACAACTGGTAATTCTAAATTGCATGACTATAGAGTAAAAAAAATCCACATTTTTAGAAGGTTTTCCATTATACAGGTTTTGAATCTGTATACAAAAAACAAAACACCTTCTGATCAGCTCTGCATAAAATGTTTGTCCAAAGAGGGAAAAAAAAGACCTTAAATGCAAACGTTTTTAATGTTCTGTCTCATACAGAGTAAAATTTAAAAGGAAGATTAAAAAGTACATACATCGTCATCTTGACTGGGGGATAATTTGGAAGGAACTTTTGATGTTGCTGCCTGAAAAAATAAATAAAACATCAATTTAGACATTAGAAGTTCAAGAAGAACAAACCAAATGGCAAACGACAACAAAAGATATAAAAGACTAAGTAAGTTACACACCCATGTAAACAAGTGCATAAAATAAGCCCATACAGAAAAAAAACAGTGACATCCACAGAGAGAATAAAGCAATTGAGTAAACAGAATTTGGTTGCCTGTAGTTGTGTAACATATACTGTTATGTAAAGTAAACTAAACAATAATAAATAAACTTGCATTCTGTTGGATTATATACAGTGACTATAGAATATCTACACAATATACTGTAGATAGAATACCAAAAAGATTTTGTGGCCTAAGAGCCTTAAATCAAGACACAATAAATCAGAATTCGTTTTACGTTTATTTAAACATTGTAACATAAAAGATATGTCACATAAGTGAAAAGCATTAACCCAGACATTCCGAAAAAAAATTACAATTGAAAACCTAGAAAAAATGGTTTGGGTAAGAGTGGAGAGGGTGTATTGATAAAGCCCAAAAAAATATCCTTGTTTCTATGTACTGGGGAGACAGATTCTTACAAAGAGGCATACAACAAAACCAGAACTTTATCTTAAATTAATATTTTCCTGAAACACTCCTATCTGTTTCTGTGGGTCTCGTTGTATAGCTGGGTCATTTTTTTCAGATGCATGAATGAACTGTAAGAACAAAGAACAAGATACGTGTAGTCTTACATCTTTTTCAGCCTCTGAAATCACAGCCACAAAGTTGTCAGGGAAGACACCCTCTCTACCATGGAGCTCTCCTTTCCACCAACCTGGCTCTCCTGTGCTCTAGAAAAACAAAAAACGACCAAAACAAACATTCAGGTTACAAATTGGGAGAAAATCACTTAAAGTGAAAAATCACTTAAAACCAAAGTTCTCTGATTTGTTTGACAGATGATCTTGAAGAAGCTCATTCGGTTGGCATTATCAATACAGTACCTTTAAACATTTTGAATAACTGAATCAGGTTCCCTTAATTGTCCCTTTTCAAAAATTCAAAAAACTCCTCTGCAAAAATCCCATTAAGTATATGATGCTCCTTTAAGCAATTCAATTTTCAAAATTATATTAACCGTTGATACAAATACATTTGAACAAATGCCACTCTGTTGATTTGTAAATATTTGTGACATTGCAAAAAAATAAAATATTCCACAATGGGTGTGTTGCAGAAATCTGCAAAGTTTGTGTATCTCATGCTATAAGTGGAGTTATATTCCAGAGATATGACATGGGGGGCCATATTTAGTCTGGAAAGCATTGATGAGAACTACGTCACGTTTTCTTGCTAATATGGAAATATTATGTGTAGTGCAAATAGAATGAAAATGTTGGGAAATACAAGATAATTTTTGCTAGCCAAATGCTAAACTTGTAATTTACAATTTATGCTGAATGTCAAAGCAAAATAGCAACTGCAACTGTACCATGGGATAAAAGAGTTCCTTTAAACTACACAAAAACATGTTTTAGAAGATACGGTTCAGCTATTATTCTGAAATAAACATTTAATCAACCCAGAGGGATGGCAACTGATATCAAAGGGAACTAAGAATGTTTTAAACAAATATGTAGTCTAAAATAGAATCTTAAGAAGAATAATGATTTTGTTCAATAAATCTGCTCCTAGATTTATTTAGATTACATGCATTTATGTAAATAACAGTCCTTGGTCAAACAGCTCAGGCATAATAGATAACATAAAATAGTTATTTTATTATATCAGTTGAACTGTGCAGCAATGTTGAAAGTCACTTTTAAAATGCATCAATTAGAAGCTTCACCATGGATTGTTACTCTTGGTAACTATTTCATCAGAAAACAAGAAATAACCTAAAAAGTCCACAAGGACAGGAGTTTCACTTTACTGTCAACTAATAATAGTTGGTATTTTTGTCTGAGGTTAAAAAGTTGTTTTCTGCATTGCTGTACAAAAGTATCTAGTTCTAAATACTTTATGTATGATTGTAATCTTTAACAGTGATTTGTGTTCGTCAAAAGTATTCCTGTGAAAACTACTGCAACAAACTAAGATCAATGGTGTGAGAACTGCACAACACAATGCCCAGCTACACAAAGTAGAAAAACAATCACAACAGGGATTAGCAGGAAGGTACTAAACAATAAGCAAATCATGTCAACAGGAAGCATCCACAGGTGAAAGTTATTTACAGGAAACTTTGCTGTAAGAAACCTAAGCAGAAATGGATTGAGATTTGATAGTTTGTGCTACAATAGAAGATGTATACAAAGTTCATCATGCAAAGATGATTTAAAAATTATACATTTCCAAACTGTATTAAATCTCAATGGATATATATATTTGGCAATGAAGTGAACCAAAACAACCTGCGACAGTCAAAGGCCAGACAAAAGTGCACAGTTCATATTCAGTACTTCAGACAAGTCACTGAGCAGATGTACTACCGATCTGATTTTAACAGCCTGTTGAATCTCATGAACATAATTCTGTAATTACCTGGCTTGTAACGAAATATGATGGATAACCATTAAGATTAAAAAACTAACTTGACAAAAATGTTACAATATGCTGTGTATGATTATCACAATACTTATCAGAGCAGATAACAGCGCAGCTACAGAAAATACAGCTTATTGTTTTAATAATGATCCAATCGAAGAATTTGATGCTAAAGATTCAGTAGGTAGGTTTTTTACTTATGACTGAAGAATAAAGTGGTTCAAGATGATTAATATGTTTGAAGTGCACCACTACTTACTCTCTATGTGAAACATACATTAGGGAACAACATTCAACTGGCTATTCAAAACCTATGTGAAAGTACATAATACTGGAACCCAGGTGAAACTATCTTTTTAATGTTTAACATTTTTGTTCATTTCATTGTGGTATGTGTTGATATTTTAGCACCCATTTTGCTACAGAATCTGTAGAATAGCTGATGAAGACAGATTACTGTATCACTTCTTCAAAGGAGAAACTAAAAATAATCTAACCCAAAAAGCATTTAGGTTATTTTTTGTGTAATAGCCACATAGCATTTCACGGAAATGTTAGGTAAAATACGACGTACATAATTCAAAATAACATGTTCCTGTTCACTTTCGAGACTCTTATCAAGGTAGCTGATGCTCAATTTCTAGAACAAGACAAAGCACTGAAATTTCAGAAACCAGACATTCATGAGTAAATGTGGTACTCTGCAAAAACATAATAACGAGGTGCGTGGCCTTACCTTGTTCAGTATCAGTATAATGTCACCCTCTTTTAGGCTCAGTTCATCTTCATTTGTTGAATCAAAAGGAAATAAGACCTTGCAATATTCTTTTAAAAAAGAAAGAAAAACTGTGGGTTTTCAGCTGAAAGATCATAAAAATTAAAACAAACATCCTTCACAGACTTTAAAGATGCAGTTTATTACATTTTATTCTATTTACACATTAATGAAACAAGCATAGGGTTTATGCTTTATGTTCCATCTTGTCTATGATAAACTGTGAAGACATACTGTAAATGCCATTCTCCATCATATCACTGTCCTTGAAATGTACTGTACACGGAGGACCCATATCAGAATCTTCACAGAAGAAATCTGGTAGACTAAAAGGAACTCTAAAAGCAAAAGGCCTTCAGGAGAAGAAAGTAAAATTTAAATGATTTTTAAAACCTATGTCAATGACATAAAATTGTGATGATAATTTTTATTATTTGAATATTATTAGATTTAATTGGTTACATTTTCATATATACAAACAAGCTGCAGCTGGCTTTTCAGACCTGCTAGATATTTTTAGGAATATAATGAAGGATGAAAATCCATGCATCTTGTTAATGACTAAGATAAAGGACACAGGATTTTTTTCATACTGCTATTTCTTGTCAATCAACATTATTCTACTGACTGGTTTCAATCAAGCCTAGTATTACAAATCATCTTCTAGAAACGCCTTTATAGCAATTTCATATGTTTTGCTTCAGCAACTGCAGACCATAACATCTCTAGATGGCTCTTCTACTTTAACATAAATAAGTATGGAAAATTCAGAGAATTTTACTACTATGCATATAGCTTCCTTTGACAATGAAGTATGACTTTGCCACACTGGAAGTAATGCATGCAATGCAGGGCATAGCAGACATGAAGTAAAGTGTACTGCTAATGTCTCTAAGTAGCAGTAGCTGATGTCTAGGACTGCTTAGTAAGAAACACAGATGCATACAGAAAAAGCTTAGCAATAGATCAGTGATAAGATATTTAAACCAAGAACCAAATCCAACAGCTTCATACAGATTTTCAAATCAATCTAAAAAGGTTAGTAAGACCAAGTTAAACTTCCTCACATACTACACTTACCTTTAATTTTGTTATCCCCTTCTACTTTAACTGACTCTGTCATACTCAAATGGGCAGGCTTTGCAGCAGATGGCAATGATGGGAGTGGCTACAATGAAGCAAATCACAGGTGGATTTACTAACACAACAAAACCATGCCACATTAATACTGGTATAGCTTGTATGGAATCGAATTTAAAATTTCCACCAAGGCAAAAAAAAGAAACAAGATGGAAAAACAGGATGCCACATCAGGTGAAGGTGAAAAATAATCAATGACTGATACACTATTCTTCACATGCTAATAATACTCAGAGCTATTTCACTATAATCACAATTTGTTAAAGCCATGGAAGAATATGTTATGGAACAGAGTTGCTGGTAACTGTCAGTAAGTCATTTTGGGCAAAAAGCAAAAAGGAGCCAAGTGTAGTGAGTGAAAAGACATGTTACATGCTGAGGCTGTCAAAAAACAATTTAGATTTTCAATCTGAAACCAATTCACAAGTTTTGCACTAGTCTAAAAAAAATCAGGCAGCTGAGCGACAAACTGCCTCATGCGTTTAGAGTTCTTCTAAAACTGAAGGGTTTTTTTAGCTTCTTGGGTTCTCTGATAAGAAAAGAGCACTTGCAATCTGAATGAACAACGATGTACACATAGAAACAAAGACCACATTCATTTTATTAATAATAAAATGTGCCAAATAAACCAATACATCACTATATAATTAAAAGTTTCAGAGTAGAACCAGCTATATTCAAATCAAAGCTTGACTTTGTACCAAGAAGATGTCTTGTTGGGGGCAGGATGAGAGAAGTATGTAGTGTGCACGCAAGTGTCAGGAACATGACCACAAGTGACAGTTAGATGGTTAGAAATGTGAAAATCTCTTCACCTGCTTTCTGTGGCTGCTGTGCCGAATATTTTTTGGCAAAAAAAAATCAAATTTTGTCACAGAACTTGTCATTTCTGAGAAAACCGCAGGTAGAATTTTGGTTTATGTAGGTCTCGCAGATGCTTTCGGTTAAGTTTGGTTTGGACAAGCGGTGGTCACAGTCACACGATTAGGTCACTGCCTTGTTCCCAGGGTCTTGGTAAGCATTACAAATGCAATGTCAGCAACTTTTAAGTCATATTTCCAGGACATTTGAAGGTGACTATTGGTCATGATTTCATCAGGTGTAGCAGGTATCCTCACATGACATATTCCTCATTGGTAGTTTATACTTGAACAATTACAATGTAGATCATTTCTTTTAAATACATACTCATGACTGAAAGTTTGGTACACATCTTTGAGAAGGCAAAGACTACTTTTCATAGGAAGTTCTGTTACACTTCCATAATAGAAACAAAACCAACATTAAAAAATAAGGCTCTAAAGTAAGTAAAGCAGAAAAGCCCAATAATAAACAATTCCTTCTAAAAATAAAATGGAATTGCCTAAGACAGGGCAAAACAGGACAGTTAAAGTTTGTCTCCCCGCACTGCCTAAACACATAATGAAATGGTGTTCTTTAAATGTACTAAACCTATAATTATTATGCATCATACTGTTTTAGAACGAATATATGACTCAGCCTGTATTTGCAGCGCAACAGATTTTCTGAGCAGAAAACCGAACAACAGAAATATTTAAGCATAATTAGTAACATAAGACAGCTACTTAAGCAAGATTTGGATCCTGTCTTGTGTGGCTCCAGGGCTTTCACTGTTTTATTTTAACTATATATGGGACATCTGTATAACTAGGTGCAGTGAATTAGATAATTGCATTGCTATTTTGACAAAATCAGCTCTGGTAAACTTTTAATTCTACTCTATTCAGTTTCCACTCAAATGTGAACAGAGCTTTTAAAAGTGACAAAAAGTACACATTATGTACACTGGTTACTCTTAATTTATGTACTAATTAATTCATTAAGTAGCAAAATGGTGCAAATGTGATACTCCACAGAACATATATAGAATAAATTATCAGTGTGCCTTACATCCGTAGTAACCATTAAAATACAGTATATAAGAAATACAAAACTGTATTTCTGCTTAAATCACATTAAAAAATCTCTATAGAAAAAACATTTTCAGCCCACAACACTGTTAATTTTATAACTGAAGAATAAACAAAAACAGGTCGAATGAAAGTTAAATAAAGTAGTCTACTCACAAAGTTCTCATTTGTCAGACTTTTTCAGCTTAACTCAATGCACTTTTTGTTCACTTACCTTTTCTGACTTCTTTTCTTCAGACTCAGAGCTGGGCAATCGGACTTTTAGTTTCACCGACCCCTCTTTGAATATATCTCCAAAACCTACTCCTCTGACTTTTTTGGGCTGCGCTACAACTCCATTATCAGACACCGGAGAGGCAAGTGGAGAGACTGGGGTGCCAGCTACGAGGCTGTCTTTACTGGTGTTCTCTGCAGAGACACAGTAAGACAACACTGATTAAAAAGTCAAACTTATAGCATTACATGTCTAACCACATACCACATCTGACGAGAGAGGCTTCAGAGGAAGTAAAAAAAAATAATGTGAGCAGTCTTTAAGCAGAGCCATGATCACAGCATTCCTGCTTAAGGCAAAAGGGAAGAGTTTATTTCATAACTACAATTATCACATTTGTCATGACGTGTCTTGTAATGTTTTCCAGGGAAAAATCCACAGGACAACAGGTGCTGGACCAAAAAATGGAAACATTTGGGTATATGAGGGATACCAGGTATATTGGAAGCAAAAGCTTCCATACTGTCCTGTCTCACAGGATAATTAAATAACACTCTAGTATGGTCCAGGTCAGATAGTGGGCAGGCTTGGTTCCTGACAATAATGGCTAGCATGGTGCCAGGAGGAGATCCCCCTGTAATGCAAGACATCTATATAATTAATTTAAACTGCAAACCAAAACAGCAAGCCACTGTTTATCAACTGACTGAAAAGTTCTACTTTGGGTACCAGCATTCATTAAAAATAATGAGCTGAGAACGCCACAGATTAGCATACAATAGTCAAGCTGCTGCACACAAACTGCACATCACACATGGCAATGCACACTTGCAAGTCTACTGGTACAAAAAGCACAAATTACCAAGCAGTGGAGAAATGGTCAGGTGAATCATTCTTCACCATGTTCCTCATAAACAGATGAGTATACATACAACACTGTTCTCTACAGCCCTAAGTGCTCAATTTCCAACAGTGAAGGGCTCTGGTGTTGCTGTAATGCTGTGGGGTGCATTTTCCCAGCACAATTTGGGTTTCACTCATTAGATAGCAAAGTTAATGCTAATCATAACTTAATGGAAGAAGCTGACTGTCTTCACCCCATGCTGCACTACCTCTTTCCTGCCAGGAGGGGTGTCTTCCAGGGTGTCTCCCTGCCCCCACCCACAAAGCAAGTATGGCTGTCAAATGATTTCATGAGCATGACACTGATGTTATCCTTATGTCATGGCCTTTTCGATCACTAGATGTAACCCAGTCGAGTTCTTATGGGAGATTCTAGAATGACATCCTGAGACAACATTTTCTACCTCCATTAACGAGGTGCAAGATGACTTTCTCATGGAAAGAATGGTTTCACATCCCTCCATCAGAATTTCAGATGCTGGCAGAACAGCTGGTAGACTCTATATTCTATAGAGCATATATACACATGTACTGGCTGCAATTGGTGGCCTAAAGTCCTATTAATTGACTTTACATTGGCATTTCAATTTTTGCATGTCCATCTTTATTTGTTAAAAATTCTTATGCTGTTTTGCAAGCACTGCAACAATGTACATTTTGAAAATGGGTCATCTTATAGCAGTAGTAACAGTGTGAACTTGATTAAGCCCTTAACATTAAGACATGTCAAGTAACTCTTTACCAGTCCCACTTCATTGAAAGTTTTTAATTTGTGTTTTTCAGCCTTAAAAAGATTCCAATTAGGGAGCTCTAGGTAGATGTGAATTATGACTAATTTATTACACATTTCCAAAGCTATTGATCAGGCACCATATATCATAACATTAAACTAATCTTGGGAACTTTATCAAATAAGTAGAACCAGAAGATAAATCTCATTACTCTCCAGAATATTTCTATAAAAATGGAAGAATTCTTTAAAAAAAAACTTTTAAAAACACATTTTAAAAAATTTCAAAGTAAAATCACACTTGCAAATGTTTAGGGTGGCTTGATGTCCCATATTTTGAATTCCAAATAATATATATCTCATTACAAAGATTAATATTAATCAAAACTTGAATATTAAAACTGGACACTTATGGATGAAAGACATTAAATATCTGAAAAAACACCAAAGAAAAATTAAAAACTATAGTATATGTATAAAAAAGTAACATTCAATAGGAACAGGAAACCTAAACCATCTGTATGCAATAATATTGGTTCACATACTTACAGAATTAATACACCTGTCTCTTTAAGATACCGCAGTTTGAATTTTAAGTAAACATTCAACTATGAAACCAAGAAGTTTTCTAAACAACTCAGTGATAAAATTATAGAATAGTGCAGATCAGGAGAAGGGTATAAAAACAAATCAATGGAATGTCTTCCATTTGAGTGCGGTTTTAATCACTGAGTGGAAGCTGTACTGTACCACCCAAACACTGCAAAGATTAGGTCTTCAAACTGAGCAGCCAGGCAAGTCATAGCAAGAGTAGCAAGAAGAAAAACTTCACACAGTCTGCAGTCTGTGTGCGTCCTAATGCCCCAGTATAGTGTTGGGGACACTATACTGCAAAAAGGGTGCCATCCTTTGGCTGAGACCTAAAACCGAGATCCTGAATTTCCATTGTCATTAAAAATCCCAGGGCATTAATCAAAAAGAGCAGTGGTGTTAACCCCATTGTCCTGCCCAAATTTCCCCTTGTCCATTACTTGAGCTTTGAGTGGAGTGTCTAGAAACGTGCTATATAAGGATTATTATAAATTTACAGGAAATTGACACTTCAAATACTCTGTAACACAATTAAGTGATACTGCAGATGTGACAAAAGGTCTTCCGATCAGACAAGACAAAATTGCAATTTTCTGGTTCAAAGATTTATGCCTGGCACATCAATCAATGCCATCACTGCTGTCAGGCATGGCAGATGCAGCATTGTTACTGGGTTACTTCTCATCAGTAGGGACTGGTATGCTAAGGTCTAAAATGTTTGAAAATACAATTTTCATCAGGACAATGACCCAAAGCAAAAGGCCAAACTTACAATGGAGTGCCTTACAAAAAAGAAGTAAATGCTGTTAAATAGCACATTATAAGTACTGACTTGAACGCGACAGAAAATCTGCGGTATGATGTAAACACTGTTGCCCACCAATGATACCCAACCAACATGAAAGAGCTTTGAGACTCCAAAGCAAAATGGGAGAAATGCACTGGTGTGCAAAGTTGACAAAGACTTTTCCAAAAAGAGTCGCAGCTCTAAATGCTGCTGAAGGTGATTCCACCATATACTGACTCAGGGAAGTGAACACTTATAAAATCAAATGTGACAAAATTTAAGGCATGTAATGCAGAAAGGTAAGACTCTCAAGAAAAAAATACAATACTGATCAACCGCATTTGAGGAGATTTTAAAAATTAAAAAACAGCAGTTTAGAATAAGCTTAGAATTGGCAGCTTCATACTTCTTGTGAGGAAGAACAGCAACATATTTATTCTGAGCTAGGCTCAGAGTGAAATAGGAGCAAAACGTTAGCCCTTGTGTATTTGATATGAGTCTGTGTATTAACAGCAGAGGGTGTGTAATGCTGCCAGGGTCTGCACAGTGAAAGAGCAGGCACAGTGCTTTAAGCGAGCTACTTCATATGTGTGAGTACAGCAAATGCATTAACAACAGCAGGCAAGCAGCTGTATTTTGTGTAAGGCAAGTTTCGTCACTCTTAGTATTTGTAAAGTTGCAGGTGCCCTGTGAAGGAAGAGTAACAGCAGGAATCTCAGAAGACATGGGTTGAAGAAATGGTCATGTTCTTATTTGAACGAACTCCCGAAGGAGTAAAAGAACAGTAAAATAACATCTCATATTTAAAGAGGCAGCCCATTTCAAAGTAAGAGAACAAGTATGCATGCAGTGAAGACGGTGAGATCTGGACACCGGTGGAAAAGCATTCGCCTGGATACTAGCCTCTGGCAGTGAGTGGTCCAGAGAACAGGGATATCAGAGTGGGACCCTCACTATATAAATGCAAAACACGAAGTGGCAAGTTGCACTAGTAAAAACTGAACGAGACAGCGAAGACCGGGAGAGAAATGCATCAGAAGCTATGAGTAATGCTAGTTGTGTGTAGAGGCAGTGGTGGCAGGGCACGACAGAGGTGCATTAGCAGCTGCCAGTGTATAGCCTAGGGTACGAGGTTGAGTTTTTATGTGAGTGTTGTAAGTCTAGGGCATAGAACTGAGGTGCTGGAGACTGAGTGTGTTGTGAGTGTGAGACCCAGCCTGTTGACAGAGAGTGGAGACATCAGCCTTGGAAACTGACCTGGAAGTCCGAATGCTGACTGGTTGAGAGTGAGAGAACCGGTAGCCACTGCTGAGTGAGACTTACAGCATGGAGAGGTAGGATCCGAATAAGAGAGGGAGCAGGAGGCTCCATATGTGGTGTTTAGGAGTGGTAAAGGCTCCTAGAGGAAAATGCGCGTATGAGTAGAAGACTCTGAGCCTGAAAGTTTGCAAGCCAAGAACTCAGAGAAACTTAGTGCTTATATGCCTTTTGTCCTGGTTATTCCGATGAGGGGGCATTTGTGATCACCACTCTCATTCTCACTAAAGGAAAAGTGGTGAAAAAGTTTTATTAATTTGCTGTGCTGGGTGTGTTATACATTCAGGACCATACCTGATCCATGCATACATAAAATAAAGCATAATAAAAGATCCCATTAGAACACATCAGACAAGGTGTCACACAACATAGGTATTTGATTTTTCTTTGCAAATTTGCAGGACATTTAATTTTTTCACTCAAAGTTTCAACACTCAAGTTTGATTTAAAAAATACTCACTTTAAATATTATATTTACATAATTAGAAACTTACAGAAATGTTAACATTACTGTAATTCAATAAAATGGCATATTATATTAAGGGGGTTAATAAGTCAGCAAAGCACTGTACATGTTCTTCATGATTATAAACCTTCCATTTATTTTTTTTAAATTTATAAATCCACTCTTCATATCCTTCTTTTGTGCTGATTTGCCATAATTGGTAAGTCTTATTTCAGTGTCGTTCAGTTTATTTTCAATGCACATGCTTCATATTGTGTGAGTGCCCCTGTACATCACCAAATTAGCTGGGAACAAAAAATGCTATCTAGATTAAACACTTTTACTTTCCAAAGCATCACAGCAATACATGACCAACTGTAATATCAGTCCATTTTCTAACCACTCTATCTAATACAGAGTCAAAGGAAAGCAAGCAACATGTGCAAGGCAGGATACACCTTGGATGAGACGCCAGTCTATCGTAGGGCATACACAAATACAAGCATGCAAACACTCTCACCAGGGACAGTTTTCCCAGAACGCAATTAACCTATCAGTATGCCAATGGACTGTGGGGAAAAAAACAACACAAATGTAGAAAGAGCACATAAACTCCACACAGACAGCACCCCAGGTCCGGAACTGAACCCAGGGCCATAATAATAATAATTATGATAACATATTAAAGACTACATGTTTGTTAATGTAACAGAAAATACATGCGTACCTGACTCATCTGAAACATCATTCATCTCATTATCTTCGGCTGGTTCTATTTCTTTCACAAAATTAGATGGAAACAATCCTGATTTTCCATTCATTGTTCCACTCCACCAGCCCTCTTCAACCTGAAAAAAAGTTTTTATAGAACCATATATAATCCACACTCAAGGCAATATTACCACTCTTGTTTCTAAAACACGATTGGTAACTCTTATTGGTAAAAATCTTTAGAAATATATCGAATTACGTTTAGTAGCTTAACTAAAAATATAGGATATTGCCCCAGCAATCCACAGAGTTTGCGGTAACATGACATTTCTCTGGTACTGCTTGCAAAAAGCTCATAAATGACTGTTTTGAACTTAGAAGGTCTGCTAAGTGGAATACCATAGTGAGGATGACTTTGAAGGCAAAACATTAGAAATATTTTTACAATAAGCAGATATAAGAACAAAAACTATCACAAGTAACTTCTGCTTTAAACACGATCAGTCAGACCTTTACTGATGGTCTCAAAATTGTAACCAAGGCAACAGTTGTGCTATTTTTCTTTTTTCTCAAGTAGAAAAGAACAGGACTCTGTATGACAGTCTTCATTTACAATTAAGTAATGCTGAGCTTATTGTTCTGTTGACAATTGCCCTTGCGTTCCATTTTTTAAAAAAGTTAAAGAACAAGTACTTCAAAAAAAGCTTGTGTACAATTATCATAGTATTTCAGAATCAAACTTTTCCATTTTTATTACCAACAGGGTTATTATCCTCAAAATTAAATATTGAAAAATTTACAGAATGGTATATGTTTGTGTAAAAACAAATATTAAACCTGGAAGTTTGAAATATATTAGCTTCATGGTATGTGCTTCATTTACTATGAAGAGCTGTATATGAGAAACTGATTATTACACTCTGAAATAAATCTTACATTACATTGTATTACAAAACATACTACTGATTAATAGTTAAGTTAACAGTAATAGTGGTAAAATCGCAAAATATTCCATCTTAGTATATTTATTTTGGTCTTCTTCCTCAGTTACAACACAGAACCTGGGACACTAGCCTGTACCTCTACCCAGTCACCTTTATCATTATACTTACAAGATAACTGTTGTTCTTTCAGTAGTATATCTTAAGGTACAGCACTTCATCCTGTGACTAAACTACCTTCACATTAAGGACATTCATTTTTGTATTCTAGAAAAATAAAATGCACCCGTGAATAATTTTAAATGTAAAAAACTCGGTACACTTTAAAACAAATTCACAAGAGCACTGAATAAACTAGTGCACAACAACAAACAGATGTGTCACAAGGCCACTTGAGACTAACTCATAAAAAAAGATACCTCTTCATTTATATCAATGACGTCTCCCATTTTCAGTTCTAGCTCATCTTCATTCTGAGGAAAGTACTCAAAAAGAGCTCTGCATTGTCGCTTCTTTGATTCTGTAAATAAAAAAAAATGAGTGAATACTACTAATAATAATTGCTTACACTTATATAGTGCTTTTCTGGACACTCCACTCAAAGCGCTTTACAGGTAATGGGGACTCCCCTCCACCACCACCAATGTGCAGCATCCACCTGGCTGATGCGACAGCAGCCATAGTGCGCCAGAACGCTCCCCACACATCAGCTATCAGTTTAGCTTAGTTTTTCCCAGGAGGGCTCCCATCCAGGTACTGACCAGGCTCACACCTGCTTAGCTTCAGTGGGTTGCCAGTTGTGAGTTGCAGAGTGATATGGCTGCTGAATACTAGATCACCCAGTCCTTGCAGAACTAATTCCAATATACAACAGTAATGTCAAAGTCTGTTACACCTATTGGTATTGTTTAGAACTACTTGTAAAACATACCTTCCAGGAAATGCACACCCAAAACAATTCTTAAGCTGACAAACTATTAATTCTCAGTCCATAAGCCACTGGCCGCAAGAGTTGACATTTCAGCAAGGCAGTCCACACCTCTTTAATCAAACACAGCTGTACAGTACATGAACACTGGGAACGTCTAGCACACAGAATAGAAAATGTTGCTAAACTTGACTCATACTCAGAACTAAACTGCAGGCACTGTGGCTTAAGTTTTAAACTTTACAAAGCCTGTGCATATATTATTTATATTTTAGCATGTCGGATTTCTTAAGGTTCTCTGTTTTATTTTCATGCAAGCAAAATGTTAGGTCAGAGTCTGAATTTCATGAATTCAAACAAACTTACAAACTGAAGTAAGGTTTTATTAATGTAAAGTTATTGAAGTTACATTAATGTTTTTTGATTTCAGTTAAGAACAATAATTTCAATAAATTACAGAAACCTTAACATTATTCAGGAAGAAGGAAATGACTGATCACCTTAAGAACATACATTTATAAGAATGTCGTATTCTTATATACATAATC
Source organism: Atractosteus spatula (assembly GCF_055471065.1). Lineage (NCBI taxonomy): Eukaryota > Metazoa > Chordata > Actinopteri > Semionotiformes > Lepisosteidae > Atractosteus > Atractosteus spatula. The sequence goes on along the minus strand of NC_142707.1, from coordinate 41,497,569 downwards.
AGGACTATAAATATACCAAAGTTTTGTATAATAAAATTTCAGTACATTGAAAAAATATTTTTTTTCAACAATCATTTGCATTCTTTTAATTTTTTTATATCAAAACCAAAAATCAAAAATATTTTAGGATAAAAAAGCCATTGAATTCAAGCTTAAACTACACTTTAGGTTTGTAAAACAAACTTTGAAACATTTTACTTTAACAAACTTTAACACAAAAAATGTTTTCCATAAGTTGTGTTGTAGCTAAATACATTAGCAGCCTATGAACATACAGAATAAAAAAGTAAATATACAGCACAACAATAAGAATTACTAGCATATATAAAATTTAAATCAAACTATTTCCACAATTATGAAAATTCAATCTATTTCCATATCTTCTGTGGTCATTATTTCAGTGTTAGTAAGATTTCTCACATAGCACTTCCTTGTCTTTAGTTTAACTCTTCAAATAAAAATTAATAATGGTTATTTATCTTTTAACGTGCGCCTCCTTTTTAAACACAAATGTCTTTTTTGCTCTATTACTATGGTGCAATATCTGCATTATTTTCTGAACTTTATTTTGTCCTTTGTGTCAGAATTAACCTTTTTGAAATGAAGCGATGTACACCAGGAAACACTTTTACATGACATATACTCTACCGGTTAAAATCAGATACAGTAGAAAGATCTCAACTTTTCACTAAAGAAAGTATTGACGACAGTCACAAAGATCTACACAGTTCATACATTTGTCCAAAAATCACAGATTTTCGTCATCTTTAAGGCAGTGGAGCATAATTTAATTCCCAAAGTAAAATACTGGGAGGAGTGATGATAAGCTTTTGACAGGAAAACATGAAAATGTTTAGAAGTGTCAATGATGCAAAAACCAATGTTAATGTCTTAAGGAAGTAGAAGTCTTACTTTCAAAGGGGAAAAGGGAAGCAAATCTATAAAGAGATGCACAACTTGCTGCAATGTCATTTTCTGCTTTGCTGTTCCTGTTTTTGCTACTGCAAGTCAACTGCAAGGTTTAGAAATGTACTTTTCCTTGTAGCTTTCAATTTCTTGATCAGACAGGCTAGACCTCTGTTCAGACACTTTCCTGACTTGCCTATAAAAAGAAGCTGCTTTCAAATATTTTCTTTTTTCTATGTAGAAGTGATGAATAAATGGCTGAAGCACTGACTTATAGCCCCAGCAACAATTGCTACTAATCCATGTTAAAACTCATCTTGGATATCTTAGCTCTCAGTATTTGCACTTGATTTAATCCATGATGTTTGATGAGTTTATCACAGTTTATTTTCATCTCCCTTCCTGCTGCTCCTGTTTGCTTCCTCATACTTTTGTATAATCTGCAAATTTAACTACATACACAACTACATCAGAGTCTCAATCAATGGCACTGATAAATTGTATCGTAATCAAGGATTACTGGCAATCGGACTATGACAGAAGTATAAATTTATCATAGCTTAAAATGCAAATGTATCTGTTTTTATCTGTAGCTGATCAACATTAGCTAAGAAATAAAAATGTCACCCTTTAAAGAACAGATTTTGTTGAAAACTGTCAGCTGTAGTTACTTACTCCTTCTGAAACTCCTGGGGTTTGACTGTGGTTGGAATCCACCCGCTGGAAAACCATAAGTGCTCATCCTCTGTACAAGACTGGCCACATTGCCTGACGATCTCTCTCTCCTAACTGGCCTCAATTCATCTTTCGATTCTGTCTCTTTCTTTATCTCCTTTAAGAAAACAAAGGAACAAAAACATACAGTCTTGAATCTGTTCAAGAAATATCTAAATGCCAATTTACAATATTATACAGACACACACTTTCTTTCACAAATTGAATATGTGCCACATACTCCATCTAAACCAGGCTCAAGATAAAAGAGAAATCTTTTTTATATCTACCAAAGAGAACTTTTCTATTCTTACAAGACTATATCTGTAAAATGGCAGGTGCCACTACTTTAAAGCTTTCTTTTTAGAGTGTATTATAAAACTTTGAAAACAACTTTCTGTTGTGATCACTGAACAGAATTGTTTTAGATGTTTCAGAATCAAAGGTCTTATTAATAAGCTAAAGACTTGACAATTACCAAAAAGCTGTTTTAAGATTTAAAGGGATCAGCTTGTTATACTTCAGGGTTTTCAATGCACAGTATTTTGTTTTCCACTTTTGTTACTGTCGACATGGGATCAATTGCACAGTGACAGACAGTCATACCCTCAACAGAAAATATGTAAATCAGCTAAAAAAATTAAAATTAAATCAAAATAAAAACATACACTTGTAATCCAATACATATACAGGGCGTTAAGTTTTGTAATGCTTTGTTTTTTGGAAAGTTGTTTTATTTTTTTCTTTCATCACATTTTCAACAATATTTATACATGAGAACCTCTGAGAAAAGACAGCAAATTTTATCATGTGTTTGAATTCTGTTATATTTAATTTCAAACACGTTCATCTAGTGGAATGTCTATCCTTAATTCATCTATTTTCTGTTAGGAACTACAGGCGGTGGACAAAATAAAGTAAACGCCTAATGAAAAGGGACAAGTATTTTGAAGTACATCACAATTAAAAAGGATTCTACACTTATATTTCACATTGATTTCAATACTAATCATCAATATGTTTCCATTATAAAATCTCTTAAAACTAACAACTAACAAGTTTCTAATGCAACAAATCTAAGTTATGAAAGAGGTCAAGTAGTTGGTGCCTGAATTGTAGGTGAGTCTGTAAAAGAAACAGCAAAATTATTTAATGTGTAATAGGGAACAGTGTCATAAATCATGACAACATATACCAAACAAGGGAAAACGGCATCAGGAAAGAGGAACAGTGGCCGCAAGTCGAAGCTCACCAACAAGGTCAGACTGTCACTTAATAGGATAGTTGCTAAAAACCACAAACCAACAGACTCAAAAATTACCACAGAACTGAATCTACACATCCTGACAGTCTCAACAAAAACTATGTGGTAAGCTTCAAAAAGCTGATATTTGTGATAGGGACGTTCAAGCAGTAGGAGAAAGTAATATGGCCTGATGAGTTGTCTTTTACTCTTTTTTATACATCTGGATGGGTTTAAGTTTGGAGAAAGCCAAAGGAAGTCCATACGTATTATTCCGCATGGTAGAATTATGGCCAAGGAATACAAAAACATTTTAGGTGACCAAGTGCACCCTATGATGCAAACATTTCCTCAGGATATCCAAGAAGATAACACTCTCATACACACTGATGCTCACCAGTGTGTCACTATGCCGCCCTTATGTATGTATGGTTTTAGAAAAATAAACCATCAAGATTTTGGAAGATAATTATGTTTAGTCATAATTAATTAATTGATCATTCTTGAGAGATTGCAATACATGCATGTAGTGCCGAGTGCTACATACACTAGACCACCAACTGACTGAGGTTATGGGACATAGGTGAACTGGAGATATAGTCTGTTGAATATTATCCCTGCTACAAAACTGCAAAACTCCTTTATGCACTGTTTACTGTAAGATATACCTGTAATATCTTACAGTAAAATGTTGCCCTTTCTACCTACCTAGAGAATTTTCATCTATCATTATGCCTATGGTGTATATTACACCCTGGTGGATGACTGTTTCCTCACAAAAACAGTTAGCTTTTTCCCCAACCAGAAACCATGGTTTAACATCGATATCCGAAGTAAATTCTGGGCACGATCTAAGGCCTTTAAATCTGGCAATCTGGACCTTTATAAGAAAGCGAGGTATGACCTACGGAGAGCTATCAGGCACACTAAAAGGCAATACCCTAACAAGATAGAAATACAAGCTGCCTCTGCCGATGTGAGCCAAATGTAGTGGGGTATTCAGACAACAACAAACCATAAAGCTAAAATAAGCAGTGTTACAGATGCAGCCATTCAAAATGCGCGGGCGATACCGCATTATTTTGCGGTACGCTGTACGCAGTCTACCGCAAGCTACCGGTAAATACCGCGAGTTACCGTAAATTCTCCTATAATACGACAAGCAAAATAATAGTATCCGGAATTTCCGCAAGGTGGAGCTAATAAAGCTCAACCTCTCATGTTTGAGCTGTGGCCATCAAAGTCTTTAACGAAGATATTACTAATAGTATTAATAATGAATGACCTTGGACAAGCTGTAAGTGTAAACTCAAAGTATTGCCCTGGTCAACATTCTTTTTTTCATTGACCGTCTTTGTAAAAGTAACACCACAGCATTTCGCAATCACGCATTTGTTTCCAATCATGCAAAGTACAGTGATTCACCATGCCTTTCACATGCTCATAAAAGAGATTGATTTAGGAACATAAACATATTACCGTATGCAAACTGTACTGTATACAGTATGTATATGTATATTTAATGTCTTAACTGTGCCCGTTTAAGTATTGACTATTCATATCTAATTTTACCACTGAAGGGAAATCTTAGTAGCTGAGCATAAAAAGAATAGGAGCATACTGCAACGCGTGTGAAGGCCATAAACGATATTAATTTTGGAACATAAACATACAGTATATGGCTGGTCTCGGTACTTTAAAGAAAACATACACGAAACATGGTTTCATTATGACCAGAATCTGTCTTGAGATATTTTTAACTTGATTTACAGTATTTGAGAGGTATGTCTTAACACCGATACTACAGTGCTTAAGTACTGCTCACGTATATGTTTCTAGGTTTATATTATGCATTTCATAAGGTCAAATTACTTTTGAGCAACTAATAAGAAGCGCGAAACGGTATGCGTTTTAGTTTCGTTTCGTGCTGGGACCCGTGGATTGATTAGAGATATCAAGTACATACAAGTCATTTTTTAAATGTTGTAGTTCGTTTTGAAAAAATGTTACGAGTACATCATCTATCAACAATTACACAGGTTCTGTTTCCATATTGCGGATTTTGGTTACGTAATATTATTTTCTAGATTTCACGTTGTGAATATATGATTTGGGCAAACAGAGCCGCAAAGAAGTACATTATGGGTTGTTGTTTTTTTTATGCAGTTTTATCTAGAACAAGCGATGCTTAAACCTTTGTCTGATTCTTGTGAAACTATCCACACGACAGTTACAGTACCTAGGAGTTGACTTCAGTGATGTCACTGATGGGATGTTTATAAAAATCCATCCTCTGTAAAACGTCTTCTCTAGTTGTCCTGCATATGTATTCGCTAATGAAGCTGTGTGTTCTGAGCCTGGATCTCTACATTTCTGTATGAACCAGCTTAGAGGGCTAAAGACAGCTTGTGTTTAAATTGAGTGTAAGGCAATTTATGCTTCTAAAGTCATGGTCAGCATTTATTATTGAACTGTGCTGTAAACTTGTTCTGTGCCAAGTCACATTATTTTATAGCGTTTTTATAGCGTTATCAAATCCGGTGGAGTTTCCTGACTCCCATGTCACATGGTCTGTGATTGAAACTTGTAAAACCGGTTTAATTCGTCACAGCCAGCACTCCGGTTGTAAAGTAGAAGCAGGCGAGATTTCCAGCGAAAAACACCTCCCCCTTCTTCAGGTGTGAGGGTCTTCTGCTCAGAATGAAACGCTAAAATGTAATGTAGGCTCTGAATGGGTTCAATTGTGATTTGGGCTTGATTAAGGTCGCTGCCTTTCATCTAAAACCCTACTTGAATCCTTCTAAACTAAAAATCAGTGTCTGTGAGTTCTAAATAAAGAGGTATCCAGGTAACAGTGAAACGGGCGGACAGTCTGGGGAGATCGCCCGTTTTCCATGTAAATAGTTCCCTGGTTCCGCACCCCTTGGTGTTTCTCTCGCTCTCTCTCGGGTCACCTGATCATTAGCTCGAAAGATTTGAGTGCTTTGTGTATATTCTAATGGTAGTGGGGGCAGGGTGTGTGGGAACAGGTTTGGTTGAAATTGCATTGGAGATCTATGTTCTTCACACCTGAAACATTTTCTCTGAAAGCATTTTCTTCGCAGTTTAACCGATCTTGTTACAGCATGTTACAGTTTACTATTATTAACCATATTAATTTTAAGTGCTTAATGTAAAATCTTGTAAAAATATATTTTCATTGTTCAAATATACATTAAGTCTGACTATCATATAATAAGTTAAATACAAAACTAAAGAAAAAATAGGGTTAAATATAATTCAAAATATTTTGCTAACAATGTTAACTGTTTATGAATAATAAAATGTATTAGCTAAGGAGTAGGATGGCACAGTTGTTAGTATGTTTTTTGTTTTGTTTCTTTTTCATAAATACAACAGTAGTACCTGATGTCTCAGTGGCTTTCAAAATTAAATTATGCATGCAAACCTGTGAACTAGAAAGATAACTAAGATATCCATCCATTTATAATGGTGGCAAAGTGGTTAGCATTGCTATCTTGCAGCACTGGGGTCCTAGGTTCAATTCCTGCCATCCTGTGTGTGTGGGGTTTACATGTTCTCTCTGGGTTACATGGTTTTTCTCCATATGTGTGATATGACTCCCTCTTGCACTCCAAAACATACTGGTAAGTTAATTGGTTTATGGGAAAACTGGCCCTGGTGTGTGTGTGTTTGTGTCTGTCTGTCCTGTGATGGACTGGCGCTATGTCCAGGGTGTATTCTGCCTTGTGTCCGTTGCTTCCTTAAAATCTAAAATATGAGCTCTACTTGCCACTTACAGTACCAACAGTACCAGCTAACTTTAGTAGTGACATTTTCATGGATCTTTTTAACAATAAAATTTACAACATCAGACTTCAGACACAATTAAACAGGCCTCAAAAAAGTCTGGTACAAACATTTTCAGCACGGAATAAACCGTTACTTTAATGATATAAACCTTAAATGGATTCATATTCTCAATACGATTTGGTGCTCAGTAACATGACTTAGAAAATGACAGAAGACATACGTATCATGCTTATCCTTCTATTTTTCATAATCGTAAACTCCTTAAGGCAGTTACATTTTCTCTGTTCTGACCTGGAGTTACAGAGAAATTTAAATTCTAATAAGAGATTTGTAATGAGGAAAGTCATACCAATCACTCATACAGTACCAGGATTTGCAATTACAATACAAATACTTTCTTTCTGTATGTGTTTATTTTGCAGTTTGAGTCTATGGCATTTCTTTTGGGGGTCTATACTCCAAGGCATGACTTTTTTATGTATAAACATCAGTATTTACTGCTATTAATTACTGTACGATTTATAGTTGAAATCTGAGCCTAGATATAAAGTTAGATATAAAGTTAAAATCTCGACAAAGCAATGTAGGAAATACAGAGAAAATAAATCCTTTCTGACATCTAAAATCAGTTTCGATCAAGGTCTCTAAAACGAACAAGAAAAAGAAGATTTTCGGAGGGCAATTACGCTGTGTTTATATAGAATAAGTGATTTATGAGCAATCTAATTTCTTGTTCGTTTAAAACAGTGAAATGTCAGCTGTAAAAGATCGCACCAGAAACAGCACTCTCTCTGCCTGTCATAGACGTTCAGGAAAGGCTGAATGAAGTCATGTCAAGTACAATAATTCGGAGATCAATAATATTAAACAGTTGTAGGACAGTATATAAGGAGGATAAGGATTTTGAAGTTGACTCGAAATCTGATAGGTAACCAGTGCAAGGACTTGAAAACAGGTGTAATGCATCCCTGATAGGATTCTTGCTGTCATATTCTGAACATATTGAAGATTGCTCAGTGTGGATTTAATTTCCTCAGTGAACAGGATGTGCATTTATTAATTCTAGAAAAAAACTAGATTTCTCTAGTTCTTAGTTTCTCTAGTTCCCTTTAAAATAAACTATTATTCCACAATGCAGAGTATTACATGGCCAGTATTTACACATGATATTTGTGATTTAAAGAAATTAACACAAGCAGCTTTTGGAGATTTAAGTGTTGGCTGATTTATTGCAGGATAAAAGACTAGAGATGTTGGCAAGAAGAAGATAGTTTGGGGAAAGCTGAGGAATACACTTATAACAAGAACACTTCCTAATGGGGTTAGGCATACTTTTGATGAAGATGATGAAGTTAACAGACTATATGTTTACATAGATACTGAAATAAGGATTGTATTTTAGATTATGTGTAGTTGCTGGCATTGAACTGTGTTGGATGCACATGAATTGAAGGAATGGGCAAACATAGCTGATGCGGATCCACAGAGCCAGCATATTAAGATGTTTATAATTAGAGGCAATTTGTTTAAATAACTAGGTATGGATACTGATGTGCAAGAGAGGTGGAAAGGCTGTTTCCTTAAGATATAAAATATTTTAATAAAATAATAAAATGTTTTATTCTCAGTGAGATGCTGCCATTTCATAGTGGGTTTCTAACACTGTGTATAGTTCCATCCACACAGTGCCTTTACTTCCATCCATTTCTAATCTCTTTATCCAGTACAGAGGATTTGGAGCCTATCCCAGTAAGCGACGGACACAAGGCAGAATACACCCTGGACATAGCGCCAGTCCATCACAGGACAGACAGACACAAACACACACACACCAAGGCCAGTTTAAATCTAACCTCAGAACCTTTCTTTTCAGAAGACTTAGTGTCTGTATCTGCTTCATTTTCTAATTTTGGAAGCACCTCTAACTGCTTGTCTTTCTTATATGCATTTACTTTGTAATCTGCGGTCCTTTCATCTGTTTTTACATCTACTGTATTGCTTTGAGATGCCACCTTTAATGGTGATATATCAAATAAAGTTTTTTATTATTGTTATAGGGAAACATGATCAGATTGTCCCTGGTTCAGAAAAAAAGATCTAAAGTATACTAGTTTGTCACTCTTCTAATTCCCTTTGCTAAATGACTTTTCATACTAATCTGATCAATCTAACTGCCAGTTTTCTGTGCTTTCTCTATCCTGCTAGATTTGCAATTATTCTGAAAATTTTCATCTTGAAATAACTCATTTCTAAATACCTTTTTCACTGTTAACATCTTGCAGCAACTCTGCGACAAAATATACACTCTGACAGTTCATCCTGCTACCAACATTAAATAGAACAAATCTTAAGATTTCTATATTTATGTCTTTATTTAGTGATTTCATTAGTGACAAAGGCTAAACTTTCTTGGAAAAATGTCTTTTATGTGTTGCGGAAAAAACTGACTTGCTTTAACAAAATATGTTTACAAATCCTTTCACCTGGCATTTTCGTAGTTAGAAATTATGGAACGCTCTGTTAAAAGCAAGGGAGTTTTTATGTCCGTTGCAGTTCTTTTGCAACATGAATATAATTATATCGTTATTAATTTCTTGAGATACGCGATTCCATATTATATTCCCTTTTAATCAAATTCTAAAAGTATGCTTGTTGACTCCGGTATCACGTTAGTTAAAGACTTCGATGCTTAAAATGTTTAGGGAGAAATGGAATACTGGTGTGTATTTTTTTCTTTAAAGTACCAAGACCAGCCATATACTGTATGTTTATGTTCCAAAATTAATATCGTTTATGGCCTTCACACGCGTTGCAGTATGCTCCTATTCTTTTTATGCTCAGGCACTAAGTAAAAGGAGATGCTTCATATTGCTTGACTAATTTTAAAAACTAAGTTAGAAATGCAGACGCTCCCTCGGTGCGCTGCTCTGGTGCGCCGGCTCTTACACAGTGCCTGTCTGCCGTAAGCGTTACAATATACATACCCAACACTGCTTGTACCCATCTGTCATGCAAATAAAACACCTTGAATTGAATTGAATTGAGGGGAGAAGGGGGGGATACTAAAGCCAATACTGGCTCAATGGGCTTTGACGTGCTAATGCGTTGGTTTAACAGTCCGGGTGTGGCAGGCTTCCAATGTCAACTCGACTCGATTGGAAGACAATGAACGTATTTTAGCCCTAAATGAATTAATAGCAAACATGGTTTACATAAAATACATTTTTCCAAGAAAGTTTATAATAATACGATCTATAGTTGAAATCTGAGCCTACTTTAAAAATAAAGGAAAAGCATTTTCAGAGAGCAATCACGCTGTGTTTATGTAGAAAAAGCGATTAGGTTTATGAGCAATCTAATTACCTAATCGCTTAAAACGCTATATAAAATAAAGTTTATTTAGAGATGAATGATCAATGTGGTAGTTTAAATAATGTGAGTCAGGAAACTAACACAGCGCCACCGGATTTAATAACGCAATAAAAACGCTATAAAATAATGTGACACAGTACAGCACAGTACAATAATACTGACCATGACTTTAGAAGCATAAATTACCTTACACTCGATTTAAACACAAGCTGTCTTTCTGTATGAACCTCTAAGCTGGTTCATACAGAAAATGTAGAAATGCATTAGCCTGATTATGATTAAAAACACATATAATTAAACACGCGTTTGCGATTTAAATCAGAACACGATTTAAATCAATATAAATGTTTATATTGTAACGCATACTGTCCAGCCTCCATTTCTCTATAAAAATTTACTGTTGCACACACACACACAATAGAAGCGGGAACCGCTGTCAGAAGGGAAGATATGTTCAAAATATCGCAAATATCGATCATGTTGCGATATTTTGAAATATAAAAGTCAACTGATTGTCCATAATATCGCTTACCTATTTTTTCGAAGAAATGTTTGTTAAAATAAAAGTTCAGCACCAGCTGGATTCGAACACACAACTTACTAGTTGGTAGTCACGCACCTAGACCAGTAGGCTACAAGAGAGCTCGCATGATCAGGCAGGCGAAACAGCCCTACACAGCCCTGCCGCAGTACACGGATATAATCATACCGTTATTAAATTCTTTAGATACGCGATTCCATATTATATTCCCTTTTAATCAAATTCTAAAAGTATGCTTGTTGACTCCGGTATCACGTTAGTTAAAGACTTCGAAGCTTACAATGTTTAGGGAGAAATGGAATAACGGTGTGTATTTTTTTCTTTAAAGTACCAAGACCAGCTATATACTGTATGTTTACGTTCCAAAATTAATATCGTTTATGGCCTTCACACGCGTTACAGTATGCTCCTATTCTTTTTATGCTCAGCTACTAAGATTTCCCTTCAGTGGTAAAATTCAATATCTACAACGGGCACAGTAAAGACGTTTACAGTAAGTCTTTCTACGACAGACCAACGAACCACGAGTGCCCCTGTCGGTCAACCAATCACGCACCGCGGTATGCCGTGTCATCATACCTGCGGTATCTGTACCGCGGTGTCTGTGCCGCGCACTTTGAATGGCTGCATCTGTACATCCCCCCTGATTTCTCTCTCCTGGATGAGCTGAACGCCTATTACCCTTGGTTTGAGAAGGGAATCACGGAACCGCTGGCGGCGGTGCTCCCAGCCACTGACGATACAGCTGTGTCTGTCGCGGAAAGTTTCAGACGGGTGAACACACAGAAGGCGACTGGCCCAGACGGCGTTGCTGGACGGGTCCTTAACTCCTGTGCAGACCAGTTGGCTGCAGTTTTTAAGGATATTTTTATTCTTTCACTTTTACAACATTTCGTTCCCGGGTTTTTTAAGAAAACTACCATAATTCCAGTGTGAAAGAAAAATACTGCGACCTGTTTTAATGATTACAGATTGGTCGCACTCACATCCTCCATAATGAAATGCTTTGAAAGGCTGGTCATGAGGCCCATTAACACAATGGAGTGCCCAGCCCATCATTGGAGTACAGCTTCCCTCAGCTTTTCATTTCAGACATTTTTACTTTGATCTCTCTGTCTCTGTTCTCAAAGGATTTCTCAACTCCCACAGCAGAAAGACAACAGAAACTAAACTCATCCTGAAACTAGGTTCACACCTTTCCCCTTCTCTCAATGACAGGCTTATTTTCATGTCATCTTCTCTCTCTTCTCTGTCATCTATCTTCTCATGTCATCTTCTCTCCACTTTGTACTTCCTGAGTGGCCTCTCTGCCTCTCCCCTCTCCCTCCTCCTCCACTTTTCCAATTTTTGTTCTTCTGTGCTATTTAATCTTTGCTGTCTACCCTGTCTTTCTCACACCTGAAGAAGGCTCCACAGCCGAAACACTGGGTTTCCTTTCTTTTCAGTATGGAATAAACCCGTTACCTGTTCCTTTGCAGCCTACCCATCCTGACGCAGCTACCTACATGAACTATTTTAACTACTCGCGGTCTCAGAAAGGCCGGAAGTATCGCTAAGGATATCAGTCATCCTGGTTTCTCATTTTTCTCCCCCCTTCCCTCTGGTAAGCGTTATAGGAGCATAAAGGCACGAACATCCAGATTCAGAAACAGTTTCTTCCCACAAGCCATCAGATTACTGAACTCTACCCCTACCACTGGTTCACACTGATGTTTTTTTTTCTAAGATGCATGTTATTTATCTTGTTTTTGTTGCTGCCGCTGTTCTGTGTTTGTTTTTGGTGTTTCCTTAATGTCTTTTAATTGGAGCATTTATGCAAATAAGCATTTCACTGCACTTGTGCATACAGTATGACAATAAACTGAACTGCCTATCAAGAGTGCAAACTTCATGCCATCAATGTTAGATACTGCACAAAATCATTGCACAGTCTTTCGCTTTCTGGGGATGAGCAGTTAATAGTAAGTGCTCAAAATATATTTTTTTAATGTATTATGCTAAACACAGCACAATACATAATAACACTGGTATTAATAACAGACATTACTCTTCTTTCTGTGCAAATGCTCTTTGTTAAAACAATGTATGCATTAAAATGTGTACATAAGAAAACAATCGATAGTTTGGCACAGAAAGAAAAACAAAATCCTATTAAATCTTATGCTGGAGTTAACAACAGCACAGATGTTTTAGGAATTCTTAAATTTAAAGAGCACCGAAATCTGCCTAAGGTATTTCCAAAACAAAAGCAACAAAACAAGCAAGGCAATAAAATAGTTTTACATCACAAGAATGCCATCTTGTGGCTAAAAGACTTCTAAATCTTATGCAGACAAAAACAGATATCTGTAAAGACATTAATATGGAAATGTTTTTGCCAGAGGGAAGATGCATCAGGGCATCAACAGAAAATAAAAAAACAGACATATACAGTGGGTATAGAAAGTCACCACCCCCTTTCAAAATGTGTACCTTTTGTTGTATTAAACTCTGAAAAGAAAAACAAATTAAATTAGGCTTTTTTATTTTTATTCCATTTTTACTTACACACAGTAACTCACATTAGCCAAGTGAAAATACAATTCTAAAACATTCTGAAAATTAATTAATATTACAACAGTAAAATACCTTATTTGGATAAGTGAACATCCCCCCTTACAATTGCATTTGTAAATCACCTTACAGATCACAAAACAAACTAATTGGCTCCCACCTGTGATCAACTGCGGTTATTTTGATTAGTTCAGAATAAAAACATCTGTTTCTAGACAATTCCACAGCTTGGAAGTGCATTTCAAAGAAAAGAATCCACTATGGGCGGAAAAGTGCTTTCAAAAGAACTTCAAGATAAAGTTGTGGAAAGGAGACGGTATAAAGTCAGGAGATGGGTATCCCATGGAGCACAGTCAAGACCGTTATTAAGAAGTGGAAGGCGTATGGCAGACCTTGCCTAGATCAGGCCGTCCCTCCAAACTGGATGACTGAGCAAGGAGACTGATCAGAGAGGCAACCAAGAGGCCGACGGCAACGAGCTACAGGCCTTTATGGCAAAGACTGGTCATTATGTGCATACTGTATGACAACAAAATCACAAGCGCTCTCCAAATTTGGCCTGTATGGGAGGGTGGCAAGAAAAAAGCCACTCCTTAAAAAAAGCCACATCGAGTCTCATTTATGTTTTGCTAAAAATCACCTTAAAGACTCTGTGGCCAAGTTGCAAAAGGTGCTGTGGTCAGATGAGACCAAAATTGAACTTTTTGGCCAGAATTCAAAATGGTACGCCTGGCAAAAACTGAATACATCTTACCATCCAAAGAACACCATGCCTACAGTAAAGCATGGTGGTAGCAGCACCCTGTTGTGGGGGTATTTCTCTTCAGCTGGGACTGGGGCACTTGTCAGGATAGAAGGGAAGATGGATGGTACAAAATACAGGCAAATTATTGAAAAATAACCTGCAGCCCTCAGCCAGGAAGTTGAAAATGGGACAATGGTTCACCTTTCAACATGACAATGACCCAAAGCACACCGCCAAAGCAACCATACAGTAGCTGAAGGTGAATGTCCTTGAGTGGCCTACTTAGAGCCCCGGCCTAAATCCCATCGAAATCTTTGGAATGACTTGAAGAAAGCAGTCCATCAACAGTCACCATGCAGTTTGACTAAGCTTAAACAATTCTGTAAGGAGGAATGGGCACATATTCCTCCCTCTAGATGCGCAAAGGTGGTAGAGATGCATCTAAACAGACTCAAGGCTGTAATTCAAGCAAAAGGTCTTCCCAATAAGTATTAACTCAGGTGGGTGTTCTCTTATCCAACCCAGTTATTCTACTTTTTTTTTAAAATTTTTTTTCCAGAAATGTTGCTTTCTTTTTTCACTTGGATGTTCCAAGGTACAATTTGTAAATAAAACTAAAAAAGGTCTGATTTTATTTGTCTTTTTGGGCGTTAGGTGAACATTTTGAAAGGGGGTGGTGACTTTCTATACCCACTGTAATTGCTCTAAAATATACACCTGTCAAAGCATACATTACAATTCATTTCCTAAACAATTATTCCATTTCCCTGCCTTTTAAGAGATCACCTACTACAAAATACAAAACTGACATTCACAAAAAAACTCTGATAATCCAACAGATATACTGTTGGAGAGAATTTCTGCTTGGTTTACTTATTCCTTGCTGCATTTCTGTATTACGCACAGAAACTGTCCCTGAAGAACAAAAGTCAGTACTCCACTTTGTAATTTCATATTGTAACCTGTGTTTCTCTCTGCCAACTCATCAGCCACAGCAGCCAGGGCAAGAAGCCAGAACTTCTGGAGCAGGAGGAAAGCCAGGCTGATTTCACTTGACAAGAATCTCACAAGAATGTACAAAAAGGAGCTTGGAATTTAATACAGTGCCAGGTCTAATACAAACAAAGCTGCAGTGCATTGCATAGAAGCTAACACAATTAAATCTGATATTGAAATTGGGTCAAGAACCAAATCAATAACAATTTATTCTAATTATGATCAATCATAAAAGTGTAAACTGTGTAAAACTGTCAATCCCCCCCCCCCATTACTTAGCAATAAATAATTGCTTCACCAAAAATAATTTATTTTAAAACAAAATTGCTTGAAAAAAGAAAAAAACATTAGAAGTACATTACAGTTGACTACTAATCAACAGATAAATAAACTAGATATGTAGTCATATCTACATATCTAGCTTTGGATCTACAGTCATAGCTCTAGATACAGAAAAACACAAACAGAATGAATACCCAGTGTCCTAAAAAAAATCTATAAGGGATTTTATTCTTCCATTAAAAAGATTGTTTAATTAAAGTCCATACATTTATATTTATATCTCCGAATACATCTGGACGATAAAAACATGTGTTTAGGTCATTCATATGTTTTATTTTCTACATATATTATGCGTGTTCATTTTGGCCCAAAGCAACTGATGTTCTGTACAAGTGTGCCAAGTCCAGATGGTTATGCTTTTAAAAATTAACAGTCTTTTATTTTCCCAACAATTCAAATCATGTGCTTAATATATAGTGGAAATTTACACCACACATTACAACTCCTTTCCTGTTGAATTGCTGAAAATGCTTTTTGTTAACAGCCTAATACTGTGCACTTTATGCAAAACAGACTTTGCTTAGGGAATTAAGGAACTGGATGAATTTACTTTAAAATTATTTTAAAAGAAATACTTCAGCTTTAGGAAACCCATATATAGGTAAGAGAATAAAACTAATGATCACAAATGGAGACTAGCCCATAACTTTGCATTTATTTTTACTATCAACCAATATTGCACTGTACTCAATGGTGGCAGTCCATTGGCAGTGGTAACCCTCTTACTAATCAATAATGCCTCCCGTGCATGCCATTTACCACTTTGGACATTGTTTTCACTGTTCTGCACTGCACAGACACTGTACCATGTGCCCTTCTTGCTGTTTATTTGATTTTTTTCTATTTTATTTGAATGATTTCTTTTGGTATTTCTGTTATGTACTGTTTGGTAAGATGCCCCAGATAAGAGTACCTATTAAGCCAACCAATAATAATGCGCATGTTTTCTACTGGAAATGGAGAAACATACAAAACAAATATTACAGTAAAATATACTGAAAAATATCTAATTACCTAACAATACATGTTTTAAATTCCGAACAGCCAGTACACACTCATTACACAGTACCTACTCACATCAGGAAGACAGAAATTACAAAAAAAATCAAATGAGAATGTGTTAAAATCAAGTCTCACTAAATCCTTTTACCCTCTCAGGACTACCAGTCATCATGACACATTGACATGTCGTGAGGTCATGACATGAGTCATGATGCAGATTCTGTGTGCTACAACACAACTAATGTTAAACTAACGACTGAAGTGGTGTATATGTGTGTTAGTTTCCTCTCTCTTGCACATCCTCTTACAGTACAGTATGTGCACTTCATGCTTACTTTTTCCCCTTTAGATAAGGAATTGACTCTGAGCTTATCATACTGTAGATGACTGTTGCCGGAAAACATAATATAGGAAAAAATGACTGCAAGATAATATTGCCAAAAACAACCATCTCTTGTATAAGGACTTCTGAAATCTGAAAAATGCTTTTTAAAGGATATGTGAGACCCATGAAATGTAGTACTTTCAGCAGTAACCAAACAATCAAAGGGAACAAATAAAGACATTAAAGAGGTCAGAAATTAAGTAAATGATATACAGATACATATCTAGGTTTTAAAGTTAGATTTCTATGTATTTACTTAAATAAACAGGTATTTTGCAAAACCATTTGATTCACTTTGTTATATTACATACACAGGATTCATGCTATTTTATAAGTAACCTAAGGCACAAAATAAATAGAGATATACAATTGTATAAAAATATATTCATTTCTAAAACATTTATTTAAAAACATTAAAAAGATAAGATTATTAGATCGACTCTGATTAGGAAACAGACCACTCTGGCCTGAAGTAGTTACTGAATAGGTTCTGGATAGGACGCTTTCCCCCTGACTAAGGAGAAATGGGGGGAAACATTATTTAGGGGCAAATATAATCCCATTATTACAAATGGAATAGTAAGGTTAATGTCATGTCATTTACCAAACGGCTTTATACCATACGGTGTCACGGGAAGCTGGAGCCTAACCAGCAAGCAACGAGCGCAAGGCAGGGTACACCAGTCCATCGCAGGGCAAGGTAAAGGCCAAGGGGGGAAATTTGGCCCGGACATCGGGATAGCCCAGGGCACCGGGATCTTTTAGTGACCACAGACTCAGGACTAAGGTTAATGTAATACACTCAAATTTTCAAAACAGCCATCTATTGTTTCAGGTAAGGGTCACAGTAACCTGCGACCTATCCCAGATGACTAGGGAGCAAGACAGGATGCCAGTCTGTCACAGGGCACACAGGATAACACAAGGACAATTCAGAGACACCCCTTAACCTTTCCAGCAGTCTTTGGAAGGTGAGTGGAAAACGGAGCGTATGGCAAGAGCCCACATTAACACAGTAAGAACATAAATACTCCCCAGAGACGGTGCCCCCCTGTCCTTCACTGAACCCAGGCATTGTAAGGCAGCAGCAATTCAAGATATTTTAGTTCTAATTTTCTTGCTTTATATTACAATATACTGACTAAAGCCCTATCAAAACAGTCTCCCAGATTCCAGCAGAAAAGGAATAACAGACTGGATTGAAGCTAAAATCCCTTAAGAACATAGATGTTAAGATTTTTTTTTTCATTTGTTTAAAGTATGTAATACTGTATATGTCAACTCAGTCAACCTTTTCCTAAAATATTGGATTAATAAATTAAATGGATACAATTTAAGGCTTTTCCTTACAAACTGAAAGCCAGATCATAGTTTCTCTAACAAGCTACTAGAAACATCTTTCTAACAGCTAAAGGCAAAAAAATAAGATTAAAAGACATTTAGATTGCTCACTGACAATTTTTTCAATCAAGACAGTAGTGAAACTCAATATTTCCCCATTCTTTCAAATTAACACTATCCATTGAAGTGTAACATGTTGCTCACAT
This sequence comes from Atractosteus spatula, assembly GCF_055471065.1. Classification (NCBI taxonomy): domain Eukaryota; kingdom Metazoa; phylum Chordata; class Actinopteri; order Semionotiformes; family Lepisosteidae; genus Atractosteus; species Atractosteus spatula. The sequence continues at coordinate 41,479,410 of NC_142707.1, read as the reverse complement.
AAAAACAATTTAGAGATTTAAATATTTTAGCCCACTATAACATACATTCTTTTAAAATAGTGATATTTTTTTCCTTATGACACTATTAAAAATCTAAGATTTTTTAACACATTTACACTGCAGTGAATATAACTATTCTAAGTTTCTAGTCTCTATCGCTTATAAAACTATGCCATAGGCCATATTCCATACTCATACCAGATGTTAGTCCAATACACTGTTGCAAATCTGTTTTGCATAAATATACAAGGATTCTCCATTTCCCTTACATCAGTGCTACATTGTACTCCAGATAGTTCACACACCACCTGATTGTCTGCAGACAGAAGGAATTCAAGTACTCAATCATGTTTTAAAATGTGTATGGTTCAATTTACAGAATTCAGAAACTTTTGATCTCAATGCCCGCAGTCAAGAAGTGCCAGCATCTTTAAAAAATATCAAAATAAGCCAATTGCTTCCACGAAAAAAAAAAAAGATTTGAATTAAGTCATCAGTTTAACCTAAACAAACCTTAACCTAACCTGACAAAAAGATTAATGGAGATTAATAAAATGTTAGTTAATTCATTCCAAGACAGTTAAATCTTTCATATGTAATCTAGAAGATTTATACAAAAGCAACAAAAACTCAAAAGATATAGATTTCCAACATCAGAAGAGTAAAAATCTAAGCATTAAGTTCCACTTACCAAGTCCTCAGACATTTTTTTCTGAGAACACACCCTGCCATAAGTTAAAAAACCACAAACACAGAGACCAAAGTTCAGAATGAGCTCCAATTTGCCTTCAGGCACCTTAGGATAAACCAATCACGTTACTCCAGATTACAGTACTACGCAACAGTTCAACATTATAAAAATCCTTTCCTTAAAGAAAAAAAAAACAGATAAAGATCTAAAAGTCAAAAGTAAATATTAAGGCTCATTTGCTCACTTCTAGTCAAAAAAATCATTAGTTGAAAACTTACTGACTTCCTAGATGTATGAATTAAACCCAAAAGACACTAGCAAAATGCCACTGTTGGCAAGTCCATTGTCAAGGAAAAAAACACACATAAAATTGTCTTCTGTAAAAATTGGCCCTGTGAGTATGTGCATGTTTGTCTGCCCTGCAATGGAATGGCATCCCATTCAGGGTGTATCCTGCCTTGCACCTGTTGCTTGCCAGCATAGGCTCCAGTTCCCCCGCAGCCCTGTACTAGATAAAGTGGTAAGAAAATGGATGGATGGGAAAGCATAAAATCCCTTCAATTTACACAATTTACAAAGAATAAAAGGAAAATTGTTACTGTAACAAGTTGGGGGATTAACAATTAACCCAAGCGGACAATCTTTTTTTAAAAAAAAATGTTACTCTCTTCACATCACAGCATAAGGCAGTTGCCTCCAAAATAAATAATTTATTAAGCACAGGTAGAACTGTGTGACAAGCCAAAACCTAGCAGTTAATATCTCATGCACAAGACATTACTGGATGATATAAAAGGGAGACAACAGTAACAAAGACCTTCCCTCTTAATAAAACTGCCAAACAGTTGGTCTAGGTGTCTGGTCAGTAGGCATGAGTGCTATCAAAAACAAATTTTCTACAAAGAGGTTTACCCAAATTTTTCTAACATTTTCAGTAATTGAGAACACATCTAGGTATAGAGAGAGTATACTAAAGCAATATATTCACAGAAAAGAAAGCAGTCCAAGGAAAGCTTAAGCAAACTAAGATCATAATTTACTTAATGACATGTAACAGTCCAGACAGGGTATGGAAATTGGGTAGCTCATATTGCAAAAGAAAAAAATACCATACTGGTATTTGTCCATTTTACACTGTTTGACATAATTATTCACCTGGTGAACTAAACCAATAGTTTAAAAGATCAAAAATTAGTGCAACAGTTATTTCATGAATAATTAAAGTAGTTAAACTCAACCTCTGAGTAAATGAATCATTCAGCACTGAATTTCAAGTCTCAACTCAAAATCAACGATGAAGACAAAGGGGCTTTCAAACAAGTGAGGAATGAAGTGGTAGAGAGATCAGAAAAAAGTTACTTATCACTTTAAGTACAGTGAAGTCAATTATTAAGAAGTGGAATACAGTGTCTATGGAAAGTCTACACCGCCTTTCCAAAATAACATTTTGTGGCCTAAGTATAAGTATACCCTCAAGAGACATCTAGTTCTGTCTCTTATGTCTAGTTTTGTTTTTTTTTTAGTGTCTTATGTGCAACAGTGATTCTGGTCTCTGGAAAAACATAAAAAACACTGTTGGTGATACAAAACTTTACTTGTAATATTAATTTGCAATAAAGATAACAGCAATGAGTTCAGAGCACAAGCCGTAAAGTTCATTAAATGACAATGCGAACATTAAAATGCGAGTCCACCTTGGTTGACTGAACTCAGGCTCACCATCCATTAAATGAGCATTCATCAAATGGGCTTCCAATCCTCCCATTTGTCCACGAACTTCCCACAGTTGAGTTCATTGTGCAAACTTGCACTTCAGGTTTATCGGTTTAGGTTTTTCACTGAAGTGGGCAGTAAGCTGGCACACAAAGTTTGTTCTGGGATATTTCACAGCATAACAGACTTTTGGTTCCACACTCACATTAGCCACTTAAATACTTTTTTAATTCAATGGTCGGCAATTCCACTGCCTGTGGCAGCTGGAAAACACAAAGAGGAATGTTCATTACAGGAACCTTCCAAATTTCCCACATGCAGGCACCGAGCTCTGGTCCTGCCCACACGTTGGCTAAAACTGCACGAAAAGTTCAGCTCTTTGGAAACGGTTCAAATTTCAAATAAGATTTCCCACAGTGGATGATGGTGCACTTGGCAAGATGGTTAGGGTGCAGGAAGCTAAAAAGAAAAGCCAAAGAGTAAAGCTCACAGTGGAATCTTGTTTTTTTAGGGAGGATATCACGTTGATTGGGTCTTTCGGGCTGGAGGTCATCATGATCCACAGTTGGGTAGATGTTTTCGATTGGTACAGTCTGGTCTGGATCAATTGATTGGGTCTGAATGATGGATTTATGAGACTTGCTGATGTGACTTTCTTGTCAGATCTGTTTGATTTTTGTCTTCCAGGCTATTAACAGACTGGTGCCCGTAATGAACTCAGCATCCTTATCGTATACACTTACTTGATTAGATTTAGATATCAACAGAACTACAGAGTATATTCCCCATTTGTATACCAATGGGTACAGTGACAAACATTCCTCAAAGATACATACTTCCTCACTCTTAAGATGCAAGGTAAAAAAATCCAGAAGGTTAAGTCTTATAGTGAAACATTCAAAACAGCCACTAGCAAAACTCATGAAAATGCAACATACGGTAGGATTTGAGTACATTTCTGCTCTAAATCCAAATAAACACAAGAAAAAAGGATAAAAGAAAAGCACAGGGAATCAGAAAAATCTTTAAAAAGTGGTTAGCTAAATTACTTTACTTAAAGTAACCACAACTTCTCTTTACTGCACAAACGTGACACTTCAGTCCATGTCGGAACAGTGTGCATAACCGGCAAGCACATAGAAAGGAAATTGACACGCTTAACGAGAAACCTCAAATTCAAGAGATGCCATCAGGTTGTAAGAATTGCAACACAATATATTTAAATAAATCGACTAGATGAGAAGGAGCAGCACAACACTAGTTTCAGGTGCAGAATGTAATGCACTTTTTCAGAGAGACACATTTCTGCTTAGAAATGAGTCAAAGCCAGATGTTCAGTTGCCTTGCATACGGTATGGTTAACAAACGTCAAAGCTTTCATTTGTCTATTTCTCTTTCCCTCTTTGCATGGTTGATAGCGTTCACTAATTCCTTACATAAAAAGGGGGTAATTTTTTATGATAGTCTGCTTTTAGTCATCACACTGCTGTACAAAGCAGTATGAAATCTACTAAATTGCTGAAGCTGAATTTAAGTTTCTAACACAGCAATATAATAGCTGATGTTTCATAACTAGCAAGGACTCTGAAATTGACACATTAAGAAATTTAATTTAACAAAAATTACCAAATGATAATGGAGGGCTGCACAATCTTCTCTCGATGTGTGATGCTTACCTTTACAAAATTGTCGGGAAAAACACCCCTCCTCCCATTTAAGTCTCCTTCCAGCCACCCCTCTTCCTCCAGTTTCCTCACATTTTTAATTACATCTCCCAGTCGAATAGTCAGCTCATCTTCATGGAGGGCTTCATAGTCATACTCCACTACAACTTCCACTGTAAGAAAAAGAGCATAATTTAAATACATACTCTAGATCAAGTGCACAACAAAGAAACAAAAAAACATTTTTCTGGGACACTAGGACAGGCTAGATCTTTATTATTTACAATGTGTAAGGTAGTAATGATTTACTTATCTTTCACATCACAAACATTTTATTGTTTGTGATGTGAAAGATAAGTAGATCAAACTACCCTTTAATACTTAATATGCTATGTGCTGTGAGAAGGAAAGTATTTATGAAAACCAATTATCCGTGCATGAATTTTACATCTTTAAAGACTTTAAAGACTTTTTGATAACTAACACGACATTAACAGTCATGAAAGTCTGTTGTGAATTGTTCACAATTCAAACAGCAAAGAAACCACGCGATACAAACTTACGTCAACTGTATAAGTAAAAGCCAAGCACTATTTTAAGTAGAAAGATGTGAGCAAAGTATTAACAACCTCCTAATATTACAGAATATTGTACTTTGCACCCGATTTCACATTTCATAGAGAAACCAGGCTTGATAACTGCTTACTAAGTCTTTTTTTCCTCCAGACTTAGTCCTAAATTTATCCTTCCCTTAATTCATAACCTCCTTCCCACGCTCCCTCATTGTGTGACATAAGGAAAGGGAATAACTGACACATCAAGCAAGTCAGACTACTTTTGTCAATGTGACTTCCTAGCAGACTGACATGAATACAAGTAACAGCTACTCTAGTGAGGAATAGTGCAACACAAGCTTAGTAAGAAATGTAACTCCAATGTAATAACCTTTATGTGCTACAGTTGCAACATTAGATTGTTGTTGTGTACGCATGTTGCACCACAACAGCATTTGTGGTCAATTACAGTAGTTATGGACTAAGGCTACAATTAAACATTTTCATCTTGTCTAGTAGCAGAGACATCCCAAAAAGTTAAATATGATTTTCTTAGATACATCTAATCATACAATATCTGAAAGAAACAAATACCCATTTAGAATTATACCTACAAAATTTGGAGTTGATTGGCCAATTTAAGTTCAATTGGAACTAAATTAAAGGTTTCAAAACAGAATATGACGCATTAAGAGTTTAAAAAGGATCTAAGCAACTTTTCAGAAACAACTGCGACAAAACAATTGGTGGTTAATGAAATCCAACAAATTTTGATTCATTAAGTTCTGAAGTTCAGAAGACTATGAAAGTGTGAGACCGCAATCCAATCTCTTGCTCAACATCCACTTGGAGTTAGAGTAGTCTCTTTCTTGCAGGTCATGGGATTCCAAAGTGACTTTAACCAAGCACCTTTTCAGGAGTTGTTGGCATAGTGATGGAGTGAAATCTCACAGCCCAAAATCACACTATCCACAGCATGGGTGCTCAAATAGCTGACCAAGACTATGACTCCACTTAATGAGGCAATGAAGATAATATAACAGTGTATTATTGTCTCAATGTCAGAAGTAAAGATGAGAGAAAAGTCTATTGCTTGCGTCAACACACTGAAAGCAGAAATGTATCGGGCAAAACAAACATTAATCACAGTCTACAAAGAGGAAGCAAATTTCAGGAGATGAATGGTCTTGATGTTACTGTAACATCCTATCTGAAAGGCTGGAAGGTAAAAATCCCTCCCACCACCTGTAAAAAATGCTTTCTTTGCTGGATTTCTGCTAATTGATTACAACTGAGATTAACAGATTTCAGTACAAAGTGGCTATCAAAAGGAGCTGAACATTCCTGTTCACCAACAGTCCTCATCCAACCTGAGGGGGCTTTAACAATTTTGCACAAAAAAAAGAATAGGCACAAATTGCAGTTTGCAGATGTGCAAAGCTGGTAGACACTTATCCAAGTAGACTCACGGCTATAATGCCTGCCAAAGGTCTCTCTACCAAATATTGACTCAAGGGGGGTGAATATGTAACAATCAGTTATTTTCTATTTTATAATTTAGGATATTGATCATTTAGAATGATCTTTAGAATTTAGTTTTTATTTTGATGTTATAGAGGGTCCTGTGTTGATCACTGGCAAAAAATCCCAAATTAAGGCATTATGATTCCATATTGTAATGATAAAATGTGAAAAAATGCAAGAATACTTTTGATAGCCACTAGATCTATGGCGGCTCTTCAATTAGATCTAATAAGCCCCACATGCTTGATCTTCAAGCTTCTTTGCTACAAACAAAGACCGGTCGTAGTATAAGATTCATCGTCATGTCCTTGCTCCTTTTTTGAAAAATGACAAATAGCCTGAGAACAGAGAATGCAAGCAGAGAAACAGCTTATTGTGAAGATGAATACAAACCTATTTAAGTAAGGAAAATACAGCATTCCCATTACCTTTACCAAAACTGCACTTTAAACTGAAACCACCTGTTTACCATTTTGATCTATTTAGTTCTGCTACACTGTTGCTGCAAACTTTTTCTAACATACCTTTGCTCAAGTTCTCTCTTCACCACAAATTCAACAGACTGCTTCTTCCTGTGTTCTCTCACAGCTGTGGTCATTTGCAAGCATATGCACACAGATGGTGAGAGTCCTAACAAGGTTCTTTTTGGAACAAAGTACATTATGGGATTAAACAGACTGCTAGGTTAATAAAGCCAGATAACTGTCTCCTGCGTAAAATAAACATGGCAATGATCAATACAGAATGTCAAACTATCAGACAGGAATAAACCAATGAATCAAACATCTTTTCGACCATTAAAACAAAAAAGGAGTGTCTGCACTCATTCTGTATAGATTAATTTATCACTTTAACATCTGATACAAAGCATGGCACTGAACTATTCCCTACAATGTACAGCATGGTGCTTTACTCATAGTAAATATTGAAGTAGGAGATACATGTAACTTAGGTAAGATCCTTGGTTACCGCTAACATTCTATGCTTACTCTTGATTATAAAAAAATTGGGAAGTTCATATGGTTTTGTGTCACTTCTATGAAAGGGGTCCGAGGTTCAATACATGTCTGGATCCAGCTGAGGAAGGGTTTCTGGCTCTGTGCCAAATCGGCCCCAACTGGAGGGGGCTCTGGTTCCTTTGTATTCTGTGTTCAGATTCTAATATCTTGACCTATTACAATGCTCTTTCAAAGAGCACAAAAATCCCTAATAACAACACAATTCATAATTATTTCAAAATAAGTACTTCCTGTATAGCAAGATGAACATTTCTGAGGCCAAATACCTTGCATTTATCACTTATCTGGTAGTAACCTGGGAGCAGTGTTTGCCATGCCCATACAAGAAAGAGGTATTGCAACTTTTGTGATGCTAGAATTTCCACCCACATTCCTCACAGATTCCAGTGGGCCAACAACAAAACAAATACAATTCAAGTGAATACAGAATCAACAAACTCAGAAATGAAAACACATTGGAAGACATTTTGCAAACCTTTCAGTACAACAACTGAGTCACATACACTAAATTAAGCGCCAGGTAGTTGATTCCTACAAACAAGGTGCACCTCTGGACTGCACATCACTGAAAGCTGGAAGTATGTGACTGCAGTTTCATGCCCAAACTAAAACAATGTTATGGTTTTGCAACTGCAGAATATAATTACATTAAGGAAAAAAGACATAACTGTAGCATGAGGAATACACAGCAGGTGGGTAAGGGGCCACAGGCTATAAATGGAGAGGGACCTTTAATGATAAAAAGGATTATAGGGTTCATGACATTAACTCACTTTAGACCATCTGCAATTGATTGTTTTACTTCCCCTCTTTAAGGAGACGCCAGAAAACCACATTTGCGACAGCTTGCTGTCGAAACCTGTTTTTTTACATGACTTCCGAGAAGTGATAAAATGTCCACAAGAAGTAGGCCACTAGCTTTTAATTGTGTTAATATACATGACTCTCCAAACCAGGCACCCCCAGATTTGATGACCATACTATGCTATTAATCTTAATTAGATTTTCAAAAGTAGAATAGAGTAGGAGTTCAATATTTGAGAGTGCTATAAGTCCTCGTATTTGAAAGTAAAGATATTTGCAAGAGATGTGAAAAGAAAAAATATACACACAACATTGAGAATTAATTTACAAGAGCTATGCTATGTGACAGCAGAACACATTCACTCACGTAGCCAGATAGTTCTATGGGGATAGCAGATTTGTAGTTTAGAAAAATTAGGCCCTTAAAATAATTCACACTTCAACATTGATTAGCCCCAGAGTTGTGAAATTAAACAAAACCACATTTAATTAAAATTGTCCAGTGTTATTTTAAAAACTGCATTTCAACAGGCAACTGCCCTCTTGTTAATTGCTGAAGTAAATAAGACTGAGGTTTTGTGATGTCAGATCAGATTTGTTTTCCTTCACATAACACAGACATCTCCATCCTCCTGTAGCTACAGTTAAACGTTTAGAGCACTTAACCTTTCCAGTCTCAAAGAAAGGATGAAGAGATGTCACGATATAATTATTTTACGTTTTTTAATGTACTGACAAAATGAATCCAACCTCCATGAACATCAATGAAACAATGGACTCAATGACCTATATACAAATTAAAAAGAAATGTATTTAGGACCAAGGATAAGAAGCACGTCTTTTTAAAAAAAAGTAGATAGGTGATTAGAAGAAATTGCACAACTCAGAGCAATTCAATTATATCTTATGAAATGGTTGGAGGGGTTGCTTGGATAAGTCTGCAGCAACTAATCAATCAAGCAAGATATATCTTGAAAATGAGGCTATATAGCCGTTTTATGTTTTCTTTTACATCCAGTTCAACGTTCACACCACCAATCATACATCTCAATGATGGACATAAATTAGTCACAATGGGTCACAAAACATTACATAGTTACTGAAAACATACATTTTTTGCAGTATTAATTATCTTTACAAAAAAACATACATAAATTTTGGGAACACAAGCTGAAAGATAAAAGATACAAAATATATTTGCCATAGTAAATAGGTATCAACAGTATAGGCTTGTTTTGTTATGCTCCTATATTTTCAAACTTGTCAAATTACAATTTAATTTTCACCCACTAAAAACTAACAATACCATCACAATAGGTTTACAACCTGCAGATTAACAACAACAGGAGTTTAAATTTAAATTTCTGAAGTGAGTATAAACAATTATGCAAAAGAGGCATACTTCTGCCAAACTGGACTTAAGTAAGTGATGTTGCAATAAGGATAGAGTAGCTTGAGGATTGCTTAAAAAAAGACCTGCTTTCTAGAAAATGAAATGTAAAAGTAAATGAGATACAGTGAATTGACCTAAAACAACTTAATTGTCAGGAATTCAAAATAGGTAGAGAACTTTAAAAAAAAGTCATGTTTTAAAATGGCAGAAACAAGCACCTACAACAATTAACATGTTTTGTTCCCAGGTCTCATCAGAAAATATTGATCTAGTTCTGCCATTTTAAAATGTGACCTTTACTTAACAAAAACCAAGACGTATTGAAAGCTTTCCTTTTTGAGTGTAAACATCTTCAAAGTTTAGGGTTGAAAATTTCAGTTAGAGGAACAAATTGACCTATAGAAAATTCCAAATTGTGTTTAATACGCTAAATTACCTACCAATCAACCTGTATAATTAACAGCTGCCAGTACTAAAGGTCATTCCATATGAAATCAACAAAAAATGGACTTTTCCAACTTGTGTCCTTTGATTTTAATGAAGATTACCATAAGTACCTACCTATGGGAGAAATGGGCCTCAATGACTACTTAAGCACTCAAAGATGACCCCCACAACCTACCAGAAGATATCCATATTCTCATCACTAACAAACACAAAACACAGAAGGGTGGGTTTTAAACCTTATAATCTGGGTTGTCTATTTCTATTTTTTTTTTAAGGAATTGCAAAAACACAGTTTGACCTTTGACATCAAATCTCTTAAAACACAAATGTAGAATTTTTTCTAATTAATTCTATCTATTGCCCGATTAATGTATTTATTGTTAATGTTCAGCAGGATGGAACACTCAGAAATTACTTCAGTTTTCCCATTTGTTAACTTGAACCTATAACTATAATGCCAAAGATTAATTAAATTATACAATAAGCATTTGCAAGGACAACCGTAAACAAGTGTAAACCTGTTTTTATTCCAAATTTAGGAGACAGAACATCTTTACTCATTTACAATTTTAGAGTTGAATCACTTGTTCCTTGTTTCAAATCTTCTGCTAACGCCATGCTTTGTTGAATGCCTTGAGACACTGAAGATGAAAATATTACATGAACAACTGGAATCCATATAGATCAACTTTCATTAGGGCTACAGATTTCAATGTATGCTATGAATCATTAGCAAGTCAGACAGTTGCCCAATGGCTTGCTGAGAACAAGTCTTTCCAGTTGCAATTCAGTCAGGCAAGAGCTGTGCCTGGCGCATGGAGTCTTCATTGCTTTCAACCCATTTCCATAACAAATGTCATAGTGCGCCGGTTCTTCTGCTCAACAATTCAAATTGAAGAACTGATCACACTCGAAGAGTTCAACGATGGTACCCTGACCTTTGACCAAATTAAAAAGTCTATATCACAGCTGTGAATGCCAAGGACTGATGGCTTGAGGTCGGTGGTAGCTGCTGATCTGAGGCAGCGTGAAGAAGAGGTGAACTTCCTTTTACGCAAAGGAACCTTTGAGATCATGTACTTTCCCTCGCTGTCCTGATCAAATTACTGTAAATTTGAGAAATGTGCTGAAAACCGTGGAGCCACCACACAATGAGTACCCTGAAGCAAAGAGGGAAAAGCTCTGGAACAGTGGCTACGAAGCAAAAGGAAAAGTTAAACAGTAAGCCTCATAGTCACATGGCTTTGCTTGGCTCAAAGACACACCTAACCAGTGCAGTGTAAGAAGTCTCCAAAGTAACCAATGGCAGGCAAGGCCCAAGAACATATGTGGGTTCCAAAATTGGTTATTCGGGTCTATAAATCATCCGATCATGTCTTATTATAGTTGATCTTTTTTAATTAATACCCCATTATACATGCCGTTATTATTAATAGATAAAAATTACCCCAAACTGACTGGTTTAACACTGAATTAACCAATTACACCTTTATGCATTTTGTCATATGATTACCAAAATATTACCACCCTTGACAAAAAGATATTAAATTGGTCAAATTTTAACTCATATCAATAACTTGAAAAGATTTGGGACCTTTTAAGTATCAGTAAAGTATTTTACTCTCCCCCCCCCCCACACACACACTCCCATTTACCACAGTACAAGAGTATCTAATTAATCAACGAATCAATCAACATAAGAGAGTACGAATGCTCCTCACCATATTCAAAGAACTACTGGAATAGGAGGGCTTAAACTATAAATGTGATTCAAAGAAACTTAAATAGAGGCTGAGAAGAAGCTGCAGAGAAACAACAATCGATCATTGCTTAGGATACACACCTCCCAGCAGGTGTTGTATGAAACTTGTCATTATCTAACAGAATAACAGCAGCAATCACTACAAAAGGGAAGGACCCTGAGCCACAAAGTTATTAAGGCTAACAATTTTCTTTCCAACAGTGTAATCCAGTCAGTGTATAGCAAGTTTATTTAGTAAAGAAAGCTTTCAGTGTAATCGTAGTGAAAAGAAATCAATTTAGATATGTACTATTAAACTAAAAATCGTATGTGATGTACAGTAACTAGCTGCAATCCTTACGTTTATCCCTTCCACATTATAAATGACATTTTTTAAGCGCAATAAGTTGCTTGTATTCAAATGTATAAATGTGCAGTTTAGCAAAGCATATGATGGTGTTTGTAGACTGCCTTTGAGGAGTAAGGTAGCATTTTACATACATGCAGAGCAAAGAGAAGAAAACCACAACAGCTGTGAGGACTCTTAAGTAACTGACAGGTCTCCAGAGAAACTCAGTTTCCAGAACTACAATATCATATGTGAGAATCATCCGAGTGCAGACTTTTGTTTTTCTTCTATTATTTTTTTTCTGCCAAAGTTCAAACTGAATCCTAAATGCATAAATGCATCACCAAGTCAAAAACATTTACTAAAAAAGGAAAGCATGCAGACCTGTACAACAATGTTATAATCATGAGCAGAGAAGGCACACAGTACTGTAATCTATTTCAAATCTGACCACAAACCACAACTAAAATTCAGGCTGTGCACTTTAACACATTGAAATAAAATATGCAAAACTACATTGTGAACTTTGGCAATAGCTGTAGCATATACTACAGCACATCCAAGTCAAGAACCAAAATAAAAGCGTTGTCAGAAGTACTGCAAAACTGACTACTTGTATTGCAAATATTGGAATAAAATCAAACCCAAAAACTTTTTTTGCTAGCAAATTGTAGAGAAGAGAATAATAATACATTATACAATCAAAATCCTTTAGAAAATCTCTTCATCCTCAAATTGCTTGAAGTATGCACTTGAGGACATGAATGTATTCGGATTATGAACTGTTAATGAATATAAAACAGAATTAAACTAGAGTTACATGCTTTATATGCTCAAACACGAGTGATATCATTGATAAAAAGGGATCAGTACTAGAACCAATATTCTTCGTAATTTATATAAATATAACATACCAAAACAGGACAATCATCAAACAAGATAGAAGCTGCAAAGACAGTTACATATATATACTATTCAAGTAAAGCATGGCAGCTGATGTTTTATGTACCAAGTGTCATACAACTGGTAAAAACTATAAAGTAAATATAAAAAAAGAAGTACTGAACTCGAAAAGGCAACTTGTAAAAAAGATTGTCAACATAAACTCTTACGTTTATGTGGGGAAGCAAAAATACATTTGAATATAGTTTAAAACATAGTATTAAAATCAATGGATGTTATTTTAAAGTTGTACAATATAATAGTAAGACCTCATTTTGACTATTATGTACAATTTTGCTCACCACAAAACAAAAAAAAAAGCATTGCTGAGCTGGAATCAGCCCGAGTCAGAGCAACCAGGCACATTCCTGTGCACAAAAGGACTGAATCTTTCTAGTTCTGAAAATGAGGAGATGTGATTCAAGCGTTTAAAATCTTCAAAGGCTTTAACGTAGTCAACCTTATGGACTTCTTCAGAATCAAAAGGCAAGAGGCTAGAGGACACAAATGGAAACGAAGGCAAAATGCTTTTAAAACCCTGTAAAGGGGAACTTACAGTATTTACTCAGCAGAGGGATGGCTTTATTACATTCTTATAAACTAGTTTTTTTCTTTCACTCTTAGTTTTCATCTTTGAGTATTAATATTGCTATAATTTAACTGCATACAAAAAAGATAATTACTTGGCACCGATATTACTTTGAGCTACCTCATTCTTTGACTTAATTAAACAGTACTAAACAGTTCCAATATGCAATTAAAAAACACCAGGAAAAATGTGACTGAAGCAAAATCAACAAAAACAGGAACACAAATTCAAAAAGCATTAAATACTCCCATATTTATCAGAAACTGCTTATTCTTGGCAGGGATGCTTGTCATTCAGAGGGTACATCTCACACAAGCATACTGGTACAGTTTGGAGACATCACTAAACCAGTCTCCTTTTAAAGGAATCATCTAGCCCTTTCAAATTGATAGTAGTTTAATTAGTTGCGAGCAATCCCAATAGATTTTGTATGATTTGTTCTTTTAACAAAAATAAGCATTCTGGAGAGTGACTGTAAATGATTTCTGAATATAAGACAGGAACGACAGGTGCCTGTCATTCCCGGAGTTCAGAGACTCTAGACCAGAAGCCTCAAAATCAGTTCCCAAAATGTCCAGTATCCACTGTTTTTGTTGCACCTTTTTTTTCGGGTTTTTTTTGGTTTTCAGCTACTTAGTTTTTGGCTACTTAGTTGGACAAATTATTAAACTACAGAATATTAATACTTCTACTAAATTTATTAGGTCTTTTATAGATAATTGTACTTTCAATTAAGTAAATTCTTTCAATAATTCACTATAAACAAACTTAAAAATATGTCTAAGTAAGCAAACAATTGTATTAATTGCTTAATTAACTGCTAAAGAACAAACACCAGAAGACACCAGGTCACCAATGAATCTTGAAAGGACCAAAGTGTCAATTTACAAACTTGCATTTATTCAGTTCAAATTCCTATTAGTCGTATCACGCGTCATGTCATTAGTACAATTCCTTTTATAACTGCTTTTCCTCAGGTAAAAAATAAACTTAGGCCTGGAAAATAAAATGTTAGTCCTTTCAGTGAAATCTTCCATCTAGCACGTAATTGTAAATACCGTGTGTATTATTAAAAGGTATTTTACTTGTAGTGATAAGATTTTTATCTCATGATGAACTTAGCAAAATGTCTTTATGTAATTGATTTGCCAAGCTCTACATGTATTACTTACTATCAGACTGAGAGTCAGGTACTGCCTTAAGTTAAAAAAAAAGTTGATGGATCACAGAAAAAACACATATAGCAAATTGCGCATATGAGCAGATAAAGTGAGTCAGTGTCAATCCCACAATATGGGATTAAACTAGCTTTAGCTAATCTATTTTAAGGCAATGGGAAAAAATTCAAATGTCCCCTACTGATGAGTGTTATTGTTTGACACTTTAAGGCACTTGGACAACTTTATATTTTGTCATTTAGACTGGACAATGCAGTGGCCTCTCCATACCATTCCAAGTCTGGTGTTAACAGCATTTACTTTCTTTGGGCTGCGTTGAACATGTAGCCTGGGTATTTTTATCGAAAGATTTTCATCTTGGACCATGAAAAGCCCAGAAATAAAATGAAAAAACACCACCAACCAATAAGAGTGCACAAACTGAACAAAAAATGCTCAAGAAAGGAATGAACCTTTTTTGTCCGACACAAAGCTTGTTGTAACTGATGGAAGTACAATTGTATATTTTTCTTTTCTTTTCCATTAAGAGTATAATTTCAGGCCTAGATGAACTCAGAAAACAAAATAAAATACTAAAAAAAACATGCCTGGCACATTCAGAAACTTAAAAGGTACAGCTTGAAAGGAATTACCTAAAAACTGCATAGCTGTGCTATGAAAGCTATTGAGAAGTTTTTGCATTTGCAATTTCAAAACGACCTTACAACCTAACCTGTAACAATATCTATCCCATGATGGTGAACTGGCAAAATACTGTTCAGTAAATAATATGAACCCGCCCAATTAAACCCTTCCTTTCAAAGTAGATTCGTCAATACAAGACAGGGACTATTTAACTTTTTATCAGAGGGAAATAAGTAAAAGGATTGGGAGATGTGTTTCACAACGACAAATTCGGTAAAGCAATCAATATTCAGAAAAGGTGTGCCATTCAATTCAGTTTCCCTCGTACTTGGGTTACATGTACAAAGAGATATCCAACTCCAGTCCACGAGTTTCAGAACCCCTCAGGAAACAAGAACAACTGGATTGTTTTGGAATACAATGTCGCCAGATGTCAAGAGAATAATTTACCTGCAGAACCTCAGTGGTTTCAGGAATTCCACAGCGTGGGTCTTATTCCCCCGGTGGCAGTGACTGTATTTTCAAAGCTGAACCCCCCTTCCTCCACTGATCTGTGAGCTATGTTGTCTAACTTCCTAGTACTGCCATTACATTTCTTCCATGGTATATAGCTACAGCAATATAAACACGAAACTTACCCATACTGTCCTTTAGCGCAGGACTTCCTCGCTTTCCCTGATGTTCGCAATCCCCGCTACGTATGTATTTCACTATTTTAGAATAAACCCGTTAATTTTTGTTCGCTTGTTGTATGTCGCAACGCAAACCCATTCGTCTTTAAGGTAATGGAAGTAAGACACAAGAACCGAGGCAGGTTTTTTTTTTAAGAAATTACAATGGAAGTCATTCCCAAGTCTCCACCTTCCTAGACTTGCCTTTAAACTCTTATTGTCACACATATACAAAACAGGAGAAAACTCCGCGAGATTTGAAAGCGAGAATCCCGCGAGAGGTCCACACTGGAATGCAGCCCGTGGAGCTGCTCCAGCGGGAGAAGGAAGAAGGATGTTCTCAGGCGAGTCGAGCGCCGTTCGACTCCTCCTGCGCAGCCTAAGTTGCGCTGACAACTCATGCTGCTTACTTAAAAGACGTCATACGGCTTACCGTGGCAGGAACAGGAAAAATTCCCTGTATCTGCCATTGTAAAAGGACACAGCTTTGACAAATGCGTTTCTTGGAGGTTAAAACAAAAATACTGTAGCAAATATAACACTGACAACACAACATCTGCAATTCCAAACTGTTGAAAAAAACGTGTTTAATGATTTCGGTCCAGAAATCCTGCTGGGTTTCTTTTTTTTTTAGTGTATTATACAGAATTGTTTTGATTCAACTAGTCAGGTGGGTTTTATAGTATTAATCTAGAGAACTGAATTCTGGACAAATGCAATCTTTTAGCTAACGAGAAATCGTTATATACGTATTTATTTGGGAAGAAAACAGGGATAAAATAAGTTACAAAGTTTAAATGATAGGGTATTACATGAAAAACGTTTTGTACTATTACATATTGCAATTTTTTTCTTTGTGTTTTGAAATAAGCTATAGTGAAGTTGAGTTATTTTAAGACGACCCACCACTTTGCATCTGGGAATTTTGACTTGTAAAATGGTGTTTCACAAGAAGTAGTAATAAACTTTACATTTTTCTGAGATTAATTTTCTGAATAAGAATTTCTTAATAATAGGTTAATAAGGTTATCTTTGCCTGTTACAAATATACACTAACCAGCAACTGATCCAGTCATCTTACTGTAAATATAATAAGTTTTTATTTAAAAGGTTACAACAATGGGGCAGGAAAAGAAGAGACAAATAGGCTGTCTCAGAGACTGTCACTTACAAAATGAACATGTAGGTTTGAATAGTAAAATTTTGCAAAGAAAACTCTTAAGAGAGAACTGGATATATTATAGATACATTTGAATTGAGTTTTGCTTTGTTTGGGATGCAGAATTTACAAGGGGTTAAGTATGCTTCATACTCATTTACTGTATGTCCTAGTCAGGAGTTATGTTTCTACTGTATTACAGTGTTAATGATGTAAGGGTCCATTCATGAAAATTGATTATAGGGGAGGGAGCAGGCAAATAAATGTAACAGTTACTAATTGCTGTTTAACAATTTCTGCACCTCTGATGTTATACAACATGTGATTATAGTTCTCATTAAAATACGATTATCTCAAATTAATTATTGATGTGTTTTGTTCTGGTTAATTTAAGAATCTTTTTCTAAATTCAAGATTCTAATCTTGATGCAATCTGACGATTTATCAAACAGAATTGTCAAGACATTAAGTATAAAATACACTTTTGCATTTTTAGATTCTCTCTCTTAAAATGCATTTGTATATACTGTAGTTTGGGTAGGTACAATCTATGAAGGGCATTAAACAGTATGAGAATATTAAGTGAATATAGGTCTTGCAGACCAGACCTTTAATCTTGTTTGGAATTCTAATACTATGAATAATAAAATCACAAAGGATTTTTTAACTGTCACTGTCAAAAGTTTTTAAAGTTACCAGTAACTTGGTAAAATTTGTGTAATAGCTGGACTTAAGCATTTACTGTTACATTTTCTAGGTAATGTGCCTTCATTTCAGTAGTCCTTTATGTAGATTTAAAGTTATGTGATTCAATCTGCAGTGGTTCAGATTTTACCAAAATATTAACATCTGAAATTTTGTATTTTTATGTATCAAATACAGACGAGATGAAACAGTCAGCCTTGGCATCATCAGTTAGGTCTATCCGTCTCAAGTTTTGTCCCCTAACCCAGTACTTCTTCAGGATAGAGGGACAGCAGTGATAATCGGTCACTACTTGCCTGTGGCAACCATACTGGTTCATCCCATGTACCAGAGCCAGCATGAGGCTTTTTCTGCTGCTTCTATCATCTGTTGCACCACAGACTTTTCTTTTCCACTGATCCCCAGCTCTCCTCACATTCTCCAAAGTGACTGGGCTAGGAAACCACAGCATCCTACCTCAACTAGAAATGACCAGACTTTCCACCCTTTGCTTCTGATGTTGTCCACAAGCTCAGCATACCTGGGTTTTTTTCTCTCAAAAGCTTCTTGGTCTCCTATCTTCCCAAGCAACTGTCAGTTCAATGAGGATTATAACCTTTCTCTGGTAGGATGACATGACTACATCTGGTCGCAAGTTTGTCTTGACTATGTCTGGAAATACATGTCGCTTGTCTAATCGACCTCCATTGACCAATCACTGCTGTGTCTTTGAAGGATGCCGGCAGGTCTAGTTCCAGCAAGTGCTGTGTTCTTTTCTCCAGCCTTGATAAAGCTAATGTTGGATCGTGCTGATTGAGGTTTCATACCTTTTCTAAATATATCCAAATTCAAGGCTAGTGCCCTGAGTACCTTATCGTGATGCCACCGATACCTGCCTTCCCCTAGTGCCACACTGCAAGCTGATAACACATGTTCAAGATTGCCTGTTCTTCCACACAGTGTGCAGCTGGGGCTTTCAGTTAGCCCCCATCTATGGAGAGTACTTGGAGTGGGTGAGACATCATAGACTGAGCGCAATAGAAATTGAATCCACAAAGGCTCAAGTTTCCAAATGTCCTTCCATGCTAGCTTTCTATCTGTTGTTTTCCATCTTGTCCATGCTCCCTGTTTCCCCAACTGTATCGCTTTTGAACTGCGAACCTCTTCTTCCTTCTTTCTTATCTCTTCTTGAATTAAGCTGCTCTCCCTGATTTTCTTTTTGTACTTACTTGCAAAGCCCAGACCTTGACAGCCGACAGTTGGCTGTACAATAATTTTTTTTATATTTAAATTATCAGTAAATTATATTCCAGGATAATCAACGATTCCTAATATCCAGGATAAGATTATGGATTCTATAGCACTGCTTTCTTAACAATACAAAGGTAAATTTACATAAAGTTTTGCTTTTGCTGTTTTAACAAGTTTATGACAACTTTTACCAAACAGCTAATTTTTACTAAACAGGAAACAGTTTCTGATTAAATGTGCTGTATTGTCTAAATTATATTTGCTTCATTTTTATGAAGAAATTTAAACTGGTTTGCAGCAAAGAACACTAGGTATTGGCTTCTTGTTTATGATACAATGTTCTCCATTAGTAAGTGTAATAAATATTGTACATTTCAGAGCAAACATTCATCCTGCTAATCCCTGCAAGTAGTTAGCAGGTTCTCATCTGAAAGAAACCATGAAGTTTGACAATACAGAAATCTACAGCTCTAGACACCTGTAGTATAGGTATATTATCTTAAATTAGTGAATTCAACTTGCAAGAATATTCCAGAGTCTTAAAATAATTATTAAACAAAGGTAGTTTAACAAGCTATTGCATAATACATTTGTCAATAACCTTTTTGAAGTTTCTGTATTGTTACAGACAAGGGGGGAGAGGAAATAAAATAATTAAACCCAAGTGGTATGTGCTGTAACATAACAACATGTGAGACAGGAGTTTTGGCACGTTAGTTCTTTATTTCTGGCACAGCTCTGGTGAAAGAGTAATACATTCAGTCAAACTTGATAGACAGGACAGAGCAACAAAACAACTACTCAACTGACAAAACCTTAAACAACATTTAATATTATGTACTACAGATCCAGAAATCCAGAATGGTAGCACTATACCCTGAAATCCTATACAATACCTTGCCAAAAAGAGAAATACTCTTTGTACTAAAAAAAAAATACGATACAAGACTAAATCTCCCTATAGCATGGATGCCCAAAAGTGAATGGGAATCTCTCTCACTATTCTAAAAATGGATAATGAAACTAACCCATCGTTTTCAGACTGTTTAGGCCTTGAGTAGTTCAATAAAAATGTGAAGTGTAAACTATAGATTTTATGACCTATTAAGCTGTAAAAGTATCAGTAAAAGTATCAGTGCTTTCATTTAATACTGTATGTGCTCAAACAAAATTGCTCCATTTTATTTGGCATATCTTAATGGAGGTTAGTTCATAATTTTGTATAGTTATAGTTCAGTTTGTTCTGAAGTCAAGTGGGCAGTTGTTAGTGAATTCACTTTTTTCACAAAAGAGTCCTAAATCACTTCCCAGTTCCAAGAAGGTGAAGGAGTCTCTTTTCTTTGTAACATTGCTTTTATCTGTGTATAAACACTTTTTTTTCTTTTCCAGCTTTGATTACTGTATTGCATTGTTTGCTGATAGACCAAAAATGTTCTTAACAAGCAGCAGCATGTTCAGAACTAAGCTGCTGGGATCTTAACTAGAATAAAATGCATGAGCCTACAGTATATGCCCAGGCTCCCTTTGGATTTCAGAATATAGTTCAAAATACTGTGGCTTCTGACTATATCAATGAACTGTGAACTCCCTATTCACAGACGCATCCTTTTGATTCTTGGGATTCTGAACATTTATCAAAATTTCCCAAAATAAAGCTCCAAACCCCGGCTGACAATGCTTTCTGTTCTGTTGCTCCAAGACTATGGAATGCCCATATTAGATAAAGATTTTATTTTTATTCAAGTTTATTTGTATAAACTATCTGTTTCTAATTGTACTGTTTTAATGTATTCCTTTCTGTATTATTTTCCCTCTTGTTCTGTTGTAAAGCACAATAAGATGATATGTCATGAAAGTTGCTATATAAAATAAAGAATATTATTTTATATTTTTAAGCTCAAATTCCATGAAAGTCTAAACTTTTTCTTTCTTTAAACGAGGGACTCTTCCATGAAGTCTAAACATTGTGCAGGTAAAAATCATCTTTAAAATTGTCTTCCCTGTGAAAGTGAGCATTGTTCTCTGCCACCAGAAATTATAGGTAGGTTCAATTAATAAAATATTATTTAAAGATTAATGTAGGAAATACATTTACCCTATAAATATTTTGTTAGAGTTCATTATGGTACTTTAAAACACATATTTGGCTGTTAGCCAATGCAATTTGGCTGTCACAGCATATTTCAAAATATTTTTTTTGAGGATTTGTGCCAGTTTGATTGTTCTCCATTCCATTAAGGACCTTGTCTAATACTTTTGAATATGGAATCAAAAAGATTTTTGGAATTTAAAAGGTATCCAAACAACTGGGCATTTGTTTAAAATGATTTATGTCATTTACACAGCTAGACTCCCTTTTCCAGCTCCCTGGGGCACACATTTTGAAACATCTCCTGGCTAGACACCACATTATTACACAACAAGAAAGGCATCTCTTACCTATCACACCACTACCAGCAGATAAGAAAAAAAGGATTTGTTTCTTCTGGAAATTGGAATTGAGGAACAATTAGTGAGGGACAATCTCAGGTGGGAGGATGATGTAGTTTGTACATGTGTAAGAATGCGGGAAGAGATACAGTATGTAGAGGATGATATCGCCAACCCCAATCCTCTACTGTCTAGAGAGTGGGATGATGTGACTCATAAGGTGAAAGTGCCTTTGAGCTTTTATTCAAATCCCGGTAAGAGTAGAGTCAAACTTGTCACAGGCGCTCAGACATTTTCATTTGATAACTGACATAGATTATTACAGTTCAGCATGATTAACAAAGTATGTTCCCTCTCAAAACTGTAACACATTGTCAGTACCACTCACAGATTGTCGTAATCACAGACGTAAAGTGCAAAGTTTTACATTTTTTAAATATATTTAAGATTATTTTCTTATTTTCTTAAATTATTATTTGTTTTTTTTTCTTTTAAGGTGTAATACGGTGGGGTGGGATGGTGGTGCAATGGTAAGTGTGGGTATTCACCAGGTGCTCAGGTTTCCTCCCACAGTCCAAAGACATACTGGTAATTGGCTTCGGGTTACAGGTTAGTTGGAAACTAACTGGAAAAAGTGCCCCTGGTGTGATTGTGTGTCTGTTTTTGTGTTTGTCAGTCCTGCGGTGGACTAGCATCCCATCCTGGATGTACCCTGCTGTTGCTTGCCGGAATAGGCTCTGGCTCCCCAGCAATCCTGAATTGGATGAAGTGGTTAGAAAATGGATGGATAGACGTAATATGGTTATACTTCAAAAGAGAGAAAACAGAAAGATACAAAAAGGAAGTCTGCACTGTTATGCCTTCCTTTTAGTTATCCAGCAATTACATTCTGCTGTTTTAGTACTGAAAAAATTAAGCCTGAAAGCAATAACAAAAACATAAATTGATTTCAATTATTAAAATTTGCATGACTTCTTTATTATTTCCACCATGTAAGTTAGAAAATTCAGCAGTCTATTACACATCTTGTTATTTGCTCTTGAACTTGATGCACCACTTAGGTTCAGCAGTGCAGAGGAGATCTTGTACTGCCAAGTTATAGTGAAACTGTATAATACTATTTATACCACATTTGCATGAGTTCCGCATACAGTCCTGGTCACTTTGCAAAAGTCGCCATAAAGTTTGAGATGGAGTCCAGAGCTCAGCAAAAGCCATGCCAGGACTGAAGGGGATGTTACAGTATGGTAACAGTTCAAAGGAAATTAATCTTTTCCGTCTCAAAACATCTGAGAGGAAACCTGGTCTTAAGAATTTTAAATGGAATCAATAAGATCACTAAATATTTGAGGTCTCAAATTCTATTTGAATAATGCTGTTGTACACTTGAGCAAGCTGCTTTATTTACTGTAAGTTGCACCAGTAAATATCTTCTGTATAAATGGGTACTCTCCAAGTAGTTGTAGTAAATGAGAATTAGTATTTAACTGGATTATCTAGTTTAAAAGTATTATTTATGAGCCATCTTAATGCCAATACTTGAAAAAAAATTTTGGACAGAGAGCTGAATGTATGGAATGTTGTGGAAGCAGAGGTATTGGGAACTTTCAAGTCAAGACTTGAAGCTGTGATAGAAACACACTGGGGGGCTTTATGGCCTTTTTAAAATTAGCTTTTCTGATGTTCTTCATCTGACATTTGTTCTCCGATTGGCTTAGTTTCTATTGCCTTCTGGTGTACCAATGACCTATTTCCTGAACAACATACAGTAGGCCTTTACAGTACTTGACTTCAACACTTTCTACATTTATCATAATCGTATATATCATATATATAATAAGTATATCATTAAACATATATATACAGTATAATACATATTTCAATGTCTGCAATACTTACTTCATCCATTCTAATTTCTGGCTACATTGAAATATTAAATATTTGGCACTAAAAAACAGATACAAAATATCAAAGAAACAGCTCACCCAGTAGCTCCTTAGATCATTTATCTTATGAGCTTGCCAAAACCATGAGTTTAAGTTTTTTTTCAAGTAATTGTCTTATCACAACTAACCCTATCATTAGCCACCATGCTTCTGAATTGTATGTTACAATCAATTGATTTATTAATGACCAGTTTAGTCTGGATAATAAAAAATCTGATTCAATTCAAAATACAACTGAGAAACATCAGGAGTAACATCTTTCATTTATTATAAATCTAAAATGGACTAGTCACAGATGAATGGACAGATGAAGAGTTTAATGTTAAGGAAACACAACACTGTTTCTTACATTTCCAGGAGCTGTATGGACAGATTCAAAAAAGAAAACCTTATGTTTGATTTCTGACACAAAGAGCTTCTCTCACAATGACTGCAAAACAAGGGAATCTCCGCTGTTACATTAAAGATTACAGTGGACTTTGGGTACATATGAAAAGAGCCCATTACCCATTGCACATCGAGTTTCAGTGTTAATTGACACTAATTTCCTCTTTGATAATGCAGACACAGACCATGCACAAAAAAGCCTCAATTACTAGAATAGTGCAGAATGACTTGTTGAGCTATGCCTTCAACAGGTAGTTAGGTGATTCCTTCTATTTTATTTAATCTTTTTTCAACAATTAGGTGGCAGTGTGGAATAGTGGTAAGAGCTCTTGGTTCCTCGCTAGAGTCATTGCTTCAGGATCCCAGATAGGGACACTGGTAATATACTTTTGAAAAAGATAATTTACCAATCAAGAAACCCAGCTGTATAAATTATTGCCAGACTTTTCATAGGAATAAGGTAATTGCAACATTGTGATTTAAGATAAAAGTGTTGGTCAAATTAATAAATTATAATAACGCTCTTTCCTCTTCTTCTACTTACAGTTACAGACAATACTATAAAGCACATAAAAAATAAAAATAAATTGATTAAATAAGAACATAAAACAATAAAGAAGAGGAGAGTTATGCATTTTTGTTTACCATTTTTGTGAACTTATTTGTTTACTTCTTGTTCTCCACTACTGGATGTTCATGTAACTGTATTTCACTGTATTTAATTCTAAAGGCAATGGATAAAAAGTGACCCATATTATACAGTACATAGAAAGTCTTCCCAACTGCAGCTTTTTTTCTGTGCTTCACATACAGGTAAAAGGAGTTCTTAAAACGGCTACAATGTGTTGGCTATTTTGTTACTAAACAACTGGTTTTGTTACCAATAATTATTAAGGTAGGAAAGAAACCTCTTTTGTTAAATCTGCAGTAGAAAATGGAATAAAGGATGAAGCTAGTGTAAAAAAAATTAAAGGTATTGAATGAAACTGAATTGAATTCAGTGAAGTTGAATTTCTGCCTTGTGACATTTAGGAATGACAAATACAAATATGTTGGAAACTACTTAATCGGAATTGTAAGTTTAACTGTGACAATATTTAGTATACATGTAAGATGTGATATACTGTATAATTTTGTTTAGTTTAAAAGAATAATTCTGTTGTGTTCAGGAGCCACCTAGTGGAGAAATCTTGTACTGCATCTGGCACTGCAAGACGATTGTTCAGCAAACAATGTAATGGAGCAAAATATTCACAGAACTTCCTTAGCAATTATTAACTAAATGTATTAGTTGATAAAACATTAACTAAATTAATGTTTTAGTTGATTTAATGCAATGTAATTTTCATGCTTCAATAAATTACTTTTAATTCCTGCCTGAAACATTACATTCAGAAATGTTTTCGTGATTTGTTTTTATTTTCTATTTCTACTTTTCTTGGCTCTGTAATTTTAACATTATTTTCTGAAAAGTGACTTTTATGGATTGTGAAAATATATATTTAAGTGCTTGGATATTATTATTTTAAAAGTCAATTTAAAGAGTTTTATTATTGTAATTATGCTGAGTTTTGATATGTATTCAGACTTTTGTTAAACATCTATTTCTACATCAAGCTTAATTGGTCACATCTAAGTTGATCCAAATTTCCATTGACCTTTTAATGGTTAACACTATTAAATACTTAATCACACACTGTTGCACGACAGTTTTTTGTTCCTAACAGGTTTATTCAATGGTCCTTGTGGTAATTTCTTCAACTTCTATGTAACACTAAACTGCTTTTGTTACCTTGTTAGGGAGATAGCACAATATATAAGCCTTTACCAATACTGGCAAGTTTTTGTAGGTCTTTCTTTACACTTAAATACAGTTTGGTGGTAATTTTATATTTACCACCAGGCAGTGTAAGGTAAAAAGCAGCACACTCAGCTTGTAAGCCAGTGGGAGCTAGTTGTGTTCCATCATGACTCATTACATGTTTCTAAGAAATCTTGAGAATTCCTGTAAAGCAAGCAGATGAAGGTACAGGAAAGGGCTATAGACTGCAGACTCCAGACTGCAACCTTGTTATGGTTTTGTTAGGGGAGCTGAGACAGCATTTGTGTCACTTCCTTCCTTAAAGCAGGCCATCAGATTCAAAGCAGTTCTAAATGTTTGTTTTCTTACAAGTGACAGTCAAACTGAATGCATTCCAATCTATATGATGTGCAAGCTATCAAATTAGCTAAAGGTGGCCAGTCCCATATTAATCAAACATTTAGTATTATGTTTGGTATTGATGTAAATAGGGTATTAATATTTAATATTTAGCTTCTATTTAATGTATTTTTATATTATTAAAAACAAAGTTACAGACCAATCTGTTTTTTTTTCTTTTCATAGTTTCTCATAGACTACAATTCAAGCTTTAATGTTTAATTGTAGAGGATCTATAGCCAAAGTAAGACAGTCAGGAATACTGGTTCAGTATTTAACCTATACAGTTCCACACTTGACAAGATCACAGCTTGATAAAAGTGCTAATTATAAATAGGCATTTCTACTTCTTCTGAACTTCATTGCAGCTGTGTTAACATAAGCATTTTAGCAGACTTCAGACCAGGAGTGTTAATGAGAAAGAGGACCACTTCTGCCCCTCTTGGGAACTGACTTAATGTAACCAGTCAATTTAAAACCATGTCCTGGAGAGATAGGATGAACCTGGAATACTCAGGGTAAACCCACTCAGTCACAGGGACAATAGGTGCCACAGCTTGGAATTGACCTCAAGACTCAGTGTTGTGAAGCAGTAGTGCTGAACACTGTGCCACCTATGCATACACAAAATACAACAGTTAAGAACTGTAAAAGTGGAAGTGAATAGATTACAGAGTAATAAGGTATTTAATATTAAAGGATGATAAAGAAATAGTAAACATCTTTAATGAATATTTCATGTTGACTTTATATTGGAAAATCCTAATATCAGTCATTCTAGGAGAAGTTCCTGTCCATTATAATTTCTATAACTTTCACTGAGTTTCTAAATCACCAGCCCTCATGTTTTTTTCCCACTCATTGTGGGAAATGGAAATGAGACATGCCATACATACTGTAGATTCCTAGGTAGAATAATTGAATTTCATTTATAATGGGTGTGGTTCCCACAGATTGGAAAAATCATATTATCACATCATTTCCTAAAAAAAGGGCAGGTACTCAATAAATTGAATTTAACATTGATAAGCATTTTATCATATGCAGTATACATGCTGTACTCTATACATGTTGAATGGAATTTCTGTGTCTTGTGTAGATTCCTTTATGTATTACGATCCCTGCCTCCCGGCAACGGAAGAGGCAGAAGAAGGCGTAGCCTTACTCCATCAGTTTACCTATCAGTTTTCTTATTCACCACCACACCCCCGTCTCATCCTGTACTTAAACACCTGTCTTTCCCTACCTCCTTGCTCAGTATTGGTTTTCCTTTCGAGCTTCCTGGTTGCGCTACTCCTTCTTCTGTCTTGTATCATTCTCGGTTTTCGGATTACGGATTTTCCCCCTTTGATGACGGTTTTTCGGATCACAGCTTGGCTTTGGTACTCACGCTCTGTTTTGGATCTCTGGCTTCCCCTGGACTCTCGGATTGCTCTATTGTCTACGGTTTCGGATCACGCTTTGGCTTCGGTAACTCGTTCCCCATTTGGATCTCTGGCTTCCCCTGGACTCTCGGCTCGTTTCCTCGACTACGGCTTTCTTTGGATCACGGCTAGGCTTTATCAGCTCCTGCAAGTGGGTTTATTCACTGGTTTCGGTTTCTCTTACCGAATCCTTAACAGAATACTGAGCCACTTAACATGGACCCAGCGGAGCAAGAGGAGATTCGCTCGGTTTTGGATCAGCACTGGCAAGCCTTACTCCAGTTGCAGGCTTCCGTCCAACAGATTTCCACGCACCTGTCGGCAATGCCGCCCATTGGCAATCGAGAAAGCAACGCTGGAGCTGCCGCTTCGGCTCCTCGACCTCTTCCACTTACTCCACCTGATAGGTTTGAAGGCAACCCTACAAAATGTTGGGGCTTCTTAGCACAGTGTGTGCTGGTTTTCAGGCTCCATCCGGAAACCTTTTTTTCTCCTCAGGACAAGATTGCCTTCATAGTATCACTATTAACTGGCCGTGCTTTGGAATGCTAGATCGTGTTCAGGATTATGATCTCTTTTAAGGAAAATTTAAGGGAGTTTTTTGTCATCCCTTAGTTGGGCAAGACTCCGCCTTCCGCCTCTCCTCCATCCAACAGGGCCGCAGGTCTGCACAAGATTATGCCATAGATTTTCGAGTAGCAGCAGCAGAGACTCACTGGGATGATAAGGTCCTTATTTTTCTTTTTCGTCAAGGACTTAGTGAAGAAATAAAGGACCACCTGGTGAATATGCCGCAACTGGGCAGAACCTTGGAGGAAGTAATTTCCCAGGTGTTGGAATTAGAGCTTAGAATTCATCATAGGAGTACAGAAAGATCCCGGACACCAATACTAGAGGCTCCTCGGCCATCACCTACCAGAATTTTAGACTCAGAACAACCTATGGAAATTGCCCGCACCCGGTTAACCCCTGAAGAAAGAGAGAGACGCCACCGAGAGGGTCGCTGCATGTACTGTGGAAAATTAGGACACTTTAAAGCTGACTGCCCTGCTTTATACTCATCCTTGAGGCGCCGCCCACCTTCTCAAGATCCTAAGGTGAGTGAGATAACTCAATCCCCTCAGTTTTCCTCAGGATTTTCTATTCTATCTACACTATTCTGGGGTAATCAACGGAAGCCTCTTCTTGCTTTTATTGACTCAGGGGCAGCAGAAAACTTTATAGACGCCTCCATCGCTCGAACTTGGAACTTACACTTGCCCCTGGTGACTCCACCACTTCGTGTTCAATCTATTGATGGTTCCCCAGTATCTCCAGGACTTATTAGGTGGCAAACAGATACTATAAGCTTGCAGATTGGCTCCACCCATGTGGAAGACATCTGGTTTTATCTCCTTGAGACCCCAACACATCCCCTTGTACTTAGCTTTCCTTGGCTACAACAGCATGACCCTAACATTTCATGGTCCCGTAAAGAAATTTTAACCTGGGGACCCAGATGTATTAGGAATTGCTGTCATCTACCCATAAGGATTACACTCACGGCGATGTCC
Organism: Atractosteus spatula; assembly: GCF_055471065.1. Lineage (NCBI taxonomy): Eukaryota > Metazoa > Chordata > Actinopteri > Semionotiformes > Lepisosteidae > Atractosteus > Atractosteus spatula. The sequence continues at coordinate 41,450,473 of NC_142707.1, read as the reverse complement.
CCTTCTGGTGTTCTTACCATACCCCCTCAATATTCTGATCTACAGGAAGCATTTAATGAGCAGGAGGCCTTGGCCCTCCCACCTCATCGACCATATGATTGTGCAATTGACCTTTTGCCAGGTACTATCCCTCCTAAAGGTCGTATATTTCCACTCTCTAATTCTGAATCTGAGGCCCTGAAAGTTTACATACAAGATTCTCTGAAGGCTGGACTTATACGTCCATCCACTTCACCTGCATGTGCCAGTTTTTTTTTTGTGGAAAAGAAGGATGGTGGGCTCTGTCCCTGCATTGATTATCGTGGCCTCAACGAGATCACAATCAAGAATCGGTACCCTTTGCCTCTAATTCCAGCAGCACTTGAGTCTGTGCATGGGGCCAAGATCTTCACCAAACTGGATTTACGAGGGGCCTATAATCTAATCCGCATTCGGGAAGGGGATGAGTGGAAGATGGCATTCATGACTACCCATGGACATTACGAATATTTGGTCATGCCTTTTGGTTTGGTTAATGCCCCAGCAGTGTTTCAGTCTTTTATTAATGACATTTTTTGTGATCTGCTACAAAGATTTGTCTTGGTTTATTTGGATGACATTCTAATTTTTTCTAATTCCTTCCAGGATCATGTTCTCCAAGTCAGAGAAGTACTCTCCCGGCTCATTAAGAATAAACTTTATGTCAAACTGGAGAAGTGCACCTTCCATGCTTCTAAGATTCATTTTTTAGGTTACGTCATCTCTCCAGAGGGGGTGGAAATGGATTCGAATAAAGTCTCCGTGATTACTGATTGGCCCACACCCAAGAATCTCAAACACATACAACGATTTCTCGGCTTTGCTAACGTTTACAGGAAGTTTATTTGAAACTTCAGCTCGGTGGTCGCTCCTATAACCTCTTTAACTCGAAAAGGACCAAGACAAGGTAAATGGACCCCTCAAGCAGAAGAAGCATTTCAGCACCTGAAACACCTTTTCACAACAGCCCCCATCCTAAAACACCCTGATCCTTCTTTGCCATTTGTGGTCGAAGTGGATGCTTCTGGCCATGGTGTGGGTGCTGTTCTCTCTCAAAGTCATGGAGAAAAACAGATTCTTCACCCCTGTGCCTTCTTCTCTAAGAAGTTATCCCCTGCACAGATGAACTATGATGTTGGTAACCATGAGCTCTTGGCCATTAAGCTGGCATTGGAGGAATGGAGGCACTGGCTAGAGGGTGTTCATCATCCATTTTTGATTTACACTGATCACAAAAACCTGGAGTATTTGCAATCGGCCAAACGTCTTTGTCCTCGCCAGGCCAGATGGTCCCTTTTTTTTACCAGGTTTAATTCCTTATCACCTACACTCCAGGCTCTAAGAACATCAAAGCAGATGCTCTCTCACGGATCCACGACCCTCCTGAGGCCGAATTGATTCCTGAACCCATCATCCCTTCTGGTAAGTTCCTGGCAGCTGTAAGATGGGACATTGAGGTAATTGTTCGACGAGCCTTGGAAGGACAGACGGTACCTCCTCAGTGCCCTCAGGACAAATTATTTGTCTCTAATCCAGTCAGATCTGCAGTTTTACAATGGGGACATGACTCCCGTTTCACTGGACACCCTGGATTCCAACGTACCTTGGATTTCATCTCCAGAGACTTCTGGTGGCCAACTATGGCCAAAGATGTCAAGGAGTATGTCCAGGCCTGCTCTATCTGTTCTCAAATGAAGTCTTCCCGGATGAGGGCGGCAGGCCTTCTTCAACCCTTACCCATCCCTGACCGTCCCTGGACCCACCTCTCAGTTGATTTTATTACTGACCTTCCACCTAGCCATGGACACACGACTATTATGGTAGTGGTAGACCGCTTCTCCAAATCTGCTCATTTTATTCCCCTGCCTTCTTTACCTACGGCTCGAGAACTAGCAGAATTGTTCGTACTGCATATCTTCCGTCTGCATGGCATCCCTAAAGATATTGTTTTGGATAGGGGCCCTCAGTTTGTCTCCCGATTTTGGAAGGCCTTCTGTAAGTGGCTGGGCGCTTCAGTTTCACTTACTTCACCCTCAGGCCAACGGTCAGACGGAACACATGAATCAGGAACTGCTGACCTACTTACGGACCTATATCTCCTCTATCCATGATAATTGGGTGTCCTTGCTTCCATGGGCAGAGTATGCACACAATTCGTTGTATACTGCATCTACTGGCATGTCTCCCTTTAAGTGTGCCTTAGGTTATCAGCCTCCTCTTCTCCCAGACTCCCATCCCGACACGGAGGTCCCATCTGTTCAGGACTATATCACAAACCTGCAGACCTTCTGGAGAAAGGCCAAAGCCACCCTTCTTCGCACCGTAGCTCAGCAGAAGAAGGTGACTGATCGGCGCCGTCGAATCCCACCCAGATTTCGACGTGGTCAATTTGTTTGGTTGTCTACCCGTAACCTTCCTCTAAAGCAACCTTCTGGCAAGCTTGCTCCCAGGGACATTAGTCCTTTTTGTGTCCTCACCCAGATTACCCCAGTAACTTATCGGCTGGCCTTGCCTCCTACCCTTCGGATCCACCCTACTTTCCATGTTTCCCTCCTTAAGCCCTTTCACAGATCCACCCTGTCTAAACCGCAACAAAAAACCCCACAGCCTCGAGTAATTGATGGACTCCTTGCTTACACTGTCAATAAGATCCTGGATTCCCGATGGTCTTGTGGATCCCTGCAATATCTAGTCGATTGGGAAGTCTACAGTCCAGAGGAGCGTTCGTGGGTTCCGGAGAAGGATATTCTGGATCCCAACCTCATCCGAGACTTCCACCTCAACTTCCCTGATTGTCCCGCTAGGGCGTCAGGAGCCGCCCGTAGAGGGATGGGTAATGTTACGATCCCTGCTTCCCAGCAATGGAAGAGGCAGAAGAAGGCGTAGCCTTACTCCATCAGTTTACCTATCAGTTTTCTTATTCACCACCACACCCCCGTCTCATCCTGTACTTAAACACCTGTCTTTCCCTACCTCCTTGCTCAGTATTGGTTTTCCTTTCGAGCTTCCTGGTTGCGCTACTCCTTCTTCTGTCTTGTATCATTCTCGGTTTTCGGATTACGGATTTTCCCCCTTTGACGACAGTTTTTCGGATCACGGCTTGGCTTCGGTACTTACACTCAGTTTTGGATCTCTGGCTTCCCCTGGACTCTCGGATTGCTCTATTGTCTACGGTTTCGGATCACGCTTTGGCTTCGGTAACTCGTTCCCTATTTGGATCTCTGGCTTCCCCTGGACTCTCGGCTCGTTTCCTCGACTACGGCTTTCTTTGGATCACGGCTAGGCTTTATCAGCTCCTGCAAGTGGGTTCATTCACTGGTTTCGGTTTCTCTTACCGAATCCTTAACATTATGTCCTCATCAAAACAATTTAAGGAAGCAAAAAACAAATTAAAAAGTATGGAATTTATAACTGGGGAAGTAATTCTTAAGCTTTACAACCCACTAGTGAGACTTCATTTAAAATATTGTGTGCAGTTTTGGTCACCATAAGAAATTATAGCCTCAGATAGAGTGCAAAGAACAGCAGTGAAAATAATCGAAGGGAACTGTCATACTGTATATGCGTTAAAGAATATAAATCTCTTCAGTCTAGAAAACAAGCGATTCAGAACACATTTTAACCAACTGCCTATAAAATACTAAATGGTATAGACAGAGTCAGCTTTGGGGACTAGTTTTCACTCTGTAGTGAAATAGGGAGTTAGAATAGGAAACTAAAATATAATGCAGTTTAGGCAGACAATAGGAAATGTTTTTTTACACACGGCTTGTGGGCATCAGGAAAAGACCTTCCAGACAGGTGGCTGAGGCCCAAACCATGGGCTCTTTTAATGGATGATTAACTTTACAAGATGAGTCAGGTAGTCTGAATGGCCAACAGTTGTTTTTGTGATTGTTATCTTCAGAAGCATAAGAAGATTTATATCTATTGTATTTATGTTGAAATCATACAGCATGGAATTAGACTGACTCTAGACCATTTTACACAACCTCACTTCAATGTGTAAAATGTTGTTAATGGTAATGTTGTTACACATCACAGGGTTAAGTATAACCTTTTAGATTATAGAATGAGCATCTTAAAAATTGTTCAGTTCAATACAAAAAAGAAAAACTCAAAAATGGTGGTATTGTAAGCCACATATACACATATGCAGAAACCTACGTGAAAGATGATCATCTCAGGATATCAGGGGTTTGGTCATGAAGATACTCTTTCTCTCTACTTCTGTAAGTATGAATACTGTTGAAGGCAACAAGATCCATATTTAGGAGTGAACAAGTGTTTATTATGCCAAGAACATGGCATACAGTATACTGTATGTGTACTACCAATACCCAAAAGGCTGGTCAATCTTACACCATACTCTCTCTTCTCTCCAGTCTTAACCGGAAATAGAAATAACACAAAAGGGACTCAACAATACAAGGACACAGTACTATGCACGTGAAATAAAACTATTGTGTAACTAAGTTAAACAGCATACTTACAAACAACTTTACTAACTTCCTGCTATACTGTCAACAACAAAAGCAGCTTCTCAATGTGACTTGGTGCCATCTTTTTCTGGACAGACGTCTGGTACTTTGGGCCTTCTATTTATGGAAATATTGAATTCCTTTTTCTGCTCTCAGTGCGGCAAAAGATATGTTCTGTAAAATCCATGTACTGTATTGAATATTTTCATACTGTATGTAACATCTTTGCATATTTATCCTCATACACTGTAACAAAATGTGGGACTGGCACATAGAGGAAGTACATTTTGGGCCAAGAGTTTGCAGAAGTCTTTACCCCCTAGAACACTGTATGCTAAGATTTGTAGTTTCCTCTGCCCTCTGCCCTCTTCCTATGAGAAAACCAAATCTTCTGGCAGGCAAAAAATGATTTGCTTATTTCCTGTGTGATGGGGTTTAAATGTTGGTAATTAAACAGCCTCACCAAGTATTAGGTAGGTTGTGACAAGCACAGCTTTAGGTCTTTAGTTTGAAAGCTTCTTTGGAAGTCTTGTCTTTTAAAAATAAATTAAGAAAAAAGTAAAAGACACTAAGAGAGTAAAGGTCTGTGGAAAACTGTGCTGCTCTCCGACTTGGAAGTTTGAAAACAAAGTTTAGATTGTTTGAGATTACAGTATGTAGTTAGTATTAATAGTACAGTACCTGTAGTTTTTCAGTAATCTCTTTTTCTGTTTAATTAGAATGTAATGTCTTGTTTGCTTTTCTGTTGGATTACTTATGTCCATGTGAACAATAAAAGCATAGTGAAATCAAATGTAGTCTCTGATCTCCCAGTCTGTTTGCATTGTTGTTTTTCCTTCTTCTTATTAGTATATGTTTTTGGAACCTCAAGGCATTAATGCTGGTATTTTTCTCAGACTGGCCTGTCCAATCAGATGACAGGAAATTCTATTGCGGTCGTGAAAAAAATAAAAGAGTTTTCCCTCTGCTATTCACTCAGAACATGCTCCTTGAGCCCCTAGGAAAAAAAACTTGGCAATCCAAAAGAGTAGTATAAAAAAAAACAAAGTAAATCCAGGATGTACACCCCCAAATGAAGCACATGTACTTCTTTTGTTTGGTGCTAAGAATTAGGTTTTTGTATGCTAGACTCGAAAGTACCACTCACTTCCTTGTGCTTTCACATCCTCCCCCACTGTGTCTGGATGGGAGAAAATTCTCATGATACATGCTATTGGAATGTGAATTCTTCTCACACTGGACAACTATTTACTTTGTAATGATATTTGGCCAATATTAGATATACGCTTTTAGTTTTAAAAAAAAGCAAGTTCATTTTTAATATATGCCTATGCATTTGAGTTTTTTATTACCCAATTTGAAATTGGTCCACCAGTAGATATACTTTGTCCATTGTGCCAATATTCAGTGTATGATTGTACTTTTAAAGTAAGCTTAAGAGATTTTAAGAGCTTAAGTGTTTTTTGTCTTTTGTAACAATAATACAAAAACAAATATTGTACAAACAGAAATGGCCTTTAGGATTTAGTCTTTTTTTAGTACTACTTGAAAGGAACTGTGTTACATATTAAATCACAGATGAAATTATAAACTTTTAAATGCTTGAATTGTGCTTTCAGATAAAATGTTATTTTTGCTTTTGAAGCTAACAAAGCAATTATCACATCACATTATATGATAATATTGTATCTATCAACATTTGAAATCTTCCAAGCATGTTAATAAGCAAAAAATGATTTTTTTTAAATTTTCAGAATTAATTTGGATATAAATTTAATCTAAAGTTCTCCTCTTTCAGAATTGCCTGTAATATTTGTAACGTGTAGATTAGAAAAACTAAATACAAAGAAGGAGTAGGCTTGAAGAAGCTATTTACAAAAAAATGTATTTACTGTATCTTTACCTATCATTTACATTACATATAGACATTATGGCAAAGCAATAAAAAAGGCAAACACAACGCTATATTGTAGCTTGATAGCATGATATACTGTACATTTAGAAGCACAAAATTGTTGTGTTAATGATTTTAAAATTGTACTATTGTAACGCCACGCCCCCAGAGGACTCGTAATTCCACCTCGCATTCCAATACTGTTCCCAATTAGCCCATTTACCCCAGCCTATTTAATTCTGCTACACACTCTCCCCTGTGCTCAGTATTAGGGTTTTTCCTGGCTAGAGCTACTCCGAATCTCGTTAAATACGTAGTACTTAGTTTTTGGCTTCCCAACTCTGGTTTGTTTTCTTACTACGTCTCCTGGTTTTGGTTTTGGTACTTTTAGTTCTTGTTCTGGTTTTGACTCTCGGCTTCCTCGCTGCTTACGGCTCTGCTTCTCGTTTTTGTACTTTTGCACCGGCTTGTTAATCTTCGGCTTTCGGACCTCGGATTGTTCTATCGACTACACCTTTGGAGATCGCCCTGGTTTTCTGCATAGGGTCCTCTCTACTTATTCCTAACAACAATGCAATAGTAAGGCCTCAGACAGGGCCTCATCTCAAGGGACTGCACATATAAAACCATAAGTAAATACAATTGTATTGTAAAATCTTTAACAGTTGACCAATAATTAATGGATCCATTGTGGCTATTCACACAGATTAGAAGCCATGTAGAGGGGCAGGTCTGTTGGAATTATATCTTTCTTTAGCTACCCTCTCACAACCTTATTTTCAATATTGTGTAAATTTTTGGTCATCACGTTATAAAAAAGGTAATGGTATTTTGGAATCAATCCACAGAAGAGCAACAAGATTAATTCCATGGCCTTAGCTGAATATCCTACACTGACAGGATGAAGGCAGTAAATCTAGTTAGTTTTGAACAGTGAAGACTATGTGGGAGTCTGATCCAAGTATTCACAATCCTCAAGCATATTTAAAAAGTCCATCCAGTGGACTTCTTTAGAATAAACATAGTAGCAGATTCCCTTTCATGGCAGATGAGCATGGAGGGAAATCTGTCACATTAACCCGCATGGCATCTGCATTTATTTGCTTAAATTTTAACCATTTTAAAGCTCTCATGGTCCTTAGACTGTTTACCTGTGGTAACCTTGTTTACAATTGAGAAGCATTAAAAGTCATCTCAATCCGGTTGATTCCACTTAGGCCAGGCCGCTTTAGAACTGCTTTTTTATTTACCAGCAGCTGACACACAATCAACCAGGGCTGCTACTTTGTGAGTGCTTCAGTAGCCATACATGTCCAGGGTTTTTCCTACTCCCAGACAGTTCACTCCAAACATTGGGGGCTTTCACTACTAACCATGTCTTGCTCGAACTAAGTGAACATGGTCTCACTGTGAGTGTCTGTCTTGCCCCCCCTTATAACCCATTGCCTGTAGCATTGCTCAATCCCCTCTTGGGCTGAGCTGGAACCTGCCCATTGTGGGGTTTTAGATGTATGTTGGAATCTCACTGCTAGGGCCTGTAGCTCACTGTCACACCTGCCAGTGAAGAACTCGCTTGCCCAGCGTCTCACTGCAAGACCCTGTCTCTCCCTGCCCCCCTTCACAGTGAGGGTCTAGCTCCCCCTGTACTCTGACACACCTGACAGCAAGCGGCCGACTCCCCTGAGTCGGCCAAGACTGTTTACTCACTTAACTTTATATAAGGAGTTCTCACAGTTGAGGCCAGCACCAGCGCCCTCTGGTGTCATAACCCCTAATCAGACACTCCATATCCAGCTGCCCTATTAACATATAAAATAAAATACCGTTGTTGGAACCCATATGGAGAAGAGGAAGCACTTATTCATGCACGCTCTTGGGGGAGTAAGGTACCAGTTGCCTAGCCATGTTGTTAAAGCCATTACCCTGGCTTCTTTCAAAACCAGATTTACATGAAGATAAGATCACTTTATTGGCCATATACAATTTCTTGTATTAGGAATTTGTCTTTTCACATACCCCAGCTTGCTCTCCATGAGCACACAGACAGGGAGAGAGAAGCTTGGGGTCAAAGCACAGGGTCAGCCATTTATATGGTGCCCCTGGAGCAGCTGGGGTTAAGGGCCATACTCAGGGGTCCAACAGAGCAGGATTCCACAAATCCATGGGATTTGAACCAGCAACTTTCCAGCCACAGGGACAGATCCTTAGCCACAGTGCCACCGCTCCGCCCAAACTGAAATTGCAAATCAATTTGTTAGAAACTACCAGTGGCACATAAAGACTTCTGAAACTATTGAGTGTTTTCTGTTTCCCTGAGGTATAAATGCATTAAGATCAGAAATCATCATGTTTGAGGTTAGAGAGCTAAACTAAATGGTCATTGACCTCGAAGATGGGGGATGGCTATAGCCATAAAACACTGAATCTATTACTTTCCACTGTAGTGTCCATTATTAAGAGATTTATGTTTACTGCCATAATGGTGACCCTGCCAGAAAAAATACACAACCGTTTCTTGCCACTACAGACAAGGAGACAAGTAGTTCAGCATGCAACACTAAAACTAGCAGCTGGAGATTTCTAATACAAACAAGCATGTTCAGGATCTAAAGTGTCAAAAATCGCCATTCAATGTGGGATTCATAGCTGGGATGGAAGGAAGGGCAAACTACACATAGAGGTGACTCTGATTAGTTTAACTACAATTTAATGACAATAGGAAAGGTGTTTAATGCTGTGGTTAGATGAAACAAAAATTGAGCTTTCTTATATTGGAGAAAATGACAATAAGAATATGAAAAATGTTCAATTTTATTTACTGTGACTGTTTTAGAGACTGGGTTTCACCCGTAAAGTTTCACTTGGAGAGATTATCATTTAGTAGAATTCTTAAAATGTAAAAACACTTTGGAGCTGTCACGAGCAGTTCTTTCCGGGCCCTATACAGAAGACACGATCTGGAATTGTGAAGAAACACTGGGGGAAAAGTCATGCAGGAGAGGGTATGGAGACAGGGGGCGTGTCCAAGGGGTGCAGGTGTCCAGGGAGAGTGAATCCGGGGCAAACAATCCATGAGTAAATCCAAATGGGTATCCAAAACAGAAGGTAGAGTCCAAGGCCAGGGTATCCATCCAGGGAATTAAAACTATGAACCGGGTCGGGGAATCAGGAACAGAAGTTTAAAACCAAAGCGGAGCAGCCGGAGCAGCCGGAGCAGGACCCCGGGCTCTCACGAAGCGGAATTCAATGAGGAACCTCGGGTGACGTCTACGTCTGGCTTTTAAGGTGGAACTAAAGAGGGGCTGGACTAAGGAACAGGTGTGGGGAATGAGGTAGAACAAGGAAGGGCTGGAGCGCCCTTAAGAGGAGGAGTAGCGATCGTGACAGGAGCCCTTGCAGGAGATACAGTAGCTCAGAATGCATGTTTTCACTAGCTTATATGCAAAGTATATCTAAAGGCTTCTTTTCTCAGTTTTAAAATGCTCATCCAAAGACTTGGCAATTGAATGTTCACTGTTCACTGAAGAAATCCACTGGGGTCACTTTGTCATTTCTTTTGAAATCTTATTATTAGGTCCCCTCATGACCTTTTCTGTTCAAGGCTAAAAATAATCAGTTCTTTCAGCCTGTCAGTAAAGAGTATTTCCTTAAGTCTGAGGATCTAGCAGGTTGCTCTTGTCTAGATTAATCTTTTCTTTAATGTGGTGACAAAAATTAGACATAATATCCCAGTCCAATTACAGTAAATCTTTTATCAAAAGTAGACTCATGCTACCACTAGGTACTGTAATCTTTAACTCTGTTAGGGTTAAAGTTAGGGTTAAACATTGGCTTAACTTGCTGTACTTGCTGTAATTGTACTGCCAACTTGGGTCTTTCCAAAAAATTGTGTGTGGCCATATCGTTCCAATTTCCAAATATTAATTTCACTAAGTACTGACTTAGGGCTGTTATCCAATTAGTAATTATGTTATGTGTTACAATGTGTAACTATACGTAAAATAAACTCAGATTTAATGTGTCTTGATACTTGTCTATTAGGGCACAAAACATGTTACTTCAAAAATATATTTTCTTTATTCATGTTTCCACTGAAGACAAATTTACTGTTCTTAAAAAGTTCTTTCTAACCACATTTTAGCTCTTAGGAGTCCTCCAAGATCTCCATTCTCCCATCACATCTCTCATTATGCGTCTGAATAAAGTAGTCCTTCTCTCACTTACTTTGTTTCACTTTCGCTCATTTTTCTTTATTAAACATTTAATTACATTTGTACCAAGCACTAGAAATGATACTAGAACAAATGTCATGGCCTCTTATGCATACACTATGTCATTTGTGCATGTCCCTATAAAGCATTAAGCATGTGATTATAATGTCTCATGAATCAGTTCCTTTGTCCTAATTCCTTTATGCTAGACCCTATCTACAGTATAGGGTTGTAAATAAAACATACCTACCCTCCTGTGGTCTTTCTCATGGTCCCTTTGCATGAACCCTAAATGCAGTTCCAAAATATAGTGGTAAAAAAGACTCTCAGGACAATAGGAATATGGGAACTTTTCAGTTGTATTTACTGCAGCCATTTCAGAGACAGCTCAATTGACTGTCACCCACCAGGCTTCGCTTTGAGAAATTACTGAATAGTAGAATTGTATCCAAACCTAAACATTTGAAAACACGTTGGTGCCACTGGAGGAGATATCTAGAGAATGCACGTTTTCAGTGGCTTACATAGTGTCACGTCCCAGTGTGTGTTCTGTGTGTGTTTTTTCTATTATGTCCACACTGTTGACCCTTGATTGTTCTCCCTTCCCCATTGGCCCACCATTACACCACACTTTCAGTATGACGTCATCATCAATTAGCTCTCAGCCAATCAGAACACATCTTATTCAGCATATAACATGGAGGTTTTCAGCAAGAAGAGGCCTTTCGTTTGACTTCGGTCCCGTTCGGTTTTTCGCTTCGCTTCGCTTCGCTTCTTGTTATTGCTTCGGCTTCGTTTGTTGGTTTGTTTTGCTTTGTGTTTGTGTATTTTCGTATAGCTTCGGCTTTGTTGTTTTGTTGTTATTTTTTGTTTGTTTGTGTGTTCATCCTTGTTTTGTCACTACCTTGCCCCAGTGTTACATGATCAACTTTTGTGTTCTTTTGTACCCTGCTCCTGTTTATTACTCTTGTTTTCCCTTATTTGTCTTCCTGGTTCACTTGTGTTTTTGTGTGAACTTTTGTATATAAGGTTAGTTCAGGTTGTTGAGTACACTTACACACTTAGTTGATTTTGTATTAGTACACTAGGTTAGTACGGGTGAGTGCCATTTGTCTTGTATGGTTTTGGGTAGTCAGTGCAGGTTAGCTAGGGTGTTGAAGACGCCGAAGACTGTGTGTTTCGGGTTTTCTTTTGTAGTCAGATTAGCTTTCCCTCACTGTCCTAGCCAGCTCCATTTTTGTTTGTTATTTTCTTTCCTTTGGCACCACTCTAGTTCCTTACCCTTGTTATCACGCTTCCTAGTCCTTCACCAAAACCCCCCCTGCTTCCAAAAGAATTATCCTAAATGTTACACCTCTTTTCCCCTAGACACTTGGGGTCGTAACACATAGAAGTAAAATTATGTTTTTCAGGGTAGATAAAGGGTAAGCCACATATTCAGTAGTTTTTTAGTTTCTATGACGTTGATTCTTTGACTAATGCTTGGATACATAAAACTATCTGTTAGCTCTCTTTTACCCAGTACTAGTTTATTTTTTCTGAAACAAGTACAGTAATGAATGTGTACCATATATCTAAATTTGACCCTGTTACTGCTTTACCTTCCTTAACTCTTTCAATTCTCTGTATTGCTATGTTTGACTTATAAAAGGCAAAACTCATGTTGAGAAGATACTTATGCCCAATGTGAAAATTTGGGATGAGGTCTTATATGTTTTAAGGTTGTTTTTCATCTACAAGTCCTGAAACCATTGATAAAATATAGGAAATCTTGTCTTCTCACAAATACAAGGCCATTTTGATCACACAACTGATCCTCTCTGCCAAAATTTCAAGTTTGACTGAAGTTGGACATTCAAAAGATTCAAAACACACATCCAAATCCAAAAGTCCAAAAAGAAATAGTTACAGTAACTGCACACAAAATAAATGTTCTCTGCTGGTTATCTTAATACATCAGATTTCTTATCCAAAACTTTTATTTTACTGTAGTTTCTCATATTGACCGGCAGAGGCCACCCTTTCTGACAGTGACGTACTGAGAGGTCAATTCATAACCTTCTCAAAAACAGAAAGAGATCTTAAAATATAGGGTTTTTAAAAGTAAGCTAATTAAGTAAGGTTAATTACTACCTCGCTCTCAATTAGCTTTGAATTTAATTCTATCGTAATTCTTCCATTTTTAATTGTATTCCAGTACATATTCAAGTGTAGCCATAATCATGACTGACAGTATTGAGTGTTTATCCAGTTCCTGCGATAAAAAAACATCTACTTCTACGTGGGGAGAGCGAAGAGAGGAAGCATTCTATGAAGAGGACAAATCAAAAATTAGTCAAAATAAGCAGGTGAAACTTTATTATGATATGTAATTGTTTACAATCCTTTCTACCATTTCCTTTACCTTATGATATGTAGATTTTTATTTTAAAAAACTGATTTAAGTCATCATGCACTAAATTTGAAAGTATAGTACTTTCTAATTCGATTGTCATTTTGTAGTCTTCATCCATTTTAGCATATTTACATTACTTTTCATAGCTGACAGTTTTTTTCATTAATAATTTGTGTATGCTGGAATTAGTATTGTGTGTATTTTCTAACTAGTCAGTTATTTTCATAAACAAAACCCATGTATTATTGCTACATACTCCATCTTGTTTCCATTTACACACTGGATTAGAATCTTGTGCATTTGTGCATTGTCTTAATACTAGTAATACTCATTTTCAACACTAATTACAATATATATTAGTTTTATTTTTGCTGTATTTCAATACAGATAATATATATACACTCTAATCTTATTCTGCTTAAAAATACTCTGAACTACATAATTTTTTGTGAACTGACATCGATCTAGATATTCACAAAAAGACAAGAAGATGCAATTTTAGGATCTAATTTTACAGCTTTACTACAGAGACCTATAAAAGTGGAACAGTTATTCTAAGCCCTTCTAGGCCTGAGTCACACTGCTTCTTAGGATTAGAATTTTAGGATTTCCCAGAGCAGAAGGTACTCTCTGATACACGTGAGTGTGTTTCCCAGTACTATCCCTTTATCTCCAGCTGCATATGCATGCCAGATGGTGTAATTCCTATCCGTTGTAATTCCCAAAATGCCAGAAGTATTCTGTTCAGATTCTGTGTCAGTGAGCCAATGATTGTCTACAGTGCCTATAGAAAGTCTACACCCTCCTTGGACTTTTTCACATTTTTTTTTACAGCATGGAACCATGATATATTTAACTGGGAATTTTTGCCACTCATCAACACAAAGTACTCTATAATTTCAAAGTAAAAAATATCCAGACATTTTACTTAATTAATTAAAAATAAAAAACAGAAAATAATTAAATGCATAAGTATTCACCCCCTTGCTTTGACACACCTAAATTACCTCTGAAGTAACCAACTTTCTTCTCCAAGTCACATCATTACTGTACTTGACTGGCATCCACCTGTGTGCAGTTAAGGTGTTTCACATGATTTCAGAATTACCTGTGATTTCAGAAACACCTGTGTCTGGGAGCTTCTCCACTTAGTACTTTGTGTTGATGAGTGGAAATATTTCTCAGTTAAATACATAATGGTTCCATGCTGTAACACAATAAAATGTGAAAACGTCCAAGGTGGGTGTAGACTTTCTATAGGCACTGTATACTTAAGAGACATCAGCTCCCGTATGAGATTGGAATCAATTCATCATATTAACCATGTCAGTCATTGATTAAAACAATAATTTGTTTCCCAGATATAGGAGCAAATAGTCAAAGATAAAACACGTTCTGGTGAACATAGCTGTGTGTCTTTGTCTTACACAAAAAATATTATCTAATAAATACTACAGCTTAGATGCAGATCCAGTATGAAACTGCAAAATGTTTCCTTCATGTTTCGGCTAACAGAGGCAACTTCTGGACTACACAGAAAAAGGAGGATGGACAGATAAGCTCCCCTGATCTGTCCCTGCTTGACCTGTTGATCTTTTGGTAAGCTGCATTATCTACAGCAGGGGTCCTGGAGGGCTGGTGTGTTAATAGGTTTGCAGTCCAGCTGAGTCTTAATCTGAAACAACGTATTATTGACTTAATTGGAGCAGTTTAATACTGCCCACGTGCTGGCATTTTTAAAAGGCCTGGAAAACTTGCAGCACACAGGCCCCCCCAGGACCAGGACCGGGGACTCCTGCTCTACCCGGAAGGGGTAGGAGGAGAAGCCTATTTTTTACCGTCATTTCTGACTTTGCTGCAGTTACCAGGGAAATCATGGGAGTTTCACCATCAGACTACAGTAGAACTCCCCAATCCTATCTCAGGTAGAGCTTTATTAATTGTGCCCTGTTGCTTTGTGAAATTATATCACGGCTGACTAGTGACATGACTTAATATTTTATTAATCTAGTAGCTTAATCTACTAGATTTGTTTAAAAGCTTCTGACCAATTTTGTCTGCACATCCCTTATACTTCAGTAAATTAGACACCTCTTCAGACTAGGCACCTGGAACACTGGTACAGGCTAATTTACAGAACTTTAATGTGGTTGACACTGCTTGGGCATGCCATGACAGGATCTTGAAAATAGGCAGGTCTAGGATACCAGACACACATATACACAGCTGTAAGATTAAAAATAGTGCTCTTTATTTACAGTGCAGTGAGGAAAAATCAAAAGACTCCCCGTAAATCAAAACATCAAAACAAAAATTCTAAGATCCTTTTTGAGCTCCTGATTAAACTTCACTAAGTCCATGTCTATCATCCTGGGGAGCTAAGCAGTAGAGTCAGTCACCAAGACTCTTATCAAAACTTCAGTTAAACAGTGAGATCTTCCCTCTCCAGCAAGTAACACACACACAGAGTGCAACACATAACAAATCCACCAACTGACCCCCAAAAAATGCCACTTTCTGGGTTTTAAACAATCACCTCACCAATTGCCTTCCTTCATCTGGTCAGGTGACTGAGGCAGCAGCTGCAGCAGCAGGGGAAGAGAACAAAGTTTTCGGGGGAGTGTAATCCAAGAAGACCGCCATCTTGTTTGAACCAGCTGTGCGCTTTCTTTGGGAAATCCCTGTTCACTTGCTAATGTGCAGATTTTTCTCAGAAATCAGATCATTTTTGCTGTGAATATTCACATCAGTATTTTAGTCTGAAACACTGAAAGTGAAAATAGACATTCACATGTCAACATTATATGCATGTATCCTTTATGCATGATATTTCAGAAACTTCTTTAAAATAAGTTTGTTTTTCTTTTAGCACTATTAGTAATTTTCAACTTTTATATCCTAAAACATAATTTATTCTTACTACTCAACAAGATTAACAATGCCTGTTACCAAGGGATGAAAATAAATCATCTGGGAGAATATTTGGATAACACAAATTCATCTAACAATCCTAATTAAAATTCTGAAAAGCCTAAAGATTCACTTACATTTGCCTTACACAGCAAACATGACCCCTCAGAGATGCTATCAAATAATGGGTCACTATAGCATTTTATAGATGCTTTAGAAATGTGTAGATGTGGCTGGATTTTGAAGATGCATGTCTTCGTCTATATTCACTATTGAAGATGGGGATATTCCTGTCTTTCACCTGGTTCTCTTTTTAAATCATGACTCCAATATTGGTCTTTCACAACATCAAAAAAGGATCTGTGTGGCTGAGAAGCAGTATTAGTGCTTTTCTGGGAGACTCCACTTTCTCTATCTGGCATCACTGGATTCTGACTTTTCTTCACTCCATTCATATGAAGCCTGTGACTAATTAGACCTCCGGTTTGGGCTGATGGTGGAGGAAAGAGCTGTGTAGATGGTCTAGTCTACTTAACTAAAGCAGAAACAGACAAGAATAAGATCCCCCCAGTAAAGATAAAGAGGGCTCAATCTTCACATTTTCTTTTCATTTTAATTTCTTCTAATTACTAATGTAGTAAGGAACATTGTAATGCTCAAAGTGCATCAAAAACCATTATCATTGCAAAATGCATTATCGGACATAGAATCAGAATTATCTCATTCTAGTTACCTAGCCTTTGTATCACAGAGAATGTAATGCAATTACAATTGTGTGTTTTATTACATGACGGTAGGTAGTTAAAAGACCTGTCATGTCCTTTTCAATAACTTTAATACACATGGGATCTGGTTTTAACTCTGAAGACTATAAGGTGCACTACTGAAGAAGCTGAAAAACAGATGACTATTCATATTCAGCTATTTCTTTGAGTCTTATTTGCCACGATTTCACTTGCAGTTTGCTCTAGCTCTTGAAGGTTAATATATATTCAATGCTATGGACAACTCTTATACATCTAAATATAATCAACAGTTATAATACATGTAGGTAGAGATGTAGTTTCGGAATTGTTTTTTTAATACAAAAGGGCATATTTAACTTGATTATTTCATCTGGCTTTAAAGAAGACTAGGATCTCTTAATTGTGTAAGAGGTGTCAATGACAAAACAAATTAGTGTTTTTGATTTTTGGGGTGAACTACCACAGTGATCTTTACTGAGACCACTGCTTTTTATTACTCTGCACAGCTACTTTATGTATTTTGAAAATAAATGAAAAATACATTTTTGATTTACGGTATATATTAATTACCGTCACAAACAGTAGAATATTTCTCCCCGGAAACAAACATGAAAATCCGGTACTTTCTGTGCCAGCACTGAGGGGCAGTGTGTTCATCCCTATGAATTTCATTATGACGTCATTCTGCTGATACCCGCCCACCACAGTGCTAAAGCTTTGCTGCAGAGAGGGTACTCAGCATAGAAGAATAGGCAAACATACGTATGAATTCGCACTCCGGAATCGCTATGGGAATTATACCTTTCTTCCAAAACCAAGCTCTTATCCCATATTATCTTAAACCAGTTCATTTTGATACAATGACTTTAAAAGACTGGCGCTGGAATAAATATCAGTATTAAGTGTAATTGTAACGTGGTTCCTCCTTGATGCGGGGAAGATGTGCCACATATATGAGAGATATTAGCTGCAGTCCTAAAAATGGGCATATTTTGAACCCGTGTATTTATTTTGTAAAATGGTTTGGAAAATGTCAAGGATTTCAATTTTTCTGATGGTGAGTATTAGAATTCCGATGAATAATAATTTTGTTCAACTCGGCTTCTCATCATCAGTTTTTCCCCGCAGGTTTCTTAAGGTTCTTTATAAACGTTTTAAAGTGACAGTGTGTGTTTTTGCGTTTGCTTTGTGATGCTGCTGTTTAAATGGAAGTTAATTGATGGTGAGTTGTTTTAATTCATCTATGGAGAATCTTAATTATTATTAGTTTAGCATTTCTTTCTAGATATGTCACATATTTCTTAATCCTTATGGATTATTTTTAGTCTCCCGTTCGAAATAATCAGAATAAAAATGGTTCCTGACAGAAATAAAAAGCAATTGAATGATTCAGGATTTAGGAATAGAATGGAATAAAATGTCATTTATAACCAGGGTCAAATATGTCTATGATCTACAGAATGAGATTATGCCTTCAATTTGTAAAGCGCTATTGTTTTGTAAGTATAAACAAGATGTGACTGATACATCACAGAGAGTAATTTGGTGTTTCTCAGGTGTTTCAGACCAAAACATACTTTTTACATAAGTAGTTCAGGTGGGTAGCTGCGTCAGCATGCGTAGGCTGCAAAGGAACAAGTAATAGGTTTATTCCATGCTGAAAAAAAGAAGAAAGAGAACACAACGTTTCGGCCGTGGAGCCTTCTTCAGGTGTGCACCTTCAGTTGACACCTGAAGAAGGCTCCACGGCCGAAACGTTGTGTTCTCTTTCTTCTTTTTTTCAGCATGGAATAAACCTATTACTTGTTCCTTTTTACATAAGAACAAAGTGCATGCTGAGAGCACTTAAAGACTTTATCAGAGATTAGGTCTGTGATTGTCTTTATTGAATGTGTCAGGTAAGATAACCTAACTGAAGAACTATGGAAAGGTGTGAATAACAACTGTAATAGCTGATACAGTTAAATACAGTACTAGTTCATGCACACTGGCAAAATGGAGTACAAATAATTATTCAACAGTAAAGTAAAAATAAAAAAATAAAAGAAAATAAAAGCTGGTGAAAACCAATGGTCATTATTTTTACAGTGAGAATTTTTCATTATATATCATAATAGAACAGTGCCAAAACATATTTTTTAAGAATGCACTTTTATTTCCAATTTGAATTAGTTTTGTAAGGAGCAACAATATTGGCATGAAGGACTTTTTACTATATGTGATAACTTGTTTGTTTAAAAGAGATCCTAAATTGTAAAATTGTAGCCTATGTCCCAAATTCTGATGAGGTAGGCTATAGTGTAAAGCTAGCTACTGTTGAAAATATTTTAGTGTTTGACCTCTGTATCACATTTAACATGTACTACTTATAAAAGAAAATCTAGTCAAACCCGCTTTAAAAATACCTTATAATACTTCCAAATTTAGTTACAAATGTACATATTTTTTAATACCTAACAATATTATAATATAATTCTGTATATATCTGATATTTCAGCTTTGATATACTTACATTTTTATTAAAATATGAATGTAAGTTATATTAAAACAATGTAGATGACAGCATTGTATACATTGTATTGTATTGAATTACAGTACAATTAATCATTTTGTTCAGAATTGTTATTCAGCATGTATATATAAGTATGTAGCAAAATTGTGGATTGCTAAAACAATAAAGGCATATTAAAAACACAAAATAGCAATTTGGGATGAAAACATGTTAAGCTCCACCAAACTAACTCTGGGTGGGGATTTAATACAGAATCATTAAAGCATGGTTTGCATTGTACTTCATATGGCATAGACTAACTTTTTTGTTGTTTATTTTTTAAAAAGACAACCTTACTTGCAATTGTTAAAGAGAAATCAGGTAAAGCATTTTCCTTAAGCCAGATTGAAACACCTTGTTTGTTTTATTTTTCAGTGAAGGGGAACAAGACAAGATGCAGCAGGTGTTATGTACTGTATATATACCAAATAAAAAAAAGACTAGCTTGTACCAAAATCCTGAGGCTAGCTGCAGTGTTTCAGTATTTAATTATAGAATTTTAAGAGTTAGAAATATTTTTTTAAATAACTGAGGCCATTTTGTTTAGGCGTGCTACAATGACTTAATTCTGCATCAATTATTATGCTATCATTTTATGTTTTAGAAGAAGGTAAAATATTTGAAGGATTTTGAAATTGAAAAATTTTGAACTTATATTATCAAAGTAACCTTCTGTTCTTTCACAATATCAAACCCACAATGTTTAATACTTTATGTCTAGCACTGAAAGGCTTATTCCCAAAACAATCTGTTGCTTTAAACACAAAGAGATGGCTGTCAAAATATTCATTTACAAAATTAATGTGTTTTGTTCTTCAGCCAAATAGGTAGATTAATGTTCACTGAAACATAGCAGCTACAACATTTACCAACTATACTATGTATCAGAACAAACTTAGCACTCTATTGATCCATGTGATTCTTAGGGAAATTCAATATACAAATTTTGTCAAGTCCTGGAACATCACTTGCCCACATGTCCTTCTTGCAAGCTCATCCTGGTGTGACATCCTTCTAGTAGGACAATATATGTCCTCATGCTACTTGTTATGCGTTGGCTTTCTTGCAAGATTAAAATGTGATAATTATACCGAGGGGGCTCTACATGTCCGACTTGTGCCCCATTGGAAATTTGTGGGATCTGCTGAGATGATGTGGGACAGGGATCCCACATGTAAAGTGGCACATTTAATTTCTGTTAAATAAAATTCCTGTAATTCTGCTACAAATAATCATAATGTTTTTGACATTATCATAGTGCAATATTTGTTGTAAATATGAGTGCTATGTGTCTTCTGATGCTGGGTATAGATTTACACAGCTACAATTCAGTAAAGACTCAGTGGGTTTAACTGGATTTGTGTGTGCGGAACTGGATCTCTACAGTGCAGTAACAGTTCCTGTAACATACAGTATTGCACATCATATCAGTTTCCATGTGTAAAGTTATGCTGTGTCATTTTCATTGGTTTCAGTGAGCTACCCTGATAAAACACTGGTGCACCTTACTTTGTCAGTTTAGAATCTGACATCATTGGTTTCCATGACATTTTTGAAAAAACAAATCAAAATGTTTTTTTTTTTCATCAGTAGAAACTAAACTTCCCCACGGCAGGAAATGCAAATGTTTCTTATGCTACGGTTGCTGTGTAACAACAATAAATTGATTAATTTAATCTGTGAACTGAAATGAAGATGAATGATGCAACCCAGAATGTGCTGGTGTTATTTTAAACTCATGTTACCTCATTCATATTTCTGTGCATTTGAAGTAGATTCAGATCAGCAAGAAGGAGGCACTTATTCCTGCAGGGAAGTGTTAATATGAGGAACACATTGACGCAGCTTGTTGTGGTTGCTGACTCTGTAAAATCCTCGACAAAGAGCATGACCAGGATTTTGTATCTTGTATCTTCAAACTACCAGTAACTACAGTAGATAGACAAAATGGACGGGTCCCCCCAGGTTTTCTGCAGGTCATATGATTGCAAAAAAACTCCTGAGGGATGTCGCTGTCGTGTCTTTATCTTCTAATGTATGTTTTGAAAGATGGTAAATCTCTGGATACAGTATCTTTGTTCCTAGTGTGAAGTTCCTAACCACTTCACCCTTTCACATTCTGAAAGGCTTCCTGAGCCGCACCATGTTTCTTGAAACATGTCAATGTCGCATATGTTTAACTGAGCTGCAAAGGCAACAGTATGACTTACTATATAGTATATACCTTACATAGGATTTTTCAGGAAGATGATAAATCTTCCCCTTCAAGACATTTCCTGTGATACATGTGATCTTAAACTTGCCTGTCTTGTAGCTATGGTAATTGCATCCCATTGCCCTTGTGTTTTTATAAAGATTTCAAACATTTTTAAAAAAAGGTTACAATACATATAATGTTGTAAAGAGAGTAAGTGTGTTTTTTTTTAAACATATTGAACTTTTTATCTGCATTTTCTGCAGTTATGTTTATTTATATTTCTTAGATGTATATTCAGTGGTTTTAGACTATTGCCTAATGTCTAGCACTTTATTTGCCATTCGGAATAATCATTGTTGTACAAATTTACTTCTCAAAAAGTGTTGCTGAGGGATAGGTGAGAAATCTGTGACCTCCATACACACATCTAGCCCCCCTCTCTTCACTCACAGCTCAGTCTTTATACAAGGAACAGTTAAACACAAATGAGTTTCTGAAAAAATTAAAGGAATTATAATAATTACATTTGTTTAATACTCAACTCTTGCATCTTTATGGTGCTATATAAGACCCTTTTGAAGAAAAAAATATTTGTAAAATATTTGATGTTAACTTGCTTAGGATGCCTTTACAAATTAAAAAATAGGAACTTTTGTTCTGTATTCCAGTCTCCTTCACTTCAGAACTGGTGGGTAGATGGCTGCTCCATTCGAAAGCCCAATTTTGTCTAATCACTATTCATGTGTGGTAGACTTGAGTCCCTGAAAATACTGAAACTGATTCAGTCACTTTCATCTGTGTACAATAAAGCATGCAGCTTTAGTAAATCAGATTCTGAGATAATTGCATTTGAAAAGTACCTTATATTCTTAAATACCTAATGATAATAACAGTAATTTAGACAGCTCGTCTTTATATGATGTTACATACATAGTCTACTGTATGTAACTATTTTTAAGTGATAGTTTTTATACCTTGGCAATAAATGTGGATTTTCCTCCTACATGTACAGTAACATGTTCAGATACATTTTTAATAGAATCCCTTTGAAAGTGAGATTCAAAGGGAAAAAGTTATTACTTTGACTTAATTTTACCAAAAATGAAATAAGCTGGGCTAAAAAAGCTGATGATGCAGCTATTTGTACCATCTGCCAATATTGCAGAGTAATGATTCCAGGGAGCACAAAAAAGGACTTTCATAAATGGATATGAAATTCTTGTCTGATTCATAAGTTCTCATCACCCTTTGCTTTATTTGCAACCAACAGTCAACTGTTTTGAAAATGGTTTTATTATACAGTATATTCAATGGGCTATTGAACGTTGTTTATCACACTGATAAACTGCTATTTAAAAATTAAATTACTGTAATCTCTTGTTAAATTAGTAAGAACATTAGTTAGTAATTATCTTTTATATTTATTGCCTAGTTACTGTAAATGCCTATAAAGCAAAGAGTAATGTAGTCATGTTTGTGATGTAAGATGTAAGTCATCTGTTTCATAATGACATAACAATTCAGTCCAGCTTGGGTCAACCATGGTATGGTTTCAAAGGTGTTGTATTAACCTCAGATATTTTTTTCTTAATGACTTTCCTGTGATGACTGAACAATTCAGTAGTTTTGAACGATTTTGTGTCATTGTCTGTTTAGTCTTTTTAAATGCTTTTGTTACATTGGTGCGTTGAGTGCCAAGTACACATTTAAATAACTGTTGTGTGCTTGTTTGTTTTCAGCTGCTGTTCCTGTTCACCAGTGGTGATTCTGCTCAGGTTAAATGGACGTCCAATCCTGCTGTAGACGTCCCTCTTGCTGAGACCTATAACTACACTGACCACAGAACAGGCATTACTGTGACATGTGACAAATGCCCTGCAGGGACCTATGTTTCCAAACATTGCACCGATACGAACCTGAGGGAGTGCAGTCCCTGCCAGAACGGTACCTACACCAAGCGTGTGAATGGAATAGAGCGATGCCACCGCTGTCAGGAACCATGTCGCGGACCTTTTATTGAGAAGAGACCCTGTACAGCCTTGTCTGACCGCGAGTGCACTTGCTCCCCTGGTTTCTTCATAGATAACAAAACCTGCAGACCCCACTCACAGTGTTCAAAGGGCTGGGGTGTCAGGAGAAAGGGTAGTCAGGTAGAAGATGTCAAATGCAGACTGTGTCCCCGGGGTACCTTCTCTGATGTGTCTTCCAGTGTGTTAAAGTGCCGGACTCATACGAACTGCACAGCCCAGGGACTGGCAATCATCTTTCCAGGAACGAGAGAGACTGATAACAGCTGTGGTGCTCCTCCCTCACACTCCTTCACCAGTCTGGCTCCAGTGAGTTCTGCTTTTTTGGAAGCCTCATCTGCGGACTTTGCACAAAAAGGTAAAGATTGACAGGGTGGACAACTGCCAGTGGTGTACATTAACTAAAGACAGTAGTGTCAACACTGGTGTCAATTTCCTGTCACCAGCTCAAAGCTAAAAAGATGTTAATTTTTGGCCAATTTTTTGTACTTCATAACTCACCTGAACAGTAATATTCTGGGTAACATTCTACCTTTAATCAGAAAGCTTTTTAAAAATTTTCAAGCAAGATCATAAAATGTACATAATACCAATTTCTTACCTGTATTTAGTTGTAATACATTTGGGAACTTTTATATCTTAAAAGTTAAATAGTGGCCAAATTACCTCACATATCTGGGTGTCTTTGTTGGGAAATGTTGAGAGTTAGAGTTAATAGAAGACTAATGTTTTTATGGTTTTGTTTGATAGTTTATTTTCTTTTTCTCTACACTGACCATGACTGATGAGAAATATTAATAAAAATCCGTTCTAATTTTTCTTATAACCCTTCCAAAATGGCTGTATATAGTACATGATATTTGTTCATGAACTATTACTCGCTGTTTACGATAGTTGTCTTCTATCAACCCTGTGGTGACTGATAAAGCCATTTTGAGATCCACATGTTCTCAAGCAGAATGCACAAATGTTGTACTAATATACTAAATATGTGTTCTCTGCAATCCAAACGTTATGAACTTTTCAACATTTTCACTTTTCTTCCATGTAATATCTTGAGATCTTAAAGTGTTGGTCTCTTTCTGGTTGGGCCATGGCCATAATCTCCCATGTTACACTTTTGTTTTTTTTGTTTTTTTACAATTTTTTGTTGACCACGTATTTGGAAGATTTGTTCAGCCCTCCTCTGCTGTGAATATCTTGGTTAAGCCAGGATGTACTATATACAATATAATAAAAATGTAAACTTTCTAAAACCACTCAATTACAGTCAGGCTTAAATGATAAAATGTACAGTATCTGCTAAAAACAACATTAGGACGACCTTATGTTGTCCTAAAATAGAGGATGTTATAAGTGGGAGAGAAAGGATGGTTGATAAAATATTGGTTAGATAAATTCATGTAAAACAGTCAAAATGTAAAGAATATCTAAATTAGTACTAATGTAGATGGGATTGCATTGATGTAGTTTGTTTGAACTTCTCAGCCTGTTTTTATGTAACACTTTAGTTTATAGCCTTTGTGTAATAAGGCTTATGGGAACAAATTGTAAGATTATTTGTCTTTCTCCAAAGAATAACATGTTCTTTGGTGGGAACTTTAAAGAAGATAATGGGCTGTAGAAGAAATAATACTGCAATGGGCTATAGAAGCTTCATATTTCATTGTGTCCTCCTGACATGAGTCATAATAGGGTCATGGGCGTCAGAAACTACAATAAAACAAGTTGAAAATGTAAGGTTCTTATATATTTTGTACATAATAATTTATAGAATGATGGATATAAGTCAGAACACAGAAAGTTATTATGTCCTTTATTAATTTTCATATTTAATTTTAACAATAGGCTCAAAAGAAGTAATGCATATACATAATATGCATGTATAATTTTAGATTATAGTATGGGAATTTAACACTGAAATGTGGTACTCATTAATTATGCTAGAAAGTGCAGTATTAAATTGTATTGCTAGCTGGTTATCACTTATGAACTTAGTTCTTTTTTATAATCTGAACACCATCTCCCTCTTAACTGCCCATTGATGCCACCGGTGTTGTTTTCAGTGGTCAATTGATGACTTGATGCGTTGTAAGCATGTTTTCCTTAAATTAAATGGGTTCAGGAGCTGTGTGTCCAAAGTGTCTAAATTGAATGGAAAAAGATTTAGGAACATCTATACATTAGTCGTGAAAGAGCTCCAACAATGGAAACTGTAAAACGTAACTCTATACAAGTGGGGGGATATTTGTCCTCATTTGCTAAATTGTTAGAGAATGCTATTCTCTCAAGTGCAGGCATACGTGAATGATATGCTAGAAATGCAAAATTAAATAATACTTATTCTTTTATTTTAATTCAAATAGTTGTATGTTCTTTATAAAATTTTATAAATTCTAAGAAAATGAGGTCCACAAAATCATTTTCAGAACATGTCTGGCCAAATGCTTTTAGATTCAATGTCAGATTAAAAGATGCTGCACAGTTGCTACAGTGCCAATGAGGGTATTCTGTGATTAGTTGTTAGTGGATTAAAGTTTTAGAATTTCTTCTGTCTGTTTTGCTGTCTGGGTTGCTCCTGTCTTTGGACTAAGTCTAGTATTCTTTTTTTTTGTGTGTGTGTGCTGTGTTAGATATCTTTAACTCAACAACAGGTGGTCAGGACAGCACTTCAGAAAGCTTGTTGACCAGCACAGTGACAGAACCAAGTGACACAACTGTGAGCACATCAGACAATGACTCACAACATGTCGGATCCCTAGCCACAAAGCAAGACAAGGCTACTGAATCACCAAGGAGGCATCACAAACATCACAGGGACTACCACAGTCATCAGTCTACTACAAAATTACAGCCAGTGATGGAAACCTTGGAGGACAGTAGGGTCCAGAAACTGGGCTACAAGCCCACTAGGAGGGGATCCCCCAGACCCGGTGCACACAAACACTTTGACATCAATGAGCACCTACCCTGGATGATTGTCCTTTTTATCCTGCTGGTGCTGGTGATTATTGTGGTCTGCAGTGTGAAGAGGAGCTCCAGGGTGCTGAAGAAAGGGCCCAGACAGGACCCAAGCAGTATCATGGAAAAGGCAATCCAAAAGAAACCTGCTGTGCCGACTCCAAATAAAGAGAAGTGGATATACTATTCCAGTGGACAAGGTAAGTAAAGACCATACTCCCCACAGAGCTTATTTTTTACAGTGTCATCCAAGTAAGTATGCAAAAGTACAGTAGTAGTATTTTTCCATTAGAGAATTACATGCCGATTTTCCCACATACTGTATTATTGCACCAGTGGCATGAAAATCAACCTTTTGTATGAATCCCTTCTTTAGGTGCTTTATGATGTGCAAGACCAAGATATCAGATACTTCTGGATATGTTTTTTGTATGTATTACAATATATGTTATTTTTTTCTATAGATTTTTTTATCATTACAATCTTTAATGGAATGCATATACTAAGAGGGAAGATTCATTGTCAAAGTTTTTTTTTGCAAAGATTAGTAGTGTATTTGAAATATTCCATTTCAGGCCATTCTTGGGAAAGTATTACTATGGAGTTCACTACTGCTATATGTCCAGCAATTAAACTGACTCCTGTCCTCACTAATGAGTTTGCCCTTGCTCTAGCTAAATCATGTGATATGACCCAGCTATTCATTCTGAACAAATTTTCCAAAAATCAAAAAAGGTTTGCTCAAAACTAAGCATCCCCTATAATTTTTTACAGCTAAAAATTGAAAGTGGTCAGTATATTTAAAGATACTGTATTTTCTGCAAACCGTTTATGGTCTAATTTTGAAAACACTCTGCAATATACTGCTATATATAGTAGTATATAATATATAGTATACTATATACTCTGCAATATACTACTAGTGTTCTACAATATACTACTACTCACATACAGGATTGTATTATTTACATATACTCTATGCGTATGGGAACCAAATACAATAAATTTAATAAATTACATTATGAAATTGCACAATCACTGCTGTAATGTGTATTATTTGTTAAAAACTTTGCAAAACCTTCTGTAAGTACTGTACATAGATAAAAAGATTTAAGTAAGGTGGCTGTCTGAGCTGTCTTATTGTAATGGGAAGTGCAGCTGCCAGCTGCTAGGTTACTGTACCGAAACTTAAGTACTGCAGTGTTAAGCTTCTAGATTTCAGCTTCAGATATCCGGTTTTGCGAGCTCCAACCTTGTGCAGTTTGAACCAGATTAATCCAGTTCTGAGTGGACTTTACAGTGTCAGTAAAGTTTATCATTGTTCCAATGCATGCGATCTAGAAACAGGCTCCCACACTTTAGTGTCTCATTGAAGTCTGTGTCTACAACTAAGGAAACTACGCAGAGCAAAACTGTCAACACTAGAAGTGAAATTGACTCATAACACTTAAATTATTATGAGTAAATATATGTATCCAAAGCAGTCTGTTTTTTGTGTGTTGTGCTTATAGAAATTCATTATTTAAACTAAGATATTGTTGTACTGCCTGTTTTTTTTTCACTGCTGAAATGTTTTGTTTGTTTTTTGGTCAGAGTCATTGTAACTATATTTCAGTTCATTAAGAATATTGAATCTCTTTTTGATTTTTGATTGTATTTTGAAAATACTTTTAGATTAGAAAATTCCTCACAATTCATTTCAGCCAAATATGATTACTTTACGTCTTATCCATTATGATTACAACAGGACAGATGCTGTATTTAAATTTTGGGGCCCTGAAAAGAATACAAAGAATTAAGATATTTTAAAGATATAGAGTTTATAATATATAAAGAATATTTAAAGAATTTAATAATATAAAGATATTTTTAATTCACAATCCTAATTTTAAGTTAATAAAATAATTTCAATTTGGGGAACTACACGTGTAGTGAGAGAATTTAAAAATCAAAGGAAAGTTAACATTTCCAATCATGTAGTATAATGTCAGAAGTTTGTTGTTATGGGTTGGGATTTTTCAAGTTTAATTCTTTTTAGACTTTAAAGAACAACAGCATTTACTGTTTTTAAGCAAAAGCTACACAATTTTTAGTTGAATGGATATGCAGTTTTGCTTTGGCAGCGTTTACTGTATGTACATAGAAATATCCAGGTAAAACTCAGCTATTTGGAGTTTCGTAAACAAAATACTGTTTTTATCAATTCAGGGTGTTTAAGTGAGCAACACCTAGGGCACTGAAACTCATTTTACTTATTAAACTCAGACTTGTTCAACCATGAGGGCATCATGACCTTCAGTAATAGACATGTTGCAAGAGAAACACATCCATAGAAGAATGTTTGTGATACTCTGTCTTAATTCACAATGGGTGTTATTTTTTACAACCATACCCATTACTTAAATTATGAAAGTTTAGGGTGGTACTGCATGAAAAAAGCAGAATAAAGTGTAGTAAATAAAACTGAAATTAAGTTTAAAATAAATGTGTAACTATGTATGGTGTAATCATAAATATTGTATTCTACAATTTACCATGTTATAACCATGGTAAGCCAATAGACAAAACCTATTATTGTAGCTTTATCCTGGTGATTTTTTTTCTATTGTTTTTCACTAACTAGTCTTTTTTTACAATTCCTTCACAGTTATCACATTTCTGACACCTACAAGTACTTGTGTTTCTATTCATTTTGCATGTTTTGAGTTGTAAGAATATCCTGTATAATGATTAAATTATAGATTTGATATATGATTTTATATAATATATAATCTGTAATAGATATATTAATTGCATATATTTGTCATACTGTTCTGTCAAATGATTGATACTCTTTGATAACAGTGTGCTAGAATAACAGCAAATGAAAATTGGATATGGAATGAAGTGATGTGAAGTGAAGTTCTTTAATTCTTTAAAACAGAGGTTTTGACATTACTTTGCTCTATGATGTCCATAGAGTCAGAAGTAACAATGTAAGAAGTCACATCACCAGTGGATGAGCAGGCATTGTATCTAAATATTTGTTTAATTGTTTGCAAATCTCAGATGATTACACTGAACACACACCTTATGTTGACGCCATTTGAACTGAATGGTATTTTTTTCTGCTGTAATAAAGACCAGAGAAGAAAGGGGACATTTCTGCTCACAGTGAAAGGATTTGTTTTCAGAACCTGTTGCAGCTGGTTTGGTGCCTGACTAGGATTACTGCATGAAAATAAAATAGCACTTGCACAAAGGCCATAGGAGGATCTAGTCTCAGAGGCTATTGTAGAAACTCCCTTGCACATGGCGTACTTTCAGCTATAGCAAAACTCCTCTCTACTCGGCTTTTTGGATTTTATCAAGATAAAAATCTTTACCTATTCTAGATGAATTTATTTTAGAGAGTAGTGTCATTTACAGCCGTTCAGTAATTTAAGATGTTCTAAAAAAAATACAGAGTCAAATGAGCATTGTTATTTTTCAATGTTGCTATTTTCCTTAGGAGACAAATGAAATATTTTTGTTACTTCAGTCTATAAATATCAGGATATCCTGACTCATCTTCTTACACACAGTTGGTGATCAATTAACTGAGCTACTGTAGATCTTTCCGTATATCTTACTTTATATCTCAAACTTAAAGAAACTTGCTATTAGCACTTATTCACTCTTTTGTATCCACACCTTCAATGCATTGTTTTCTTAATGAAGCTATAGTTGGAAATACAGTGGTGTGAAAAAGTGTTTGCCCCCTTCCTGATTTCTTATTTTTTTGCATGTTTGTCACACTGAAATGTTTCAGATCATCAAACAAATTGAAATATTAGACAAAGATAACACACGTAAACACAAAATGCAGTTTTAAAATGAAGGTTTTTATTATTAAGGGAAAAAAAAAATCCAAACCTACATGGCCCTGTGTGAAAAAGTGATTGCCCCCCCTGTTAACACATAAATCAACTGTGGTTTATCACATTTTTGGAAAGCTGAGTTCAATTTCTCTAGCCACACCCAAGCATGATTACTGCCACACCTGTTCTCAATCAAGAAATCACTTAAATAGGACCTGCCTGACAAAGTGAAGTAGACCAAAAGATCCTCAAAAGCTAGACATCATGCTGTGATCCAAAGAAATTCAGGAACAAATGAGAAACAGAGTAATTGAGATTTATCAGTCTGGAAAAGGTTATAAAGCCATTTCTAAAGCTTTGGGACTCCAGCAAACCACAGTGAGAGCCATTATCCACAAATGGCAAAAACATGGAACAGTGGTGAACCTTCCCAGGAGTGGCCGGCCGACCAAAATAACCCCAAGAGCGCAGAGACGACTCATCCAAGAGGTCAGAAAACACCCCACAACAACATCCAAAGAACTGCAGGCTTCACTTGTCTCAGTTAAGGTCAGTGTTCATGACTCCACCATAAGAAAGAGACTGGGCAAAAATGGCCTGCATGGCAGAGTTCCAAGACGAAAACCACTGCTGAACAAAAGGAACATAAAGGCTCGTCTCAGTTTTGCCAGAAAGCATCTTGATGATCCCCAAGACTTTTGGGAAAATACTCTGTGGACTGACGAGACAAAAGTT
Organism: Atractosteus spatula; assembly: GCF_055471065.1. NCBI lineage: Eukaryota > Metazoa > Chordata > Actinopteri > Semionotiformes > Lepisosteidae > Atractosteus > Atractosteus spatula. The sequence goes on along the minus strand of NC_142707.1, from coordinate 41,419,508 downwards.
GAACTTTTTGGAAGGTGTGTGTCCCATTACATCTGGCGTAAAAGTAACACAGCATTTCAGAAAAGGAACATCATACCAACAGTAAAATATGGTGGTGGTAGTGTGATGGTCTGGGGCTGTTTTGCTGCTTCAGGACCTGGAAGACTTGCTGTGGTAAATGGAACCATGAATTCTGCTGTCTACCAAAAAATCCTGAAGGAGAATGTCCGGCCATCTGTTCGTGACCTCAAGCTGAAGCGCACTTGGGTTCTGCAGCAGGACAATGATCCAAAACACACCAGCAAGTCCACCTCTGAATGGCTTAAGAAAAACAAAATGAAGACTTTGGAGTGGCCTAGTCAAAGTCCTGACCTGAATCCGATTGAGATGTTGTGGCATGACCTTAAAAAAGCGGTTAAGGCTCGAAAACCCTCCAATGTGGCTGAATTACAACACTTCTGCAAAGATGAGTGGGCCAAAATTCCTCCACAGAGCTGTAAAAGACTCATTGCCAGTTATCGCAAACACTTGATTGCAGTTGTTGCTGCTAAGGGTGGCCCAACCAGTTATTAGGTTTAGGGGGCAATCACTTTTTCACACAGGGCCATGTAGGTTTGGATTTTTTTTTTCCCTTAATAATAAAAACCTTCATTTAAAAACTGCATTTTGTGTTTACTTGTGTTATCTTTGTCTAATATTTCAATTTGTTTGATGATCTGAAACATTTCAGTGTGACAAACATGCAAAAATAAGAAATCAGGAAGGGGGCAAACACTTTTTCACACCACTGTAATATAAAATATTATTGTAGATTTTGTATTCTTTTTAAGCCTTAAATCTTAGATCTTCCTGCAGTGCATGCCTGCACTTTGGGCCACTCACATTCTCCTTGTTTAAATCCTAGCTTATCAGCTGTCATCAGTCTTATTACTAGCTCTAGTGTGTATTCGAGCAGCCATTTGGAGTAGAGGCTAGGGTTCTGGACTTGACTGGACCATTGTTGGTTCAAATCCCTGGTGAGACGCCTGTACCCTTGAGCAAGGTTCTTCACCTGCATAGCTCCAATAAAATGCCCAGCTGTCTAGATGTGTACAAAGGTAAATTAAAATTAAGTAAAGTAATTAATTAGTAGTGTTCTGCAACAGTATAAATGACCTAGATGCAATCAAAGTTTATGAAGAAAATCAAAATTCTCCCACCTACAGTATAACAAGTTAAAGCCCCAGTATTAGATGGCATGTTTTTGTTTGCCATAAGCTGCTTCTTTCTAACCGCTGGAATCACATCAACAAGCATGGAGCTTTCAGCTTGCAGTTTTCCTGTGGATGGAGGTTTTTTATGTTATCCAGATGTATGTCTGATGATCACCACCAGTTGCAACAGAGTTGTGTATCTAACAGATTCTATTTTAAAAAATCATTAGTTGTCTTCAATATTTGAAATAAAAACTATTACTTTTATGATGCTTTAATATTTTATTCTAATAATTAAAAATAACAAGAAAAATTAATCATTCAGCAGCATTGTTTTTCAGATGTAAAATTGAATTTTACTGAATTACATTGACTTCAAATTGGAAATAATTGTGTTTTGAAACATCTTTTTTTCAAACGGTATTGTAAAGTACCAGTTTTTCATGTAGGCTTCTTTTAGCTTCAGAGAACTGCATTCTGAGGGAAACATAGTGAGTAGCCTCTTTAGACCCCTGCCTGTGTGCTTTCATCTCCCTTTTCTGTAATATAATGAGCTGTGACAAATAGCAGGCAAAACTCCCATACTGTTCAAAATGGTTTGTTGACCTACATAGGTCTTGTGACGCATTTCTTCATAATGTAGTTGATACCCAGCCTTGCAGTTTAGAAATTTCCACTTCCTTCAAAGCTCCTAAAAAAGAGTGTGTTGGAATAAGGGCATTTACTGTTAGCTGGGTGTGGTTTTGGATAGATGATGATGATGATGATGATGATTATCATTTATTAGTTTTTGGTTGGTTAAGGTAATTTACCCATGACCTACTTTTCCTGTCCAGTCAAATCACAGCTATTTTAGCCCAGAACGGCCACATCATCAGGGAAATGAGCTGTGTGGCTCATCAGGTATTATAAGCATGGCAAAAGAAATGTCCAGGAAAATTAAATAATAATTTTTAACTCACCATAGGGCATTTGAGCAGAATGTAGAAGAAAATGTCCTCAAATTTAAAAATAGTTTGCCAAATAATACTTTGAATGAAACAATAATACAAAAAAATAAACATCACATTCATGCATTGCTCTAAATTGTAATTAAAGGTTTGAAACTGCCCCAAAATAAATTCCCTGCTAAACCACTATATCATTAAATTACAGTATAGAATAATATCTCTGGTCTCTGACAGAATCTAAATAAAATCTACAGGTAGGTGACGTTAGGTCTTGTTAACACATGTTATTATTTCAAGAGAACTAGAATATTATGTTAAACAAAAGAGGTTTTTTTGTGTAAATTTCATATCACTAAACCCCTGATACTCTCAGGTGGTGTTATGGAATATTAATGAGGACCCTATGCAGAATAATCAGGACGAACTTCAGAGGCCTAGCCGATTAAACAGTCTGAGGTCTGAAAGCCGAAGGGAAACAAACCGGTGTGAAAGTACAAAATCAGAAGCGGAGCCATAAGCCGTGAGGAAGCTGAGAGTCTAAGCCAGAACAATAGTCAAAGTACCAAAACAAAACCAGGAGACGTAGTCGGAGAACAAACCAGGGTCAGGAAGACAAAAACCAAGACGTAATTAATCGCAGGAAGCCGGGGGTAGCTCTAGCCAGGAAAACCTAATACTGAGCACAGGTGAGAGTGTGAAGCAGCATTAAATAGGCGGGGGTAAAAGGCTAATTGGAAACCGTGCTGGAATGCAAGGTGGAATGACGAGTCCTCTGGGGGCGTGGTGTAACATTACCCCCCTCCCCATTGGTGGCTCCTGGCGCCCTAGAGGATCGATTGGAGAGACGCCGGCGGAAATCGGTAATCAATTGAGGATCCAAAATGTCCTTCTCAGGAACCCAGGAGCGCTCCTGGGGGGCGTGGTGTAACAGGTGGCTTAGAGCATTGTGTTTGAAAGGGACTGATATGGTGAGCAGATGCAGTATGGGAAGGTGATTTTCTTTTTGTTTACAAATGAATACACAATTCCATAGTTTTCAGGCTTTGGAAGCAGCTGCAGCTGTGTTGTGCTCAATTAATTGTTTAATTTTGCAAATCTATATTGTTACAAATAGTTGGGTATGAGAATGGAGAAAATCAGAAATTAGCAGAATGGATATATCAATACGTAAATTAAATAATCATATTTAAACCGCGAACTTGCAAATACTGTATCTTTGCCAGGAATATACCCAAGCGGTTTGTGTAGTTAGAGGCACGTGAGTTCTTCATTTTCTGGCACAGCCTAGGTGAAAATAGTAATAATTCAGGCACACTGGGTTAGATATTTATTAACAATGAATACCCACACTAAACAACACACAAGGCCAAAAAAGAGAAAGCTGCCTCTAAACCAAACAGAATACCACCTGCGGTTAAAACTCTCTCTGCATACCTGGATGCCACAAAATGAATGGGAACCTATCTCCCTATTCTAAAAATCCATTCACTAACCAGGAGAGGCTGTTTTTAACCAGGGGCTTCTTCACAAAGAAATCCAGAGTTCCCTAAAAATGAGCAAACTCTCTTAACAAGGTTCAAATACTTATCTCCAGTCTGGTATTTATGCATGATCAGCAACAAGGAGGTTTTTTGTTTTTACTTGACACTTAATCATTTACCCAGAACTTAATTAAGCTAAACCAACATAGACTTTATGATTTGATCACTGAATCTGGGAGCACTACATCTCAGCAAACTCCTCCTTGCTTTGAAGCTGGAAATATCGGCACTAGCCAGGTGTTACCCATTGTATCTAGATTCATTTCATTACCATATATCACCCATGCATATGCTGTGACTGCATAGAACTATGCACAATATTGAAAAAAGGTTCAGTTTATGCAGAGAAAGACATATACATCACCATTTTAAAATTGAGCATGGTCCAGAAAATGGAAAAATAGCACAACCCTCCCCTCAGACTGACTTTACATTATTATGTGTTTTCTGCGATAGGTGCACAAGAATAGGTCATTACTGAGACATTGAGTAGATGCAGAATGAATGGAGTTTCTGTGAAAAAAATGATGCAGTCAAACAAAGAGCATATGAAACTGTTACAAGGAATTGTGCTGTATTACAAAAAGATATCTAAAGATGAACAGAGATGTCTTGTTCATTTACCAGCATGGTTCTCTCAGTCATTGTTGCAGGACAGTTCACTTTTATAATAGTCATGACTGCAAAGCCTCTAAATGAGCAAGAATCCTGGAACCACTTTTTTGATAGCTGAAAGACCATGCCAGAAAATTTTAAATCTGCATCAATAGGTAGAGAGGAGAAAATATCCAAAAAAGAAACCTTTAATTGATGAAAATCAGGTCAAATATCCAGCACAAGAGAAAAGAGAAAGTGGCAAAGTAGACACATATTTTATTGGCTATTCAGTGTTCTTGTGTCCTGTAGTGTCAAGCAGAAATTTTTGCCTCCCATGAAGTATGTTGTATATGTTATACTATGGACAGTGCAATATTTTTTGCTGTGTATTTTTTTCTTAAACAAATAAACAAGTATGTCATTATGATCATGCTGTCCATTTCCAGGTGTGGATATCCTTAAATTGGTGTCGGCGCAAATGGGTAGCCAGTGGATTGACATGTACCAATATCTGGCAAACGCAACTGAGCGGGAGGTGGCAGCATTCTCTAATGGGTACACTGCAGACCACGAGCGGGCCTATGCTGCTTTGCAACACTGGACTATCAGAGATGCTGATGCCAATCTCGCCAAACTTATTAATGCCCTTCGAAGGCACCGGCGCAATGATGTGGTGGAAAAGATCCGGGGCGTGATGGAAGATAATCCTCAGGTAAGCATCAAGATTGACCTAATCTCTGAACTGAATTCATATTCTCTGCAAAATAGTTTATGTTGGTGCTTGGTCCATTGTAGTTCATTGATCTCTGCTATTCATTCTCTTCTATATTTATGGATGCATGAGCAGTGTGGATCTAAGAAAATAACTATGAAGGAGCTCACATTTCAGTAATGGAGCAATATTTAGTCAATTATTTCATATTGAAATATGAAAATAGCATTTTGCACAAAATCAAGCTCAGGCCTGACCTGATACACTAATTAGTAAATTTGGCTAAATTAAATATAATCCTGTCCCACAGTTAGTTCTTTAGAAAGTTGAAGAAAGGCTGTTGGCCACACCATCTTGTTTCAGTGGCTGTCTCCACAGTTGACTGGGGGTCACCAGGATTGCAGAGAATGGCTACCTTTGCTACAAGTCGGTCATTAGCTTATCTCTGAGCAAGCCAGTTCTGTCTATACCTCATTGCATACTAGAAAGCACAAACCTATGTGAATCCTGTGTTTACTGATTGCTTTTTGGGTAGTTTTTATTAATACTGTCTTTAATTAATCCTTCTGAGTTCGTGCAAGTCAGGTGCTTTTGATCATGTAATTTGCATGTTAACACCACTTGTATAAGCATGATGTTTAATGCTGTCATTTAATAATACTCCATTAATATATTAAATGTCTGTGAGCAGATTACTCTATCAGTCGTAACAACTCCAAAATATAAAAACCTGTTTAATATCAGTTTAGTTGTAGTGTTGCCTCAGAGAATAGTGATGTTCTGCATAATGTCTTACTGTATGTACTCTATCTGCCATAAAAATACAGGTAGATCATTCTTCTCCAATAGTGTTTGAAGAGCAAGTTGTTCTTTTTTATTCTCATCTAGACATGAGATAATATTTCAGAGTGTCCTTATTTCTACAAGGTTATATATTAAAGCCTCATTGTTTTTACTTGGGATTCTCATTTCACTTAATAATACTACACTGACACAGAGCGTGCTTGTCAGCACCTCTTAATAATGACTTTATCTTTATGAAATCACTAATAGACTTGCTGTCCGTACTTGTAATGGATCACTGTAAATAAACATGGATGCCAATTATTGGACTGGATATTGAAGGCAGCACATTACAGTATAAAGGGTACATGTTGTACTCAAGTATTCAAAAAATGTGCTGGCTAGATAAAACTTGTATGTCCCAATGCTAACTTCGATCTCCAAAAAAAACCATAATGAGACCCTGTCTATGTTCTTTTAGTACTTTCTTATAACAACTTTTTTACATTATTAATTATAAGTAATTAATCTGTTAGAATCTTACACATTCTTAATGATGGAAGTTACAAAGCTTGACAGAATAGTGGTTTATAAACAATTACGTTGATATACAATAGTTCAAGAAGGCACCCAAAGAAGGCTCCACAGCCGAAACGTTGTTTCTTTTCTTCTCTTTTCAGCTTGTAATAAACCTTTACTTGTTCCTATTAAATTGATATATAAATGGAAGTGACCCAGATGAAATTGCAATACTCTAAACCTATATCAATTATAAATCTATAGAAATATACACGATTTATATCCTGGCATTATTGTAGTGCTCTTTAGCCTCCTATCAGATTCACATTATTATTGATTTGATGTTTTCACAGTGTACTGTAATTGGAGATTTCCCTCTCTTGTGTCTTGTACAGAGTGAAGCAAATTAAATAATTGAATATTGAGATCAGCTTTAAAAACCTCACTTGTCATCAGAGGTGAGAGGAAGACTGCTTCAAGTTGAAGAGAGTAGACTTGAAAAAAGAAATTGGTGTAGCCATTTTAGTATATTTGGAAGAAGTTTTGAAACTCCTTTTCTGCTTCCTTTCACATGCGCCTATGGCTGCCACTGCCATTTTAGAAGTATTTTAGTGTGAATTTTACATTTATATGTGGAGGAGTCATACATCCTTGGCAGTGTTATAAGTTCTAATTCTAGAATCAGATTTTCAACACATCTGTCTTATTTACTTTTTATCAACCAGATCTAATAGATAGTAGATAAGTAGAAGTACTTATAAATATAATGCCTTTTATTAAAGGTATTCACCACCACCTAGTGATGCCACATTTTGTTGAATTATAAATGATGTATAGTGAATATTCTTCTGTAAAACGTGAGTGCTCAAACTGAAGTCGAAAACTAAAATATGTTGATTGCATAAGTATTCACCTGTCACGGGAGCCTGTTCTGACTCCCGTGAAATGCGTAGTTTAAGACCCTATGCGAGATAGTATTATCCGGAAGTGACTGGAATAGAACATCAGGGAAGACACAGCAGGGTTAGGACGGGATGACTGACAAGGGGTGGTGACTGTGGTGATCCGGTGCCCGGTGCTAAGGCAACCAAATCCAGGGAAGTCCAAAAGGGGTAGTCAGGGTGCAGTCCATAATCCAAAAGCTGGGAGATCCATCCAAGATTAAAATCCCCAGGAAGGGGAACCAAGACCAGGAACACAGTGAGATAAAAGCATAACGGGACCAGGCGCTCCGAGCCCTGGGCTCAGAGGTTAGGACGTCAGGGATGAAGGCCTATGCCCTCAGGCTTCCTCCATGCCTGGTGGTAGGCAGGCCTTCAGACGTCCGTCTTCCAAAGCTGAGCCAGGAACTGCGGAGACGCTAGGCTTATAAAATACAAACAAGACACACCGGGAAATAATAGAACCTAATTGATAACAGAAAAGGGTAGGAGTGCCCTCTAGAGAAGGAATGTGGAACATGACATCACCTCCTTGAGTCAATATTCAGGGTGAAAGGACTTTGCTTCATTTTCTTCTGTCTTGACCAATATTTGAAGCAGCTCAAAAACACAATGTTGCTGCCACCATGCTTGACAGCAGGAATATACCAGCGGGAATGTCCCAGATGTACCTGTTTGCATTTAGACCAGAAAGTTCCAATTTTAAAACAAAACATGTTGTCATTTGTTTGTTGTATCTCTTAAATGCTTTCTTGCAAACTTCATGTTTAATTTGAGATGAATTTACCACTCTACTAAATCACCTTCATGGAGTGATATTGTTGACTGATGGACATTACTCCCATCTCATCTAGTTACTGTTGGCCTAATGGAGATTTAACTAGTTTTGTCCTCTCTCAGCTGCTCAGTTTAGAGGGATAGCCTGATCTAGGCAGCATCTGGATGGTATGATACACCTTACACTACTTAATGATCCATTTCAGTGTACTCAGAGGTATGACCAGGCTATTTGAAATTATTTAAACCCTTCTCCTGATCTTTGCTTTCTACAATATTATCCCTGAGTTGTTTTGACAGCTATTTGTTCTTTATAATTTAATCTTTGCTTGAAATTTACTACCTGGCCGAGAGACCATTATAGAGACAGGCATATTTGTACCAAAATCATTTGAACTACTATTATTTCACAGATGGAGTTCAATAAATTATGCAACTTGACAAAGACATTTTGCACACCTAAAGTAATTTAGGTTTGCCGTAGTAATGGGGGTGAAAACAGATTTAACTTCTTTTACTCATAAAAGTTTGAACATTTGAGTTTGAAGTTTACAAAACAAAATATTGCAAAAGGGTTCAACATTATTTATTTTTCATGTTTACTTAAAAGATTAAGTGTCTGTAATCTTTCTTTGTAAATACTTATCAAAGCTTTTTTCTTTTTTATTTCAATTACAAAATACAGTAATTAGAGCAGTATTTTGTGCATTGTACTAGGCAATGTGACTATAAATCTAGACTGAGTACCACGTGGTGCTGCAGATATTCACAGTTGATCATAATTTAAAATATTTTTTGTAATACAGGGTGAAAAGTGCTGGAACCTTACAATAACTGGCAATTTTTACACAATTACACTAAACAATTATAGAATGCTAATAAGTTATTGAACTTGGGAAGCACTTTTAAGTATATAATCATTTAAGTATCTGATCCTTCTAGGTACTACTAGAATACCACTCTGATACAAGTCAGAAAGAATATGCCTTTGTTAAGATGTCCTTAATTGGCTTAGCATGTTCCCTACTGCTTAGCTGATCATTGTAATAACCTGTTCTTTCAATGAGTCAGCGTAAGACTCCTTTTTGTAATAGAATTAACATTGATGTAAACAAAGTCTCCAGCCTGCTGACACATAAGGAAAGTTAAAAAAGAAGTGTATCTAAGGAACAGCGTTTACAATACCTTGCTTTAGTTTATTTCATGACCATTACCCTAAAGACAGAAGCAAATGCATCATGGAAGGACATCCTAAACATAGACATTTTCCTTATTTGCATTTGGCTTTTTTAATGTAATTGCACATACAATAAAAATAAAAACAAAGTTACTACTTTACTCTTAGTTTTATTTACGTCTTTTTGTGAACTTTAACATAATATTCAAAACTGTTCATGTTAGTAAAAGGTAGGTGTTTCTGCATGCACAGGCTGCAAAGGAACAAGTAAAGGTGTATTACATGCTGAAAAGAGAAGAAGAGAAACACAACATTTCAGCTGTGGAGCCTCCTTTGGGTGTGAGAAAGAGAGGAAAATCAGCAACTGATAAAGCATTTTTTTAGCAAATACATATGATTAATATTTCATTTTGGCAGGAGCAGAGTAGCTAACCATGCATACTGTAGAACAAACAGCCACCTACTGTATACACTTTAACACTTTTGTATTGAAACAGAGATGAAGCAGTCCCCAAGATGGTAAAATGTATCTGAAAAGTGTCTTGATGCCAACTCCTTTAAACACGCCTGGATTTCTCCTTGGAATCCCTGGAACCTTTCTTAACCTGGTGACTGTTCTGGGGAAGAGTGGAGGAGACTAAAGTCTCTCTTTTTGTAAAGTGTAATAAAGCGGGTTATACTTTTATAACCCTAATAGGTTGTCTGAGCACAAATAATCGAAATGACCATACTCAAGCTTACTCAAGCTCAGCGCACACTGGGATTAGTGTGTGCTCCCCCCGTACTTTGGTAATAACAAGTATCTGGTCTCCAATCTTGGATTTCCTACCCCTTTTCCTCCCGGGACCTCCTCTGCTACCCCCAAAACAGTCATGGGCCACTCTGGTCTTATCATAGGCACTTCCCTGCTTAGTGAGGCATGTGTATTGGGATCTATTGGATTGAGGCAGTTGAGCAAGTGATGTGTAAATTCCACACAGCAACCTCACCAATCTAGATCTTTATCAGTTTACTCCACCCAGTAATGAGTCAGTTCCTTGCAATACAAACACCACAACCAGGGGTCCACAGCTAAGGTCCAGTCAGTTGTATGGTATTACTCTTCTAAAGGCCAACCACTACCTAATGGCATAAAGCCTTTTATATACCAAAGTTCCTTTAATCACAGTCATGTGTGAATGTATCTTGTAACCTTTCAACACTTATCCAATTAATTCATCTGCCACTGCTGCCTCACCATGGTAAAATACAGTGACAGTCTCCGTGGGAAACCACAGAAAATCATTGTAAAGCTTTTTTGTTTTGCATTAGTGGCTGATGCTTGATAGGTCAGTTTTAGCCTTGCCTAACATGCATAACTAAATGAGCCATATTTGTTGGCAGGATTATTCAGTTTGAGTCTGTTCTTGTTTTTAGGGTTTTCAGTATTTAGGATATTGCTTACATTTTTTTTCAGCTAATTGTACTGGAGTTTCTCTACTGTTCAGTGGTTCTGACCTTTAAAAATGTGTTGCATTCTTAGCCACTAGAGTCATCTATAGAACATGCCTTTGTTAATATTTATAGATGACCTATGATGATATTAGATGACTTCATGTTGTATGGACATCCTGAATCATTTTTATGAGTATTGGTCATTATTTTTATGAGTGGTCATTTTCTTGTCGTACGCTATTGTTTCTAGGGTACATTTAAGTACAGCTTTGCATTTTGTCGCACTAATGGAATCAGATACATGCTTTATTTAATTTTCCAGATGTACTGTTTAATATTCTACTATACATTTACAACATAGTAAGAAATAAAATATATATACACATTCTCCTTGACTTTAAGTATTGTATGAATGTATAAAGATCATATTAGTTAAAGTTTGAAATTAAATAAAAATAGCCATGACTATCAAGGTGTACATCACTTTGCAATTGCCTTTATGTCATTTATACATAATTTTGAGATTATGTAGAGTTGGAACTTTAAACTAAACATACAACTATGACCACTTTAGGATTAAATAATTTTCCGTATATAACAATACAAATAAAAAACACAGTATTTGAACAAACTAAAACAGATTAAAAAAGAAAAAAAGGCAGAAATAACAGGGCCCTGATGAAAAGACAAAAGAGGAGTAAGTCTCCCTGTCCTATTATTACCGATGGTAAAATAGTAACTTCATATAATTAAAAATTTGCAAATCTCCCCATAGTATTGGTAGAAAAGTGCCATTGCTTTACATATCCACATAATGTTTCTATGTGTTAATAAGATGACTTAATTTTAGTTTGCATACCTCTGATTAAACAATCAGATAACAAGGCCTTTCCTTTGACATAAACCTTTTAAATTAAGTGATACTCTGTGGAGTCTGCTTTGACAGGCTACAGCAATAACCTCTGGCTGCGGTGTATGAGACACAGAAATCAGAGTGAATTTTACACATCGATACCAGTATGTCTCTAATAAGATAGCTTACTCGAGTAAAGAAATAGAATTTTTTCTGTTTCAGTTCTTATTTTTTAGTAATCTTTTGCCCTTTACACTGCCCAATTATTACAATTAACTCAATTTAGATTACAGTTATGCATAATATTAGAACATGTGGGAGTTTGATACAAGCCATGTGGCATGTGGGTGGCACATTCTCTTCCTCTGTAAATCTACAGAGCTCTTTCATAGATTTTGCTTGTATAACATGTTGACGTAAAATGGAGAAAATTGAGGGCATAGCTGTCGGTGGTTCAGGGCTCCTTAACATGGTGTCCCATAAATAAAAGATCCCTGTGGTTTATAAATTGGGTTATTTTAAAACTTTACATTTTAAGGTGATTTCGTTTCTCCCTGCATTCTGTGCTTTTTTTTCAGTTTGATCTGAACCATCTGATGACCTCTGTGAATGTAGCCCAATGCCCCAGCCCTACCCACAAGCCTTCAGAGTCCATGGGTGTTGTAGTGGAGCACTCTCCTGTGGACAGGACCAAGGGATTCTTTGTTGACGAATCCGAACCTCTTCTGCGCTGTGACTCCACTTCAAGCAACAACTCAGCCCTCAGCAGAACAGGTTCTTTCATAACCAAAGGTATGTGAGTAACCTGTTGTTCAATACACACAATTAGAATTCCTTATCACTAAAATATTACAGAGCTCCCCATACTATTGATAGTAAACAGCTGATTGCCACTTCTTTACATATGCACATTGTTTCTAACTGACTGATTTCATAATCAAAGGTATGCAAATTAAAATACGTTTACAAATGGTGATAATGTGGAATTATATGGTTTCTTACACAGAAAACTTGAAGGTTGTTATATTTTTAAAATTCATAAAATAAAATTGCTTAAATGGCATCACCAGATTTCTGTTACTATTAATACAGTCAAACACACCAGCACTGAAATAAAGAGGAGTTCCTTTTGCCGATTCCCATAAGGAAGAATATAGTATATAGTATATATAGTAATTATACCCTTTTTTGTTTTTTACAATAACAAAGCAGCCATGATCATTGAATCATTGTATGTGATGTTTCATTAATATACTGTATACATGACAGTGGTCAGCTTATCACAGCCAATTGTGTTTAGTGTCATGCGTAAAGGGAATTCTGACTGCCTTCCAATATTGAAACTATTGAACACAGTGCTTATGACACAGAAAATCCTGATTTATTAAAGCCTTTTTGAGGTGAAGAAACCCATAATCCTGAACAATATTCTGTGCCGAGAAAATATTTTTTAATCTTCTTTTTTATATTTTTATTAGATTAATACTGATTAGCTTCCTTTGCAGTATATTCACTATGATTAATTGAGTTTTTACATAAACTACTGTAAAAAATTAAAATATTGTGAAAAGTGTGTAAATAGCATCTGGGTAAAGAAATGTATTTATAGTCCACATAGAAGTCATATTAAGCAATCTCTGTAAATTACTGAAGAGTGTTTTTTTTTAATAATGAGTAATTTCTGTTTCTAATTTTATGTTCTTAGGTTGAAATTTTAAAAATATAATGAACAAATTAGTAAAGGTGGAAAGTCCTATATGGACAAGACTAATTCAAAAATGGAGAATCAATAAAAAATTATAACTATTTGTTTTGGTTGTTGCTTTTATGTTAAGCAAGTTACATTTGTACTCATTTATACAGCTGGATATTTTACTGAAGCAATCTAAGTGAATAACCTTGATCAATAATGCAAGAGCAATGCACCACTTTGGTTTTGAACCCACGACCTTCCGGTTTAATGTCATGCCTGCTTTATCTGCAAGACACATGTGACTTGTTCAAGTCATACACATTGTGGCGGGGTGATTTTAGGAATCAAACTTTTTTCACCAGAATAATGTCTTCTGGATACTTTGTTGAAGTAAATCCATTAGCAGACTACATGTCATATAATACTGCTTGTATAACAAAATATTTAACTCATTAGTCTAGGAATTGCAGTATTTCACAAAGACATCATTGATTTTAGTATTTAGACGTCATACCAATTACCGTGTATCTATGGCATTTTTCAGTAGCAATTTTTTCTGTTGGGTTCCCAAGGAATTAGTGCCCTCTATAGGCATGTAGGGATTTTTATTTAGGTACTGAGCATGATTAACATAAAACCTCAATTATTACTACAGTACAAGCCAAACCATCTCTTTATTATGAATTCAATGTATTGCTACTTATTTTCTTTGTTATATTCAGAAGCTTAAATTTTTAATGATTAATTAATACAAAAGAGTTGGGTAAAAGTTGGGTAATGCACATTTACTTTGCTCATGCAGTCCTTTCCTATTATAAATTGAACTCAGTAACATTCATATTAATTCCATTTGTATTGTGCTTTACATGCCACATGATCCCAAACTATTTTACATATAGGAGAGGACTCTTTCATTCACCGTTTACCATCTGGGTGATATGGCATCCGTTATGTGCCAGCAGCCCCACTGTACTGCAGGGGTTTCAGTGTTCAGGTAGAGAAATTAGAAAGCACTTCACACATTGAATTAAATTAATAAGTTAACTTTAGGAAGGTCAAATTGCTTAGGCTCAAAGTATAATTTATCCAGGAGATAAGGGTTACCAACTGTACTCTTTCAAAAAGAGCATTGGCATTGACCAAGTAGTCAAGACATCAGTTTCATGCTGTATATGAAGGACAGTGGAATGTTACTGATGCATTACTGGGGCATTGGTCTGGAAAGTATGGCCAAGTGGGAAGAATGCCATCTACTGGATCACGAGCACTGCTTACAGCAGCAAACACATTTTCCTTGGGGGATTCGTATCCCAGCATTAATCAGATCAGCATGCAAAGTGATAATACAAGTGACATCACTCTCATGACACTGCACACTGTATTTTTAATCCCCCCCCCCAAAAAAAAAAAGAATTAAAAAGAATAATAGTAATAATTACTGTTCTTTTATTATAGTAATTTTCACCTCAGAAGTATAACACGATTTCTCAGCACATTATTACACTGCTTACAGTCAAAGTGTCATTTTGACTCAAATGAGTCATTAAAGACTGAGCTTCAGAGCACATTTTATTCAATTGTGTCAGCTTTTGAAGGCATTGAAAGGTGAAATTTGCACAATAGAAATGCATGTTCTGCTTTTACGTTTCTAAAAATAAAACAGTAGTAAAACAGTATTTAAAAGTTATTGAAATAAAAGATGTGTATTGAAAAAATATACATTGTTAAAGCCCTCTAGTTATAAACACACTTAATTATATTATAGTTAATTATATAATTGTAATATTATATAATTGTAAGTATTTTAATTCTTCTTTGTATTATTTTAATTATTTACTATATGGAGCAATGTTGGTGCTAACCATATTTGTACAGTCTTTACTATTAATTGTTTGCAATTTGGGCAACAATAAACTGTATCCCATTGCAGACATCGACACTGGCACTCTAGACCTGAAACATTATTCAGTAATTTTTCTTGAAGTTACATCTCAGTTCAGTGATTTTTTTAAATTCTCATATTAGTCCTTTCTGGAGAGAAAAAAAATCTTATCTTCTGCTATGCTGTAAATGTAGTCATTTTTGCGGGGCTTTATGGCACTGCTTAATCTGTTATGGTTCCATAAATGTCAATACAAGCATAGAACATATATTTAACCACAGAATGTGAAAGGGCATACATACCCATACACAGTATAAGAACAGAAGTACCAATCAGATATTCTAATGTCCATCTGTTGGGGAATATCACAAATTCATTCCATGAGTTGATCTAGTCACTTTCAAACAACAGATCGGTTGCCTGCTTTTATCTGACTGATTTTTTAACATAAAGGGATTAAGCTGTACTTTCATTATAGCAGGTGACAGTTAATATGTTCCAGTGGAAAACAAATCCAGTGGAAATAAAAAGAAACTAATGTACAGGGTTCTAAATTTCGCCACATCATAGAGTTCTTTAAATGGCAAAAGACCGATTTCAATATGGTAGCAGTACAATACTATAGGGAAAGAAAGTTTTACAGCAGTATTTTGATTGGAGGCACATTTCTAATGAGGTTTGCTGTTTAGGGAATTAACAGGATGGTGGTAACTTGTAGGACTTAGTTTTTTTTTCTTTCCCATCCTGATCTCGTGTGCATTTCTCTACCTCCAGAAAAGAAGGACACAGTGCTGCGCCAAATCCGCCTGGACCCATGTGACCTACAGCCCATCTTTGATGACATGCTGCATATTCTGAACCCGGAGGAGCTGCACATAATTGAGGAGATTCCATCAGCTGAGGACAAGCTGGATAAACTCTTTGAGATCGCTGGTGTCAAGAGCCAGGAGGCCAGCCAAAAGCTTTTAGACTCTGTGTATAGCCATCTGCCTGACCTCCTGTAGGCGCATGGCCAGAGAACTCCTGTCCTGTTCTTATCCCAAGCTGGTGAGGTTATAAAAGGCAATATTGCATGTGCAAGTACAGCCTGGAACATGTGACAGCCTGAAGGTTTTTTTTCTTGGGGCAATTACTTCTTAATGTGCACATTAAAATATACCTTGCACTTGCATCAATGTAGCTTTGACAAAGTGTTCTCCTACTGTACATTTTATTAGTGTTCTCATTCTTCAGACAAATGTAGACAAGGTCTACATTTAAATATATATGTTATTGTTTAAGACTAATGATATGTAAAATAATTTATGCACTCACTTTTAAAAATGTTTAAAATATTAAGGTACTCTGGTCAACTCTGCTTCAGTTGCCAGTGTTTCCTTGAAGTGCTGTTCACTAATGTCATATTTGTTCATTTTGTATTATCTTTTTTTTATTCTTGTAGTTTATACATGTATGTTGTACAGCGCAATGTTTCACAAAATCTGATGGGCATTCAAGATGATTACTTCTTGGGTTAATAATTTAATATAACAAAAGGTTCTCATTCAAGATACACTACTTGAATTAGACTAGCACACTTTTGCATTGTATTACTTTACTGTTCAAAAAAAGGTACACCTGATATCTTTCCTTATCACACTTCAAAAGGCATCAAGAAGTATTTAGTATTGAAATATAAAATGTTGCAGGTCAGTGTTTAAAAATGCCTGCTTCTGGTGAAGATATTGATGATACGAGTTTCATTCTGTAGAACCAGTCATACTGTATATCAAGGTAAACCAGTCTTACTCTTGAAACTATAGGAATGGTATGATGACTTGAGATATTACTGACTTCATTAATTTGCCCTCAGGGGCAAAAACAAATTACTCTTGAACTCACTGAAGAGAAATATAGATTTGCTTTCTAGCCTATTATGAGTTTATTGAAGTATGTGTGAGAAGTGTTTCTTACTGAGGATTGGTTTGCACCATATATTCTTTTAATACTTAACCCTTGTAACAGATAATGAGATTATTATTGTAACATGTTACATCAAACCAATTAAAGGTCAAACTTTTGTCATAATAGTTCTGGCGACTCCTTATACTTCATCAATGCAAATGGTATGCATGTATATATTGTGTGGAGGTTTTAAGGACCACATTAAAGAAGGAGAAGTTTTTCTATCATCCATCCTCTGTGTCAGTTTCACCAAGGAAAAATGTTTAAAAAATTTCCATTGCATATCACATCAGGGAATAGTAATAGTACTGTTCGTTTAAATTGGCTTTTCTCTGACACACTAGCAGTTTATAAGATAATTTCCATTGATATCTTGCAAGTATTTGAGAACAGTTGTATCTAGTATTTTTGTAGCCAAAACAGTTCAAAATCATGTAATTGTTACATTTATCATTACTATAAATTAATAATTTTAATAATCAAAATTTAAGAAAAATCTGTTTAGTGGTCTAAGACCCTGGATTATTTATTATGTAGTTTCAACTTTGGCATTGGTAGATGAATTTGTTAACCTTTGACCGTGCCAAAATCAGTATTTTAAGAAAAAATATCCGATTGGTTTCTGTGCAAGTGCATCACGGACCGTGTGTCAATATGCACACTTGCGGTTTTGCGCCCTTCATATGCGCGTCCCCGCTCAAGTCTGCAAGGGCTTAGGGTGTCCCATTTCTAAATTTGTGTTTCACAAGGGAGCTCACTATTGCCCTTAATGCGCCCTTCTCTGAAGTCCACATCAAACCTCGGAATTTCTTTGCGGAATGGTGACGTTTCATGTTCTAGCCTATCAAAGTGGAGAAAGTTACCACAGAGAATAAAATATTCACGTGTTAGTACCATTTAACATTTTTACAGTTTTAAAACTCTTTTACATATATTTTATGTAAAAACAAAATTTAATTAGGCTACTTTAGATTCATACTGTATTCTAGGAACAAAGTTTTGATATAAAGCTTTTATTACGTCAACCCAATTCACTGATGAACAATCGTTTACCTGTCGTGTATTTTGTACATACCTGTAGAATATTTAATATACAAATATTTCATAGTACAAAGCTTTGAGGTTTACCTTATTTAGTTTACTTTGAATGACCGAGTTATGTTCCTCTTACTGTCTTTTTTATTTACAGAGAAAGACGAGATGAAATGTATTTAGTAGTATAAAGCTTTGATTAAACCAAGATTAAGTTTAGATTACTTCGGCCATTTGAGTCGAGCCTGCTCAATATAATTGGAAACTACTTTTGTGCAGGCATAGACGAGATGAAATTCAATTTAATCAAACTGCAAGAATGAAAAAAAATATATATAAAGAAAATAACTGCCGACATGCACTTAGCCGCTGGAAGAGAACAACAACAGGAAGCATATTCACCGTGAGCTGTGAAACCAGCGGGTGACGTCAGCGAGGGTGTCCCAATAGCCTTTTAGCGGTGCCCCTCAAATACTCGCGCACTTCAAGTCCTCACTGGCTCTAAAGAGGAGGCATGTATCTGACTTTGCAAACTGTTTTTCTAAAAAGCCAACATACTATATGCATTTCTAAATGTTCCACTAAAAGGTACATCTATCATCTGTTTGTTTAAGCGGTTTACCTGGCTGATTGAAACTACTGGCTTACAAAGTCCCATTGAGACATTTGTTTTGTGATTTTTAATATAGATGTGTATGAGAAACAGACTTCAATAAATCCTTAAATGATGGCATAATGTACTAAATAGCATTCGCTGGGAAATATATGGACGGGCGTCCAATAAGGGGTGCATCCTGCCTTGAGCCCTCTGCTTGCCGGATAGGCTCCAACTCCACTGTGAACTGGAAGAAACGGATAGATGGAGAGTTGGAAAATCCACACAGATCGAAAAGCCTATTTTTTGTCCAAAATGCCAAATTTCTGTAATCATTTGTTACAGGGATCTCTAAAATGAATGTATTTCATTGCTTCATTTTTAGAAAAAAAGTACTAAAACAAACAGAATAGTACAGAAGGAAAATAGACAACATAAAGGATTTTGTACAGTATGTTTAAGTTGCAGTTACTAAACTTGACTAGTCACACTTCTGTTTAAAAAGTTTGAAAATATTCCTGCCATTAATTCATCATATACTGTCCTCACAAAGCTTAGGCCTTATTTTCAGTCATTTTGTTTATTTCAAGGCACAAAAAATTGCAAGTTAAAATATATATGAAATTAAAAGACACCACTAGCTAATTTTCTAATATTATGGCAGCAATTGAACATTTACCCATATGACAGGTGTCTTAGTCATGTATGATTTTAACTTGTAAGGAATTTATAAATTATTTTACAGAGTAAATTAACTATATTATAAGAATTTTTTAATTCTTCTAGGAGTTCAAATTGCTTTGTAAGTTTGACCTTTATAAGTTTGGCTTTGACAGAAGTACAATTACAGTACTGTGCCTGTGTACTGCAACACAAAAGAGTTAGCCTCATAGTGTTGCTGCCTCTTCAGAACAGGAAGTGTTTTATTTGCATACCACTGATGGCAGGTAATAGAATTGAAACCATATGTAAAAAACATTTTACTTACATCTTTAATAATAATAGGCCATACAGTGGATATAAAAAGTCTACACACCCTTATTGAAATTGTAGGTTTTTCTGATGTAAAGCCAGAAATCAAGATAAATCATGTCAGACATTTTCCATCCTAATAATAATAATAATAATTGCTTACACTTATATAGCGTTTTTCTGGACACTCCACTCAAAAAGCTTTACGTGTAATGGGGACTCCCCTCCACCACCATCAATGTGCAGTATCCAAAGCCATTCCTTGGTTGACTTGGATGTGTTGTTTGGGTCGTTATCATGTTGGAAGGTGAAATTCTTCTTCATCTTCAGCTTTCTGACAGAGGCCAGCAGGTTTTGTGCCAAAATATCTGATATTTGGAGCTAGTCATTATCCCTTCTATCTTGACTAGATCCCCTGTCCCATCTGAAGAGAAGCAGCCCCAAAACATGATGCTTCCACCACCATGCTTCACAGAAGCATGGTGTTCTTTGGATGATGAGCTGTGTTGTCTTTGCACCAAAGATATCTTTTAGAATTAAGGCCAAAAAGTTCACTCTTTTTTTGCAAAATTTAGACCGGTTTGGATGTTCTTTTTTTTGTGAGAAATGGCTTCCATCTTGCCACCCTACCCCGTAACCCAGATGTGTGCAGAATACGGGAGATTGTTATCACATGCAAGGAGTGACAAGTACCTGCCAGAAATTCCTGCAGCTCCTTTAATGTTGCTGTAGGCCTCTTGGTAGCCTCCCTGATAAGATTTCTCCTTGTCCTGGAGGGTCATCCTGATCTTGTCAATGTCCCTGTGGTGCCACATTTTCTCCACTTATTGATGATAGTCTTCACAGTGCTCCATGGTACATCCAAAGCCTTTGATATTCTTTTATACCCCTCTCCTGATCGGTACCTTTCAACAATAAGATCCCGTAGATGTTTTGTTAGCTACTTGCGGACCATGGCTATCCCAGTAGGATGCAACCACAAAAGTATCAAGAAATCCTACAGGAACAGCTGATTTTTATTTGGGGTTAATCAGAATCACTTTCATTGATGGCAGGTGTATGCTACTTATCTTTGGACATGATTTTGAATGTGATTGGTTAACTCTGAACACAGCTACAGCCCCCATTATAAAAGGGTGTGCACACTTATGCAACCAGGGTGTTGTAGGGTTTTTAATTTCAATTATTTTTCCTAATAATTATCTATTTGTTTTTCTCTTGAATTTTGTTGGTTGCAAGGTCACATTAAAGATGGAAACATAACTGACATGATTTATCTTGATTTCTGGCTTTACATCAGAAAAACCTGCAATTTCAATAAGAGTGTGTAGACTTTTTATATCCACTGTAGATTCTAAAAACATAAAACATATCATCCTCCCAATTCAGTAAGTACACTTGATTGCTTCCCTCATAGCCCCTGGGAAATTTCAAGCAAGTTTTTAGAGTTCATTCTTAGCAGTTAGATTGTTTAACAAAAAGACATGCCCCTGGCACTTGTTCTTAGGTAGTTATTTTTCCCAAGAAAACATTTTTTCTTTGAGTCAGCACTCATTACTAGTTAGGGTGTGATTGTCATGAGCTTCAAGCCCAGGTGGTTGCTCAGAAAGCTCATCAACTGTTACCGGAAAAGAGTCAGAATGTATGTGTTGCCCTTGTTACAGGGAGTGGTACTGTTAATAAATAGAGCAATTCATGAAGACGGACTGCTTCCTCTCCTGTTCACAGCCCTCCTCGAATTTTTTCCCAGTCTTGTTAATATGAGGTCAGTCAGATGGTGCAAAATTAAGCATTCAAAAATCACAGCTAAAATCAAAGTCAATTCAAATATGTGAAAAAATAAAACCTATATCCCATGAGATGCGGTTGATGCCTTCGGTGTAATGAATTATCTGTAATGAATCAATTAATTATCTGTGCCCTGAGTGCAGTAGGCTTTCTGGGTGGGTATCAGTAAATAAGGCACTCTCAGCATAGCTGACAGCAACATTCTTTGGACTAGAAAACACTCTTGGTATTTGTAAAGAAGAGACCTGAAAGCCAGCTTTTCTCCAAGAAATTCTGTAATGAACCACAGTAATGGTGGAAAAAGGGGAGGGGAATTGGAAGAATCCTGGCAGTGGGAGTATAAAACAAAGTAGGATCCCATTGGATGGTTATGATACACATGCTCAGGATCTGGGCAGTGATCAGGCAATGACAATTGGTACTGGATGCATTTCAAAACTAAATAGAGTTGAATTGTTTAAAGGTTTTGTGACTGTAGGGCTCAATTGGAAAGTACAGTACTAATGATGATGTTGATATCCTTAATGTGCGGAAATATGTTAAGAAATTAGACCTATTAAATAAGGCTACAATGTGCAATAAACCAAGAAAAGGAAATGATGAAGATAAAAGTCTGTTAATACTGATTTATTAAATGTAATTTGCATTTTACTCTCCTGACCAGATCAGACATTGATCAGTTATATACACCTCATAGCAAAAGTATAGAAAAAAATATTCATCTGTTAGCTACATTCCAAACCTCCATATAAGTTTTTCCTCATTTAATGCTCGTCCATCCTCACTCAAAGTATCACAATGGAAACAATACAATCGCCATAATAATGTAGATTCATTATTGTGTGCCAAATAATTTTATTTAGATTTCTGAGTTGCTACTTTAAAATGACTCAGAGGTTTTCTGACAAATCTGACACTTAAGCTTCTCTGAATTTCTGGATGCCTTTGATCCTGCAGGGTTGTCATGAAGACAAACATCTCTCCTCTAGGTGGTCTTAACTCTTCTGTGAGGCACTGTTGGACTTGCAAAATGGCAAAGGGTTCTTTCTACAGTGTGTTAGAGGACTGACAATAACCAAAAATATTCTTTACAAAGAAAATATTCTTATTTGTGGACTTATCAGTTGACTTTTGAAAAGAATGCTAAAAAACAAAAATGCAGTTCTTTATTGGCATGTTTTCTCTTTCAAAAGAATATGATTATTAGTTCAAAATAGCTTAGAGTTCACATAGTGCTTTGCAAAGGTATTTATAAGTTTTAATTTGTAAAATTACAAAATTCTGTGAACATATTTTAAGCTTAAATTGTTATTCAAAACCTGAATGCTCAAACTCTTTTAAGGGTATGATAGGTCACAGTAAATGTCAGGATTTTTTTAAAATTAAAGTACAGTATGTTGATAAGTATTCTTAAGTATTCTGACCTGTGAGTTTAATTATCAGTTTTGCCAGCAACTGCAGCTCAAATCTTTTTGGGTCAGTATGCCAACTTTGCACACCTGCTGGGTGAAATATTTGCTATTTCCTCTTGTCAAATGTGCTACGGATGTCAGAAAGGGAAAAAAAGTCCCTATGCATAGCAGCAAAACAGGGGGGTTAGCCCAGGTTCAAGAGGTTAGACGATGTTGGGTAGAAACCTATGCCCTCAGGCCATGGAGGAGATGACCTGGTGCTAGGCGGGTCTCAGGACATCCGTACCCTCAATGCTGAGCCAGGAGCAGAGGAGACACAGGAAGTTAATAGGCTACACAACAAGACACACCGGAAAGACATGAATAATCACAGGGAACTAGGAACAGGACAGAAGTAGAGCTCCCTCTAGGTGTACAGGGTGTGACAGTTAGGCTCTGTCAGGTTGCATAGGAATCTCTTACAGACAGCAGCTTTCCATAGATCCCCAATAGGATTCAAGGGAGAACGTTGACTGTGCCACTCAAGGATTTTCACTTCTTATTCAATTTCGCATTCTTAAACTACTCCAGTGTAACTTTTGCCTTGTGCTTTGAAATTTTGTCAAAGGTTTGGAGCCAGTACTGTGTTCCATCTACAGTATGTTCTCATCTGTTTTGAGAAGCTTCCCAATCCTGAGCATTTAGACAAAAAAGTTATAATTTATTCATAATGTCTGACAACAAAATATTTTGCCTTGTTTGCAATACGAATTAGGTGCTTTGTTGCAAACCCCACGTGGGATTTGAGATTGATATGTTTTAGTTCCATATATGCAACATTGTGGAGGTCCATACATGCAACAGGGATATTGTTCATCCAGGGACATTTTCTCCCATCTTAGTCACTGATCTCTGTAACTCTTTCAAAGACACTGGCTTTCCGGCATCCTGTCCAAATTTCCCATTGGCCCTTATCAATCATGGCCTCTTAATAATCCCCATCTTTGAATTGGCTTCATCACTATGTTATCCTTCCCACTAATAGCTGATGTGTGGTGAGCGTTCTGGTGTACTATTGCTGCCGTTGCATCATCCAGGTGGGGGCTGCACATTGGTGGTGGTGGAGGGGAGTCCCCATTACCTGTAAAGCGCTTTGAGTGGAGTGTCTAGAAAAGCGCTATATAAGTGTGAGGAATTATTCATTATTATTATTATTCCTCATCAGATTCCTTCTTGCCTATCTGCTCAGTTTTTAGGGACAACCTAATTTAGGCATTGCCTGGGAGCCTTTCGCTTGTTAATGACTGACTTCTGATCTGTGCCTTCGTATAACTTTATCCCTGAGTTTCTTTGAAATCACCTGAAATTCACTACCTAGCTAAGGGATCTACAGTACAAAGAGAGGTGTATATATTCTGAAATCATGTTAACCGCTATTACTGCACACATACAGAGCCTACTTAACTGTAATTGTGCATTTTCCTTTTTTATTTCATGTTAATTATACATTTGATTTTTTTTTCTTTGAATACGTAGAGTTGGTTGTGTATTTGAGGATTTTGTGTATTAAGTGAGTTGCAAAAGTAACATAGCCCCAACCCTCCGTTGAAATCTAGAGAGTGTCAAATCACAGCAGGGACATGGAGAGTCACAAACCTGTATATAACCAATATTAATTGCTATTTCAAAGTCTCTTTGATAGATTGATAGAAACTAAGCAAGGTTCAGAATAATTTTACAAGACATTGTATAACTAAAGTATATATTGCACAAACACAAGATGGCCTGAAGCAATTGAAGTACACAATAAAGAACTTTATTAATGTACTAAAATAAATATTTGTCTTTCACATTCTGGCACTGTGTTTTGCCTTCCTTGCAACAAGTGATTTGTGTCTTCAATAGAAAATAATATAAAACTATTAAAGGAACCAGATGAGGATATACAGTTCACCAGACACACTTCTAAATGAGAATATAGCACTTTTATATTTTATATCACACTCACTTCTTATTTACCTTGCACTTTTCTAATTTCTATGTCAATAATTGTAAATCTGTGTTATTTGTGTTGTACAGTACTGTACATTTGTGGAATTATACAATTCCTTATGAATATCATATTCCTTATATGTATGAATAACATTGTAATAAAAATAAAATACAATTCTTTTTTATATTAATAATATTTTTTATTAAAAAAATAAATAAAAATGTAAAGAGATAAAATAGAAATACTATCAATAACTCCACTGAAGAGGAAAAAAAAGTATCTTGTTCATTCTTCTGGGTTTTACAGAATCAAAGTCAAAGGCATCATTTCAGTAGCTGATATCTTGATGTGTCAGCTCTTTGAAGACAGATTAAAGTACATAAAAACGAAAAAAAAACTAGAGGAATTATATAAATGATCTAATAACTTGTATAATACAAGAGAGTAATTAATATACTCTATACAGTGTATTTTATATGAATATGTAGTATAATTAACTCTATACTCTATAATTTATATACAGAGTACTGTATAGAAATTACTCAAATGGGTATTGTGAATCTTTATGTCTCCATGATCACAGCAAAGGTCATTATCTTTTATTTTAGAGAACTTTCTGCTCCAAATGCTTTCTATTGTTTATCTGTCATTTTTCCTGGCATACCCAGTAGTTGGTCTGTGTACACTTTAGAAAGTCCCTTGATTGCAAGACTGGTTCAGCAAGAAAGTGAATGGCAAAGATTTCTGGAATACCAGTAAATGGCTCTGAATACAACAGTCATACAAGTTTGACTTCAGAAAGGTGGATATAAACCTTGTTGTATAGGATTGACATTAATCATTTACTGCTGTATAAAAAGGGCTTGTCGTGGGTAATTGTAAGACATTACAGATTATTATTATTAGTACTACTACAACTATTTATTCAGGGATCTTTCAATTTGCAAAATTAAATATACTGTATAAATAATGAAAAAATATTTATTGTGTTATTCTTATTCTTATGTTTCAATGACAATTGAAACTAGGTATTGGGATGTGGAATGTGACTTTGAATGTGAATGTGCTATTCCAGCAGAAACGATACAGCCTCTATTCTCAAATTTAGCTTTCTACTCCAGAGTGGGCCTGCAGGAATGTACCGGAGTGTGACACAGTAAGCGCCTAACAGCAGCTCAATTAGTTAACCGTCATGAAGATGGTGTTTATTAGAATGCCACTATCCTCTCTGTAATTCTAAATTCCAAATTGTCAGGGGCTTTCAAGCAATTCTTAAGCATAGTTTTTCTAATTTGGCTAGCTGGTATCCATTGGCCAGCAGGGTTGTGTCACAGCAGTTACTAGAGCAAAACACAGAGTCTGGGTGGAGTATAGAAAGGTCATTTAACATGACTACCAGACAGCCTTAAATTATTTTGGAAAGTCATTTAATGCACCAGGTACAGACAGCAGAGGTGGAAGATGCATTTTGTGGAGCTCCTTCATGTGTTGGACATGTCCTCCATACAGATGGCAGTGCCTGGAATAGAATCCCTCTATTCTCTCTATTCTTGGAGTGACATCTGTGTTTGTATTCTTTAGCACTAAACAAGTTTGATAAAGGTGGCCTTACACACAAGATGTGTCTAGTTGTCTATCCTGTTTTTGATGTTCAAAGACACGATGTTGTAATAACACAGTGGTGAATGTCCCGTAGTATTTTATTAATGTATAGGTAAAAGTAATCTTGGAACAAATTAAGACTATAGTTTAGGAATGAAAACTATTTACATGTATTTCCTTGGTTTCTATTTGCTGACAATGAGAAAGTATAAATAGACATGTTACTGTATAAGATACAAATAAGTAAATGCAGTACTTAAAACACAATTGCAAATTCAAAAAATGTGAATAATCTATAAAATCTTGAGGTTCCCCATTTCATGCTTTCTAAATGTGCTAATGCACATTCAAATACTGTGTTACTGAATGAGAAACGCTAAAGGACAATCAGTACTGTACCTCTAAATCTGATTTTCCCCCTCCAGTTGATAATGGAGCGGCTGTTAATAGTGGAAGAATTAAAAGAGGAAGTGGTGTGCTGGCAGAATACTGCAGTATCTGCAAAGTTGTGGATATAATGATGTTCTACAGTGATAATGCAGTAGCTGGGTTATTGAATGAAGATTTTAGTTTGCTAGTCAATTTATCATCTTCACCTACTGTATGGTCACGAAAATAATGGTCATAAATTCTGGATAATGATAAAAAATTGTAAGCACAAATAGTTGATACTAGGTTTATTTACAGGGCTGTGGGGCTTACGTTCCAATCACCTGCACCATATTGAATCACAATTAAGAAATTGAATCACATGGTAAGAAGCTTAGCAATCCACTGCGACTCTCATGATAAACCAAAGTCAGGTGAGGTGTTTCGAGCACCTGGCAAAGAGACCCAATGGGACGCTGTTGCAAATAGCCCAGGACATTTAGAGGGACTACTGTATATCTCTTGGCTGGCCTGGAGATTAGGAATTCCCCCAAGAGGAGCTGAAATCTTTAACAAAGGAAATAAATGTCTTCTCCTTCTTACCCAAACATCACCAGGACAAGCAAACTGAAATGGATAGAAGGGTAGTGGTAAAACCTAAAGTGCTATCATTTATTATGTTTCCCTGAAATTAAACTTAAAACTCTGACCTGTTTTAAAGTTACACAATAATTATGGAGCCTAAGTTGCTGTCAAGACTTTCAAATTCAAGACTTGAGGTGATTTGAGCTATTCAACAAAATAACCATGAAAGGAGGTGTTGTCTTAATAGCAAATATAAAGTGTCCGGCCCAGTTCACCACGGATGTCTGTCATTCCATTGCAAAAGGAAAACTGTACTTTGTCACTTTGGTTGATCCCTAGAGCAGCACTGTAGTGTCCGTGTATACAGATGTGCCAAGAAAACCATAAAATGCACCAGCATTAAATTGAACCATCTGCATGTAGCCAGCGGAAAGAACTCGAAAGCATAATTTAATGAAAGGGCATAGTTTATTGAGGATCAATATCTTGTCTTCATTGTAACTTACAGTATACTTTTACCATCAACATAATGACATATTGAATAAAAATGTACTTTCACAAATCAAATTCACTCTTACAATATTTTCTACAGATTAACCCCCTCAATATTTTTCAGCTTCTAGTTACACAATTTATTGCGGTTAAAGACCTCTTTATGACTCCTAACCTGGTATCAGTATTAAATTTAACTCTGTGAAGTGATTTTCCTCTCAAGACTGTATACATTTTTTGTTAATAAAAAAACATTTCATGCTTTGTTGGCATACACACACAGATAATGACTGGACACCAAAAGCCTATTTATTTTCTTTTGATGAACAAAAACTTTTTGTAGTGCCTTTGTTCAAGATGGCATTTCCCTAACCAAAATCAGAGAAGCCTGTGAGTTCAGTATCTGGCAGACAGACAACAAAAGATCTATGGATATCAGAAAGATCAAAGTAAGTCTGACTAAACAAAGAAAACACAATAGCTAAGGAGGGAGAAGCAAATGGAAAAACTAAGCTCGAAACCTGTACTTTATCAAGGGACAGAATGTATTTATTTACTTTCATACAGATACAGACTTTTTTCTTTGAATAACTTAAACATGATCCCACCTATATTTCAGTTTTCTTATTTACAGGATTAAAATAGAAGTAGGACATTTCTAGCTTTTTAATTTTTAAATAATCTAAAGCAGGCTAGTACTAGTTTAAGCACATGGTCAGGTTTATCCCAATGTGGTAGAAAAACTCTGGCATAGAAATATTTTGACCTGAAATATTTTGTTCCGTGTTGTTATACACTTAAACATTTTACACTACAACACATCCTGAGGAAAATTACTAACAGTAGCTGGAAAGGAGATCAACTCTTTCTAAAAATGAGAAACAGAAGTCAGAAAGTTACTTTCATTTCAAGCTAGTCAAACTAGTTTGTTAACTGCTGATAATGTGGCATTTAAATAGTCATTAAGGGCTTTATGGTTACTGGTACAATAAGGATCTTATTTACAATTAAGCATGCCTTTCTTATTAAAGCTGGTTTGTACAGATCCGTCTTTGTTAATCATCTGCATCTTTATTAAATGATTTGCTTTCAGACAAAAACTAGAAAAAAATAAAAACTCATTCGTATAGCAAATGTGTTCTTGTTTGCAGCAGCTTCTACTAAAATATAAAAATAAATATTTTTCCAGAAATTATTTTTTACAAAACGTATAAATTATCAGTAGAACAAAACCTAGATTCTTTTTCCTAGATTCTAAACCTAGATTCTACATTTTCAGATTTTCAGAACACTGAAAGCACAAATGAAGTAGAAGAAGGTTCCAGGACAGTTTGTTAGAGTATTTTATGGGTGATACTGTATAATGTGTAACAGAACTTGGTATTTATACTTTTTCTAATTTACATTCAATTATATTAAGGTTCTTAAAGACAATAAAACAGACAATATGGTTTTCAAGTGTCATAATGCAGAGCTTCTTTGTAGACTGTTCTTGCTTGCTCCTAATTATTACTGTGTGTATGATATGTATTTGGTCAGACAATGTGAGCAGTATAACAACATGCATTAATGCCGGCTCAGCCCTAATCTGCCTCAAGAATAATAAATGCTTCTTTTTCGTTTTCTTTTCAAGTCTTTCATTAATTTTCACAAATTAGTATGAAAGATTATTTAGTTGTGCCAAGGTCATAATACTATTTCAGCAGTTTAAATATAATGGTTTCTTATTTTATCTCTAGATGATATTATTATCATGCTGAAAAACAAACCAGACCACTGTGACAGTCAAAGTGCCAAACTAACAATATAAAATTACATAAAATAATGGGATAGATATTTCCCTTTAAATGTAAATTAAGTATTTTCTTCTGAAAGATATCTCTAAAGGTGAATGTTTTGATTTGTATTTTACACTTTATTCATCACATTTTATTAGATTATACAAAATGAAAATTGTGGACAAAATGAAAACTGTGGACTGATATATATATTAATCAGACCTTAGGAATAGCATACAGAGAATTATTTTATTTTCATCTAGGCTTGTCCTTAAATGACGGGTGACAGGTATTCCCAGGCTGCTAATACTCTAAATATTTGAGCTACTCAACCACTATAGCACTACTGTATATTTCTCTTATAGCCTTATATTTTCAAGGCCCTGCTCCCTTTAATTCGTGGTTTTAGGGAAAACAAGTGCCCTTAAAATAATATGGGAAAGCAGGGTGAGAAGAATGCAGGGAAAACACATAATCCTATTAAAAATTACATTTATTTGTGTAACTATCAATAAACTTTCGATACTAATTAATTAAAGTTTAAGTAATGTTTTAAAAAATATATTGCTTACTATTTCTCTGTTTTCTTCCTTAAAAATGATATGTGCATAAATGAAATGAAGTGCAATAAATAAACTATACAATAACAAAGAAACAAGAAATTCTATTCTACGTGATTTAAAAGATACAGAAAAATAGGATCAAATTTAACCATTTCATTTTCATTTTTTAATGTTTGAGAATTACTTGGTTACAATTTATATCTAAAATAGAGCTACTCTATCTGGTACCTGCTGGTAACAGAAAAACTAACATTTTCTCATTGGTACATGCTAACAAGGTCCCACTTTCTCCAACCTCTCACATCCTACTTCTGCATCTGTAGCAATGGCAATGTCACCCTCTGGAGCTCAAAAAACATTGCAAACCCACTGTGTCACATGATAAGCATTTGGCTCTTTTCTGTGTGGCTTCTTGGGACTGGAAGATGTCTGAAAGATGAAGTTGAGATCAAACAAAAGCAATAAACAAAAGCAACGTCTTCACCCCACTTACTATGGCACATAGGCAAGCCAGATGTTCTTTATTTCATTTTTTAAAATAATTTTTCAGTTAAAGCTAGAGTTCTGAATTTAAGTATTCCATTTTCCTAGTGAATTGCCGTTACTTCTAACGGCTTGCATCTTTGGCCTTAATCCAGGAATTTCACAAGGCTGTAAATGATACACAGGAAAGTCTTCCAAAAACAAACAAAACAATTACCTGGCTACAGTTGGTACCTGGCTTTTATTCAAACAGTAGGTATAAAACCACAAAGATAAAACAGACATAGCCAATATAAATGTGCAAAGTCAATCTTCACTGAGTGAGCACCACGGCAAATGTCCACCTGTCAGTAATCATTGGCAACTTGCAGTATCAAAGCTATGTTCCAACTGTGCAAATTTTCTTTGTAGCGTTTTATCTAACCAGCAGCTCAATTTCTTCTTACACAGACCTGGGGCGTTGATGCTCCAGGAAACTATAATCCAAAGCCAAGCTGTAGATTCGTGCTACCTCAAGAACCAGACCCCCCGAGCTTCACTAGGTTCTCTCTTCTCTTGAGTTTTCATCTCATCATAACCATAACTTATTGTGTCATTGGTTACTAAGTTTTATTTTCTCTCTCCGTAACACCCTGCAGGATCATTGATTATCTTATTTCCCTTACTGAGGACTCAGTTTCTGCCCTTACATGTATATAGTAGTTGTTTTTCCCAGGCCACATTCCAGGAGCAATCTCTTACTCAGCTCCAGTTCCTGGCATGTTCCCTGGCTACCCCTTGTCTTATTACCAGAAGACGTACACATTGCAGGATTCCCTTCAAGCCAATTCTTTTAAAACCAGTGGATCTATGCCTAACAGGTGCATTTTCTTCTCCTTCAGTCAGCCATAGGATCTAACCTTGATCCAACTGAGTATAAGTCAACAACTCCTCTAGATCCAGTTGAGGGAGTTTCCAGATGCATTTTGCTGCTGCTCCTCTTACCAGTTTCATTTTTAATTTTGTTATCTGTATACTGTACATGTAGTTTTTTCTTCTTTTGTAACCACTAAACTTTTACTTTCATTGCCCTTTCTCTGCAAATCAGACTACCACGGCTATTCTGATTTCTGCTGCTGACCTGCTGTGCTGCTGATTCGAGGTGCTCTTCAAACTACCTGTAATCTCCTGGTTTCAGATTTTTCCCAGTTTTGGTGCATCCTCCCAGACTCCACTACAATACTTGTAAGGTACACCTTCTCACAATTACTACATCTTAAATTGAATAATTTCCTTATCAAATCTGCCTTTGAGTATTGCCAGGATATTGGGATTTTGGAATCAATAAGCTCTAGACAACATTTTCTTCCAACCTCTTCAAGTGGTGTTACAGTGCCTGTTTTTCAGTGCCAGATAACTAAAATGTCCCGCTCTTGTGCAGAATTGAACATTTTATACTGCTTTCCACATCGGGGACAAACTCTGAATCTCGTCAAACCCTCCAGATCACCATGACTGGCCAAATCATCCAAAACATCCGATCTGTAAAAAGGCAGTCTTATTAAACAACTTCATCACAAACAAAAAGCTCAACTTTCAACTTTCAATGCTTTATTGAAACCTGGCACGGACACAATTACAGTATTTTGTTTAACCAGATTGTTCCCCCAGGTTATGGTTTAGTTGAGCAATCACGTCACTCTGTCCATGGTGGTGTCCAAATCATTATTTACAATTCTCTTTTCTGCATCTGGGTACTGTACCTCTGCATTCTTCTTTTGAGTTTCTTGAGTCTTGACTCTACTTGACTCTTAAATAATGCTTACAGGGTCCAAAGAAGATATAAGTTGTCTTCTGAATTAAAATTGAATACAAACTACAATTAAATCACCCTCTCTCTAAACTGGATGCCACAGAATAAATGGGAGCCTATCTCCTTATTATCCTTATAAGGATATAAGGATATCCACGAAGGAGGAGAGGCAGTATTAAAACAAAGCATTCTTTACTCAGGAACTTCAAGTTCCCTAAAAGATTTACAATAGCAAGCTGTCAGCAAGATTCAAATACTTAGCTCCATTTGGGTTGTTTAGATGATCATGAAAAAGAGACTCTTATCTAGTACAGGCTTCATGTTCTGTCTGTTTCTGTCTCCTCTATCTTGTGTAATTTGACCCTCTTTTCCGTACTGTATATGGTGTGTTCCAGGACTGTTGATTGACACAATCATTTTCCCAGAACTTAACTGCCAGGTTTTACGCATTTTATCTAGATTCTTAGACACTTTTATTGGCACCAACCTTAGCCTGCACATTATTAAATGAATTTTTGATCACCAGAGTGGTACCAATAACCTTTAAAATGGCTGAAGTTAATCCTGTTCCTACAAAATATGCAGGTAATTAAATAATATCCACTGTTTTAAGGTTTCAGAATAAGGCCTTGAGTAGTGCAATCAACAAGTGAACAACAAATGTTAGACTTTCCACACACACCCTGGGTCATGACAATATCTACCATTTTTTCACATTGCCTGCTATCTGCCTGTGTTTAACAAATCTTGTTTCATCTTGGCATATCAGATTGACTGCTTCTAATAGCCAAGATAGAACACATGCAAATTTTTTGTGACTGTGGTTATCACATCTATAACTCCCACATTCAAGGGGATTTTTAGTGAGTTTAAACAGCAGGTTCCCAGCCCAGCTTCCTCCTCAGTTTCCCTAAATTGTAGTGCAAATTAAAAAAATAATTTAATGCTGCATCTCTAGAGGACTTTCCTTTTGCTAGACACTGAATTGTCTGAACGACTACCAGGCATAAGATATTACAATCAAGCCTTTTTCTTTCCTCACCCACGAGTTTCAAATAACCTAGTCTTTTTGCAGATGGGATGATTTCAAATATGTAAAGCAGTTCGTAGAACGTTTTTCATTAATTTTCTGTGGGTTTTTCTTTATCTGATTATCCTTTGACAGTACTGCTAGTGAGAAATATGACGCTTTTGTCTTTGAAATCTATAAGCCAATAGCTTCCCAGACTTACTGCTTGTTTCAAAATATTTATATATTTAAAATGTATAAATCACATTCTCAATTTTTCATTTACTATACTAAATACTAAAATACAAATCTATGTAGTATTTATTTAGTATTTAACTATTTTTGGGGTTCTGATTGGTTCTTAGACAACTGAGTGTAAATTTCATTGGTTCATGTGTTGTCTCTGAAATTATTTTCTGGGTCTGTGTATTCGTTTGTCAGCTGTTCCAATTTTTGTTTCCTTCTCTTTTGATGAATAATAGAGCTGAAGAGCCAGCTCCTACAGTTGTCTTTTTATTATTCCAAACAGTTTAAGGAAGAACCCTGTGAGTCATGATTTGTTTCAAAATAGTGTTCAGCTCTTGCTGTTCTTCCTCGTTCTGACATTTTTTGCTCCTTCCCAGACATACTTCCTCTATCTGCTCAAGTCAAGCTCCAGTTGTCTATTTCTTTCAGATTACATAGTGCAACATCATGTATCAACGAGAATTTAATGGTTGGGTTTAGGGAGGCTTTAGCAGTGGAGTGAAGTCATTGGAAATTAAATAATTTACTCTTATGTGGACTACATGGTCATTTGGTACTATGTGTCAGGTGCATTCCAGCAGGAAGCTTATATGTAGTCAATTGGAGATGGGACTTAGAAATGTTGAAAATAAAATAGGAATGACCCTCTTTTGTTTGACTCAAGTACAGATTTTTTTGGACTGATTATTTCACACACATCGAGATGAAACAGAGGATGCTGACAAATTGTGGAGGACATTCATGCTACAGAAAAATCTTCCAGGTTTTCTCTTGACCGTTGACCAACAAGATGAACAAAGAATATCTGGATAGAAGCCTTGCATTGTGATACCCAAAGATATTAAAAAGGGGAAGCCAGGTGAGAACATCATGTAATTATAATAATAATAATAATTGCTTACACTTATATAGCTTTTCTGGACACTCCACTCAAAGCGCTTTACAGGTAATGGGGACCCCCCTCCACCACCACCAATGTGCAGCATCCACTTGGATGATGTGACGGCAGCCATAGTGTGCCAGAACACTCACCACACATCAGCTATCAGTGGGGAGGAGAGCAGAGTAATGAAGCCAATTCATAGATGGGGATTATTAGGAGGCCATGATTGGTAAGGGCCAATGGGAAATTTGGCCAGGACACCGGGGTTACACCCCTACTCTTTTCGAGAAACGCCCTGGGATTTTTAATGACCACAGAGAGTCAGGACCTCGGTTTTACGTCATGGTTAACATGACTAGATTCCATTTGACATAACTTGATATCAACCAACACACCATCTCAAACTTTTGTGTTCAATTAAGAAAATAACACTTTATGTACAGTATAGGCCTAAATACAACAAATACATTTTTTTTAAATAACCCATCAGTAAAACCTCTTTTGTAACAATGAAACTCTTTAAAAATGTACATTAAAATAAATTCACATTTAGAAGGCATGCTGGTAATGTTGCTCATGAGCCACAGCTTTACTTTTACTTAAAGTATAATTATGGAGTATATTGCTTAAGCACAAGTACAGTAATGTGTAATAGTAATTGAAAAGTGTAAAACCATTCTCATAAAGAATTATGTCTACTACACCTGCTTTCAATAACTTCCGGTTTTGTCACTATAGATACTAATAATAGCTTGTAGCTTCTGACTCTATTTTTGAGTCAGTGTGGACAAAATCTATTTTATATAAACAATAAGACAACACTTTTATGTTTGTGAGATGTTCTTTAGTGAGCTTTTGTGACAACACAGGCTCACTAATAACACCAAGGTTTCAGTAAACAGTCCTAAAGATACCAACTAAAGATATAAGACATAAAAGGTACTGTATAAGAGTATGTTAACATATAACATTACTTTGTTAAGACACTTGTGACCTGTTCTTCCACATCTGACACTTAAATATCAATACATGCCTTCATTATATCTAGATTAGAATGGTGTCTTACTTACTGGTTTCTACTAAAATAATAGACTTCAGAATATCATTAAATAAATTATATTTAATATAGTAAGGTAAAAGTATTAAAGTCAAATAATGCTTTTTAAACTGTCACTTTAAATTAACCTGACATGCATTTTTTTGTATTTTGTAGAAATCACAGGTTTGATGGTAATAAAACTCAGGTATATAATGCACAATTCTGGTTGGAATTTTTTTTATAGAATACTTTTGAATTCTTCAGCACTTTTTCAAGGCATGTGAAACTTGTTTCAATGGTTTTAAATTCACCACTTAAATTTTTCTTCCAACAAAGTCTTTTCTACACAACGTTCTCTTAAAATATGCTTGTTTTCCTCATACATTTGATAATTTCTTATGCAGCAATAATCCTACACAGTATTAGAGGAAGCAAGGTCAGATATTTCACTTTTATAATTTAATATTTTACTGATATGCTTGCCGACAAGACCAATAGTAACCTACTTGCAGTATTATGATTTAATGACCCTAAATGAGAATTTCTTCAAATCCCCCTTCTTGACCTTATGTTGTGTTATTGATATCTCTGACTTAAGTCAGAAATGAAAGACATAAGTGCTTGTAAAAGATTAAGAGTGATTATCATAGTAGACCATATGCAGGTACTATAGGAGACTAGCCAACCTAACCATTTTAAAGGATCCTTTAAAGAACCCCAAGACCAGTGCAGTTTTCTTCCTCTAACAATTATTATATAGTAATTATCTCTCTCTCTGCTTCAAAAAAGGAACATAAAACAAGATGTTATTGACAAGGTATATGCAAAAAATAGCATGATAGTACCAAAAAAAAGAAAAATGTTGCACAGTCTTACTCTGTTCTTTGCCACATTCCAAAAAAATCTTCAAATCAAAACGGCAACATCTCCCACACCTGGATTCCCTTCCATGCTGTCGCTGTCTGTACCTCCCATGAGGTCAGCTGTACTGATGTAAAAAAACAACTCCCTGTTTCATGGCAGTCCCTTCCTTGCCTTACTAGCATCTTCCTTGTCTTGATAGCCTCAGAGCCATATGTTCCATTATGCCTGCTCTTAGACTGGCGGTCTGCAAAAAGAAACAGAATAAGGGAAGCAGAACACAAATAAGTCCACCTATCTGCACAGTTTGAGGCTTACTTTTTGAGGCTTACTTGTTTTCTTTCTGGCCAGAACTCCAGGATGTGAATAGTGGACAAGACTGTCAGGCAGATCACAATGGTAGGCAATCATAAACACATTTAATGTGTCACATGGACTGTGTTTTAAATGCAAGGTATCTTGACATAAAAAGGAAAGGTTAGAAGACATGAAAGAGATAAAACAAACACATCATTCCTAAGAAAAGTTTGTCCCATTGTGTGCATAATTCAGTAAATATAACATCCATCCTGCTATCCTACTCCCAATTCTGTCACACTGTGAAATCGCATTTTAGGGAACACTTTTTCAAGCCATATTTCTCAAGCATTGTTTTACGGTTGAAAATGTGGTCTGTGTTTTATTCTGAGGAGTGATATAGGCTCATTTGGCTCCTTACACTCTTTTGCCTCTTTCAGCAGAATTCCAGTCATTTCCAATGTGAAGTGTGCCTTTAAAATGCATTGAAAAACCTTCCTAATTCTGTTTGTTCTACAATTTCTTAAAGATAAATCTCAATTGCAGATTGTGATCAAAAGTTCTAGATTGAGCTACACAATTCCATGTTTGCAACAACTCTCAGTCTGGATAATTGTTGATCTCATTTAAAATTAAATATTTCCCTTGGTGGTCACTTGAATTAAGTTGTTTAAAGTATAAACAAATGTAGTGATGCACAAGAAACAGAAATGTGAACACAAATGTAATTTTGGCATTAAATGTAGCACTGTCAAAATCAAAACGCATTAAGTATGCTAGTATGAGTGCCCCACTCATTAACAAGCCCTGGAAGCATTAACTAAAGAACTTGACTCATCAAGCAGTAAGGTTGTGGTCAGTTTGTACAAAAGGCATTCTTTTTTTTGCAAGAAATATTTCATAATTTAAAATAATATTTTTATAACATGTTTGCTTTAAGGAGATTCTTCTCTACGTTATCACAATTACAGTGTCACAATAAATTATTTGAATAATGCAAAGGAAGCGCAACAAGTCAAATTTCAAGACTGGGTAAACACTTGGAAGCAGGTATCAACTTTGCAGAGGATGAAAAGCTCAATATTCACTGAACGTCTCCTACTTTAAAAATGTAGAACACTCTGGTTACAAGCAGATTTTCCATCTGTATCAATTCCATGATACAATGATTCAAATGCCCTCAAGGTATGATATCATATTATATTGTATTTACAAAGCACAGTATATACATGAAGTGAATATTGTATATTTGTATATACAGTATACTTGTATATAGACTGTATATTGTAAGGACAATATTGAAGTGGAAGAGTTTTTCTTTGGGTTTTCTTATGCCACAGAAACTACTGTACTTCTTATGCTCTATTTGTCATGCCCAAAGATGTGCTCCTTTTGCCAATTTTACAGTTTGAATTACGAAGAGGAGTGTAGCAATTTCAGTTTTTTTGAAACTATGAAATTATCTAAGATGATAGTTTGAAATGATAGTTCAACTCTCGATCATTATAATCTGAATAAAGATGTTTAATGCCAAAAAGATCCATTGGCCAAACATTTCTTGATGAGTTTTAACTTCTTGCTGGAAGGAGTGGAGCAGAGTTGTCTCTGATCCAATTCCATCAGCTGTTTGCTCTGTGCTGGGAGTGCCCCGGTGCAGAGAGAGGGTTTATTACTGATTTACTCTCTTTGCCTGGCATCCTGGAATAAAATTTAGTCCTGATTGCAGTCACAAGATTGGATAAGTCAGTGTGCCAGGTCAGTTGGAGAGAGAGGAGGATACAGTAAGTTAACCACAGAAATTGAGGTGGGTGCTAGCATTTAACGTATGACATCACAATTGATGTTTTGTTAGGATGTTATCATGTTTAATCCTGATCTCCTGTATCCACCTTGCAGATCCCTCAAGGCAAGACAATCCTTTAGGTAATGTACAGTACCATGATCTCTTGCCCATTGTCCTGGCAGGAAGCGAATAGCAGACTGATTGGAGCTGAGCTGCACCACATATCATTAGAATGTTTCAGAATGGACAGAACTTTACAATGTTCTGGTCTGGTTTGCAGTCCTGGGAGAAGTTTCTTATCAGAAGTGACCCTGTTAGCTACTTTCCTCTGTTTTACACAGAGGCCCAAGTTGCTTTGCCAAGGCAACAGAAATATTATTAGAAATATTTAATAACACTTAATTCTAAGTGTAATAGTATTCCTTGCTGTTACAGGAAAATGTTACAATAGAGTTGTATATATCGCTGGAAGACACTGGGGATTACAAGCACTCATTGAAAAAGAGCAACCACTGGCATTATATTTTCAGTAATTAGTACAGTTTCCAATTGGTAGTGCAGGATGTACTATAATTGACATTTGGTTAGTTTATTGGAGAATTCACCAATACATCATGCTTGGTTTGAAAACCAGCAGATAGCACAGTGTCACAATACATGTTTGTGCCCATTGTATGTAATAAGGAGGAAACTCCAAGAAGGTATTGACAGCAGAGAGGGGTAAAATGAATGGGTTGTAATGTGCATCTGCAAATACTTTGCACATTTTCACTCTCCTGTTATGTTTTCAAGTATTTTCACCTATGGAAATGGCAAATGCTGTGCTACTGAGCAGTATAATGCAGTTACGCAAAAACGATTATCTGATTTGTTACTACCATAAAACCCCTTTGAACGGTTTTGAGAGAAAACTGTTCAAGAAGCAGAGATGGTAGGAAGAATGTGATGTCATAAATGCATCTTCAGTTTCCTGGATATGCCTACTACTACCACCACGGTGTTGTAGTATCTTTTAAAAATGTATTATATAACAGGTTCATTTCAACTGTTTGAAAACACATGATAAGTACTGAAAGATTCTTTAAAGTGAGATGTGACAGCAATTACATTGCACTGGTCTATGATCTGGATTCTGACCACCTACAGCTTAATTGTGATTTGATGATTGATATAGCAAAAGTATGGGGTATCAAGTTGTCAACATTTGTACATTTGACAGATCGTTCCTAAACTTCTGATAGATTCAAATAGTGTAGTTTTTTAATTAAATCTTTTGATTAAATTGTGATCAGTAGTGCTACCTTTCCAATGGAAATGATGAGTCTCTTCTGTTGTTTTACTGGCTACAGTAATGAATTTGTTTCTCATTTAATGGGATACACTCATTAACTGAAGATTCCTTTTTTTTGTTTACCAAGCTGAAAGTGAAGATATGAGGAAGCAAATGAAAGAAAAATGAACCTGTTGGACAAGTGTGTGCTGAACTCTTCATACTCTGTTTCAGGAAGACGTGTTTTTTATTACAATGGAGGTGGGTCTAACACCAGACACCCCCGGAAACTAGGTGTGTCTAACACTGGACTCAACATGATGCAGATGAACTTGCTTTTCAAAGAAACACTGTTCTGAACCAAAGACATCGCTGCCAGACAAATGAACATGCCTTGTCTCCTGGTGGTTCTTGGAATCAAATAATTTATAGGCACATAGAAGAAAGTTCTGCCAAGGAAATAAAAAACATTTCAGGCAGGTAAGATAAGTCAATTTCTTTCACAAAGAATTTCTCATATTAACCTAAATGCAGACTTGTGTTTGTATGATACTGGCATTAATGTAGTAGAGACAGAATGTTTTCAGGAATTAGTTTCACTTTATGAATATGTTGTACTCTTAATTCCTCCACAATCTTAACAATTGTGAATTCTAAATTTGTTTTTAAATTCCAGTACAGTATATTGTTTATATTAAGACAACATTTTCAATGTGATACCGAATGGTAATGTGAACCTTAAAGCAATAAGCATAACTTCTGTGAATTAGGTTTAAGACACAGTATGAGACACTAAGAAAAAATAAAATGAAACAACTAAGTACTGGAACCAATAGCATTACTTGCATTTTAATACCTCCTTGTATTTTGGCTTATCATTTTGGGGACTGAAATACTACATTTAATTGGTCATACTACTAAATTAAACTGGCAAGTGTGATGGAATAGTTAAAATAGCATTTCAGATTACTTTTAATTTGTAGAGTTGTCATCACATTTTTGAAGATTGTGCTCAATGTGAAGATTCTTCCAAGAACTCTATTAATAATAGTCAAAGTTGTTATGATATAAAAAGTGTGAATGTTTCTGCTCACTACATACTTATATTTTGACTCCTGATATATTAGATGTCTAATGTTTTTGTACATCAGTGTATGTTTTTTACTGATAGAAGTGCCTGTACTACAAATATATGAAGGCACGTCAATACTTTTCATTTATTGAGCTTTGTACGCAAAAATAATTTTTAATTATATAATCGTAATAACTTTTATTCTTATAGTGTGCTTTTCAATCCAGAGCATAATCAAGGAAATACATAATAGAATGTACAGTAAAATACATGAAAAATGTATAAACATGAAATTAAGTTAAAAGATAAAGGCCATCAAAAACAATGAAGTTTTAAGTTGATTTAAAAAGATCAAAGATAGCGCGTTTTTAATACTGTCAGGAAGAGTATTCCAAAGACAGAAGAATACCACTGAAAAGGCTAAGTCACCTAATGGACAATGTGAGGTCCTTGAAACACTGAGAAGCATAGAACCAGTGAAACAAAATGAGTAAAATGAGACGTGTGAGGATAGTAACTCTTGAAGGAATATAGAAGACAGATCTGTTACAGACACGGACTAAGATCCGTGTCAGGTCTTGTAGTAGACCCTATGCAATGTGGTAAGAGCTGGAGAAAACAGGAGGCGTGGTAAAAGGGAACACACAGGGGTTTAATAGTGCACAAAATAATAGTGACAATCCGTGAGACAGTGAACGGGGGAGACAAAAAACAGCATCCAAATCCAAACAGGTCCAAAGGCAGGTCAGGACACAGTTCGAAAGTCCATCAGTGAGAAATCCATCCTGAGACGTGACAAGGTTTAAATCCCCGGGAGGGGGGAACACATGGACAGACAAAACATGGAGGTCCAAAGGTGACGGGGTGAGATCCTCCAGACCCCGGGCTCGGGAAGCGGGAGGTGTCGGGGATGAGGCCTATGCCCTCAGGAAACGGACGTAGGGTTTCCTGGTGCCAGGCGGGCCTCACGACATCCTTACCCTAATGATGAGCCCCGAGGACTGGAGGAGCTAGTCTTTAAATAATACACCTAAAACGGTACACTTGGGGAGCTTAATCACAAGAACAATAACAGGAGTAGTGGAGCGCCCTCTAGGGAGGGATGTCAGGCATGACAAGACCAAGCACCCTGTGGGTCAACGAGACAGTCTCAATCTTGTAAGAGACTGGCAGACAGTGCAGCTTTTTCAGCACAGGAGAATTACAGTCAGACTTGGTCAGCACTCAAGCAGTACAGTTCTGAATAGTGTTGTTCTTAACAGTACAGTGTTGATGGAACAATTTAAGGATTCAGTCATGTATGTAGGTAGAACTGAGTATAATCATCATAATAGTGGAAGTCAACCTTTTTGTTTCTGATAATCTGGTCTAAATATTGCAGTACTGAAAAATAAGGGCTGAAGACTGAGCCCTGAAAACTCAGAGATGAGAGATGCAGGTTTTGATTTAAAGTTGTCAAGGCTGATAAATTGATGTAACAAGTTATAACAGAAACTGCTCATTATTTTCAAAATCATTGAAAAATGTATTCAATAATAAGTTATATTTATTGGAAATATGTTTTGGGTCTTTACTTTTTAAGAATACAAAATTCTTATGACCCACCTGCATCTTCCTGGATAAAACAACATGAAAGTCTATAAACCTCGGTAATTCATACTCTTAATTATCTAACTGACGAGGCATGTTTGAAGATTGCAGTAATATATTAGTTCCTTGTTTTTTTGTCCTTCATAAAACAGTTTCATTACTTATAATATGTGATTTAAAGACAGGTAGTTCTTTTGTACGGGTATTTTACGTATATAACATAGAAAATGTAATGTTTTTTTATCGAAGATATGAGCGTAAAAAAGCTCTTTCCATATTAATATAGTTTAAAATGAAGGCAAGGATATTTTATATAATCACGGGAAAAAATCCTACCTCTTTGTCTGGATTTGTGCGTATGTACATTTCACCTTTGCAGAGATACATTTTGTTTTTGCAACAACTACAACAATTTATAAGCCTTATCATGTTACATGGCTTCAACAAAAAGAGCACATAGGCCTAGCTTCCTAGTTATTCGAGTTATTCAACCAAATGGAGGTTTGGGGGGAGATCAAACTTTACTTTTGCTGTCTTACACACAAATGTCTTGCCTCCTGAGCACCCCTTTTATGCTTCTGTTCTCGCACTATCTCGACCCTATCTTCCTGTTCACTAGCTTCAGCTTTAATCCTTCATTGTTTCTGCACATCCTCATGCATGTTGCTTGGCTCCCACCCCAACATCGCCTTGTGCTTGCTGGATTTTCTGCCATGTCACAGTTGTCATCATGTCTACTCTTCCTTTCCGACTTCTGCTGATGTCGTTACTCTTTTCTGGAGCCTTGACACAACCATGCTCCATTATCCCCTCTCTTCTCCTAAATTCCCCTTTTCTCAGTCCCTCGTTCTGCCAGATTTCAAAACTGCACATACACCCGTTAAACCCCAGCCTATCTATCAGTGTTTTATTGTTCTCTTACCCTGATTCTCCTTTCCTGCTGGCCCATTTGCTGTACCAAGCATGTTCACTGTACCAGTCTACATCTGGTTCTGGGTCTTCATTCACAACTCGCACCATACCCTGTACCCAGGAAGCAGCCAACCATGTACGGTGTTGGCCCCTGATTCCCACCCCCCACTAAACACTTCCACTAGCAGTCCAGGGATACTGATCTCCCACTTGCCATCAAAAACCATCAATGTAGCCAGCATTTTTGGGGGTTACACCTGGAATCTATCCTCAGTCTTTCAGATTAAGCAAACAGACCTCAGACAGTCAGGTAAAGGTATTTATATACTTCAAGCTTGATTCTACTATTAACCCTCCATGTCTTTTTATTCTAATCACTCCCTTTGTTTTTCTCAGTCAGCCATTCCACCTGTTCACAATCAAGTATCAGCAAACAGTTATATGCTATTGGTTTCTACACCACCTCATCATCAGCCTAACCAAACTTGATCTCAGCACCAATAGTTCTTATGTTACCCTTTTATGGTCGGCATCGCTTGTTCCACAACCCATTATTGCATTTTCTACTATCACACCCTAGATCAGTGTCACTGACCCTGCATGTATCCAAACTGACCTGATCAACCAAAAGCTTGCGTACCATAGGCTCTTTATTGATTATCCCCTGGGAAAAAATTGTTTTGCGGCATGGTCCAATACAACAACACAACAAGGATAGACAAATATTACCAACAGAGAACATAATACAATAGTGTTACAGGAGATAAAAGACTTACTTTACATTGTTTAAGAGTCATATTACATATTCCCGAGTCCGTTACTTTTACACTTTTACTTTTAGGGGATGAGATACACACTCCACAATACTCTTGGCCTTCTTTACAAGAAGAGGATATGTAACTTGTTTTGATTTGCCCCAATTATTTTTGCTACTTATTTTCACTAATGTTCCCAACTTATTACAATAAACTGTTCTGATGTTGCCATACCTACAA
The DNA here is from genome assembly GCF_055471065.1 of Atractosteus spatula. NCBI lineage: Eukaryota > Metazoa > Chordata > Actinopteri > Semionotiformes > Lepisosteidae > Atractosteus > Atractosteus spatula. The sequence continues at coordinate 41,375,141 of NC_142707.1, read as the reverse complement.
GTGAGACAGTCTATTACACTTTCAATAAATAGTATGATATCCACAGTACCTTAAAATAGCTGATTTTCCAGAGAGGAAAAAAAAGTATCTGTTATCCTTTTTTGTCAATGGTGTCACATCATTTGTCTTATCTTAAGTTTTTGTCTATGACCACCAGTCATACTTGCTGTCATTGAAATCCTTTACAGTCTGACCAGTAATTACAGTGGGTTGGAGGGATACTGCATTTTTCCTATAATTAATGACCCGATCCTTTTCAAAAACATTTATCTTCACAAAGAAGTCATCACACCATTTTATAAAATCATGTATGTTCTGCATTAGTGTTATGGTTTTCCTTTATTCTCTTTTACTGAGTAGTATCAGTGAAGGATCCATTCGCACGGGATTTAAAAAGGTACCACTCATGCCCATAGAGGAATCCTCTTCTGGAACCACTTGTTTTGCCTACCTTCTATGCAAATTTTGGATTTGAGAGTGTGCTAAATTTTTAGCTGAAGAATATGTATTATGTATGCATAAGAAATTATTCAAACAAGAACCCAGAGATCCCTGGCTCTGAGGCCCCACACACCTGCTGTTTTTCATTCCACATGGACACTCAATTACTGTAAATAACTGAAATCTTAACTGACCATCTTATAGATTTAATTTGAACTCTTTGATTGTTTTAAAGTCTTCAATATGTAGTAGGTTTCTTTTTAAGTTTTATGTATCATAGGTTATTCAGGATCTCCAGTCTCAGAGTGGAAACAAAATTATAACTAAACAACTTGGTAGTTCAGTTAATGATTATTTTAAATATACAGCTCAGAAGCAAACCACTGTGTGCATTCCCAGGTTTGGAGTATTGAAGTAGTGCACCTAAAGGAAGCAGTGAAAACAGGCTAGCAGATAAGGAAAATACACCATATATTACATCAACCTCTTCAAAAAAGCTGTCTGTTTATGATGTTTTTTAAAGTCACATGTGCTGTATCCTTCCATCCACTCAGAAGGAAGCTTTGCAAACAGTTTTATAATTGAGTTTAACAGTGGAGGTTAAGAAGTCATCAAGAGAACCAGTCTCCAATGTTAAATCTGCAGAAAAGATTTCCCGGACTTTTGCAATGCCAGTAACAGCTCAGATCACATTCCATCTAAGATAAGAGAATTCTACTTGCACATGAATGAAACAGCTGCTTTTAACTCCTGCTGAGGTATAGAAGCATTTAGAAACTCTGATTGTTCAGGGGACAGCCTAGGTGAATGTCCAATGGTATCAAAGGCATATGAAGTCTCAGAAAACATCATAACCCTGCTCGCTTGAATAGAAGTGAATCATTTTGCTTTGGTTTCAGTGCAAGTACTCCACCAAGGCATTTGAAGATGCATCAGCATGTTCATTGTAATGTTGCCTTGATGTGTACCATGAATTCTGCTACAGCTCTGATAAGGTTTTTAATTTAATTTTTTAGGACAGCTAGACTTTTTACCTTTCTAAAGTTTTAGTCAGTGTTTCTGGCATTAAATGATACATTTCCCACTAAGAACCTTAGAAATCATTTCAGTTCTAAAGTTGAAGGCACTCAGTTCAGAAGTAACAGAGTTAGATGCAGTTTTTTTCATTATGAAAGACACAAAAAAATCATTTTCTTTAAAAAAAATTAATATAATTAAGTAAATTAATAGAAACCTAACTGTCACCCTGCTTTTCACAACCTTTTGTGACAGTGGCTTTTGTTAAAGCCTCACTGTAATCCTATAGGTGAAGACATTTCTTTTGTATGACAAACAGAAGAAAAATATCTCTGCATCACCATTAAGATCAGATCAATCAGACAGACCCTACATGTATTATGTCATAACATCCAGGCGTACATTTTCAACATACCTGGTATGTAGTTCATGGTATGCGTACTTAGAGAGCATGGAGAAAATATGAAAATGAAACAAATATCTTACTTTCTGTCATTGAGGAAAGTATTAAAGTATTATTAGTGACTGCACACTTTCTGATCTATCGTCTGTATGGCATGTCATGACAAGCTGGGAATCCAAATGCAATATTGTGGCTCCCTATTTGTGAGGAAGTCAAAATTCTAACATTTTGGGTGTGAATTCCAAAAAGACAAGAACAGCAGTTAAAAAATGATCAGTCACTTTTCAATAATAGACTGTTATACTTAAGACTAGCATACACCACCACTTTATTAAATTAATCAGAGAATGTTATCGAGCAAGGCATTTTTGTGATAATGTTCAAGCCTCATGTTCCTGGAATGCTTACAAATGGGTGAAAATCTTGTCACACGCAATGCTAGGTTTTTACTTGCATTAAATAATTCTGTAAGAAAGAGTAAATGTAGAAAACGAGATGTACAGACAAAGTAGTGGATCCTAAATTATGACGTGAGAGAAGAATATATAGTAACTTGTAAGTGTAAGTCACTGTCCTGAAATGTTACATGAATTATAAACTTACTGTACTGTATACTCACAGAGTCCCCTGTATCTAAATGCAAATTGTTTCCTGAAGATATTTCAAATTATAATCCATGTCTACTTCAGGAAACATGTTCTATTCTGGCATACTGTAAGTATAATTTAGCAAATACTATTAAGGGAAACAAGTTTCTAGTAGCACATATTGTACAGGTATCTTGCTCAGTGTCCTGATACCACTGATTGGACAAGTAAAACTGTAAAGGCCAGTCTAAGTTATTTTGAGACGTAAAGAACTTTTTCAATATAGGTTTAAGACTAAGTTTGGATTTGGTTACTGGAAGACTACAGGTTATTTCTAACTTGTTTGTGGCTACAGATTTTGTGAAAATGCATAATGTACTGATACAATACATGGTTTTGACATGAGGACCAAATATGAATGCTTATACAGTACATTTCCAACTACAATGAGTGCTTACACAGTGTGAAAAGCCTATACTGTCTATTTTTTTTAACCATTTATTTAAACTATGCCAAAGCTGGAGCATTTAAAACAGGTTTCTCAAGGAACTTAACACTTATTTTCATCAGCAAGGTATTTAGGCTTTATACATTTAACGTCAGAGGGTCACGTGTCACTGGGTTTCGCTTCAGATATTATCTTCAACACGTGTACTAGGAGTGCAGGGAAGGATAATCTATGTAGACATTTATGATTGCAGTGCTGAAGACATTTATGACATGATATGACTGTAGTACTTGAAAGTGAATTAAAATTATCTTTATATTTAGTGTTATCATATTATTTAACTCTAACTTCTGTCATTGTTCACTTTTATTTTTTTATTTTATCTTTATAAAATTGAATAATTTTTAACTGTTATTGCTGGTATCACAAAACTCATATGTACCACATATGTATCTTCACAGCAGTAAACCAATATCAAATTTAGATAACTTAAAGCTTATCATTAACAATTCATAGTAATGCAAACTCTATCTACTGTATAAGCTGTAGAGGTTGAAAAGAGTTTAAATAAATGCAAAGCCAATATCAAACTAATGTTTCTGTAGGTATGATTTTTAAGTAAATATTTAGAAATTTATGCACCTATCTAGTATTAGCCTGACATTATGCTTCCTAAAAAATGTTGATTCTCCAGAATTATACGAAATTGTATTATTAAAGTATTAGATCAATTTGAATCAACAAAATTTGGGTTCTGGTTACTATAACAATTAAATTAATAACTGTGGTCTCAATGACAATATAAAGGAGGAAAAAGAAAATCACTAGGTGCCAAAGGATAAGGACACTGCAGGCAAGGGCAAAGATTCACATAAGCACTGGATTGTCAGCAGAATCACCTAAATTAAAAAGATTTAGAAAGTATAAGAAAACATCTCACAAATCTTAATCTTAGAGACTGAGAACTTAAGTGAGAAAAATTATAATAAAAAATACAGAATCACTAGAAATGCTGAGCTCAAGAATGTCACACTGCAGGATCAAATATGTTTGATCACTAGACCTTGCTTTTCAGACACAACATGAGGGTGCATTGTGATTATCATAGACAGGTTAAGGTAATAAAAGTAGGTTACTGGCCAAGTAGATGAAACCGGTAGAGCTTGTTTGGCAGTGATTATGATTACCCTGAATGTTTCTTATAATCTGAATAATTCTTTGAAATTATATACAGTAGGATGAGGCATGCTGATGTCTCACAGCTCTTTGAGCCTGAATTCAAATCCAGACTGAAATGTACAGTAAAATATGTATACAGTATGTTTTCCCTCGTGCTCACATGTTTTTTCTGGGTGCTCCGATTTCCTCCCATAAACCATAAACAAATAACAGAAGAAAAGCCTAAGCTGTGCATTGAACTCTTGCTTAATCTTATTCATGAAATGCATGTTTAATATAGGCCAAGAAGCTGAAATGCTTTCCGTCCACTAAATAAAACAACTTTCAAAGAAGGTTGAAGAAGGAGAAGACTCCTCAAAAAATTTCCCAAAAAATTCACAAAACTCAGTTTCTTTCACAGAACCCAACAAGGTTTCTCTAGTTCCTGGTCTTTCTTTCTGTCCTCCACACGACACACATCATTCTACTCGGTGACTGACCCTGGAAGCTTCCTCTTCTTGCTTTTTTTTAATGATTTACCTGACCAATTGGCTTCCTGCAATTGGTCAAGGCACAGAGCAGCAGCTCATTCCCCAGATTCTTCTGGGGGAATGTGGCCCTACAAAGCTGTGCTCTCACTATACATACAGATGCAGCCATCTATAATGCACATCATTCTTATGTTAACAGTAAGCATAGCGCATTATATCACTGTTTTGGCTGGTGTGCCACAATCAGCCTTTAACTTCTCAAAACAGATCAATAGGTGGCACTTGTGTTGTGTTAGATGTTACTGAAATGGCAGCTTAATTTAATCTGTGCTTTTATTATTCTAATAATCATACAGTATGTCTTGAAAATATTACATTGTATTTGCAGTATAAACATACAGTGTAAAATACATAGCCTAACAACCATTTCAATTGGAATGTGGCTTTACAGTATGTTTTTTTTTCTGAAAAGGTGTTACATTGCATGAACAGAGCTTGGATCAGACTTTGATTTTTTTAATATGTCTGTGCCTGAATTTCCCAGAAAACAAGAAATTTCAGGAAGTGACTATAACCTAGTTAGAACAACTGAAATAGTTAATATTGCAACTTGCCATTATACAGTTGTAAATGTGTAAATTACCGTGTCTAAATGATCTAGGCAATGTACATGAACAGCAGTAGTTGCAGTTGTTGATAAGCAGTATAGATGTCTGTGGATATTCACAGTTTTTTGTGCTTCTGTGTGGAATGTCAGAAAATGTAGTTTTTGGTGTCTGGGTTTTTGGCTTGCATACCTAGCTAAAATCTACAATATGTGCTATTACAAAAACTACAATAGTGATATTAATAATAGCTTTAAAAGTAAAATTAATTAATACCACTCCAATGCAAAAGTATTGTATATACTGTATTTCTCTTTTGTCTTTCTCCCCTCAGTTACCCTTTACTACCATAAAAGATAAAGGCCTAGAAAATTCACCAGGAATTCTTGAAGATATTATTGAAGATCACTTGAAGATCACTATTGAGAAACCACATCAACCCACAAAACACACTTACCGATTTTACAAAATCAGTAAAAACCCTAATATCATATATACTGTAGTTAGAGATATACAGTATACACATATATGTTTAGGATATTATGTATATATATATGATATATAAAGTATGGAATATCATAAAAATCAGAGGTGTTATCCCAATAGTTGGAATTAATTAGAAAAAGATGCACATAAGCACTGGAGAGTCAGTAGAATCCCCTAAATCAAAAAGATTTAGAAAGTGTAGCAAACCATCTCACAAAGCTTACTCAGAGACTGAGAACTTTAATCAAGAGAATTTAGAATAAAAAAAAATACAGAATCACCAGAAATGCTGACCTCAAGAATGTCACAACGCAGGATCACGAACAGAGATGTGAGAAATCAGAGCAGTGATGTAAGAAAAATGCTGTATCTTGAGCGTAGGCAGACTACTGTGGCCATGGGGAAAAAATAAAAAATGAAAACTCATACAATGGACATTCTTTCTCCTAATTAGGAATTTTTATCTCCTTTGTAGGACTTTATAAACTCCTAAATAGGACATTTTATTTCCTCTGTAGGATTTGCTTGTGTATTGTCCAATGATTGTGATGGGTCAGTTAAGTGCATGACATGATGGAAGAGATTGTGTTTATTTATAAATTGGTCTTAGTTACCAGGACATTCATAAGACTTGATCTGCAATTAGTATAACAGCAATCAGTATGAGAACATTAAAATGGACCTCAAAATGTTCACGTTTATTTTGCCGTAAATACTATTTAGTAAATACATTATTCTTGCTGCAGGAAAAGCAAACTATCTGCAGATTATATGGATACAATGATATCAAGTGTATTTAGAATGGATTAGTAGTGACTTAAGAACGGTTAGACAAATTTTAATTGTTATTGACTGCAATGAGGTTGATCAATGCCAGCAACATACAATTCAGAGAGTGTATTACAACTTTGAACTAGATTATCTGTAGTATATGTACAGCTATGACAAACTGAAACCTTATGGCATACGGTATGTATTAATGGGGCTATACATAGGTTTTCAAGGTAAATTATCTGGATGGAAGCCAATAAAACAAACAGTATTCCCAATATAGTTGCAGCAAAAAAAAATTCTGTTGAGAGTGTTGCAATTTGACAAAGCAACTTTAAGCACAGAGCTTCGCAGTCACCTGCCAAGAACTTGGCATATCATAGTCTGATGCATGCATTCCCCTACTAAAATATTTCTGATACTGTACCTCTTACAACAATTACAAAATGTTTCACTGCTGAAATCAAGGGAAACCAATTATATATGGCAAATGCATTTCTCTTAAAGAGATGCACCATCTTTTTTCGTTTGGAGTTAACTAAGTTAATGAAATGCATGTGGTTTACACTATACCAAGCTAAGTGCTATTCAAATGAAGGTTTTGATATTATAATTGTTAAAAACAATATCAATTGTGTTTGTATGCAAAATACTTCTGGAAAGTAACCTCTCGCCACAACACCAAACCCAGTGGAGCCTTCTTAAGTGAGTTTGCTGATTTTCTCTCATTCTTATGCCTTAAGTTTAAAAGGATCCTTATTCTAGGGAGACTTTAATATACACATCTATTCAAGCTCTTCCGGCCTGGCTAAAGACTTCCTTTCTCTTTTGGGATGCTTTGATCTTACTCAGTTTGTTTGTACCCCTACACATAACAAAGGACACACCCTAGATTTAATCATTGTCAATGACTCTTTTGTCTCCCACTGTTCTTCCCTTGATCTAGGCATCTCTGACCACTTAGCCATTCTCTTCAATCTGGAATTACCTGTTTCTAACACTTCCCCCTCAAGCTCTGTAAATTTCTGCAACTGGCGATCAATTGATCACCCAAGGTTTGCAAATTCTGCTCTGTCCTCCTTCTCTTGTTTCTCTTCCTCTGACCCTCTAGAGGAAAAAATACAGTTTCTTGACGGTGCTCTTTTATCTACCCTTGACACCTTTGCTCCTTTAAAAAATCGAACCATCTCCTTCTCTCACCCTGCCTCCTGGTACAACGACCATAGATCTGCAATCTATGAAGGCAGCCTCCCACAAACTTGAGCGTAGGTGGCGTCTTTCTGGCCTAAATGTACATTATCAGGCTTGGAGAGATTACTTATCTGAATATAAGGTTACTATAGAGTCTGCTAGATCCACCTACTTCACTCACATCATTGAAAATCACCAAAACAACATCTTTTCTCCACCATCAACAGACTGCTCAAGCCAAACTGCCACACCACATAACCTGCCTCATCACAACTTTACAAAACATTCTTAGATTTCTTTAGTTCTAAGATTGACAACATCCGGTATCACATTCTATCTACTACACATATCATTTCCCTCCTCATCCAACTTCTCTGGTTCCCTTTTCGCCAGCTTCTCTCTTCTTGACTCAGCATCCCTCAATAAACTAGTTACACGCATGAAACCCACCACTTCTATTTTAGATCCCATTCCCACCACTTTATTTCAGTCCTGTTTCTCTTCTCTCTGTCCCATTGTCTTCAATATTATACATGAATCCATGAGCACTGGCATTGTACCAACGGTCCTCAAAACTGCTGCCATTACCCCTGTGCCAAAAAAGCCTAACATGGCTCTTGACATCTTAACAATTTTTGCCCCATCTCCAACTTACCCTTTCTTGCTAAAATTCTAGAATGTGCTGTCACACTTGTTACATAACCACCTCATGACAAACAACCTTTTTGAACCCCTCCAATCTGGCTTCCGTCAACTTCACAGCACAGAAACTGCCCTGATCAAAGTCACTAATGATCTTCTAATAGCTTCTGATTCTGGTTCTCTTTCTATACTCATCTTTCTTGATCTCAGTGCTGCTTTTGACACTGTTGACCATAACATCTTACTTTCTCGTCTTGAGACTGTGTTTGGAGTTTCTGACACTGCTCTCAGATGGTTCAAATCTTACCTCACTGATCGCTGTCGCTTTGTCTCTCTTAATGGGTACAGGTCTGAAATTGGTCTTGTTAAGTCTGGTGTTCCTCAGGGCTCAATATTGGGCCCCTTGCTCTTCAGCATTTACATGTTCCCACTTGGTCAGCTTTTAAGATCACATGGCCTTAGCTTTCATTTTTACGCTGACGATACTCAAATATACATCCATACCAAACCTGACACTGATGTGGCTGTCTCTATTCTATCTAATTGCATCTCTGGCATAAAAATTTGGATGACTCAAAACTTCCTTCATCTTAACTGCGACAAGACTGAAGTCATCCTCATTGGCACCCCCCATCAACTTCGTAAAGCCAGTCCTGTAACCCTATCTGTAGATGGTTCTGTACTTCAGCTTCAATCAAAATTGAAAAACCTTGGGGTTATATTCGATTCTGGCTTAACATTCTACCCCCATGTGCAGCATACTGTCAAAACATATTTTTTCACCTTAGAAATATCGATAGACTACGTCCTATGCTATCTTTAACTGTGGCTGAAAAGCTGATCAACACATTTGTGTTCTCTCGAATTGACTACTGTAATGCTCTACTCGCTGGGGTATCTAAATCTACTCTGAACAAACTGCAGTATGTCCAAAATTCAGTAGCCAGAATCCTGACCAGGTCTAGTCCAAGTGATCACATCACTCCTATCCTGGAGTCCTTGTACTGGCTTCTGGTCAAATTCTGTGTAGACTTTAAAATCCTCATGCTCACCTATAAGGCCCTGCATGGCTTGGCACCTCAGTACCTGTCTGAACTATTATCGCCCTACTCCCCCACCTCGCAACCTTCGCTCTTCTAATTCTGCTCTCCTTACCGTCCCCCAAGCCCGTCTACATTGTATGGGTGACAGGGCCTTCTCCTGTTATGCCTCCAAGCTCTGGAACTCTCTCCCCAAGGATATCAGAGAGTCACCTTCTCTAAACTCCTTCAAATCCAGACTCAAAACCGTCTTCTTCAGAAAAGCCTTTACTTAACTGGTTCCACTCTTTACCCCTCTGCTTTTCCTAGTACCACCATCCACGGTCTCCTCTATATATTGTAATTGTGTTTTATCTTGTGTATTCTTCTTATTTATTGTTGTTGTCATCCTGTAAAATGCTTTGAGAAGCCACCTTTAAAGGTGCTATATAAAATAAAGTTGATTATTATTATTATTATTAGTAGTAGTAGTAGTAGTAGTAGTATTATGCTGTATGGCAATGTCCTTTTGTGGCGAGAGGTTACTTTCCAAACTACTTTCAAAAACAATAGTTTTGGAAAGTCGCCTCTCACCACAACACATTTATGCATTTATGCTACTGTACTTACTGGGCTGGGCAAATATATCATATGTACAGTATGCCATATACAGAGGAGTATCAAAAGTCCTGCATAGAAGAAAAAATGTCCAACGTATGAGTTTATGAAATCCCAATTTATGAGATAAAAATACTAATTAGGAATACTCATTTATTTTTTCCTTGTGGCATTACGACATTGTCGAACAGAGCTAACAATCGTGGTTAAAAAAGGTTTATGTTAAAGCATGTTTTTACATTAAATTTTATTTAATTAAAAGTTTTTTGTTTTTTTAATTTAATTCCAAAACTTATTATTATGGAATTAATATCAATAAGTTATTATCGAATTAATATAAATACAATTAATATTTTATTTTTATTATTGTTATTTAATTTTAATTTACCACCAGATCCCACTGTTTTTATGCTTTATTTGTTCACCCATTTGTAGTTTATCCTGATGTTCAAGTTTAAGCTTTATATTAAAAATGCAAATGTATATTTATGCTTAAGAACATGATGGTCAGGTGAAGTTTTACTCATACTGCAGCATGACTTGTCTCACTGAATTTCAAATGATATCAAATCCCACTTTTTCACATTTCATCTGTGCAGATACCTCTTGGTCATTTTTCACTCTGCATGGGTCTCAGCCTCCTCATTCTCAAAGGATAGAAGGTGGAAGAGGGAGAGATGTGAATGCATTTTTATTTGATTTCATAACATCACTAATCTTAAATCTTTATTTTTGTTGTCTTTTTAATCCCACTTTAAGGTCTAATGGAAAACTAAACTAATTGTCAATTCTCTAGTCTCTAGGTCAGCTAGAGAAAAACAAACTGAAAGCTGTCTTCAAACACTGAAAGAGGTATAGCAATGCAATTTTTATATTTCAGGGCTAGAAAAAATCGACATTGATGAGTGCATTTCAAACCACAATAAAAAGTAAAATGCAACTCATCAATGTCGATGTCGAAACTCTGCATGCAGATCATGTTGGAATGTTTTTATGGTGACTGCAGCACAACCTGTACTTATTTCCTCATGCATCATATTACATTAATCATTACAGTAATTAGTGAGCGGGAAGTGCGGCTTCATGTCATTGCTCCCGTAAACTCTTGACAACATAGTGTGACAGTTATGGTTCCGTGCGGGGTCGTGCCCCCCGCCGCCCGTTCTGGCCCCCACACCTGGGGCACGAACCCGGGTCTCCGGCGTAACGCAACATGGCACCAACCGCTAGAGCTAAAGGAGACCTCCCTCAGCCCAGGCAGCTGAGGACCCTGATACGCGCAGTGAGGGCGCTGTCGTCACCACACTAGCTCCGCTACAATAGCAACTATACAGTGCTTTCACAAAGTTTACGATTTTGTGTTTAATTCAGAATTTGTAAAATTTTGCAATGCCATAAATTATTTTATTTTGTTACCTAGATTTAATAACTGGAGTGAGAAATTGGTGAGTGTGTGGAGTTAATACGTAGCGTGTGTTATCCTTCCCTCCACCCTCCTATGCGGTATGAGTGCGTGTGTGCTGTGTCCCAAATCAGGACATTCTTCTGGCTTTTTAAAGTGAGTTTGTTCAACACAATGCATTGTAAATATCTGATGAATTGTAACAAAAAATATATTCTTCTGAGTGTAATATCTTATACAGAATGTCTCAAATGAAAATGGCAATGCACAATAGCGTGGAAAGCTTCTGTGAGCTCAATTGTGATTTCTGTTTAAGGGCATCTTAAAATACCTTTACTCTCTCCAAGCACCCTGGAGATTATTGGTTTTGTAGTCAAATGACCAATAAAACTGGTTTTCTTTACTGCCCCTGTTTGCCACATGTTTGCTCACTCAACACTACTGTGGATCATTCAAGTTATTACTTAATTTATTATTAATATTTTAATATTTAACATACTGTAGGTTAAACTCAGGTCTCCTGTGTGGCAAGCAAGACCTGTACCACTGAAATGCCAATGCATCACTGTGATTGGATATACAAAATTAAAACTGCAAGAGTCCCTGCTTGCAGAGCAAGCAAAATGAAACAAACCCAAAGTGGAAAGTGAAAGAAAAAGTACACAAAGTATACAGAATGACTAATAATTCAGTATACTGCATGACATTGAAAATAAGTTACATTAGTTATATAGCATTGTGACATGTATTATTTTATTTAGAGTTGTGTGAAATCATTGTATTTAATGAAATTGTCACTAGTAAAGTATTAGTACTGTATAGCATGATTGGTACAGGAAAGACAAATGGGTTAATAAACATTTAATTTTTACTATTAAAATAACATTGACAACCATACGCAGCTAAATTTTAGAGTAGTGCAGTCCTGCGTTCGATTATTTGAAAAAATAAAAATGGTGAGATACGGTGCTGTTCGTCATGCTGCAGTGTTTGTTGCAATGCAACGCCTGACACCTCCCGCATTTTAAATTAGAGTAGAAATCAAAAGTGATGGGATTAGACAAATGCAAAAGTGTCCAGAAGTAATGGAAGTTAGAAGGAGTTTTATACTAATTGTGTATGTTAGTATGAATGATGCTTTATGTTATCTTTTTACCTGGTGCTAAAGTAACTCTTATCTACAGTTAACCTAGATGAGTAGGTTTATTCTATCTTAGCATATATAAAAGGTGAAATCATTAAACAAATGATAGATAAATTAAACAAAGAAATCACAAATAAACCTAATGTTACCCATTATCAGACAATGAGACACTGAAATTCACTCTGCATAAAAAAACAACTAAAGGTTATTTTAATATTTAACATACCTGTAGGTCAAACCCAGGTCTCTAGTAAAGCAAACAAGAACTGTACCACTATCTATTGTATTTATGTTTTATTAGCCAATGTTTCACTTTATCATCATGTGCCTACAAAGAAGTGTTGAATTACTATTATGATATCAACAATGTCTTGCTCAACTTACGTCTGCACACGAGGCTGTTAAAGATTACAAAACTAACACTTTTTAAAATGAGTAATGATGTTCTATCTAGGAACAGAGATTCAGAATTGGATCCGTGTTTGGATACTGGTACATATATTATAGTATTTCTCCCTCAAAATTTACTAAAAAAACATTGGAGTGATATTTTATCAGAAATCACAGTTAAAAGGCCTACTGTATATACTGTACCTCAGAAAATAAGGAGCTTTAATTTGATATCTGAAAAATTTATTTTTAAAATGAATAATATTTATAGAACTCCACTGACTTTAGAAAGTTGTGAACGATGAAATAATTCCACATTAGTAAATTTAATAATGTAATACATTAAGAAAATTGTGATTTTTATTGATGTTCTGTGTTGATCACCCTTTCTAATCTTCAAACAGTGAATTGGGTTTTCTGCTTTTTCAGTCCTCAAGCTTGAAATTACACACGTTTTACACTCAAATGGTCCAGACAAAATCATGTTCTACCTAAAACCTAATTTTACAAAATGTGTCCATTAATTTTTAGAATTATTTATATTTTAATGACATTATTAAAATAAAAATAGGACAGCAAAGAAAATACTAAGCATATGCTTTATGCGTTTCATGTGGTTTAACATGTTTTAACAGAAAAATGTAGATTTGAACAAAAGGGCCAGCTGATACACTATATAACACCAGAAAGGTTACAATTACAGTTATTCATGAAATCCCACAGAACAAACATAGTAAACATACACAAAACTAGCATGACTTATCCACTGAGTTCTGAAAAGACTGATGTCCAAACCAGACATTTTTGGAAAATGTACCTGCTGTAAAACCAGATGAGGGTGTATATTTTCCTTAAACTCAGTTTTTTGGCTTAATTTTTTTTTTAAAGGACGGAATGGCAATACCAAAGATTCTGCTCTATTCTGTAGTTCTGCTATTAGCCTGTGAGATTTCGACAGCACAACATTGGTTCAAAATTCCAGGATGGTACTCTTTTCAGGTAAGAAGGATGTTTAGGAATATGCTATTCAAAGAATCTGCATATACACATTTTATTTACATATAATGTATGCATCTTCTTTATTTTTTCAAATTTTGCATCACAAAATACAACTGTCAAGTTTTATAAATTGCTGCAAAAAACTTTTGCTTTAGTATTCAGTGATTCATTTTTGATCCACTCTCATACAGTACTTTATTATCATGCTCTCACAAAGCTAACAATTTGTAAGTATGAAATATTTCTGTTTTATTTATTTATTTGAGATAATATATTACTGACAATTTAATGTCTGTTGTTTTCTGTCTTACATACATTATTAGTATACAAGAGTGGGATGGTATCGCAGTGGTTAGTATTGCTGCACAGCGCTAGGGACCTGGCAAAATTCCAGACCTGGAGTGCTGTCTGCATGGAAATCAAATGTTCTCCCTCTGCTCGTGTGGCTTTTCTTTGGGTGCTTCAGTTTCCTCCCACAGTCCAAAGACTTACTGGTAGATTAACTGGATTCTGGGAAAACTTGCACTGGCATGAGTCTGAGTTTTTGCATCTGTGTGTGCAATGGACTAGCATCCTGTCCAGGGTGTGTCCCACCTTGTGCCTGTTGCTCTCCAAGACAGGTTCCAGCTTCTGTGTGACCCTCAGTTGGATAAAGTGTTAGAAAATGGATAGGTGGAGATGTTATACAGCAAATTCTCAAATACTATACAATGCTAATCAGATACTTTTCTTTAGGGCAGCGATTTCTTATTTTTTGCTCCAGCTGAGTTCATAGTCACAGGCTAATATATTTCATTTTTCAAATGGGGGTAAATTTGTAAATTGCTTTTAGTTTTCAAAAAGCTAAATGGATTTTTTTTTAATTGGCATCAAACCTGTATTCTGTTCCGAGTTTCAGATCTACCCTAATTCATGCGTGGGACCATTGTTACTTTCATTCTCACCCGTGTATTTTCCTCACAAATTAATCACCTTGTAGAAGTTGTTTAATCATAAATAAAGAAAATAAAATGGACAGCAAGTTGAGGAGAGGCTACCTGTAACGATCAGTTCTTTCCGGACCCTATGCGGACGACACGATCCAGAATTGTGAGGATACAATAGGGAAAATAGTCATGCAGGAGAAGGGTCTGGAGACGGGGGGCGTGTCCGAGGAGTGTAGGTGTCCAGGGGAAGTGAATCCAGGGCGAACAATCCAAGCGTATATCCAAAGGGGGAATCCAAAAACACAAGAATAAGTCCATAGCCAGGTGATCCATCCAACAAGGAATTAAAAACATGAACCGGGTCGAAACCGGCGGACAGGGAACAGGACCAGGCGCTTCCAGGTCCCGGACTCGCACGATACGGAAATCAGATGCAGAGCCCGGATGAACGTCAGCGTCTGGCTTTTAAGGTGGACTGGGAACAGGGGTCAGGTGCACAGAATTAAATCCAAAGTGAAAGAGCCGGAGCTCCCTTAAGGAGGAGGGACTACAATCGTGACGCTACCTAAAGTTCTTTGTGCTGAATTTGTCAGGAAACAGTACCCCTGAAGTACAGTACTAACCTTCTAACTCCCCTAACCTAATCAAAGCCTAACCAAAGAAACAGGTTAAATAGAAGTCTAAACAAGCAAACAGATCGATTAAGTCATCCATTAGCACTAAACAATGTAGAGCTCAACTTAAGAAAAACCAGCAGACAACCCTCCAGGAACAGGGTTAGGAAACACTTCCCTGTGGAACAGTATAAAATTTGACTTAAATGTTACGTAATGTAACGTTGATATTATATGAATTATGTATTTTTAGAAATGTAAGTCTTTTTTAGATATTTATTTTGTAGAAACGTAGGCATTTAGATTGTTTTCAATTGAAGAATATTTTTCTATCAGTATAATTACTACACTGAGAAGCACCAGAATAACAACAAATGTGATGGGTTCCAGTGCTCACATGTTGTTTAGTTTTTGATGCTTCTCTGTACAGTACATTAACAGAAAGTTAATAGGTATTAGAATTTAAATCTCATTGTACTCTAAATTTTTAAGAAACAAAAAATGTTTAGCATTAATTTAAAATACAGCAGTAGAACACAAGAGGGAGCTCTGGGATCAAGTAAATAAATAGTAACATGCCTTTTTCTGGTTTTCAAAATAAAATCAAATAACATCCATTCATTTTCTAAGCACTTTATCAAATACAGGATTACGGGGCTGCTGGAGTCTATACTGGCAAGCAACAGGCGCAAGGCAGTATACAATGGGATGCCAGTCCATCGCAGGGCACACACAGACATAAATACACACACTCATACCAGGGCCATTTTTCTCAGAAGCCAATTAACCTACGATACTGTAGGTCTTTGAACTGTGGGAGGAAATCCACATGAACATGGGATGAAGACGTTTTGATCCTTCTAAACCCTATGATATTATCTCTTACATATAAATATCTCATGAATGTAGTTCAGGTGGGTAGCTGCGTCAGCATGCGTAGGCTGCAAAGGAACAAGTAATAGGTTTATTCCATGCTGAAAAAAAGAAGAAAGAGAACACAACGTTTCGGCCGTGGAGCCTTCTTCAGGTGTGTCACACACCTGAAGAAGGCTCCACGGCCGAAACGTTGTGTTCTCTTTCTTCTTTTTTTCAGCATGGAATAAACCTATTACTTATCTCATGAATGGATGTATGTGCATTTTATGTATTTTCACCAAACTAAATTTAGCTGAACCAAATATTTTGTTTTTCAACATTGCTACATTACCTGAATGTGTAAAATGATTTATTTTCTTAGGCCAACAAAGCTGAACAGAGTGTTGAGAAATCACCTGCTCATTTCAGGCAGAAACGTGAAAGTAAGTAGGTCAACTTCATTTTAGTCCCAAAGCTGTCATCAAACATATCAGGTTTGAGGTAAACACTTGAAAATCTAATCCAATTACAACTAACTTCAACGTTCACAATAGTCAGTTTAATAGGATCGGAAAAATGTTCCTTAGAACCTAATGCATAATATTTGTTCAACTATAAACACTTATGTTTGAAAGCATCATTTAGTGTGAATACATGAAAGATGCCTGTCTGTTATGACATGCTGTAGACAACCAGCTGCCCTGGGTTTAACTGTCACCTGACAATTGGCCCAGGAAATAGAGGTTTCCAGGTTGGCCATTAACTTCTGCTAGCTAGCAGAGCCTCTATTATTCACTACACCAGAAGGAAACGGGAGCAGGGAAATGACTGACTGATTAACTCATAATGTGAATTCTGGATTATGAGGGTTTTTGGATTTGAGGTGCTGCTTGGCTGCACCGGCTGCTTGGCTGTACTTTATCAATAGAGACCTAATACTTTCTGCCAGAACTTACATTTTGCATATAGACAAAAAAAAAATCTTTTGGCATATGTTTGTACTATCACTTAAATGATATGTTGCAATTACAAGAAAGCTAAAGCAACCAATGACAGGGTGTTTTTATACATAAAATACATGAACGGATCCAGTGCTCCACTTTTATGTACAGTATAACTTCCTCTTGTGGAATTGATCATCCCTCTGAACTTCAATACCATGTAATTATAGCCTGAGATTCTCAGTCATGTTTATTTTCCTAAACATTTTAAAAATTAATTATTCACTACCATTTTAATATGTGTTTTCTTTTTTCTCAAGCAAGTCCACTGGAGTACATTGTTGATATTGAGCTCAATGTTTCAGATAAGAGTATAATAGAACAACTTATGACATTCATGAATACCTTGTTTCCAATTCATATTACTAATAACTTTAACATCACTGGAGCAAATGTCACTACAGGTGAGTATTTAGAAATTATAACTTTATGTTTATAGGTCTCTGTCTGTTTGCAACTGTAAGTTCACTAGAGGCAACAACATCCAATAATTGAATATTTTGTGAGTGTTTGGAATACAGTATTTGGTGAGAAAGATTTTACCTGCTTGGTTAAGGGGTAACCTCCCGACCATAGAATGAGGAGGCTCAAACCCCATTTAGAGAGGAGTGAACTAAGGGGTAGCAGCAAGGTGGAGATGGAGCAGAGGATGGAGGCTTCAGACAAATGTGAAGAAAGGTGTTTATGTTCTATATACTATACAGTATATATACTTAATTATAAGGGTACAACTGTTGGAATCTTAAGGAAGGTACTCATACTGCTCGACTAAAAGGCCTTAATATACAAATAGATTTAGATAAAATTGTCACTCAACTAAATTAATGGTAATTAATAATGGTAATGATACTGCATATATAAGAATGGAAACAAAAATGCCATTTAAGCTTTGTACTGCACTCTTTTCCTGCAAAGGGCAAACAAGCTATTTACAATGATCCCCCACTTTAAAGCAAAAACACAAAAGAACACGTATTTTGAAATGTAAACATTCTGTGTTTTCCTCAGTGTGCACACAATCTGGCAATGAAATAAGGTGTGAATGTGAAAATAATTATGTCTGGTCATTTGACAACTGCACCAAGTATGGATCCTGCAGCAACATAAGTGGAAACACATGTACATGTATTAAAAATCTTCCACCAGATGGACTGTTCTGCCAGCCACGGCAGTGTAAGTATGTTTGGCATATCTCTTCACTCCTTGACAACTTTGTCATTTCAGGTTTTATAGAACTTTTATTATATTGGATTCATTGTTTTGTTTTCCCTTAATTAAACAATCAGTTTTTTTATTTAGCAAAAGAGCTCATTACAATTTGATACGTGAATAGGTCTAGTTTATAGATCTGTTATAGTTCCTACAAGTGTTACAGTTTTACAAGTGTATTTATATGTACATAAGTGTTATATCAAACAAGGGAATAAAATGTGACCCCACAATATGTGTTTAAGCAAAGGTTTCCATTAGTTATTTCAGTCTTTCGACAGAAAAGACTTTTAAGCAGTTACACTTCCATTGAGACCACTATGTTCTACTGCTACTGTAAGTTGCTGTCTAGAACAGGAGACACCAACGTCAACATTCTTCATCCAGAGTCCAGCAGGTTTTCTATGACTAAGTTATAAACAACTCTGCTCCTAGAAGAAGGGTTACACTGATCCATTTAAGTTTTAAGATGCCCATTGACCTCTTCTCTGTGGATTTAAGATGTGAATAATTTTTTTTAAATGTAGAAAACTGGCAGTTTCATAGCCACTCAAGATCTGGTGTTGGGAATCCCTGCTCTAGAAGTAACATTAAAATCTGAAAGTGCTGCAAGATTGCTGTCTATCACAGTGAATATATCCTGTGGTATCTATCAAAATTACCAAGTCTACATTTCTGAATCAGCACTACATACAATATCTAATGAAACATTAAGACTGACTGTAAACTGTACTGTGAAAAAGCAGGTCCTTGGCTTTACTTAGTAACCATCTTCACAATGGCATGACCATGGTGAAAAATACACTAAAGGGAATTATATTGTTCCATAAATATTGGAAGAATAACTCTTGTGTTCTTATTTTGCAGTTTCTGCAATACTAATGTCTTTCAAAATCAATGGTGAATTTAATGAAGAACTTGAAAATACATCATCTTCCCTGTATCAGACATATGTAACGGACATTACAAAGGCAGTGAGTTGATCCTTTCCAATAATTACCCATTGCTTTTATTCCTATTTGTCTTCAAAATCAGTTTTGTATTTATACTGTAAAAATAATTGCCATATTACTTTATTAATACATATAATAAAGATATGTAAAACTGAAATTAACTGCATTAAAAAAGAAAAAAGAAAATGTTAAAAAATTGTACCAATTGATTTCTACCTACTGCAGTTTTACATAATAAGCATATTCCTTTAATTTAAAATGGAATGTTCCTTTAATATAATAAATACAGCAAGAAAAGTAATATAATACAAATTCTGATATTTGTTTTTAAATTTGAATCTTGCAACACATGCAATAACATTTGCTGCAATAGTTCACAGTTTTTGAAAAACCATTTTACTTTCATTTTCAATGGAGATATCTCCAAACTGAGATTATTTGATATTGTCTTAATCCAAAGAGCAAGCAAAAGAGGATCTATATAGCTCCAGATGACCAAGATAATTTTCTGGCTACAGCTAAAAAGAATGATTTTTTTTTTAATGGAACAGATGTCCATTTACAATCACAAGGTCACCAATTAAATAATTTGGGGGGTGGGGTGGGGGTGTAATATTTTAGTTATTTCATTCCAAAAACTTAAATCCTTAGGATAGGTAACAAATGTGAGTGAGATGATTTGCCATATCTCCAGCAACTGTCTGTATTTTTGTATATCCTGAAATGTTTGAAATGTCCACTGGATGTAAAATACATTTTATGTGTTAATTTAAATTGGTTTGAACATAACAAACTCATTTTTTTACAGATGTGTCATTACTTTCCCATCTATTTTGTATTGATACTGTACCTGTAGCTCCTTATCTTAATTATTTCTTGAATATTTTATTTAAAAAGGATTGTCTTATTAATGAATTTAATCCAGACTTAATATAATCAAATTAAACAAATGGGTAATTAAAGGCACTCCAAATCCTCCTGTGGCCCAAGTTAAATTCCTTCATTTTAATTTGAAAATGCATATGCTATAAGCAGATATTACAGTATGTTGCTGATGCACTTCCTCATAACCTATACTGTAAGTCTGACAGATGTCATTAAGAAGGAGACATTTTAAATAACTTGTTAGCTTGCTAATTAACAATATTATGTGTTTCTGTTACATTCTTAAGACAAGGTTTGCTACGCACTATGAATTATATTATATTGGTTTCCTATATATCATTAATTAAATATTTTTGAAAACCTGCAAGTCTTTATTTTGATATGCTTTTCAACATATTAGCTGCACTACAACCTACAATTCTTCCTTACAGATCACAGAAAGCTATGGGAAATTCATAGATGGCTTCAATGGAGTAAAAATCATTGGCTTTATGTAAGTTGAATTGCTGTTTGATTATGATTATTATAGTAGCAAAAATCTTGTTACATTTGAAATGATTATATTATTATTATGAAAGTAAAATCACTAAGGAATAAAGATGTTTTGTTTTTTCAAAACTATGCTGATTATTTGTTTAGATCAGTAAGTATGAATTTCAAGGAGTTATTGTTATGATGAATCAACATGTAGTGAGCAAAAAACAAATGGAAACACTTGTAAATCAGGTACAGTACAAATCTCAATGGGAAAGCAAGGGCTTTAAAGCAGGTGTTGCTAATGCGTTAATTAAACAAGCAATATCACAGCATTAACAGGGACATGTACAAAATTGCTGGACATGTGTGGTTTACTTTAATTAATTATGGCTAGAGATTAACCCAATTGAGCATTTATGGGATATAGCATTTAAGGGCACTGGAGACAGGATTTTCTGTCTCCATCGACCAGGCAGGACCTGTAGACATTCTCATGGAATATTGCTGCTGCATCAGTCCTGCAGAATTCCGGACTCAGGTTAACTCTATGCCACAATGCCTACAGGCCATGCTGGCCACACATGAATTTCCAACTCCCTGTTTAAGTGACTTTACATTGGTGTTTCCATTTTTTTCTCTCCTTTTATATTCCATTTTTGTTCTCTGCTTGTAGATTCTTTCCTTTATTCTCTCAGAACAAAGACTGAACTTCAAGTCTTCTTTGAAACTGGGAATCTTTAGATAGAATCAAAATTGGTGAATAATCTCTGAAAAGGATATTTTTTTTTATCTTTGCAACATTTTCACTGGTTATGTGTAATAACATTTATCATCTGATTATGTGTATTGTTTATGATATTTTACGGACCACCTTATATCTAAAGTTTCCACCTTGTCATTTTCATGAGAGTGCTTTTGAGACAAAAGCATAATTACATATTTTTTTTCAGGAATTGTAAGAGTCCCAGGGCTTTTGTTTTTGTTAACCTGTTACCTTTGTACCTGATTCAATTTATTGGGAAGCAGGCTACCCTGCCTGTCCATACTAACCAGGTTACAGATGTGATATTATGTTTACGCATGTATATACTACTTTGGTTAATAAAACATGTATATCACTTACAGTTTCATTGGAAACTGCATACACTGAGCCTCTAATGATTCAAATGTGATTTCCCTGTCAGGATTTTTTCCCTGTCAGGATTCCAATCATTCATATTTTGTCACGGACACGGACTGAGATCCGTGTTAGATCTTGTAGTAGACCCTATATGATGTGGTAAGAGCTGGAGAAAACAGGAGGTATGGTAAAAGGGAACAAACAGGGGTTTAATAGTGCACAAAATAATAGTGACAATCCATGAGACAGTGAACAAGGGAGACAAAGAACAGCATCCAAATCCAAACAGGTCCAAAGGCAGGTCAGGGCACAGTCCGAGAGTCCATCAACAAGAAATCCATCCTGGGACGCGACAAGGTTTAAATCTCTGGGAGGGGGGAACACACGGAGAGACAAAACATGGAGGTCCAAAGGTGACGGGGTGAGATCCTCCAGACCCCGGGCTCAGGAAGCGGGAGGTGTCGGGGATGAGGCCTATGCCCTCAGGAGACGGACGTAGGGTTTCCTGGTGCTAGGTGACCTCACGACATCCTTACCCTAATGATGAGCCCCGAGGACTGGAGGAGCTAGTCTTTAAATAATACCTAAAAAGGTACACCTGGGAAGCTTAATCACAGAAACAATAATGGGAATAGTGGAGCGCCCTCTAGGGAGGGATGTTGGGCGTGACATATTTGGTATATGTTTATGGTATAAACTGTATATTGTATATATTGTTAACTTATATTGCATCTGTCAAGTAAAAAACATTTTCAAACTATTAGATCAAGTAAAAGTGATCAAATAGCTTTAATAGAGCATTTAGAGAATATTTTTAAAAATAAGTTTATTTTGCCTCAGTCACATTCTATTGAAATTCTCTGTCAAACAGGAAAGGCAGTGTAATTACAGAATATGAGGTAACTGCCCTTGGAATATCTTCTTCTGCCATCCAGAAAGCAAACACTCAGCTTGTGGCAAACCTTGTTAACAGTTCTTATTCAGTTATTGAAGACTCCTTTACTGCACGTGTTACTGGTAAGAACATTAGAAGCAATGCTACTGTTGCTTCTTATCATGAACATTTTGAAATATACTATACAGGTGTATTATATAGTATACTGTATACACAAGATGCTTATAGTATTATATTTTAACTTTTGTACACAGTTACTGTAGAACTTCTGTTTTTGGCATATTGTAGTTAAAGCCATTGGAGATTGGACATTTGATTTGTACTACTTCTTTAGATTTAATTTTAGACCACACCAGAACGTTTAAAACAGAACTGTCCTACTTAAAGAACACTGATGTGTACAGGATGTAATCAAGACTTTTTAATGGAAATAAAAGCTTGGTCTCAGATGGTGGAAGTTCTGTCATTCAACAATCAGAAATTCTCTTATACCACCCATTCCTAGCAGGCCAAGATCATGTTCCCTTGCTCTGGTTTGGAGCAGATGTACTGCCAGAGTGACCTTCACTGTAAATGAAATCATTTTTTATCTTTATTGGAGCTCCTGATAAGCATAACATTCTTAATTATATTGGTTGTCTATAATTGAAATAAATGAACTTGGAATTGGAGAAAATACTATCATTCTAACTTTTTTCTTTCAAGACCAAACAACATTTACAATGAAGCCAGACATTTTATACCCTGGGGACAATATGGAATTAACCTGTGAGTTGAATCAGCCTTACAGTAATACAGTATGGGAACTGAATGATATTCCATTGCAAGGGGAAAGGTTTAAACAAAGCAACGGCTCTTCCTTCATTAAGGTCCAAGTGAGTTCTGTTACTGGAAATGACAATGGTGAGTAAATACTTGAGTATTTCAAAAGAAAAATGTGAAGAAAGAGATTGGTAATCAATTCAACTTACCATTTAAGCCTCCTTACCAATGCATTTATGTTTAAAATTATTGAGTTAAGTAAAAATTCATAACAAAAGTACACAATTAACTAAATTGTGCGTAACTTGGAACTGTTTCTGGTTATGGCAGCATGAACGAAAGACACTTTAGCTCCCACAACAAGATCCTCGATTTCAGATTTAATCCAGTATAACAGGTTAAACAATTAAGCAGTTTTTTTGCTAACAAAAGTGATTAAGTAAAACTAAACAGCATATTTACCTATACCACTAAAGAAGAACATTGAGAATATGAAAGAAATGGCAAGCAAACAGCATGCAAAACAAGAGGCACCACCATTTTCAGATATCTCCCCTCCTTAGTGGTTTCACACAGAAATGGATATAAATAAAGGCTTTGCAAGAATTCAACACATGATCAACAGCCATCTGTGCAAAATCAATCAGCTGGTGGAGAAAATGCAGAGTGACATTCTGAACCTGAGTGACATTCTTGTCTCAATTTGAAACAAGACAGGAGAACTATGAAGATGCCATGGTAGACATTTGTAAAGTTATCGAAGATATAAGATATAAGATATAAGATAAGAACAACAATGCAGAAATCAACTTCTTGAAACAGATGATCAACGACCCTGAAAATCATTCCAAGTGAAAATATCTACACCTGATCAGTTTCCCCGTACAGTATTGAAAGGAAAGATGGGGTTGCCCAAAATGCTTGGTACTGAAGATTGGTACTGGCCTAACAACATTGAAAGGGCTAACTGTACACTACAGCAGCGATCTGCAGAGTACAAGAAACTACAAGCCATTGTGACCAGGCTGCTTTGATTCAGGGACACCATCATAATCCTTACAGCTGCATGGGAGAAGGACGAACTACATACTGTATGGCAAATCTAGCACTATGATTTTCCGTGATATGACAACACTGTATAAGAAAAGGCAAGCATTTACATTTATAAAGAAATGCCTCCAGGACAACATTTCCAAAAGTAGCTTAGCTGGTGAAACATCACCCAAACTTTATACTGTATACGGAAGTAGTTCAAGTAGGCACAGTAGCTGCATCAGCATGTGTAGGCTGCAGAGGAACAAACTAAGGTTTATCCCATGCTGAAAAGAGAAAAAAAGGAAACACAATGTTTCGGCTGTGAAGAAACATTTGTTTTTCTTCTTTAAGAATGCTGTGTTACTACTGTAAAAGCACTGATTGGGTAGAGGAGGGGAAGGAGGATGGGATATGGAAGGGATTCATATTGTTTTTGTATTTTTGTATTTGAATCAATCCTAAAAGAAAGATATTGATCATTTTTTTAAAATAGGAAATTCTCAAAATATAAATTACTGTACATAGGTAATATTCTAACATGAAAAACAAATTTTAAAAATATTTGTGGAATTAATATTCTGATATTGACTGTGATTAAAGATTTAAGCTATAAAAGCACTCAAGCTGAAGAGCTTTCTGTAATTTGTCTATAGAACAGCAAAGGATGAACTGCATTTGCAAATATCTGAACTCTTCCATTTAAAGCAGATTTCTAAATTTAACATAGACAAAGCTTTGAGCTATAGTAATTTATATTTGTCGTAAAATTCAAACTGAAGTTGGCAGATGACCATTGCATTACAAATGTCACAAGTACAGGTCTTTATCTCAAAACCATAAATTCTTAAGGAAGTAGGTACTGTTAATTTAACAATGCCAGCAATTTACAAAAACAAAAGTTACTGTTGAATGCTATTTAATTTTAAAATGTTTCTGTATTGTACCTCCTCAGGGACATATGAGTGCATTTTCAAAGATGGTTTAATTGAATATGTCAGCAATAAAACAGTTCTAATCCAACAACAGCCATCTATAACTCTCACTTCTCCTGGTAATGTCTATTGTGATGGTATAACCAGACTTAAGTGTTGTGTAGTTCCAGTCAAAGCCTTTAATGTCAGCTGGATCAAGGAAGGAACGTTAACAGTAAATGGTAAGAAAATAATATAAGATAACATGCTGTCTTTTTATTTATTTTATTTATCAAATTCCATTTGAAGGCAAACTAGTCTTTAGTTTCTGGGAGCTTTTTAGGCTTGACTTAAAGGACGTAGGTCTGATGTAAGTTGTTGCTTCCTGGATGTGATGATATGTTGTTGCAGGGTATAACCAGTTTATAGTTTGGCAGACTATAGTACAGAGAAAAATGTACCTTTCTCAAGGATAAAAAAATGCAGTTAATTCTTGTGCTACAATTTTGTAGTTAGGAAGCTAGATTTTTTTAAATTCTCTACATACAGTGCCTTGCAAAAGTATTCACACCCCTTGGACTTTTTCACATTTTATTGTGTTACAGCATGGAACCATGATGTATTTGAGATTTTTTGCCACTCATTAACACAAAGTACTGTATAATGTCAAAGTGAAAAAAATGCAGACATTTTACTAAATTAATTAAAAATAAAAAAAAGAAATTAATTGAATGCATACATTTTTCCCTATTTGCTTTGACACATCTAAATTACCACACTGTATCTCTAACCTTATTTTTTTAACTGAAAAATTGCACTGGAAATGTTTTCACAAGCAGCAGGAAAAGAAAATATTTGACACTGCTTTATAAACTGAACAGTAACTGTCACAGGCTGTGAACCCCAAATTCACGGATTTCTTTACTTTATAGATGACTGCACCACCTACCAATTATAAAGGGTGCTAGGACCTCTCTTCATTTGCCATAGGTTCTATTCATCTCCCAGAATCACCAGTGCACACACAGAACAGCAACAGACACTAGTGTTATTTAAGTGCCCATTTTCTAGTGATTACAACAGGTAACAATGTCTACTCAAAACCCAGGGCACATTTATACAAAATCAACACCGAAAGACACACAGTCTCTGGTGTCCAAGTCGAGTCCTCCCGGGTCCAACTGCTACAGTCTCCCCTGTAATCCTTCCTTCTCCAAAAAGGTCTACATTATCTCACAACTAGGGCTTTTTAAACACTTCCAACAAGGATTCTTCACTTACTGTATGCCCCAGGGAGTGGGAGCATCCCTGTGATGCTTTTAGGTGTGGACAGTGCTAATTGACCAATTGCCTGGCGTCTGTGCTAGGAATACCTTTGACCAGGGTCTCTAAGGGACAGGGAGGGAAACATTGAGGATAAGGCAAGAAACTGCATCAACACCATGGTGCCATTGGCTTATTAATGCGACATAACATCAATACACCCCTTAACACCTAGATCCTTCCCACACCCATTCTTTTCACTCTGCGACAGAACTTCTAACACAATGTTAAAAATTAATATACAGTGGATATAACTGCTTCCGAACATATTTTACTTTTATGCAACACTTAGGTTTGGAGAAAGAAGATTATACACTGTGAATTATTGCAAGGTTAAAATTGTGATTGCATACTTAAAACAGAAACACTAGATTAAAAAAAATGTATTAATCTTCATGTTAATATATCAGTGATTTATAGACAAAAATAACTCTTTACTGAAAATCTAGCAATGATTTCCTTGTATAAAACAGTCCAATGTTAGTAACAGGGCTAATTTCAAATAATGAAAAGTCACAGTATGTTTTGAGAACAAATGTCTAGCTCAGTCCATAATACTAAAAAAAACTAACCAATTGTTATTATTTTAGAAAATAAGTCCTTTAATGAAACTGAAGGCTGTTTTATCAATGAAATAACACCAACATCTGGAAACTGCTCTCAAGGACAAACACGCAGTAAATTAACTTACACCTGCGAGGTGACAACGGGAAATGGAGCCAACTTCCAGGAGAACAGTACTCTTATTTTTGTCCGAGTTGGTAAGTCCTAATTAGGGTAGTATGGTTTGTTTTGTTTTTTTGTATGCAATAATACATGCTTAATTATAAAACCCGTATTACTTAAACTTTAAGACTCTCCACTTCAATTTATTTAATAGTACTAGACCACCAGTCATATGGGTTTGCAAAAAAAGCCAGCACCACCCCCAAATGCTTTTTGTCATGAGTGTTACCAAATATTTAATCATAGAAAAATAATGTAAAGCATTATTGAGAAAAACATATGAGAATGGAGGATTTCTGAAGACTACATGGGCAGTATTCCAAGTATTGTCACTCTAAACAGTCTCATCAGCAACAAGGGGGGCAAAAGAGCTTAAATCAGGCCAATTCTGTTTGGATCACAAAATTTCTGGGCAAAGCCAAGATCAGATTCAAAACAAATCCACTATTTAATTTTTTAAATATTTATACTTCAATGCAAAAACAAAAGAATTTGAATGTAAGAATCTGAGGCCAATGCACTGATTGGGAATTATTAATATTATTATAAAAAGGTAATGTTACTGTACTGTATATTGGTTGATTTCGATTTTACACACATAAATGGGGAGATGGGTAATACAGAAGCTGAAATTAAGATGGTTGAAATGGTTAATGTTGTAGTTCAGGTGGGTAGCTGTGTCAGCATGCGTAGTCTTCAAAGGAACAAGAAATAAGTTTATTCCATGCTGAAAAGAGAAGAGAGAAAACACAACGTTTCGGCTGTGAAGCCGCCTTCTGATTTTGAAGTGTTAAAACTAGTTTAGGACACAGCAGTGATGGAGAGAAAGAGCTGCAGTGACTATCAAAAGTATTCGTCGCCCTTGGACTTTTCCACATTTTATTGTGTTATAATATAAAATGATAATGAATTTAAATGGGATTTTTTGCCATCGATCAACACAAAACACCCATAGGAACCATGCAAATGCAGGATAACACACAAACACTATGCAGAAACCCCAATGCTGCAAGCAGCAATGCAAGCAATTGCACCACTCTTTTGAAATACACTGTATGTAATCAGATTTAATAGGTCAATCGATTCTGATACTTTTTTCATTTCTTTGAAAAACGTGACCAATCTGGTTATACAGAAGTGAAGTGAACCATTGAATGGGCACAAGTCAGGTTACTGACTAGATGCCAGTAAAACATAAGGCATACACACATACTGGATAATTTACATACCCCAATCAACGTAGAAAGCATTTCTATGGACTGGACTGTAGAAGAAAAACAGAGTGCCTTGGTAAAAAAACATGTATGTCCATGGGTAAGACATTCAAATGTAAATCTAGAACTGAAATAATGAGACACTGCAATGTTAAATGTCACACCACTGTCCTGCCCAGTTCACATCCATTTAAACATATTTTGTTTGCTACAGAAAATGCTACATACACAATTAATTTTGTCATTGAAGATTATTCCATAAATATTGCTCATGTGTATTCTACATAATTAATTTTACTTTTTTTCAGGAAATGTGACATTGAAAATTGACAATGCCGTTTATCAATCTTACGACATATCTGAAGGGTACGACTTCAACATGAACTGCACTTCTGATTCACAGTTTGATTCAGTTAATTGGTATCTGAAAGAAAATGGTCAGAATGATTTTTCACCCCTAATTGCATACAATGCAATTTTGAATGTAAAAACTCCACTTAATGGTAAGTTATTTTTAAAAAATATCAATATTGCCATTTTAATTGTACATATCAATAATATAACTCTTGTGAAAATGTGTTTAATTAATAGGAAATAAAGGCGGGTATCCTGAGTGATGTATACAATCTATCACAGAAGGTAGCATATACAGTATATCATGCAGTGAACCAATTACAGAAAATTAATTTAGACACTATTGTGATTAAGATATGACAAGCACACAATGCAGATTGCTTTTAATTCATATTTTCTTTCAATCATTCCTCACTTGATTAAAGTAGTTTGTATGCAAAATATATTGAAGTATTAATGCATTTGAACTATTTTTTTAATCTCAGGTAAGAATTAAATAAATACTTAAAGATTTCTTTTCTTAACAATTTTTTAGGTACTTATCGTTGTGAACTATTATTTGGTGCACAAATCCAAAGTGCCGAAACAACAGTTACAGTGCATCCTTTGCCCCAAATCACGCTGAGTAATCCAAGATTAAACGTCTTGTGTCAGACAACAACAGTAACCAAACTGGAATGCTGTGTTCAAAATCAAGGCTTTCAAGGTGTCTGGATAGAAAATAATAATAAACTACAAACAGGTACTTTGATTACTAATATTCTTATTAGTAGAGGGTGCAGAAGCACCAGTGACTGTATAGTTAATTAAAATGTACTTAATGTATAAATTGCATTTTATTGTTGTCAGGAAAACAATAACAATGCCATGGTAAAAGATACATTTACTATATTTCTATTGGAGAAGTCCCACTTTTTACATATACACTGTACAATCTCAGTTGCATGACAAAAGTAATAGAAGTGCTTGGGCAATTGTCTCAGTCTTCCAGCTACTGTTCATCTTACATCTGTAGCAATGCGCAGTGGGAGGAGCCGCGGCGAGCACCCTTATGAGTGAGTCAGAGGGGGCGGAGGCACCGGTGTGAGGTTAGCGAAATCGGAAAGAAAACAAAACACAAAGGAAAAATACAAAACTGCGGTGTCATGCGAAGCAGCGCTGCACCATCATGTAGAGTGGTGCCCAGACTGGACTTGCCCTGTTTAGCAGGGTCCAGTCTGGGTGAGCAGGAAGGGAGCATAAGGCCAAAAATAAAAACCTTCCTCCTCACCCTTCCTCCAGGGCTCCGCCTATACACTGAACACGCCCCTCCCGTGTAGTGCCACACATTGTCTCATGTGTATTCATTAGGCTTTGTAATACAGATATGTAATGTTACTAGAATTTAAAATAAATGGCATTTAAAATGCTCATGGACTGCAAATGGAATGAAGATATTTGGACGGTCCTGTGGATGCAATGGATGCACTTATGGATGGCTCACTCGTCTTCATTGATGATGTAACTAATAATGAGAATAGCATGAATGAATGCTGAAACTTCTGGAAATATTTTGTTTACTTACAGTAGGTAGAAGACAATTATTTCATACTCATTGGGTGATATTTAATCATGTAGCATGACAATGACACAAAACATATAGCTGGTGCAACCTTTGAGTTCGTTAGGGGAAAAATAGAGTAAGCATTTTACATGATTAAGAAAAGTCATAACTCCCCCAAGAATAGGGAAGAACTCAAAGTAGCTGTAGTAAACATCTTAACCGATTACGGAAATGACGGTGAGTTCAATAGGTCACAGATTTCATGCAGTTATTGCCTTAAATGCCCCAATAATGACATTTAAACTCTGAAATTTACTTAAAATAAACATGTCCCAATACTTATGATCACTAAATTTGATAATTTAATTAGTCAGTGATACTTATGATTTCATTATGTTAAATATAAAGTACCACAAATAAAACAAAAATATCATTAATACTGTACTTATCATTCATAGTTAATTCAAGATGACATATCAAAAACTATTTAAATTAAGTCAAACGTAGCTGACACATACAGCTGCTTCATGTTTATAGAGTTTCTTTACAGTTCAACCGTTCAAGCATTGAGAAATAACAAGAGCTAATCAACATTTATTCCAAAAAGACATAACATATGCACAAAAGCCCACATTTATTCTTGCAGTGCAGACTGGGCAACATGAAATGTAGAGTCAGCATCGAAAGGGTGAAGTACAAGAAGACACCTTTTTTTCCTTTTGTCAATTACCATGGAAGCTTGATAAAAACTCTCTCTTTCTACATACTCAGCAAAACTGGCTTCTGAATCTTCAGTGATATAACATGGACAAAAAAAATACCTCAATTGTCTCTTTGCTCAAGTGAAGAAAGGCTGAAGCAAAATGAGACTTCCGATCATCCTTCATGTTATCATTTCATTGGATCAAGGCTGTGTTCTCTCAAAATATAAGATCTCCTCTTCTTATCACTTTTAGGGTTAGAGATAAAAAAGGTGCTCTGAACATAAAAACAAAAATTGCTTACACTTATATAGCGCTTTTCTGGACACTCCACTCAAAGCGCTTTACAGGTAATGGGGACTCCCCTCCACCACCACCAGTGTGCAGCATAGTCTGCCTTGTTACTCTTGACTGTATTGCTGCATCCAAATGGATGTGATTTTTCTGTGACTGAAAGACACAAAACACAGTACAATATTGGACCTGGAACATATAGTAAGAACCTTTAATTGAAATGACTGACCACAATGTAATAATGGCTTAAGTTTAAGCAGCTGCCTAGACATCTCAAGTGCTCAGACGAAAGGACCCTGTGTAGGTATCTACAGACAGGGATCACTAAAAGAACACTATAATACAAAATCCTTTATCATAGTCCAGGAACAGGCTAAATTCAGGAACTAGAAAGCCAACCCAAGAAGAAATGAAAACACAAGAAGCAAAGGAAAGGAAACAAGGAGTAACCAGGAGAAAAATAATGTGAAAAAGAACAAGGGAATGAACAAGGACTAAAAAAGGACAGGAGTAAGAAGTAAGGAAAGAAGCAGGATAATATTCAGGAATGTAAAGGTCCAGAGCTCAAAATACAGGTATATGAGACTGAGCACTGAAGGGAATGAGAGCACAGTTTATATAGCGCTGAGGAAGGGAAGTGTGGAGCCCTAGGTACACTGGGCAGTCGCAGAGTAGCTAAAGCTTAACACAGTGTAGGGGTTTTGTGCATTTACCGGGACAATTAATAATTGTAGTACTACTGTAGTAATACTGTGTAATACCAAGGGTGCCCTGAGTTACCCATATTTCATGGTGAAGAACAAACTTCTATATCAGGTGCAGAGGAGAGATCAAGAAGAAGTAGAACAACTTCTGATTCCACGGGCCTACCAGTCGAAACTCCTCAACTTGGCCCATAGCCACCTCCTGGGAGGACACCTGGGGGTGAAAAAGACAACCGAGAGACTGCTCGCTCGCTTCTTTTGGCCAGGTATATATAAAGCCATCGAGAAATATTGTCGGGAATGCCCGGAATGTCAGAAAACTGCCCCGCAACCTTATTATAGGAATCCTTTGATTCCTCTCCCAATTATTGAAACTCCATTTGAACGGATTGGGATGGATTTGGTGGGACCCCTGATCAGAACCGCCAGAGGACATCAGTATATACTGGTAATAGTGGACTACGCCATGAGGTACCCCGAAGCCATTCCCTTGAGAGCCGCCACTGCCAAAAATATAGCTAGGGAGCTAGTACAGGTTTTTTCTAGGGTGGGAATCCCTAAGGAGATCTTAACAGATCAGGGAACTCCTTTTATGTCCAAAGTCATGCGAGACTTAAGTAAACTATTGGGAATTCATCAGATCAGAACCTCGGTATATCACCCACAAACGGATGGACTGCTGGAACGTTTTAATAAGACCCTCAAAGGCATGCTGAGGAAGGCCATGCAGAAAGATGGTAAAAATTGGGATCAACTGCTCCCTTATCTAATGTTCGCGATTCGAGAAGTATCGCAGGCCTCGACCGGGTTTTCTCCATTTGAGTTACTATACGCTCGGAGACCACGAGGCCTATTAGATCTGGTTAAAGAATCTTGGGAGCATCAGCCTTCACCTTTCCAGACTGTCACCGAACATGTCGAACAAATGAGAGAAAGAATCAACATTGTTGTGCCCATTGAGAAAGAAAACCTGGAAAAAGCCCAGGCCCAGCAAAAGCAGATTTACAATAGGGGAGCTATTGTACGAGAATTTCAGCCTGGGGACAAAGTTTTAGTATTGTTTCCGACCCCGGAATGTAAATTCCTGGCCTCCTGGCAGGGACCTTATGAGGTGGTTGAAAAGGTGGGTCCGGTCAACTACAAAGTCAAGCGACATGACAAACGGCGTCCGCACCAGATCTACCATGTCAATTTATTAAAAAAATGGCATGGAGCAGAAGTACTGCTCACCCACTTCTCCCCTGACCCTTTGGAAGAAGAAACAGGTGCTGTAACCGTAGGGGACCTGGCTCCGCCACAGAAGCAGGAATTACAAGAATTCCTATCACAGAACAAAGATGTTTTTTCCAGGACACTGGGTCGAACTCACCTCATCCAGCATAAGATTATTACAGAACCAGGGAAAAGGGTAAGATTGCCTCCCTATCGAATACCGGAAGCCAAAAGGAAATTAATTAAAAATGTTAAGTATGGGAATAATAGAGGAATCCCATAGCAAGTGGGCTAGTCCTATAGTTTTGATACCCAAGCCGGACGGGACTATTAGATTCTGTAATAATTTCAAAAGGTTAAACGAGATCGCGCTGTTTGATGCATACCCTATGCCTCGTATCGATGAGTTAATTGAGCGATTAGGTAATGCCCGATATATCAGTATGCTGGATCTTATGAAGGGGTATTGGCAGGTACCACTGGCTGAAGAAGCTAAAGCCAAGACTGCTTTTGCCACCCCTGAGGGGCTGTACCAATATCGGGTCCTAACGTTTGGTTTACACGGAGCCCCAGCTACTTTTCAACGATTAATGGACCGAATACTTAGACCATATCGTGATTTTGCGGCCGCCTACTTAGATGATGTTGTGATCCATAGTACGACCTGGGAACAACACCTAAAACACCTGGAAGCAGTAACGGGAGCCTTACGAGATGCAGGATTAACGGCCAATCCCAATAAATGTTGCCTGGGGGCCCGGGAAGCCAATTATCTCGGCTATACGATTGGGAGGGGAATGATTATGCCTCAAGATCGAAAGGTACAGTTAATCAAAAACTGGCCTCAGCCATCTACGAAAAAGCAGATACGAACATTTTTGGGACTGGCGAGTTATTATCGCCGCTTCATTCCAGGATTTGCCTCCATTGCCGCCCCTCTGCATGACTTGACAAAACAAGCTGTCCTGAAAAGGTAAAATGGACAGAAATGGAAGAGAGGGCCTTCCAGGACTTTAAAGCAACGTTATCTTCTCAACCGGTCTTACAGGCGCCGGACTTTAACAAGACATTCATGGTTCAAACAGATGCTTCCGATACTGGGGTTGGAGCCATACTGTCACAAGAAATTGATGGACTAGAGCACCCTATTTTATATATTAGTCGTAAGTTACACCCCGCAGAAAAACATTATTCAACGATAGAAAAAGAATGTCTTGCAATAAAATGGGCTCTTGACTATTTAAGATATTATTTGTTGGGAAGACAGTTTGTTCTGTATACCGATCATGCACCATTAACATGGATGTTGAAAAATATGGACAAAAATGATCGAATCACCCGATGGGGCCTTAGTCTTCAAAGGTTTCAGTTCCGGACAGTTTTTAGACCTGGGAAAAAACAAGGTTATGTAGACGCCCTCTCCCGAATGCATTGTTTATTTTTTTTTAGACAGCCCGAGGACGGGGCTGATCTCAGGGGGAGGGTATGTAACATGACCAGGGGAAGGGTCATTCATAACAGGTATTTTCAGAATGACCTACTTAAAATACTAGATATGGACCGTAGCAAAATGGCTGCCAAAAAGAATCAGCTGACCGGTAAATGGAAAGGGTCTACCCTGAGAAACAATGAGACACAGCTGAGCCACATCAGGAACCGAAATATAAGTGCTCCGGAGGCAGTGAACAGGGCGGAAGCCAATAAAGTGAATGCGGTTTGGAGGAAAAGAGAGGAAAGAGGTGTATGTTAAAGATCGGGCTAAAGAATAATGGACTACTGAAAGGAGAAAAGGTTTATGGTTTTTGGATTATGGACACTGGATAAGGATACATCGCGGATTGGCTTTATTACGGACTTTTGGAACTCAGATCGGATCAGGATTAAGGGAACGGATTATGGACTGTATTTGGAAGATAGTTGGAGGAAGAAACGTCACGAAACTCAGGAAAGAAAAGTGTGGTGTGAGTACTACTTTCATTTACATAAACTTTCCCCTGGAGACACCACAGTAGCAGTAAATCAGAAAATGATTCTTCGATGGCTATTAGAAAATCGACCTTGCGGAACAACTCAGCAATGCACACACGGATACTATTACACGAGAATACATTTATTAATACAGTACATAAAATGTGCATATAAACATAACAGATCTTATAGTGAGGGTTAGCAGAATACAAAAGTTATATATTCAATCACGAAGAGTTACAAATACCAAGAGATACAGTACATACAGGTACATTCAGTATACCATTAAGCATACCATTTCGTTAATGAGCTTTTTGATTACAACTTCTAAACTAGATACTCAAAAGCATGTACATCACTCATATGAATTAAATTGACAACTGGGATTGAGGTAACTATTGAATTCTCGAGCTGCAATGTAGAATGTTGAATACTCATCCATTTATGTGGATTCAGATCTCCTGCGGAGACAAAGGAACAGCGACAGGCTGTTGCTGCATCAAATTCGTGTCCTCTGGCTCGGGGATCTTTTGGTTACGTGCGGGTGACCTCCAGTCCAGGCTGTTAGAACAAAGTAAAGTCCTGGCACTCAGACACACTGGCCATCACGTGATTGTCCGAGCTGAGTCTGAGAACGTCCTGGAGGGGCACATTCTGGGCACTGTGCAGCCTCTTTTATCTGGAGGAACTATAGTCGTTCATTGGTTGAAAGTTTCACAAGCATTTGAGACCCATATGGGGTTACCCCACTCTACCTGTTCCTGATTGGCTGATCAAGGTGGAGGATAAGTAACAACGCTCTCTGACCTTAGGGTTGTAAACAACTTGGGATGAGACTCTCCCTTGGAATCTCCCAGACAGAAAGGCGCCAGAGATGACCATTTATTAGGGTGGCTGGAGAATCTCAACCCTGGGAGTTGATCCTTATCAGGAAACTCTATCAGACAGAAAAACACCTTTAATATGAAACACATAGAATGGCCTCTCTGTGTCCAGCACCACAGAGATGAGAGAGAAAGAGACTGGCAGGGGGACAGCAAACTTAATTCCTGTATTATTAATAAGCATTGCCGCTACATGCAGCCCTTTTGCACAGGAGGGCCATCAACCAGTGCTTGAGATACCTATGCTAGCAAGACGTTGGAACCGTAACATTAAGAGCACTGAAAATATGGCAACAACATTATCTCTATGTGTGAAATCCGATTAATTGGATAATTTTACCTCAAAGAACAGGGAGATGGACATTCTTTCCTCTGGAATTGAAAATCAGATTGAGAATGTCAAATTCATGGAGTTGGGTTTGCAATCAAGAATGAAATAATCAACCACTGTTGCAAGTTCCTTTTTGGAATAAATAGGCGCTTCATGACTCTTAGCAGAGAGCTATTACATGTTAATGCTTTCTGCAAATGCTTCTACTCTAGGTTCAGATGATGAAACAAAGGATCCCAGGATCCCATCCCAGGATAAAACTAATTCTCTGTGGATTCCCAAAGAGGAAAATATTCTACTTGGAAACTTCCACTCCAGAATTAAGAGACGTCAATCTCTTGGAATAGAACAGCTGGAAAGATAAAGAAGTTGGAAATTTCAATTGCAATGGCATTCTTCTTCTTGTTTTTAACAAATGCACAGATGCACAGATGTGCTTGTGATCTCCAGTACCCACCAGAAAAACAGACATAAAACATCTTGACAACATCTTGACAACACCCACAGTCCAGAGGCCTTATTTACTATGCTTTAAGAAACGCTCTTAAACCATAATCAAATACAAAGATACTTGGATATTTTACCAAAGAAGGACAAGATAATTAGAAGATAATTAAGACATCTTCTGAACAGTTTCCAAATGTGGATTGAGTACCTCAAAGAGTATGACTGAAGTGATTTTCACAGCCCACCAATTAGAGGAAAAATGTCAGGAACAATGCTTACCCTTCTACTTCATGTTACTCCATTTTACATAGACATTTTGCTCTGTGCATAGAAAAGACTGAAAGGCCCTCCTGCAGAATGAATGTCCTACAAAATTTGTCACCATCCTTCCCCTTCCT
The DNA here is from genome assembly GCF_055471065.1 of Atractosteus spatula. Classification (NCBI taxonomy): domain Eukaryota; kingdom Metazoa; phylum Chordata; class Actinopteri; order Semionotiformes; family Lepisosteidae; genus Atractosteus; species Atractosteus spatula. The sequence goes on along the minus strand of NC_142707.1, from coordinate 41,337,587 downwards.
CATTATGAAATGCATGCAGTAATCCTTACTAATAGATCAGCTACAGAGCCCTTTTGACGTCTTGACATGCATAAAAAATGTGTCAGTTACCAGCTTTCTTTTCAATAGCGATGTCCTATTCACTTTGATAATTTGATCTAGAAACAAGACTGCTGTTTAAGTGCAACTGACTTAACAAACGGACAGTAAATTATTTAATCTCTAATGACCCTGACCTCAGTTGTCAAACTCTCGTTCGTTGTGGCAGTTTATGGCTTAAATAAATGGATCTCCAGGCAATTGTTAACATACAGTACTTACTGAGGCATATAAGAAGGTGGCACTTACCTGTACATATAACATTCAGGAGATCTTCGTCCTCCATCAGCAAGCTACAAATATATAGGCCCCAGGAACCATCAGTTTACATTCACAATGTGTCACTGGAGAATGTATCTTGGAAGTCACCTTTCACAAAAGGCTGATATTGATGAGGAAATCCCATTGTCTGAAATCTACAAGTGTAGCTTTTAGCAACCTGAAGAAGCGGGAGTATAAGGATTGTGACTTCAAAATTGAAACCAGCTGATGGTTTGCCATCATTCCTAGCTTTTATGAGGCAGAACAACAAACCCATAAAACAATTTAAGTAATTTCACCAGAAAAGTGACTTTTGCACATGATTTGATCAATCAAGTTGTAGAAAAGATGTACCAGCATCAGTATTCTCTCCAAAGTAGGTACACAAGCATTTAAACTATGACCATCTCCCATCATCTCAAGTGGGTTGGGCATGTCATCTTTTACTTGTGCTCCTGTGCCTTCTGCTATTTGTAAAAAATTACTGTAGTGCATTGCTGCTTAATTTAATTTCTCTCATGTTGACTGTTCTTATGTGTTTACTGTTTACCAATTCTGTTTTTGTCTTCTCAAATATAGCGAAAATAGGCAATTGCTTTCAGCATAATTACACGATGAAGCCCTGTCAAGATGAAACAAAAGAATTTATATGCATGGTTTTTACATATAATAATATTTCCTCTGTTAATAGTACCCTTACTATCATCTACTTTACCGGTAAGTTTTCACTGTCCTTATACTACAATATACAGTATACAATATGCATTCAACTCTTTAAACTGTACCATAGTACTTCCTTCACCCTCTTTTACTGTCTCCATGCACTCACCTCCACACATTTTCCCCTCTCCACACATTTACGTTTACCGAAAAAACAACCTCACCTTTCCTTTTCTCCCTCTCCTAAATACACTTGGATGATTTAAGAAGCAAACAGTATTTTCACTTTCATACTGATTTTATTGTTTTCTGTCTCTGCTAAGTAAACCCCCCAACAAACGAAAACTCAAAACTGTTCTACTAATAAATGTCATTACAGATTAGTTTTGACATTATATTTCTATGTTGTTTTTTTGTAACCAGCAACAAAGGATTTTTGTACTAGCCCTATATATGGTAATGGCACAGAGGGCAGTACCGCCATAGCAGCTTGCCCAGAGGGACAGCAAGGACAGTTACAAGCAATCTGTGAAAGTGGAAACTGGAGAACTCTGCAAGACAACTGCGTATTAGCAAAAATTAATACAATTCTGACTAGCTCTGAGGTAATGGTCATCTATCTGCAGACAATATAAAGAAATTGACTTACTGATATTTTGTATTCTTTCATTAAAAAGTTACCTACTGTAACTATAACCTGCAACCTTAACATGCATTTCTAATACACTGTTACTTTCAGTTACTTCCTGAACAGTAAATAAGAAAATTGCTGTCACTTCACAGCTTACAGTATGTGTTTTTTAATATTACGATGCTACTTTTTAATATAAAGAATTTATTCATATTTTTATCAGCATAATAAAACACTGTAGGGGCTTGAAGTTCTGTGTGGTGCGCTGGTAAGTGCACATAAGTGAATTAACACTGACCTATGAAAAAAATCTAGGATCACTGCTGAATTTTATATGACCAAATGTTTCATGCTCCTGTGTATCTGCTTGTAGCAGCAAATATTTGCAGGCTATAGCTGAATCCCTAATTTAATATTAGTGGATAAAATGTGATTTGCTGACTCAAAAGTAAATTCTTAAGGTTCGAGTTTTGGTTCTGACAAATTTGTTTTTTCAATATACTGTATTAATATTAACCAATATTTCAAGACAATACCAGATTGTAGTTTTAGTTAAGGTGAGAAGGTTTCAGATAATCTTATTAGGATTCATAACATACTGTTGTGGATAAACCTGAACAAGTCAGGAATCAAGGGCAGTACACGCAGCAGTGGGTTCAGTTCCGAACCTGGGGTGCTATCTGCATGGAGTTTGCAGGTTCTCCTCATGTTTGAGTGTGATTCGTCTGGATGCTCCAGTTTCTTCCAGCAGTCCAAAGACATACTGGCAGGTTAATTATGTTCTAGGAAAATTGGCCCTGACATGAGTGTGTCTGTGTTTGTGTGTATCTCTTCCCTGTGATGGACTGGCATTGCTGGGATAGGCTCCAACTCCTTAGAAATCCTGTATTGGATAAAGAGGTTAGAAAATGGATAGGTGGAGAGAGTGTGGATTTAACAGTGTGGGAAAGAGGACTTTCAGATTTCATATTTACGAGAGTGTAAATAGAAATGTAAACTGGAAACTCCTGTATCAGTCACGTTGACTATTATAATCTTATATATAAATCTTATATATTATAACCCTACAGTATATATAAATCACCTTGTTTGACATGTAAAATGTTTTTTTTTGGACAGCCTATCACTAAACGCATTTTTCTTCTTCCAGCAATTGCTTAAGGACCCGGCACTAGTACAAATCAAGATACCACAAATTCTGAATGACCTAAACAATGCTTCAACAAGTTTACAAAAAAATATTACAAATTCAGCTGGGACAATTAATGCTGTTGTGAAAATTCTGAGCGCTATTTCAGCTGTTTCTGGAAATACTACAGTTAATGCCACTGTGATGGAGGTACAGTAAACTGAAATTCAAAAGAGATTTAAATGGCTTAACTAAAACCAAATATAGTGTGATTTTGTAAAATGATGTTGCATTAAGAGTAATGGTATACAGTAAAAGACAAGATATTTGTACAGTATATGCCATAACCAGAAAGAAAAGTGAGAAAAAAGATTTAATCATGTTTAGAGATTGTTGTCAGCAATGACTAGTACACTTGAATAATGTGATAAGAATAAAATATAATAAAATATATATATATATATTTCATTATTACAAGTCAACAACAGGGCAGTTAAGAGTTTTGAAAAATCAATTGATAATATTTTCATATATTATAATAACATAATACTATTGCTATATATTAAATATCTCTGGTATTTCACCACTTTTTATTTTATAAAAAGGCTTAGATTTTTAAGTAAAGTCGGTCAGACAGCATACTGTAGATGTGTAGTTAGAACTGCTAACTTGAGGCACTTGAGTTCTGAGTATAATTCTAACCTGGGATGCTGTAGTTTTAGTTAAATTGAGAAGGTTTCACATAAGACCTTTAAAGTTATTCCAAAGTTTGCTAATCTTAATCTTTTTAAGATTAATGACAAATTGCAATGGATAAAACTCAACAAATCAGAATTTAAGGGCAGCACAGTGACGCAGAGTGATGTGTAGCAGAGTGAAGTTCACATGTTTTTCCTCTGTGTTTATATGAGTTTTCTCTGAATGCTCTGATATCCCCTCGCAGTACAGAAATAAGATTACTAGGTTAATTGGTTAATTAATCTCCAAATTGTCCCCTATGTGATTGACTGTGTGTGCCCTGAAATGTGAAGGGATGGATCCCATCCCATCCAGCATGAAATCTCGACTTACACCTGGGAAAAGGCTTTTGGGACCCAGTACTAGCTTTTTGTTAAACTGGTTACTGAAAATTGATATATGGTTACATTTATACTGAAATATTCATCTGTTCCATGAGCTTGTCCTTGTTTGAGCACAGATTAAGTGATTGTGAGTATATCTAGGCAACTACTGAGATTTCCCCAGTGACAGCACACAATTGGCTGTAGTGGGTAGAGTGGGGCTTTCACAGCTCTTAGCAATAGAGTGTCCCCCTGTGGCATCCTGGGCACTGGCGAGCTTGCAGTACTGTCGATGTGGGATGTAACTCTCCTTCAATCAGCACTGAACCCCTGGTACTGGGTTGTGGTGCTTGTGATGTGTTTAAAGCTGAGTGGGAAGGAAGGTCAGGAGAGTCTGCCCACGCTTCCTCATAGCTGTGGACATGAAAAACACACAATTAGCTATTTCATATCAGGTGGCTTTAGCAAAAAAAAAAAGATCAATCCTATTTTGCCTAAGTACGTTTCAGTGTAATTGTTAAACTAATTTTGTGAATGCTAAGCAACTTAAGCCAAAATTAGAAAATTAGACTCATTTTGCACTTTAATTTATAAAATTAGAAACATAAGCAGTATCTAATGTAAACTGTGAAACTGTATTGTTTAACTCTATAATCATGGTGGATGCTTCATATGAGTGATAATCCTTTTAAAATAAAATAAGTTTAAATGCATGCATAAAATAAAATATGTTGAAACAGCAAACAAAAACCTGACCCTGCACCCCCAAGTTGTCTCTAACAATTTCTGTGACTTCCATTGTAAGGATGGCAAGATGAAACATTTTATACATATGTAAATATGCTTCATACCAATAATTTTTACTTTTATGTTAAAATGTTACAGCAGATTACTTCAATGTAATATTTTATATTTATATTTAATCTTTTCTATTATATAAATGAATTAATCAAATTAATTTTCTTTTTATTATTATTTTCAGAATTTCATTGCAACAGTGGATGTCATCATATCCCCAGAATCAGTGAATTCATGGATTTCCTTAAATAACCAAAATGAAACTTTGAATTCTAGCTCTAATTTGTTGTTTTCAGTGGAACGTTTCACAGGATCTCTTTCTTCAAATACAACTGTCAGCATCACAAGAAAGAATATTGACCTGCAGAGCAAAATAATTAACAATGGCACTTATAGTTCCGCCTTCACTAATACATCAAATCAGATAGAGCTTCCAGATACAGTTCTTCCCCCAGACACTACAGTTACCAGCATTCTGTTTTTCACCCTTTCAGAAATCTTACCAGCAAGAAACATCAACAATAGCAAAGATACAAACAAGACTATAAATGCAGATATTACGTCAGTAAATGTTAAGAACAAAAATGCCAATGTTTCAATAGACAAAGCTATTTTAACATTTCAAGTAAATAACAGATCTCTGGACAATCCTCTCTGTGTTTTTTGGAACTTTCTTCTTTTCAACAAAACAGGAGGGTGGGATTCAACAGGATGTCAATTACAAACCAGCAAAGATGGAACTGTCTCCTGTCTCTGCAATCATCTGACCTCTTTTTCAATTTTAATGTCACCTAGTTTTAATTTTCCTGAATCAATTCGTATACTTTTAGATTTCATTACTTATATTGGAGTGGGCATATCAATGCTAAGCTTGGTCTTGTGCCTTCTTATTGAGGCATTTGTGTGGACTCTTGTGACTAAAAACAGCACATCATATATGCGGCATGTAACAATTGTGAACATTGCTGTATCTCTTCTGATTGCGGACATTTGGTTCATGATAGGTGCAGCCATTAACACCTATGAAGTGATACCTGTGCCATCCTGCAGAACAACCACCTGGTTTATTCACTATTTTTACCTGGCCTTGTTCTTTTGGATGTTCGCTTCTGCTCTCCTGCTTTTCTACCGAACAGTGCTGGTTTTTTCGCACTTGTCCAAAGCAGCCATGTTGGGGATTGCATTCAGCTTAGGATACGGTTGCCCTTTCATCATAGCTATGACCACAATCATAGCCACAGCCCCTCAGAACCACTACACCGTTGAGAATGTATGTTGGCTTAACTGGAATGAGACAAAGGCACTGCTCGCTTTTGTCATTCCTGCCTTAGCCATTGTTGCCATTAATTTTCTCATTCTGCTTGTGGTTATCTTCAAAATGCTGAGAAGGGGAGTTGGAGAAGGCTCTCATACTGATGAAAAAAATGCCCTGCATGTGATTGTGAGATGCGTCGCCATTCTAACACCCCTTTTTGGTCTTACTTGGGGGTTTGGAATTGGACTTATGGTTTCTCCTGAAAGCGTAGGGCTCAATGTTGTTTTTGCTGTCCTCAACTCATTCCAGGTAAACACTTATATTTGTATGCTTTTGATGTTATAATAGTTTTACCGATTAATTCACAATTACCACAATGGGCATAGAAAGTTAGGGTTTTCAAAATCCAGTTATTTTTCAAAATCTGAAATAATTTGTTCTTAAAACTGTAGATGAATGCCTAGAGCTAATTTTAAGACTATAGAATACAGCCAACTATAGAAATAGAATGCAAACATCTTAAATAATTCTTGATATCTTTATTTTGTACAGACTACTGCCTAATGGTTTTGTGCTATTCTTATTTTAAGGGATTCTTTATTTTAGTGTTTGGAATACTTCTAGACAGCAAAGTAAGTATTTAAGATTTTCTTTTCACTACAGGTTGAAGGTTCTGATTCTGCCTGATGCATTATCAATTTGTCCTTTACTTTAAATATACAGTATATGCAGTGAGGGACCTCGAATATTTGTGTTTATAAGGGCTTTGGACTATTAAAAGTGTTTTTTATTGATATGTAAAATAAGCTTGCAGTCTTTCTTTCTATATACAGTATTGCATGAAACTGTGTTAAAGTTTATTTGAAATGTATTTAAATATTATCACTTCTTTTATCCATATTAAATACTAAATTTTATCTGTATTATAACATTATATTAATAAATTAAATAGATTTTTAATTTAATTTTTTAAAATTTTCAGTATTATTTCTTTAGTTAACATGTTGCTGTGCACTCCTATTTTCATTTCTAATATACCACATACTGTAAATCAACTGCCTATGTTCCATGCTTTTATGTAATTCACCCACAGATACGATCAGCCATTTTCCGCAGATTTTCATTCGTTCAGAGAGGTTCTCAACAGACAAGGGTGAGTTATGATGCTTTAAATGCTTTAGTAAACATCGAAAGAGTTTGTTCTTCGGTATATGATTTTAATCAAGTCTTACAAATTTAAATATTTAAACAATGATTATCTTTCATATAAATCGTAATTCCCTAATCTTTCACACTATGTATCTTGAAGACACACATTTCATGCATTTTACATCAAATTTCACAAAATTATCATTTTATTAATTCACTTATTTTATTTTACCTGCAGCATTGGTCCCTGTATTTAAACTTAGTGTAATTTTTAAACATTATAAGTCAACTTGGATATACAGTACTAATCAAATACTTTATAAGAAAGATAAAAGTTGTTCATGTAAGAAGATTTGTGAACATAGCACCAAAACCTAAATGAATTGCAGAAAACAGAACTTTACATGGGTAAAAGCCATTCAGTTGCTAGACTCAAGCATTGTCATGCACTTGGAAATGTCCTTTCTTAGGAGCTCAACACAAATGCAGATGGCCAAGTTACCTAAAATGTCATGTATTGTTGCAGAGCACAAGTGGTGGTACGTCTTCAAGTGGAAACAGATTCAATGTATTCAAACGAAGAAGGAGTAAGTAGGCATTTATTTTATCTTCAAATAAGAAAAGTAATTTCTTGTTTTGCCGCTGTCAGGGAAGTATATTATAATGATTCAAAAAGTGGCTGTTTGAAGACATTTGAAGCTTCTGAGATTCCACTTTACCCTTTTAGTGCCATCAAGTCAGTCAATATGTAAATACTGAAACATTAGGATTCAATATTGCCAGGATATTTGCATTGGTCATTATAAACGTTGAGTTGTAAGTCATTATCAGGTAATAAGTAGCTGAAGTATACATGTATTGAAATCTGTTGTGATGACTGTGAAGAATGTGGGTGTTTTTGTCTTAATACAGTAACTGTTACATTATGTTTACCATCCTGCTTTGAAAAATGAACATTTGGTGGATACTCAACTTTAGGAGAAAAAACAAAATTTTAAAATTGTTTTAGGCAGTCTAATATTATACTCTTGAAATGTTTACATGTTGTGTTATAGATTCTTGGTGTCGTTTTCTCTCTAGGAATAATAGGCTGTTACTGTAACATAGCACAACTGTAAAAGTTTTACAAATATGGTCCAAAGTCTACTATGGATAAAATAAATAAGAAAACCAAAAATGATATATACTCAATACAATACTGATACTACCTCAGTACTGTATCTGCCTTAAATAGCAGCTATTAAAATTCCAATATTTAATGTGAAATGTATTCCTTTATTCCAGGGATGTTCAATGTTGCAGAAGCCACATCCTCAAGCCAGTCTGCTACAGAGTCTTTCATCAATACTTAATTCAATAACACAAATTATATAGATAAATTAATCAGTTTAAATTTTGTGAAAATGTTTAGAACAGTTCATTGATGAAGTACTGAAGCATAAAGCAGTGACCGTCTGCTAGTACTGTATTGTTTTCTCTTAATCACATTAGCCCTATACAAACAACAGTATAAAACACAAAACCTTTATTAATGAATGTTAAACTGTCATTGACTTATTTTGTTTAAAAGGTCCCACTTGCTTTTTTATGTTATTAAATCCATGAACTCTCATTATATATGTCCAATAAATAAGTACAGTGTAATTGTATACAAATAATCACGTTTAGCTGTTATCAGAAATTTTACAACCCTTTTACAGTACACTGTTCTAGTAAGATCATAAATGCCAATTTAACAGGCCTTTCAGATCACTATTGTTTCAATCTCTTAGTACTTGTTTTTGCAATCCAGTCAAAACCAAAGTGATCATGCCATTCTTGTAACAGACAGATTCTGCATATATCTGTACACACTATGAACTTTGTGAAAAATATTATTGCTCATATAAGCACCAGAAACTATAGGCTTAATGTCCAAACACCTTATTATCTATTCACAGTGTGTTGAATATCCAATCTGATATATACTCATACAATTTAAATATTTGTAACTAAAGTAAAAACAGGATCATACCACATAAACTTTTAGGCAAAAACATAATATTTTTATATTAATGACTGTATTTTAATTACTGTTAAGTAATGTGAATTGAACAACTTTTTGAAAGAAATAAAATTAGAATTTAAATAAAATCACAATACTATCAGCTCACTGACCTTCTACATAACAATATCTTCTATGACTGTAATGCAGTCAGTCTACAGTATGTCATCCGCAGTTTGACTCAGAAAACCAATTGTTTCAGAAGTGCATTAAGAGTAAAAATTAGTCATATCATAGGGCAGATTACATCAGATGTGTAGGTGTTTGAAGAGTACAAAAGTGATGTAATCTAACAGTAATATTACTCAATCGTGCAGAACCCTGATCTGGCATTTTAATAATATAAGAAAACTTATTCTTCTATGGATAAGGTCCAGAGCAGCAATATCATTTTCAAATGTTATTTTACCAACAATACCAGCATCAAGATCATTTATATAAATTAGGAAGAGCAGTGGTCCTAGAAAAGATCTCTGTGATGATCTACCAATTACATTACCCCAATTTGAAAATTAACACATCTGTTGCTTTCTGTTTTCATTTACTTAACCAATTCTCAATGCAAATGTGAACCACATAGAATTTGAAAATTAATAATTCATGGAGGACTTTATTAAAGGTTATCTAAAAAGCTTAGTGTACCATATCATATGCTCTGTATGTATCCATTAGTGTCATTTCATTTTCAAAGAATTCAAGTTAGTTACTGTAGATCTAAATTCCTTTTCTAAGTACATTTTGACAGTTCCGTAGGATATTATTTCCATATAGTTAATCCTCTAATTTAGTTCATATAATCATTTATATTACATTTCTATTACAAAGCAAGAATTATTGTTCTTTTATTACTTGACTCAGCTGTTTCACACTTCTTGAATGGATAATACATTACTCCAGACCTCAGGTCCCCATCTTAAGAGACTGTTGAAGGAGTTGCATCAATTGCCTTCTGAATGTCTATAGTTTCCTTGAATACTACAACTGGGACCTGGAGATTCATTTACAATTTTTTGAGTAGTTTGAGACCTTCTAGTACCTAAAATTCTTACCTCTTCTGTGTCAATACTGTACAGTATAATAAAGAACTTTCTTCTGCTGCCCAATGGATGTTATTGACTTTTTCCTTGAACACATGAGTGAAAAACTCATTCCGTACATCTGCCTTTCAACATCTAGAAGTTTCCATCTTTATCTTGGATGCATTGATCCATGCACGAATCCAAAATCAATACAAATGATCTTTATTTATCTGTCATTACCATCACGCCTGGTCTAGAAAGAAAACTTTTCAATGATTTTTAACATATATTTACAGAACAGAAAATAAAAATCACTCTGTGCTCTTAAAACTATTTTTCTTGCCTTAGATTTTGCTAATTCAATCACTTCTTATTCTTTTAGATCTAGTTTCCCGGCTATGGGTAGAGCCAGGTATCAAACTATTTATTATTGAGCTCTGTGAAGTTGACAATTGCTGGCGACAAAAAAGGAACTTCCTGTCAGAGGAACCTAAGTGATACTCTAGGTTCTTGGCTTTTCCTGCCCTGAACAAAGGCCCTCTTAACATAAGTGAAGGGCAATTCAGAAGTACAATTTCATAGAAAATGTGTGGGTTGATAAGCATGTTTGATTGTACCTGTAAAGGATGAGATGGAACAATGCATTATTACACCTAGCAATCTGTGTATGGCCATTTACCTAAATTAGCACTGGTTAGTTGGCTCTGTCAATAAAAAGCATTGTAGAGATGTTTCCACCACCCAGGAGAAAAGTCAAGAGCCTTTGTGATGAAAAATTAAGGCAGAAGCCAGTTCAAGCAGAACTGGGACTCTTAGGAAAAAGAAAGTTTTGCAGAAAAGATCACAGAATTGGACCTAGGAGAGGATGCTGACACTAGGGACTTTACAGGGAACAGCTGAGGAAAGCTCCAGCATCATCTCCCTCCTGCCATTGGAGCATGAGGGAACCACATTGTTTGGGATGGCCAGGACCAGAGAAGGTGAATAAGAATCACTGTTACAGTTGCCGGATTAGTTGAGAGAGATCCTGTGCAGAGTAGGGTGCCAAATCAAAAGCTAGTCCGAGATTTCAAAAGCCAAAGGGTCAAAGAGAAAACAAGCCGAAAAACCGTGAGAATCAAGACAAATGATGAACACCGAGTATCAGGAGTGAGCTTCCAAATACTGAGCAGAGAATGAATGACCAGAGCATCCTAAAATCAAGAAGAGCTGAGGGTGTGTTGATTAAATGGGACAGGTGAGTGGTCAGGTATTCCTGAAAAGTCTACACCTTCTTAAAGTGGCCGTGTGAGAAACCGGAGACGTAACAACCACCTAAGGCACTACATAGGGGACAGAAATGCAGGACTGCAGTATTTTGGAACATTTGTTGGGTAACTGGGGTCTAATGGGGTGCTTGTGGCCAGTCTGGAATGTCTGTGTTTTAGAGTTGTGTTTTTTATCTGCTCTGCGATATTGAGAGGACAGTGTTGAATATTATTATCTACTAGAAAATAAAAAGGCACTTTATCCATACCAGTATCTGTTGCTGTTCTGTGCATGCACTGATGTTTTTAAGAGTAGAAGGGTACTGAGCATGAAACACAATGTAGCAACAGCTAGCAGTCCATGATTTAGAGAAGGAAAACATACATTATGAATGAAAATGAAAAATGAAAAAACATATTATAACTTTATAATTAGAATAAATGGCTGTTATAGTATATACACTATATATTCAGTCCAGTAAATAAATCAGAGAGAATTAACTTTTACTGTACATCATTTGTAAATAGTGAACATTTCATTACTCTGTCCTGTACTGTTTAATAACAAAAACACAAAATGAAATACACTATCAATAATATAATGAAGTGTCTTTAAGAATATAGATATAATAGTGTCAATAACCTGATTAGTGTCAATAGATATTGATAAAATAGTGTCAATAATCTGACTGGTGTCAATATTTCCAGTTTTCAGTGGGCTGCAAAGTAAGGAGATGTATGCAGAGACATATGGGTCTGTGGATTCAGTGTTCAAAGCAGTCATAAGGTTTACCTTTGTAGGAGTTTTGTGAATTTCCTGGGACAATTATGAATTGTAGCAGTAATCACGAGGTGATTCGTTATGGCTATTAGACAATCAATCGTCACAACAACCAGCAACGCACACACACAGATTCAATACACAAGATACATTTATTGAACGTAAATTGTGCGCCAAACATATACATATATCAGTCTGCCTGGTTACAGGTGGCAGATCTTACTGTGAGTTTTATAAAAATTCAGGTATATAATCATAAAGAGCTTCAAACACAAAGACATACACAACAGAGAATATACTTTAGTATACCGTTCTGCTATACCATATCATTAGTCTCATTAACCACTGTTTCACTAAATTTAAAAGTAAATACATTACTCATGAATTAAATTGATAACAACTTGTGTTAAGGTTACAGTTAAATTCTTGAGATGTAATGTAGAACATTGGGTTTACATTGGGTATCCACTGTGTATGGATTTGGATTTGGTTTGGATTTCCTGGCACGAACACCAAAACCAGCTGACAGGCTCTGTCGAAGCGCTCGTCCAATAGGCGTCGTCCCGGCGTCCTCTGGCTACTGGCCAACCAGTCGAGGTGCAGCTCAGAGTAGGACGAAGGGAGGAATCTAACTACAGCGTGCAGTGCAGTCGTTTCTCCCATAGGTCTACTAGTAGTCTGGCTGACTAGTAGAAAGTCTCTATGCACAGAGGGTGACCGTGGGTCCTCCCAAGTCACTCTTTAGACGGGGAGAAGACTGGTTCGTTCCCGGTCAAGCGCTGCTTCTGAATAAAACTATCCAGATTGTCGACAAGGGTCCAACTGTAGGCTTCCGTTGATCAAGCAGAGTATTCACATTGGTCGGAATTCTGTCTGAGTATGTACGGGATCCCCAGCCTTGCGTTTAGAACAAAGTCCAAGTCCCAGTGCAGACAAAATCGGTAGTCACGTGATTGTCTCTGAGGGTACGCGAAAATGGCCGAGGAGAGCAAAGACCTGAGCTTGTGCCACCGTTTTAACCAAGACACAGATGTGTGATGATTGGTTGAGAGTTTGGCGGGCATCAGAGACCCACGTGGTGTTGTCACTCCCTGCAAGTCCCTGATTGGTTGACCAAGGTGAGACATGAATCACTGATCCCTGACACCTAGGACTGCAATCCAGATGTCCCCAGGAATTCCATAGACAGATAGGTGCCAGGGATCACCATTGATCATGATGGCCAGGCATGGCTAAGTGCATCCCCATTTGGGAGCTGCTCCTTATCAGAAAGAAAACCTTAAATCAGACTGCATGAATAGCTTCTCTGTGGCTGCACCACAGAGATGAGGTAGAGAGAGATGGGGCCTCATTTAGGAAAGCACAGCAACGCTTAATTCTGTCTTATTAACAAGCTTTGCCAGTACACCTTGGTTTACTTTAGTTAAGTTTTGTGTAAATGATTAAGAGTCATTCAACAGTCCAGGAAGACAGCATAAAACAGGCAGATAGGGAGAGAAAAAAAGAGGAGGACAAGAGAAGAAAAGCAGAAAGCGAGAGCTCCTTGTCCAGATTACCAGACCAGATTGGAGCTAAGTATTTGAACTTTGTTAAGAGACCTTGCTCTTCTGTTGTTGTTAGGAACTACGATTTCCTGTGTACAGAATCCCTCTGTTAAAAATGGCCTCTCGGCCTAGTTAGTGTGTGCATTTTAGAAAAGGGAGATAGTTTCTCATTGATTTTGTAGCATCCAGGTTACAGAGAGAGAGAGATCTAACTGTAGGACATATTCTGTTTGGTTTAGAAGGTAGCTTTATCTCTTATTTTGTCTTTTGTAGTCATTATATGAGAGTTGAATACTTGGTAACAATCTGGGGATAGACTTGTGTGTTAATTTGTAAATAGTGTAAGTGAGAACAATTGATATTTTACGCAGGAACAAATACTACCATGATAAAGGATTCTAGGTCTTAGAAGCAATATGTTTTAGACTCACTAATGTAAATATTGTGTGGCTGCCTCTACTTCTGCAAACTAACATTTGTTTCCATTTCAGATGCTTTTCTAATCAATCTGTTTTCTCTGTTGAAGTCTATAAATATTCTTCCATTATTTTTTTCAGACTGTAAAGCAGTGATGGTGTTGGGTGACATTCTGAATACAGTCACAAAATTTAAAACTAAGCTATTACATAACTGCTTGTTTTATTTCAGTCAAAATGTGATGGATTTCTTACATTTCATCACAATTAAGTTTAGTATCCATTAGTAACAGGATTTTACTAGAAATACATATTTCCCTCTAATCTTAATAAGACTGAAACTAAATTGACATCTTAACTAAAACTCCTTGAATACACAATGAACTATTCTAAAACTTTTGTGATTAAACTGGACCTTTCTAGGAAAGTTGTCAATCTATTACTGAAAATGCACAGAATCTGTCGTTTATACAGCAAGGCAGAATTATTTTCATGGCTGTAGATAAGTCGTCTTTTAAACCCCTTACTGAAAGTTCTGGATGCCAGCATCTGTCTGGGATTTCAGCATGGTTATAACACCCTCAAGTTAAGCTTGCATTGTGAAAAATATAAAAGCAAAAGCAAAAACTTGCTGAAGTATTAGAAACCTATCATCCTTACTTTGAAGATTCAAAGAAATGTCCAAAGTATTGTATTGTAACAGTTTTGGGTTCGGCGAGGATGGACTCAGTGACCCAGACACTGGTTGAGTAAAGAAAACAGCGCTTTAATTGAGCTTCGGTACAGCCAGCACAGCACTCCCGCTAATGCAGAGCAAAAGACAGATTGACAGTGAAAGAGAACGAGCAAGCACCAGAAAGAGACAAGAGAGAGAGCAACACACTGGGGTCTATTCGGGTAGCTACACAGGGATAGGGTGGCGATTGGATACAAGTATAACAGGGGTGCGAAACCAGGGAACTATTTACAAGAATGCGGGCGATCTCATCACACTGTACACCTGTTTCGCAGTGGGTCAGCTGCACTGGTCAGCGGCTTTCCTCGTCCCCGCCCTGATCACTACTACTCCCGTCCTGCCCCTCGCGCGTACCCCAGCCGGGCGCTCTTCGGCCGCAGCACCAGGCGAATGCGCTACAGTATTCAAACAATACAGAAATAAAAACAGAAAGATAAGAAAAACTGTGGTCTTCATACCAACATTTTGCTTCTCTGATAGGTAATAATTGCTATCAATCAGTGCAATCTGACCATTTAGAGATTTAAGGCAGGGTTTATGAATGTTTATTCATGTTTATGTAACCCATGTGCAGGTACAGTATAGGGTACTTCTTCAAAAGATGTGTTGCCGTAATGGGTAAGCTACTCTGATTTGCAGCAGTGATAGACTTCACAACTGACTCAAATCATATTGGGAGTGTATACATATACAAGAATAAACAAGAATGCCAGAGTGCAGGAGGAATTGGAACTCAACCAATTTTATTAAGCTCTCTCTTGTAGCCTGTATATGCATGAGGTAAGCAGTTACAGTAACAAATTTTAATGATGCTTTGAGGATATGGCCAGCAGCCATATCGCCCTGCAACTCACACCTGGCAACACTCTGAAGCTAAGTAGATGTGAGCCTGGACACCTGGATGGGAGACCTCCTTGGAAAGCTAAGGTTGCTGCTGAAAGCGATATTAGGAGCCAGTAGGGGGCACTCACCCTGCAGTCTGTGTGGATCCTAATGTCCCAGTATAGTGACAGGGATACTATACTGTAAAAAGATGCCATCCTTCGAATGACACATAAAACTGAGGTCCTGTCCCTCTGTGGTCATTAAACATCCCAGGGTGTTTTTAAAAAAGAGTAGAGGTCTTACCCCAACATCCTAGCCAAATGTCTCACTGGTCTTTGCCAATGATGGCCTCTTAGAAATCCCCATCTATGAATTGGCTTCATCAACCAGCCATCAGTGGGTTATCCTCCCCACTGATAGCTGGTGAGCATACTGGATCACTATATCACATCACATCATCCAGGTGGGTGCTGCACATTGGTTGTGGTGGAGGGGAGTCCCCATTATTTGTAAAGTGCTTTGAGTGGAGTGTCCAGAAAACCACAATATAAGTGTATGGAATTCTTCTTCTTAAAATAGGATATTGCAGTTTGTTTAGCTTCTTCTTATCGCATAATGCAGCGACTTTAGTTACACACACAGATACCTCTTTTGGGTTGTATATATGAATGACATAATTAAAAGGACTAATGGAAATACATATTTAGAGTAATGTAAAATAAGTTGTATGGTGGCTGTTATTGTTTATTGGTAATACATTTTGTAGGTGCAGTGTAAAGTGCACTAATTCTGTAGCTGAGTCACTAAGGAGTGGTTGGTGCTTGAGTGCAGCAGCAACCAGCAACTCTCTCAGTTTTCTTAAACTCTCTCTGGTAGCCTGCATGTGCATGCTTAAATAATATTCTGTTTCATAGGTGTTGAGGCAAGACTGAAGAATCATCATGGGAGCAAGAACCAACTGTTCTGCAAAGGTTAGAAAAGAAAGGAAAGTGCCAGACTGTCACATTACTACTTGCTTTTTCTTAAGTAAGATTAAAGATTAGAGGCTATTGCATGAAAGGTGGATACCTGGACTTTCTGTGCATCTGGAATTCTGCAGTAAATGAACTATGCTATCGTACTGAATTGACTTTTTTTTGGTTGTGTGCAATAGTAAAAGGTAGAAAGGTTTAGTATATATAGTATTTATATGCCAGGAGCTATATTACCACGCAATTCACAATTGGCAACCCACTGAAGCTAAACAGGTGTGAGCGTGGTCAGTACTGGATGAGAGACCTCCTGGGAAAAACTAAGGTTGCTGCTGGAAGAGGTGTTAGTGGGGCCAGCAGGGGGTGCTCACCTGCGGTTTATGTGGGTCCTAATGCCCCAGTATAGTGACGGGGACACTATAATGTTAAAAGGTTCCGTCCTTCAGATGAGATGTTAAATTGAGGTCCTGACTTTCTGTGGTCATTAAAAATCTCAGGGTGTGTCTCGAAAAGAGCAGGAGTGTCACCCCGGCATCCTGGCCAAATTTCACATTGGCCTTTACCAATCATGGCCTCCTAATAATCCTCATCTATGAATTGGCTTCTTCACTCTGCTCTCCTCCCCACTGATAGCTGGTGTGAGCTGGTGAGCATTCTGGCTCATTATGGCTGCCACTGCATCATCCAGGTGGATGCTGCATATTGGTGATGCTGGAGGGGATCCCCATTACCTGTAAAGTGCTTTAAGTGGAGTGTCCAGAAAAACACTACATAAGTGTAAGGAATTATTATTATTATATGTACATTATTCTGTTCAGTGACTAGGCCTACTCATAATGACTCTGTGTAACAAAACACATAGAACTATTGTGTAATTTTTCTTTGATTTATTGTAATTCACAATTTATAAAATTGGATTTACAGGGAAAATTGTCAGGAAGTGTCAAATTGAGGTGGCAGTGACACCATTACTGTTAGAGCACAAGTAGCTCATAATGGTTCTGGCCCCACTTGGAAATTTATTCAGTTAGATAAGTGCAATTCAGCAGCAAACAGCAGGGTCTTACCAAGCCCTAGTAATGCCAGAGCTTTAGCCCGTGTAATTGCAGATATGACAGATACTTGAAATTGAAGAGCTGGACACTTTCTATAATGTTAGTCCACCTTGAATCTGCTAGTCTTAAAACAGCTTGCTGAACATCAAAATCCTAGTACAGAGCAATTGACATCAACTGCAAATGCCAGAGCAATTCCTCCGTTTCTGTAACGTCCCCCACTAATACAGATGGGAACATTACCTTTGGTGCTATATGTATTCAGGGCGCTGATACTGTACGTCATCAGTGTTTTGCTGCCTCCAGCTTAGGTGCAAAAGGTAGTAGTAGAACACATTGTGATGCACAATTCTAAAATGTATGTGCCCATCCAGCATAAACTGCAGGTGTTCTCTGGTGAGTCACTGAAGCACTCTAATAAGGTTCAGTTTCTGAGGGTTGAGTGTTAAACAAGTGATTAATGATACAAGCCTTTCTGAGAACCAACAATGGCAATTCCTGCTGGACAGCTTGTTTTCTCTTGCTCTTAATGAAGCATCAAGTATTGGTAAGATTGCCGCTCCAAGTGTGTATTAAAGTTAAAAGTATAATTTAATGTACAATGAAAATGTTCCCCTCCTGGTGGTACTTAGGCAGCTCATCCAAGATTGTGCACGGCCCTTTTTCTTATAGTTCATCAGATCCTTACCATTTCAAGCTGAGTTGGTGTCACAAACCGCACGCAAGCATGCAAGCTCCCGCATTTTCACGAGCTCTAGTCTCTCTAAACGCCCACGCACCAATTAACACCACACTCTATTTAAACCTTCACTCTCCTCTTCTACCTCGCTCACTATTGAGGTCTCCTCCTTGAGCTCAGTTGTTACTTGTTACTTGTCCCAGCGTTTTTTCTACTACTCTTCTGGCTTTTGATTCCTCTCTCTCGTTCTAGACCATGACTTCGCCTCTCGTTTTTGTTTTTGTACTTCGCCTCCTTGGAACCCTTCTGGCTTTTGACTCCTAGCTCGTACGTACATTCCAGGTGGAACTGACCATTGAGGTACAGTATTGGGGTTTTAACAGTTTAACAATGACAGTGACACACACTACACACAACATAAACATATAAAACAAACATACAACACAAGTTTCTCTGTACAAAAGTTTATGCCTAGACTACCCAGAAAAACCCCAGATTGCTACCAAGTATTCAACTCTTAAATATTGCTTACATACAGCAGGTCACAATAAGGATTAGCTGCCTTCTATTTCAAATGCAATACAATCTGCAGTTTATTATCTATCTCTCTGCAAGCCCAGATGCCATAAAATAAATTAGAGCCTATCTCCCCATTCTAAAAATGCACCCACAAAGTTCAAGTTCAAGTTCAGGTTCACGTTTATTTGTCATTCCAGCCATATACAGTACAAGTATACAGTGGAACGAAATATCGTTCCTCCTCGTCCACGGTGCAAATACAGGCAGGATAGACAGGACACTGACATAGACATCGTAGATGGAGTACACATAGTGCAAAGTGCAGATAATGCAAATTACTAGGGAAATAATACAATATACACAAAACACTGGGGGGATTTAAACCCTGTTTCTGGAAGTGGGGCAAGAGCAAGTAGATTACAGGGTGTTGAGAAGCCTGACAGCCAGTGGGAAGAAGCTGTTACAGAGTCTGGCTGAGCTAGCCCGTACACTGCGATACCTTTTCCCAGATGGTAGGAGGGCAAAGAGTTTATGGGAGGGGTGGGAGACGTCATCTTCTATACTGGACGCCCTGTGTAAGCAGCGTTTGTGATAGGTGACAGAAATGGAAGGGAGGCAGGCTCCAATGATCTTTTCAGCTGTTTCCACAATTCATTGCAGGGTCTTGCGGTCCGAAGCATTGCAATTCCCAAACCAAACAGTGATCCAGCTGGTCAAGGTGCTCTCAATGGTGCTTCTGTAGAAAGTGGTAAGAATGGGCGGGGGAAGGTTTGCCCTCCTCAGTCGCTGCAGGAAATAGAGACGCTGCTGTACTTTTTTGGCTAGGGAGGTGGTATTGAGGAACCAAGTGATGTCATCTGTAATGTGTACACCAAGAAACTTGGTGCTTCTAACTGTCTCCACAGTTATGTACAGTTGATGTACAGTGGAAATTGATCAGTGTGGGCCCTCCTGAAGTCAATGATTATCTCTTTTGTTTTGTTTACATTAAGAGACAGGTTGTTGTTCGTGCACCAGTCCACTAGTTGCTCCACCTCCTCTCTGTATGATGACTCATCGTTGTTGCTAATGAGACCCACCACTGTCGTGTCATCGGCAAACTTGATGATGCAGTTTGAATTGTGCTTGGCAGTTCAGTCATGAGTCATCAATGTGAACAGCAGTGGACTGAGCACACAGCCCTGGGGGATTCCAGTGCTCATTGTGAGGGTGCTGGAGATGTTATTACTGATATGCAAACTGAAAGGGGTCCAAAGGGGTAGGGAGTCTGGACTTGATGTGGCTCATGACTAGTCTCTCGAAGCACTTCATGATAATTGGAGTGAGTGCCACGGGGCGATAGTCATTGAGGCAGGACACGGCTGACTTCTTTGGCACTGGCATAATGGTGGTGGAATTGAAGCATATGGGAATGACCGACTGGCACAAGGAGATATTAAAAATATCGGTGAGGACGTTGGCTAGCTGTACTGCACATTCCTTGAGCACACGACCAGGTATATTATCGGGTCAAGCAGCCTTACGTGGATTAACTTTGGCTAGTGTCCTCCTTATATCAGCTGCAGACAGGCAAAGCACCTGATCGTCGGGAGAAAGTGTGGTTTTCCTCACAGGAACAACATTCATTGCTTCAAATCGTGCATAGAAGTTGTTCAGCACATCTGGGAGGGAGGCATCACTGTCACTGACACGTGGGGTAGTCCTGTAATCAGTAATGGTCTGGATGCCCTGCCACATGTGCCGCGTGTCTCTGGTGTCCAGGAAGTGGCCATGGATTTTTCGTGCATAGGTGCGCTTTGCCTCCCTGATGGCACAGGACAGGTTGGCCCTCACAGTCCTGAGGGCTGCCTTGTTACCTGATCTGAATGCAACATCACGGGTTCTTAACAGTACACAGACTTCTGCAGTCAGCCGTGGCTTCTGGTTGGCCCATGTTATGGTGGATTTGGAAATAGTGACATCATCTATACACTTACTGATGTAGCCAGTCCCAGATGCTGCATACTCCTCTAAATTGATGAGATGCTCATAGGTAGCAGCCTGCCTGAACATATTCCAGTCTGTGTGCTCAAAACAGTCCTGTAATGCTGAGATGGCTCCATCTGGCCATACTCTGGTCTGTTTCACAACTGGTTTGGCACGATTGAGCAGTGGTCTGTATGCTGGGATTATCATAACAGAAATGTGGTCAGAGTAGCCCAGGTGGGGGTGGGGAACAGCCTTGTATGCATCACGGATGTTTGTATAAACTAAGTCTAGTGTTGAAAAGTTAACATATTGATAAAATTTATGGAGAACTGACTTAAGATCTGCGTGATTGAAGGCACTGGCAACAACGACAAAGACGTCAGGATGAGCAGTTTGCAGATTGCTGATGGCCACGTAAAGGACTCTTAGCACCTCTTTTCCTGCGCTGGGCAGGATGTACACAGCCACAAAAATAACCATAGTAAATTTCCTTGGTAAATAGTAGGGCCGACACTTAACCATAATAAATTCCACTAGCGGTGAGCAGTAACTAGAGACTACTGCAGCATTTCTGCACCATTTTTTGTTTGTATAAACACACAAACCACCTCCGAGAGACTTACCGGTCTCTGAAACTTTCCTGTCCAAGTGGAAGTCAGTCCATCTAGCTGAATGGCTGTATCCAAAATATTGTCCTTTAGCTATGTTTCGGTAAAAATAAAGATGCAGCATTCCTTCATCTCTTGCTGAGCAGCCCCTTGCAATCTTAGGTAGTCCAGCTTGTTCTCCAGAGAACGGACGCTGGAAAGAAAATTCTTTACTTAGATCTTAAATCTGAATACTACAAAGTGAAAGAGAACCTACCTTTCTAGTGTAGAAAATGCATCCAGGAACCAGGAGAGACCATTTTTACTCAGAGATTCTCTGTACAGGAAAGCAGACTTTCCTATAAACAACAGAAAGTTCAAATACTCTGTTCCCTAACGTTAATCTGGACAAGGACTTGTCATCTCCCTTTTCCCATTTCTGTGTTCATCTTTTCTCCTTCTCTGTCTTTTATGCATCTCTCCTTCAACAGTCTTCTCTGGACAGTTGATGACTCTTACTGAGTTACAAACTTAATTATCCAAGGTAAAGTAGATGATTCCTTTGATCAGTGTGTCTCAGACCCTCTATAACTCAGCAAGATCATTAATAGAGTCCATGTTCTTTTCTTGATCTATGCCACTTCACTTATCTTCAGATTCATAACAGACTGGGGTTTTCTCTGTGCTTTTCCCTGGATCTGCATCTCCACTCACTGCAAAATGTCAGAAAAACTGCATGTTTATATGAATTGCATGTGTTAACTGCATGATACCACTGACATTGCTGTGTGCTATTGGACTTCAAATACTTATATAATTAGTGCACTTTGTCTTAGAAAGGGGTTGTCCCTTACTTGGGGCTTGGGGGTGGCTCAAATATGCTGAAGGGAGTATTGAGCTCTTTGTTAAGCAGATACCAAATTGAATGAAGACAACTTAACAGAAAGTAATTTCCCAAAAGGTGGCCAACAGTTTACATAGGCTCTACACAAGTGCACAGCCACAGGTGTGATTGGTCAGAATCCAAGAGCAAGAGACTGGAGAGTTCTAGAGAAGCCCAAAGAGACGCTACTGTACAGGGATCTACAGTAGCACTTCAGACAACTGAGGAAAAGTGAAAGGGGAAAAGGTGATAATTAAATGATGACATATTGGCTGATGGAGCTTGGATAGGCCAAGACAGTCAGCAAGCAAAACAAAAGGCTAAGTCCCAACTATCCAGGGAAAAGCTGGCTCACTGCACCTTGAGCAGAAAAAAAGGCTTGCATAACACAGCGCCATCCTGAAGAGAATCTGTATGCCAAAGTCCACTAAATGCAGTCAGGGAGGTTGGATCTCTGGGGTGTTGCTCTCTTGGCTTCAGAATGGATTCCTAAGGCTCAGGTCCTAAGAAAGAGGCTACACAGTGCTGGCGGACAGCGCTCTAGAATTGCCCAGC
Organism: Atractosteus spatula; assembly: GCF_055471065.1. NCBI lineage: Eukaryota > Metazoa > Chordata > Actinopteri > Semionotiformes > Lepisosteidae > Atractosteus > Atractosteus spatula. The sequence continues at coordinate 41,314,736 of NC_142707.1, read as the reverse complement.
GTGTGGGCAGGCAGACTACAGTAGCAGACTGATGCGCAGGGAAAGGATGTGCATGGGAAAACCTGGTGCAGGACAGGGATGAGCCACCAACGACCACAGTTGTGCTTTGTCCAGTAGGCTTTCTGTATGGAGGAGTCATCTCCTCCGAGGAAACGATTGGATGCGGATGAACTGGAGACCCAAGCACCATTTCAACCATCCCGTCTTCTGGTTCCCTTTCAGCTACTGGAAGCCTCCAGGTACTGTAGCACAGCTACAGGCAGAGCTCCCAGGTGGAGCCTGAGAGAACTGGACTAAGACTAAGACTAAGGATGAGGCTGAGGCAGCCTGAGATGAGCTCCTGATATCAGATGGAATGAAGACTTTCCACAGTGAGTTCCTGATAGGATAGTGTCGGAGTTTTGCTAAAGTCTTATCCTCAGTAGCTACTGTCATGGTAATAATAAAATGGGCTACTGGCAACCTCTTACTTGCAACCATTCTTATGTTCCTTTATTAGGGAATGGAGCTGTTTTTATATTTGTGAAACTATTTCCTTTTTTGATTTTCCTGAGTTTCTTTATTGTTTATTCCCAGAGTTGTTGTTTATTTAGATATATTTTTGGTACGGGCTAAAGTTTGTCTTCCTTTTATGATTGCTTTAGAAGGCTCATCTGTGTTGATTGTGCAAGCAGGCCTACCTGTTCTTTTTAAAAGTTTTATGTTGGGATGTAGGAGGAAATGTAGGATGTGATGTGATGAGACAAGACTTCCCTTAAACTGTTAATAGTTCTTTGCCTACATACTTACGTAATGCATAATGCCTATTTATTTATCCACCACCAAATTGTTCATGTATGATTAAAGAGACCATGTGACTTTACTTGGTATCCCTGAATGGTGGGAATGAGTTATTATTGTAATGATACAAACTAGTTGTACTCAAGCTGGTGTCAGGTCTAATATTATGCTGAGCTGAATGTTTGATTATTTCTTAACTAATTTCTTATTTTGCTGTTAACCACCTCTAAAACACGAAAATATAAATACAAATTTAGGGTTCAAAATATGGTTACTCAAAATTAGCTATGTAAGTGAACACCATTCTAAGATCAGCAACATACAGTAGTAACAAAATAATTAATCACACTCACTTTTAGGGGGAATATTGTCCATGCTGTTCCTTCCCTTGATAGAATGTCTGGATGTCTCAACTTGTTTTTCAAGTTCCTTTTCCATCAGCATCTTTTCCTTTAATTCAAGTTCTTTCCTATCATGTTCTTCCTGTAACTTCCTTTTCATCTCCTCTTCTCTCTTTCGTAATTCATCCTCATATCTATGTCTCAGCTCTTCTTCTATGGCTTTCTGTTTTTCTTCATATCTCAGCTTTATTTCCTCTTCCATCTCATCCTTTCTTTGTTCCAGCATCTCCTTCTGTTGTTGCAGTTTTCTTTCTACCTCTTGAAGGACCTCCTCGCTTATAAAAGCTTCTCCTTCCTTTTCTGCTACCATCTCCTCTATTTTCTCTAGAAGCACTGTGACCTGAGCATGATCACTGATATTCTTATTATTGAGAACATGATACCTGTTCCCACATTTTGCAACAAGCCCCTGGAGTCCCTCCCCTTCTTTCATAATATACTGTTCAATGCTTAAGTCCCTCAATTTGTCCCCATAGGTAAATAAAACTATTGTGTGTGTCCAGACTCGTTCACTGAGAAGATGCATGTGTTCCTCCACTGCCTTCCTGTGTGAGTCTTTGAATGAGACAACAGGAATTACCAGTAGAAAGGCATGTGGTCCTGGGGCGCAGAGTGATACACTGCGCATAATCTCCTCCTTAATCTCTGAATTGACCTTTTCCGAATCCCACTCCCATCCTGGTGTGTCGATCAGAGTTACCAGTTTATCTCTAATTTTACCCTGCCTCTTCTCACCCACAATTTCTCTCTCTGATTCAACCCCCTCTCCACCAAGGAGGGTGTTTATTGCAGAACTTTTCCCAGCCTGTTTCAATCCCAGCAGAACAACCTTCAGCTCTGAAACACTTTCCTCTTTTTCCATTCCTTGGATTCTTTCACCTGCCAGAGCAAGACGAATTTGTCAATTCTTCTGTGGAAGCTCAAAGAATGAATCATAAGCATCCGCTGACAAAAAGTCCTAACAGAGCTAATAATGTAAAATCAGAGTATTGTGATTAGTTCACAGTGAGACCAAATGTAATCTTTTTTTCTTCACAATCATATTTATTTATTTAGTGGTACCAGTAGGGAGCACTTACCCCTGCTAGTCTGTGTGGGGTCCTAAAGCCCAGTATGGTGAAGGAGACACTATACTGTAAAAAAGGCTCCATCCTTCAGATGAGTGAAAAAAAAGTATTGACACTCCATGGTCATTAAAAAACCCAGGGCGTTTCCCAAAAAGAGTTGGGCTGTTCACCCCAGTGTCCTGGTGAAATTTTCCCCCTGGCCTTTATCAATCATGGCCTACTAATAATCAATACTATTAACTGGTCTCATTACCCTGTACTCCTCCACACGGATAGCTGATGTGTGGTGAGCTTATTGGCGCACTTAAGATGCTGTTGTATCGTCCAAGTGAGGGCCTAAACATTGGTGGTGGAGGACTGTCCCCATTGCCTGTAAAGTGCTTTGAGTGTAGTGTCCAGAAAAGCACTATATAAGTGTAAGAATTTATTTATTTATTGTTGTTCATAAACTATGGATACATGGTAAATGGGAACTGCTGTGATAGAAATGGAAGCTTATGAAAAAGAAAGTTGTTAATGTTGACACATTGTTTCATCTTCTAGACAATTTGAAGAACAACAAAAAACAAACAAAATGTTAGGATATACAGTATAGTAAAAAGTGTAAAGTTTTAAAAAATGATCTTACAGTATGTTAAAATTGTACAATGCACAATTAAGATTTCTTTTCACATTATTTCTTTTTTAAGCTACTGTCATTACTTTTTATTATAGTAAATACTTCATAATTTTATTTATAATGTGTAAAAGCACCTTTTTGGAATAATCTTAACATTTAAAATTTGGTGATTTGATGGAAATTAATTTTCAAATGGGAAGTGATCATTCCAATTATGGAATCATTCCAATTCAGTCACAGCCAATACTGTGAGATTTCATATATTTTACATTTAGTGAATTTATGTATGGGCTGACTCTCAGTTTCAATGAATTTCACATTTATAAGTTTTTCTGATTATCAGAAATTGTTATATATATTAAACAGTTCTTAAACAGCAGAAGCAACAAATTGCTTTCAATCAACTTTTAAGGACAACACTATTCATGATTACTGCACTTATGAAAATCAAACTGCTTTTATAATTGGGGACAGATTTTTTTTTCTAATTTGAGAAGTGGTTCAGTGCTGTTACTTAAGTACATAACTACATTGTACTTAAGTACAAGTACACAACGAATTTTAACTATGATGTTCAACTGTTTGTGTATATGGTGGGAAAATAGCATTAATTCTTGTCACAGAGTGACCACACACTTGCAAGTGACACATTCAATTATGGGAGTGCTGGACAGGCTGAAACTGGACCTGGAACACAGAGGCACAGAGAAGAGACAAAGGGGAATGGAAGAAGAGACAGTGTATGCACTGTGACATCTGGTCATCTGCATACAGTCAGTTCCTAAGGTAGCCCCCACTTGTTTATGTCTGCTTACCACTGTGATCACCAGAACATCCCTGACACTCACTGAGGTCCTGGCCAGAAGGAAGATATACCTCAGTCACTGGAGGCCAGGGGCTCATGCTCTGTCTTCTTTACCCACCCACTTGTTGCAGGAAGCAAGGTAAGGGGAGAATAAGGAGCAAGTTTTTTTTTTAAGTTTGGACTGAATAGGGTGCTAAACACAATCAAAGGAATAAGCAGAGTTTTATTTCTTCTTTTGGTGTGGCAGAAGACCGTGCACCAGGATTCCAAATAGCTGATTCAGGAAAGTGATATTGTTGGAAGCTTTTTTAGGAAAATCACAGAAAGAAATGGGACTGTGCAAAATGGGACATTTTTCTATCTTCTTCTTCAGGTATTTGGGAACTGGTCTGTGATATTGTTTTGGGTTGTTTTGGCATGTGTATTGTGATACCTTATGGTGATTGCAAGTAGCACATTAAAATAAAAATAAAACTGCAATTAGTGAACATGCTTGTCCTGTCTGTTGGGACATTGGTGGCTCTGGGGGATGTACAGTAACTGTGCAGGAAGAAGGGTCTTAGCACTTTTAAAATTGCTACGTGGCAGAGATGTCTACAGGACCTGTACAGACATTAACAGAACTATGTTGTTTTAACATAGACAGCACACTGCAAAAAAAAAAAATGAATGCTATTTGCATGGCATTCCAATTTTCTTACACCTGAAAAGTATCCTTATTTTTAACTCACTTTTTTCAGGCAACATAACTGGTCCATGACGGTATAGTTTTTCTTGTTTATTGAATGCTCTATTAAGAGACTGTCATACGTGAATGGAAAGGTGGGAAAGACAGAATGGAGGAGCCCATGCAGAGAGAGTGTGTAAGCAGGCAAAGCGAAAGAGTGATGTGAAATTGACTATAAATCACAGCATTGTAGTGGGAAAATAGAGGATTAACAGAGTTATGTTAATAGTTAATTTTTTTATCGTTTGACACTCTGTTGCAATTTCTGGTTATTTTTTGGAGTGGTAACAGTTCCTCTCTGATTGTATTTTATAGAGTCTATACATATTTGTTAGCATATTGAATATGTGTTAGTAAACTGAAAAACTTTTTATTGACAGCAGTGGATTCAAAAATTCATAAATGGGGGTAAAATTCGCCAGATGGTGTAAATGCTAAAGACTGAAATTCAGCACTGACTGCAGTTTTCCCACTTAAATATCAACATACTGTAATAACTCTAATTTACTGTAACTGTTTTGGAGTTTTTATGTTAACTATTTCTAGTGAATAAACAATTTAAAGAAAGCAGCCAACGCAACAGAAAATGAAACTATTTTACACGATGCAACTTCTTCCTGACCACATCAGCGTCTTTCCGGGGAATGCAAGTTAAATATGACGGCTGCTAGTTGTGTTTGTTTAATGTCAGAGATACAGAGACAATAAAAGAAACTTACATGGGTCCTGGGTTGTGCTTCCCGATGCCATTTTTCTTCTCAAATGAATTTTCTGTGACACGTCAATTCCTATCTGTATATAATATAAGCAATAATGATTAAATAATGAATATGCGATTCTGTTTAAGGTTGCAGTCTAGAGGCTTGTCATTGGAGGCACGTCATCAGGAGGAGGTAAGGGGGAGTTTGCGGAAACAGCAACGGAACAAAAGTTTCATGGCACAGCTATTTATTGTGCGTCACGTAGGATAAGAAACATTTTCTTACAAGTTATTACGTTTGCGAAACAGTCACAATTGCGCCATTCTAAGTACAGTTGTTACTGACGCGCCCTTAGTTAATTCCAGGTGCGTGCACCTTGAGAGTACTCTATTACAAGAAGGCAGAACTCGATTAACTCAGATTTAATCAAAACTACATCTCGGCTTTATAATTTTGCAGTTTGCTACAACACACACAGTTTGTGGAATTATCAAGTCACACTATTTTAGTGATGTATTTTTCATCTACTTCATTTCATTATGACTTCATAATCATTTAGGATAAAAATATGTTTTGTACTGTATACTGTGATTATTACCAATAAGAAGTACATTCAAATGTTACACTAATACAATTAAGATACAATTTAAAGTGTAGTACATGTCACTTACTTTATAAAACGCCTTTCTAGATCTATGTTCCTACATTGAAACCTGTATCTAACGTGAGTGAGTTCGGCTGCAAAGGAACAAGTAAGATCAAGGTTATCTGAAAAATTTTGATTTTCAGTGTAGAATTAACCTTCATTTATATGTAAAGTATTTTACTGTACATTTGTGACAGATTGGTGTGCTAGCCTCAGGAGCTGATATTTTTCTTGCAAGAATAGAGTTGACACGATGAAAGCTTAATAGAGTTGTGTTTATTTGCATTTGTCTATAAACAGTAAATATACTATATTTATAGGTGGGGTGTTGAGCTCTTTTATCTAAAGTTAACATAATCTTTAAATCATATGTTAGAGGTTCCGAGAACAGTTTTGAACCCAAGCAAAAACTGCAACAACGTGAATCAGTTCTGTGGGGGGTCTGTGCTTCATATTTATCCTACCTTTTGCTTAGTTAAAATCTGTTGTTTTGTCTAGGAATGTTGCCTTTGTATAATCATTAAAGATACCATATTACATATTAATAATCAATATTTATAGTTGGAGTCAAAATTACACCTCACTATCAGATTTGTTGTAATGTATTTCTCTTTCTACATTTATTTACATTTTATAAAGTAATATTTTAAATATATATATATTAAATCTAATATATTGAACAATGTACTTTTTTTAGATAAATGTCCATCCATCCATTTTCTAACCCCTTTATCCAGTTTAGGGTCACGGGGGAGCCAGAGCCAGAGCCTACCTCGCAAGCAACAGGTGCAAAGAAGGATACACCCAGGATGGGACGCCAGTCCATTGCAGGGCACGTACACGCATTCACACCAGGGTTAGTTTTCCCAGAAGCCAATTAATCCACCAGTATGTTTTTGGACTGTGGGACAAAACTGGAGAACTTGAAGGGACCCAACACAAACATGGAAAACATATGAACTCCACACAGATAGGATCTTAGGAACTGAACCCAGGACCACAGCACTAGAAGACAGCAGTGCTACCACTGCACCACCTTGCCATCCTGGTCTAATGTGTATATATACATGTATGTATATGGAGATAAAGATTGTGTGGAGGGAAGGCAACTAAAAAAATGGGATATACTGTAACTCTTGTGTTTAGTCACATCTGAGTGTAATTTGAGTTTGTTATCTTTTGAGACGGGACTCCACACTGGTGGTTCTTACTGGGAACAGGGATGTTGAAGAATAGGGCTACAGTAAATGTGTTATTTTATGTAGTGAAATGTAAGGGTATATTAAAGAAAACATTCTTATTGGAGTCTTTTGGAAGTGATTATGTACTGCGGGACCCTACCCCTTCTCCTTCCTGTGGTTGCGGTCCAATAATAACAATGTTGAAACAGTCGGCGTGTTGAGTATCTTGGAGATGGAACAGGTAGTTCATCCCAGTCCATGGCAAGGTTCTGGAGAACTGTATGTTACACAATGATGTGTGCTGGCTTTTACTTGACTTATCAGTCCAAAAGAGAGCTAAAACACTCAAAATTCTCGAAGGTTCTGTTAGTGTGGGTACTTGCTTTTATATGTCTTTATCATATCACAACTCTACTGTTTCTACTGCTTGGATACCAACTATTATATTCTATTTTCGGGAACTGAATTTAGTTATACAATAAACATTGTATGACAAAAATTGACATTAAGAATGCAGATAGATTATTCAAATAAGTTATAGAATAATGGCCATTTTATCTGTTATGTCAATGGGAATAAGTTAAATTTAAATTTTTTAACTTAAAATTAACATGAAGATCTAAATGTTTACTTATAGCAATTATCTTTACGGAAGAATTATTACCCTTAGAATTATTCAGGATTTGAATAAAATATGTTTAAATATGTATGTACAAAATAGGACATCACATGAAATATCTGAATACATTTGCAAGGCACTGTATTTTGACCAAAACTAGAGTATGACATATATGGCAATAGTTTGGGGTATATATATATGGGGTATTCAACATGGTTTTAAGAAAAGTAGGCCTTGCTTTACTGACTTATAGATGGAGACACTCAGAATGCACAAAGAACTAATTGCCACAGTAAACTGGCTGTGACAACGCACTATGCCACAGTAAGTTTCAGATGTGTGATTCACTGGCCAAAGACAATTGATAGGTGGCACTTGTGATGTATTACATGTTAGTGAAATTATTACCATCATTGCTTCATTTAATCTGTTTCACTACTGTGCTTCTTTAAATCCATTTAACGATTCTGAACATCACTAACAGTACTCATTTATGAATTAAAATAATACATTTATATAACTGGTAGTGGTAGCATATTCTACTTTCTTCATAAACAGTCACATCAAATTCTTTAACTCAGTCACTTGTGGTTATTGTGTAATTTTGACATGCTCATTTTAGCTATATTTTTCTGCTGTGATTGTTACAATTGAAAATATAATGCTTGTGGTTTTAGTGAGGCTCTTGCAGAAAATGGAAAACATCACTGTTGTGGTTTATAATTTAAGTTGCCAACAACTTGCAACTTGTTACAACAGTGAAAAAAGAGGAATTTGATATCATGTGATATCATACATTCAGTGAGGCATCCTTAGTATGTGTTATACTTTGCCTGACCATCATGACATTCATGCTTTTATGCATGAATATACATTTGCAGTTTTACAGAGTTTAAACTTGAAGAGCAGTACTTTTCATTGTAGTAACATAAATATACTTTAACTTACCAATCTTTAATCAAGATTGTTTGCTCTGTATGGCAGCTTCCTAGTGCCACAAGGAAAATAAAATTTATACATAGGACGTTTTATCCAAAGTTAGATTTTTATCTCCTAATTAGGACTGCTTCTTTATTTCTACATTGCTAACTGCACAACATAATCTTTCTTATTTTCAAGTTCATAATGTCCTTTATGATCTGCTTTTGAGACTTACGTATAAGATCAGCAAGACTGAACCCTCTACGATATCGTTCTTAATATTTTATCTGAGGTCTTGGGGATGACGATGATAATAACAATGAAACTGAAATGAATCATTTTCCTATATAAGTTAAGTCTAACTTGTTGCAGTTTCACTTTCTCAGACAACAACTGGTTAGACTGAAATAACTGATGTAGAAAAAAGCTTCTGTTCAGTTCTCAAGCAAAAACTCGCGAGATGCCAGGTGGTGTAGGAGCAGTGCTTTTGTTACCCATATGCCCACGCCTTTATTTACAGACACAGGAAATTCAGCTTTCCTAGAACAGTAACAGTTAGAGAGAAGAAGAAATGGCATTTGAGGGAGCCATTCTGAACCCTGGTAAGTTTATTTTATTGTCATTATCAATCGACATTAGTATCTGTTACACTTCTTGTAGCATGGAACATTGATTCTGTGTGGAGAATTGAGATGTATAAATTAAAAAAACATAGATTCTGTTCTCAGCAGGAGTGTTTGTGTTCTACTTTCAGTTTTGTCTATATTGATAGATTCTCTAGATTCTGATCATTAAACTGCAGATGAAATTCTGAAATTCATTGTAAAAAACAAATTATGAATCATTTGCAAATAGTATGTAATTCAGTAAATACAATTCTTTCTGATAAATGAATGTCATGTCATTCCTAAAATCTACATTTTTTTCTGGAATTTATTTTTTTTATTTTCAGCCTTTAATTTTGAATATCACAGTATATGCCAGTCAAAAAATGAGAGTGAAACACTTTTTGTAGACAGAACTGCTTTTATGCTATTTTGCCGCCATTTCAGATGGGATGGAAACAAAAAGGTACTGCAAATGGGCTACAGTACTGAAAGGCATATAAGTATTTATACTTATAACATTAACAGATGATGAAGGGTAAGTGTAGACAAGTTAGGTGTCAAGTTGTGTCTGGGTTCTAATGTATGCATTTAAACACAGTTGAATACAATCAGTCTTTCATGGCTCAGCCATTTTAACTCTACCTAATCATGCTCAAGAGAGTTTTTCACAATTAGCAAACTAACTAAAACACAAGAGAATGTGTAAAAACCACTTACCATGATAGCTGATATTACTTTATGACACGTTGATGACAGTGCCGAACAAAGACCAACAGAAGATCAGCATCTTCTTAAAATTTTCAGATTATTTATTATCTCAACGTGCAGCATAAGGTGGGAATAAATTTCTGACTGAATACAAATGCATAAGTCTTTCAATGGTATTTCAATAGGATCAATATGTCAATTTATTTAAATTATTATTCTTTTACATACTATTAAACTTTCAGATTTCAATATTTGAAATGAACAAAAATGAATAACGCATAATTTGATAATCTCAATTATCAAATTGATATATAATATATTTTGTGATCTACTACATTTAAAAAAAATCAGTTTAAACAGTCATATGCATTGGCTACAAAGGAACAGGTTGCAAAGGAATTCCCCATTGAAAAATAGAAAGAAGCAAAACAATATTTTGCTGTCTTCAGGTGTGACTTAAAGTTGACATTTGTTGTGTAACTTGTTATGCCAGCTAAATTCCTGTTAAGGTAGCTTTTTTAAGGCAGCAAACCCACCATTTTCATCACTATTACAAATAATAAAATATGTGAAAGTACTGTTACCACCTTCTTAGCTAAACTCCTTCTATGTCTATACTGTAGCTTTTAGGTGACAAATGCTACAGTACAAAAATCCAATAAATTACTCAAATGCTTATAAACTTAATATGATACATATGGAGAAAAATAATACAGTTAGTCATGCATGATGTGTGATTATTATTATTTGGATAGATTAAGGGTGGCACACTTCAGCAGGTAGTTGCAAAAGTATTTATGAGGAGGCACGGGCAATGCCAGGAATATTTTGTTAATGAAGTGAAAAACATACACTGTCTTAGAATATAAGACAGAAATAATACTGTAGTGGTTGTTTCAAATGTAAGTGTCACAATCGTCATCCCTCCTCTAGAGGGCACTCCGACCATTTTGTATTTTAGTTTCGTTATTTTGTGCACTTGCCCCATCTGCTGTTTACTATTTAAGTGTGGCATTTCCATTCCTCTCGGTTCAGCCATTTTGAACTAGGAGAGCAAGTTTTACATAAATGGCTGTGGGACTGTAACAGGGTAGCAGTAGTTGAGATTGTCTGCTTACGGTGCCTAGAAAGTCATATAGGGTTAGTAGGTTGAGACTGGGAGATTATCGGTTAGAATGGGGCAAATGTGTGACATGGGTCACACTGGAGAGGACACCTACAATGATATCATCTGTCTTGACAGGCCTGTTAACATCACTCTCTACATGACATTCTTATTAAGAAGGTTATAAGTCTCTGTTGCAGTAGGTTAGACTGGTTAGGGTTTGGTTTAAGCAACACTCAGAGAGCAGTCTCTGAGGGGGTCAGATGGGCTCTGAGTAAAGGGAAGACTTGGGGGGGGGACAAATATGTAATTGAATGAATACTGCAGTGATTGATCCAACTGCAGTGAGCTCCTCTTATTGCTTTGACAATGTGCACATCTTGGTAATTCTGGAGACGGTAATCAACAATATGTAAAAAATAAGTGTACCAGGAAGACCTCATTTCGAATATTGTGTAAAACTTTGACATTAACATAGAAAACATTATGCTTAGTTAAAGTTAAAACAGTTAAGCTTAGTTAAAGTTACCTTTAAGCATTAACTAATCACTGTACCCCACTATGACACTGTCAGTTGTGTTGGAAGCTCCTTATCAAAACCAGCAAATTATGTATATATATTCGTATGAGCTTAACATGCAGAAGTTACATAGTTATATTGTCACAGTCAGGTGCCTCAGCCAGTCGCGGCTGGCATCATCCAAATCGATAAAGTTGCCGGGGCATCTGAAGCGAGGGCAGGAGTATAGGATGTGGTCGGCCGTCTGCTCCTTGCTGTCTCCGCATTCGCAGATTGGGTCATCAGTGAGACCCCACTTGTGTAGGGTGGCCCAGAAACGGCCATGTCCGGTTCTTAGTCGGTTCAGCTTGACCCAGGCTTGTCTGGGTAGGTAATTTCCAGCGGGTTTGTTGGATACTTTGTCAATAAATTGTTTCAGTCTGTGGTTGTTATTATTCCACGCGTCTTGCCACTTTTTGTTAGCCCAATTAGTGCCATTGTTGTTGTTTGCTTCTTTCATAAGGCGCCTCATTGTGTTAGAAGGTGAGTGCCGGTTTTCTAATCGGAGGATTGTGGTGTTCTGGTTGCAGATGGCATCGTGCAGCAGGTGGTTGGAGTCATCCGAGGCTTTCAGTGCAAGGTTGATGCAACTTGCTTCTCTGCGAAGGTTAGGTGGAGAGATGCCGCTGAGAATCAGTAGCAATTCAGTGGGCGTAGATCTAATGCACCCGGTTATAATGCGCATGCTGTTGTTCAGGGCTGTGTCTACCTTCTTCGTGTGGCTGCTGTTGTGCCAGGCAGGAGAGCAGTACTCAGCTACCGAGAAGGCCAGAGAAAGCACAGAGGTGCGTTAGACGGTGAAATTTGCACCCCAGCTAGTGCCAGCTAGTCTTCGCGGGAGGTTGTTCCTTGCTTGGATTTTTGCTGCTGTTTGTTCGAGATGTTGTTTGAAGGTCAGTGAGCGGTCAAGGACAACTCCTAGATATTTCGGGCTTTTCTCAAATGGAATAGTTTTGTCTTCGCACTTGACGTTGATCGTTATGTTAGCAAGGCGATTGGCGAGGTGGAAAATGCTGCTCACTGTCTTGGTGATGCTAAGTTTTAACCTCCAGTCTTTGAAGTAGCAGTTCAGCTTGTTCAGGTCATTCGATAGTGTAGTTTCTATTGCTTTGATGTCTGTGGAGCAATGTATAATAGCAATGTCGAACTTACCAAGCAAATTATGTGAAACTTCTGTAGAGAATTAACTGTGTTCTTTCCGTTCTTTGCGTTCATAGGTGAGCAAGCCCAAGCTGAAGAAGCTGAGAGACGGGGTCCTTCCCCTCAGAGACACTATCAGCCTTTGAGGATTGTTCTACTAGGAAGGAGTCAGGCTGGAAAGAGTTCAGCAGGAAACATAATCCTTGGAGAAAAGGTGTTTGAGACTGAAGACCGGACAGAAAAATGTGTAATCAAAAACAATGAAGTACACAGGAGATCCGTCACTGTAGTTGATACACCAGGCTGGCTGTCTTTCGTTTATGACTCAGCATTTTTTAAGTCAGACATAACATGTAGTGTATCTATGTGTGCCCCAGGGCCTCATGCTTTCCTGATAGTGATTCCTGTGGTTCCATTCCCAGAGTCATTCAGGCGAGCGGTAGAGGAACACCTTCAGCTTCTCGGTGAGAGAGTCTGGAGACACACAATAGTGCTGTTCACATGGGGGGACAGACTTAAAGGCAAAACCATTGAGCAACACATTAGGGATACAGGGGAGACACTCCAGTGGCTGGTTGAGAAATGCGGGGAAAGGTATCATGTTCTCAATAAGAACTTGGAACAACAGACTCAGGTTATTATGCTCCTGGACAAAATAGATGAGATGGTCGCAGAAAACAAAGGAGAAGCCTTTATCAGTGAAGAGATTCTTCAGGAGATTGAAAGAAGACTGAAACAACAGGAGGAGGAGCTGAAAAAGAAATATGAAGAAAGAGCAAGAGAGGTAGAAGAGAAGCTGAAACAGGAGTATGAAGAGAGAGAGAGAAGAATGAGAGAGGAAATGGAACAGAGACTTGAGAAGGAATGGAGGAGAAGAGAAAAGGAACTGAAAGAGAAATGGAAATAATGGAAGACATTGAATGGAGTAAGAAAAAAGGACTGACTTCATGGCATTGAGAAGTGTCCTTACAATGAGTTGGAAAATTTTGCATTAATGAATCACTGTCTCTTTTCCTGGTGTCATGATGATGTCTTGCGGATGTCATGCGGGGCGTGTGTTGTGGCAGTAGCTGTGGGCCATGCCTCCTCACTCCTGCCTTCCCTGCACCACTTGCTGAGGAAACAATATAACCATATCATCTGAATGCAATGATAAATCAGTCTGCAACAGGTGCTGTGCATGATTTAAGTCGGCAACCTGGTATTACATTTCACTCCCTGTCCTACTCTGCACCTTTGGTTTGCCAGCCAGTGGTTTCTCAGCGGAGTTCCCATTGTCTACTTCCTCTTTGGATACATCATGTTTCCCCTTGGTGTGTGCGCTAGCGGTGAGAATTGCTGCTGCATGAGGTGCTATGGCTGTCTGGGGGCCTGGGGGCCTGGCAGCTCAACCCTGCACGTAGAACCTTTCAACAGTTGTCAGGTCTGGTTGTCCTCCCAGTCCTGCACTCCAGCCCTGTGTCCTGATCTCCAGTTACTTACCCTGCACTCAACCACTGCATTTCACATTGGACTCTGCTTCAATCTGCCAGCTTTCCTGGTTCTCCACTCCTTGTTTCTGTCACTGTGAAGCAAAGTCCCTTCTGGACCATGCTGTCACTACCCCTAAACTGTGACATATTTGAACTTCAGTCCAGAACAGCTCCTGGCCTGTCCTTGCCATCCTGGTGGGTGTGCAGCCTAACACCTGGTACATTGTCCAAAATAATTTTTATTTTAGTACATTTGATATATAGGTGTATTTTAATATAATATTAATCATAGTGTTGTAAAAATAATTATTGTGTGATTATGCACCTCAAGAAAGAAGCATATCAGTCTACTCTGAATCCAGCTGAACAAGAGGTTGAGACAAGAAGAGTTAAAAAAAAGATTCTGGTGAAAACACAGAATCCATGCAAAAATGTCTGAGTGGAAAACGGATGGGGGGCACTGCATTAGGGTTAGAGTTCAACCAAATTAATAAGTATCAAATATATTAATATATCATTTCATGATTTGATCATTTACATCATTATGCAAAATGTGCTATGTTGTGTGTCAGTATCTTATTGATACTGGTGTAATGTTTCATAGCCGTTCAGGGACGCCAAATATGTAATCATAGCCGGCCAAAATGTAAATGTAGTGGCTCTCTGAAGGCACCAGCTCTGTAGGGTTTGGGCATTTACTGAGACAATTACTAATTGTAGCAGTAAATCACAAAGTTGATTCTTTTGATGGCTTTAGAATCCAACCATGCGACATAACTCAAACAACGCACACACACAGGTACTAATACACGAGGATACATTTATTAATACATAGAATATGCATGTAAACCTAACAGATCTTATCGTGAGGGTTATCAGAATACAAAAGGTATATATTCAATCAGTTACGAAGAGTTACACATATCAAGAGGACATACGTTCAGTATATCATTCATTTAGACCATTTCATAAATGAACTTGGTTATAACTTCTACATTAGATACTCAAAACAAGTACATAACTCTTAGGAATTAAATTGATATCAACTGGTTGGGATAACAATTGAATTCTCGAGCTGTAATGCATTGAAGTTGAATACTCATCCAATTTCTGGGGATTCATATCTCCTGCGGGCACAAAGAAACAGTTGCAGGCTGTTGCTGTCCAATCCGCGCTCTCTGGCTCCGTGCCAGGCTGTGCTGTGCGGCTTGCGACGGTGCGCTGCTGATGCTCACTGACCGGCTAGTTAGTGTTGGCTTTAACTAGCAAAGTTTGTGCACAGGAGAAAAGATGACTGTGGGTCCCAGCAAGTCAGGAAGAGGACCGGTTCGTTCCTGATGAAGAGCTAGTTCTGAATAGTGATTCAGTTGTCCACAGTTCTGACCTGTTCACGAGGCCTGCTGCTGGTGCTAACCTCGGGTGGATCCTCTGGTTATTCTCTGGCAACCTCCGCTCTAGACTCTTAGAACAAAGGAAAGTTCTGGCACTCAGACACACTGGCCGTTCCGTGGTTGTCCAGGCTGAGTCTCAGGATGGTCAGGAGGCGCGCTGCGAGAATGTCCTGCCCTTGGGAGCCTTCTGCTCCTGGGCCGTCCTGCCCTGGAATTCTCCTTTGAATTCCCTTTAGAACAGTCCACAGAATCCTCTCCAGAATCTTACTGAATCTCCCGAATCTGAATCTCTCAGGCTCTCTGTGTTGCCTGTTTTTACCTGGAGGAACTTCAGCTCGTTGATTGGCTGAAAGTTCCATGGGCATCAGAGTCCCACGTGGGTTACTCAGCCCTACCAGTCCCTGATTGGTTGATCAAGGTGAGATATGAGTCACTTAGTCCTGACACTTAGTAATGCATTCCAGATGTCCATCTGGCACTCCCTAGACAGATAGGCGCCAATGGATGACCATTGATCATGATAGCCAGACTTAGCTAAGTGCATCCCCCTTTGGGAGCTGTCCTAGGAAACCTTAAATCACCCTGCACTAATGGTCTCTCTGTGGCTGCACCACAGAGATGAACAGAGAAATGGGGCCTCATTTGGGAAGCTCAGAAACACTTAATTCTGCCTTATTATTAAGCCTCGCCGCTACATATCCCCCCTTTTTGAAGGTCACGAGGTCCTGAGGCGTTGTTGCCTTCAAAACAAAACAGAGTTAAGTGATGTCCCTTGCCATTAGAACATTAATCTTAAATGTCTACATTACTCCTCGAGAATTCATACCGGAACCAGCATTAGGAACAAACAGGATGAATAACATCTGGAGTATGTATAAACACGGTAGGAGACATTATCTCAGTCTAGGAATTACACATCAGGAAGTTCACTGTCAATATCTGATACCTCTGTAGTAGATATTTGGGGAGAAGTCACTTCCTTTCTTTTGACTTGCTACTTTTGACTCATTCATGCTACCCAGAGTACATCTTGATGTGAGAGAACATCATTCAGAGTACACTGTCAGTCATGATCCAGCTACCCGGCAGCAGTGTTACAATAACACCAGTTCCTGTTCCCAGCCCCCCGATAAACCACAACACCTGTGTTGGGTATCTGCTAGGGTGGTTTGGAGGTTTGTTCCATTAAAGCAAACTCAACTACCTGTACCTCTTCAGGCTTACTGTTTCTTGGATTTCTATCCAATTCCTTAGTGTGGCATCTGAAGGCATCCACGACCTCAAGTTTGGTCTTATGTTGTCTGGTTCCAGACCGTACAGTGTTAAGTTACCATGCTGTACTATGGCCTCCTCAGGAACTTACAGGAAAACTATTTGGTTAGGTAGGTGCTTTGTGGTAGCTGTATCATACCTGTCACAAGTCATAGTGTCAGTTAAATGTGGTGTGTTGACCAGCCATTTACTTCCCACCTGCTCTTCATGGGGTTCATTAACCTCCCTCTACTCGTTAGTAGCTTTACACCCTTCATTGGTGAATCGTTTAGACACAGCCAACGGATAGCTTTGGTAGCCATACCCATCTCAAGATTTGGAACCGAATTCAATCTTGGATTGCCTTCTGGGTGAGCTATGAGCGATGGGGTTAATGTCACATACTCCTCTACTGAGAAGAGTGGAATCAAGTGGGTTGGGATTTGTGCCATGGCTAGACTGGCTACAGTGGCACTAAACTCCCTTAACAGGTCTTGTGTCAACATTCTGGCCTGTTGCACACAAGCATAAACCCATTGTATAACACTGGCAATCATGTCCACTGGTTGGGGAATAAGGTTTAACCCTGTTGCATAGGAAGTTGCCTGTAGGGTTTTCCCTAAGCTTTCCAACTTTTGCTGCTGTCGATACAGTCTGTCACTACCCTCTGGCCTCTCTGACACCTGCCTTCTTGGGGCAGTCAGGGTGAGAGTGCCAGTAGCACACAAACCTACCAGAAAAAGCAAACGTGCAACAGTGGCGGCAGCAATCAGTCCTCCCAAAAGTCTTTTCGGGTGGCTGATCCCAGTCATCTCCTTCTGAGTGACTGTTGCCTTTCTAAGCTGGCGCAGCGTGTACATGGTGTCTTTCTCAGTATGCCATGTGGCATCTTGGGCACCAACATCCTGGAAATCTGGGGAGATCTGACACAGCTGCTGATGCTGCTCCTCCATTTCCAGGGCATCTGCTTTTTCGATTTGTTCATGCCTGTGCTCTAGGAACCCTGCAGGGGGCGGTGCAGCGGTGGAGCATGCCTGACCCTTGGCTGAGTGGTCATCTGGAGCACCTGAGTGATCTGGGATTGTTACCCCATTCTCACTGTTCAGGTCCACCCTGCACACTTCCTGATTGAGGAATCCCTCTATCGGCATGTTTACAATCGTTCGCTGGGGGTAGGTGTAGGACACCTGCTTGCTCCCCCCTTCCCTCGCTAGGGGTTCAGGGAGCTGCCCCAGCACTGAGATAGCTAGTTCACTGTCTTCGAACTCACTATCACCCACCAGGCCCATGTCAGTACAGGCGGGGATTCTGACACCCCTCTTTGCGATGTCCTGCACTGGCAGGCGGGTGGCTTGACCATCCAGCTCCAGTCTGGGTGAACCACTGTTGGTCAGACTCAGACTGACAGACTGAGCTGGTGGCTGTAAGAAAACCGGCTCGGCTTTCATTCCCTGTCCCTTCTGGGGGACTGGGTGTGTTGGAAACCCTGCTGTCGAGGCAGGAACAATCAGGTCAGTCTCACTCACTACCTGGTAGTTGTGAGAAATAATGTTACCTGACTGCAGGTTCCCTGGGTCACAGCAGAGGGAATCGGCATCTGGGATCAGGTGTGTCCACAGCGCAGTAGTCTCAGCGTCCAGCTGGACCTCCTGTCTAACCTGTGAATGTTGCACCAGGGGCACCTGGCGGTGGCCCTGTGACAGCTGCTCAAGCAGATCCTCACTGATAGAGGACCTCTCAGGGCTAAGGGCGAGGGCTACATCACCAACCTGCTCTCCTGCCATCTGGATCCCTTCCACCACTGCAGGGTGGTGGTCCTGACCCCTCTTGGGTGCCAGGGTGCACAGGGAAAGCTCCTTTTCATCGCCAGGTGGGGAGATCTGCTCCTCTTTAGGGATGTAAAAGGGGTGTGCTTTACCTGGTGGATCAGGCGGCTGCTTGGAGCACCGCTCCTGTGGCAGGGAGGCTGTTGTGACCTCAGCCGGGACACGACTTCCCTGTATATCCGGGGAACAAGAAAATATTGTTATTTCTTGTCCAGAGGGAACAGAAGGAATCTTCACATAGGCTTCTGTGTTCGGTGGGCACTGTGTGAGCACAGTCTGCCTCTTGGCCCCCCTTTCCTTCTGTACAGAAGGCTTAGGAGCCTTGACCTGGTTCCACACTTTGCCTTTCTGGTGATCCACCAAAGGTTCCACTCTGAGTCGCATGCCCTTTTCTTTTTCTACCCGTTTGAGCTTGCCGTGTGACATCAAACACCTTTCAACCTCAGTGTCAATCAGTGTCTCACTGTGTAAGGCACCTCCCATGGCAGCCTTGAAGTAAAAGCTTCCTGCTTTTCCTCTGTGTTTTACTGCCTGCTCTGTGACTTCAGGGGTGGAGTCAGCACTCGCTTGGGAGTGGCTGACCTCATCCAGGCAGGAACTCTTCCGCTCAATCAGATAGACTGAGGGAGGGAGAGGGGGCGGGTCTCCGCCTCCTCCAGTGGAGAGTATCAGCTCATTCACGCTTCCGGCAGCCTTGGGGAGCGGTTGTCCCTGTCCTAATAAAGCTTGTTCAAGCCTGGCCAGGCGGGAGGCTACTGAATCCTTTTGTTCAGCTTTATCTAGCCCTTTCCCTCCCCCGGTGTTCTCATGGCACTTAGGACGCTGGGTGCGGTCCTGTGTGCCTGCTTTGGAACGGGGCTTAGCCAGCTCAGGAGCCTGTGCTCCTTCGAGCAGGAGGGAATTAACCCTGCTGGCTCTGACGGCGAACACAGTCGCTTTAGCAGCTTTTTGCTCAGAGCGACTTTGGACATCATACTCCCAGGCTTTCTGCGCGAATCTCCTAATATCAGTCATTTTCATGGTCTGTGCATCTGTATGCATTAAGATCATCTTTCTGACTGATGGGTGGAGATTCGCAATTAATAAACCCTTGAAATGTATATTCTCTTCGCAACCCTCATCATTTCGCCCTGCAAAATAAGTTCGTCTAAGTCTCTCGTAATATTCGCGAGGGGACTCTGCTCTCTCGTGCTTAATGTTAAGAGCGGCGGCTATCGCGGCAGTCGGGTCAATAAACGCACTGTATTCTTCGATAAGTGCTTGACACAGCTCCTCAAAATCACTACAGACTTCTTTCATCTGCCTAGCCATCCACTCATGTACAGCTCTGCTGGTAGTTTTCCTGACCAGAAACACTTTCTCCTGTTCTGTGGCGTTTGGCAGGTACTGCAGGTTATACCTGAGGTCTTGAATATAACTCTCGATATTATTCTCTGACACTGCAGGGTCAAATCTCTCTATGTCCTTCGCTAGCTCTCTCAGAGAATGGAGATTTATTCTTTTAGCTTCTCCGCTGACGGAGATATGGAGGAGATCGTGGTCAGACTTGTCGCTGCTAGAGAGAGTGCTTAATAGCGACTCGAATTCAGACCTTTTAGCAACCATCGTTAAACTTAAAGAGTATTACTTTTAAGTACGAAATCACAGTTTTACCACAGAAAACCACAAGATCAAGTATGCAATCAACCCGGTAGATTGCAAAAGATCACAAAACAATCAAGCACTGCTTAAAGAGCAAGGGGAACTTTTTTCCTTTCGGCTTTCAGCACACTGTATTGTCGTGTATGAAACCCGCGGCGTTTTATATGAATTATTCCGCTTGGTTGACTCATTTCAGTCTTGCCACGCCCGTGCCAGGGACGCCAAATATGTAATGTTTCATAGCCGTTCAGGGACGCCAAATATGTAATCATAGCCGGCCAAAATGTAAATGTAGTGGCTCTCTGAAGGCACCAGTTCTGTAGGGTTTGGGCATTTACTGAGACAATTACTAATTGTAGCAGTAAATCACAAAGTTGATTCTTTTGATGGCTTTAGAATCCAACCATGCGACATAACTCAAACAACGCACACACACAGGTACTAATACACGAGGATACATTTATTAATACATAGAATATGCATGTAAACCTAACAGATCTTATCGTGAGGGTTATCAGAATACAAAAGGTATATATTCAATCAGTTACGAAGAGTTACACATATCAAGAGGACATACGTTCAGTATATCATTCATTTAGACTGTTTCATAAATGAACTTGGTTATAACTTCTACATTAGATACTCAAAACAAGTACATAACTCTTAGGAATTAAATTGATATCAACTGGTTGGGATAACAATTGAATTCTCGAGCTGTAATGCATTGAAGTTGAATACTCATCCAATTTCTGGGGATTCATATCTCCTGCGGGCACAAAGAAACAGTTGCAGGCTGTTGCTGTCCAATCCGCGCTCTCTGGCTCCGTGCCAGGCTGTGCTGTGTGGCTTGCGACGGTGCGCTGCTGATGCTCACTGACCGGCTAGTTAGTGTTGGCTTTAACTAGCAAAGTTTGTGCACAGGAGAAAAGATGACTGTGGGTCCCAGCAAGTCAGGAAGAGGACCGGTTCGTTCCTGATGAAGAGCTAGTTCTGAATAGTGATTCAGTTGTCCACAGTTCTGACCTGTTCACGAGGCCTGCTGCTGGTGCTAACCTCGGGTGGATCCTCTGGTTATTCTCTGGCAACCTCCGCTCTAGACTCTTAGAACAAAGGAAAGTTCTGGCACTCAGACACACTGGCCGTTCCGTGGTTGTCCGGGCTGAGTCTCAGGATGGTCAGGAGGCGCGCTGCGAGAATGTCCTGCCCTTGGGAGCCTTCTGCTCCTGGGCCGTCCTGCCCTGGAATTCTCCTTTGAATTCCCTTTAGAACAGTCCACAGAATCCTCTCCAGAATCTTACTGAATCTCCCGAATCTGAATCTCTCAGGCTCTCTGTGTTGCCTGTTTTTACCTGGAGGAACTTCAGCTCGTTGATTGGCTGAAAGTTCCATGGGCATCAGAGTCCCACGTGGGTTACTCAGCCCTACCAGTCCCTGATTGGTTGATCAAGGTGAGATATGAGTCACTTAGTCCTGACACTTAGTAATGCAGTCCAGATGTCCATCTGGCACTCCCTAGACAGATAGGCACCAATGGATGACCATTGATCATGATAGCCAGACTTAGCTAAGTGCATCCCCCTTTGGGAGCTGTCCTAGGAAACCTTAAATCACCCTGCACTAATGGTCTCTCTGTGGCTGCACCACAGAGATGAACAGAGAAATGGGGCCTCATTTGGGAAGCTCAGAAACACTTAATTCTGCCTTATTATTAAGCCTCGCCGCTACACTGGGTCACTTCAAATTTATTTTTTTTCCATCTGTGGTTTTCTATTTTTTAAGTGTTTTTTTTTTGTTCCACATAATTCAATGAAGGAGTATCTCACGTGGCAGAAAGGAGCCTTGATATTGGTATTGTGTGAGAAGAACAACCCCATTACCCTCATCTAAGTGCAAGAGAACCTTGATCTGATTAGTCTTGGATACCAGATTCTGGATTAGTTACCTGAACTTTGTTTAAGAGAGCTTGCTGTTAAATTTTGGGAAATTCTGATTTCTTTTATCGTGGAATCCTCACTCTAAAAACTTTTTCTCCTACTGTGTGATACATCTTTAGAATAGTGAGAAAGTAATATGTTAAAGGAATGGAGATTTAGGGATGGGTCATATTATTTTATTTAGGATGCACACTTATTGACCAGTCGAAACGTAAACAAGACTTCATAGGCAGATATTTTTAGAAGCAGTGAGGAAAGAAAGTGGTAAGTGGTATATACTTTTCAGCTAGAAGATTCAAAATGAAAAATCTGATTCTGATTATTCTGATTACTGTGTTGCATCCATGTAATTTCTTTGTTATAAGTATTTACCTATTCTTTGTTACATTATTAGTATTTTAATTTTTGCTGTAAAGTGGATTGTGTATAGCATTGTTTTATCAGGACTTCCTAATCTTGTTTCTGGACTGGAATTAAAGTTTTTCTCTTTGATAAGTGTGTAGTGGTCCTTTGAAAGAAAAGAATGGAGAAGTATAGTACCATCTGTACTTGCAGGTTGCCCTACAATGACTTAACATAAACCCCATGAGGAGACAGTAAAGTAGACCATTTTGAAATAAAAAACACAGGAAAATTAAGTAATTCAGACAATGTAAAGCCGTCTAATGTGCCTAAATTTAATTACCTTTTTTTCCAAGACTTATTTCATTACATTAATTACTAATAAATCCTTACACTTAAATATAACGCTTTTCTGGACACTGCACTTTCTCCACTTTTCTTTTCTGGGAACTCCCCTCCACCATCAATAATTTGCAGCATCCACCTGAATAATGCGACAGCAGTCATAATGGACACAGTACGCTCACCACACATCAGCTGTCAGGGGGAAGGAGAACAGAGTGATGAAACCAATTAATGGAAGGGGATTATTAGGAGGCCATGACTGGTAAAGACCCATGGGCAATTTGGACAGGACACCATAGTTACACCCCTATTCTTTTCAAGAAACATGCTGGGATTTTTAATGACCATAGAGAGTCAGGACCTTGGTTTTACGTCTCATCCGAAGGACAACACTATTTTACAGTATAGTGTCACTGTCACTATAGCGGGCCATTAGGACCCACACAGACTGCAGGGTAAACATCCCCTAGTGGTCCCACTAACACCTCTCCCAGCAGCAACCTTAACTTTCCCAGGAGGTCTCCCATCCAGGCATTGACTGTCATATAATGGGCATTATATGTAAACTGAATATACCTTTAAGAGAGCTGTGTTATGACAATAATTGCTGTATCCTGTGAAATGTTCTAACATAATTGTTTACGGCACCAGGACAAGCAGCCGGTTGAATGCTATGTTAAATTGTAAAAAAGGCTCCCGCAGTAAAGTTTAGTTCTGTTGGCTATAAACATGGGTAGACATTTATTCATACTTCTTCACCACTTTTTACACTGACCAGGCTCACACCTGCTGAGCTTCAGTAAGCTGCAGGTTGTGAGTTGCAAGGTGATATTGCTGCAGGATATGTATAGACAAAATATATAGATTCTGTGTACATGTGACAATGACATCTACAAGAAACACTAACCTTTGTTTTTTAATGTGTTCCCAGTTGTGGGCAATTCTTGCAACAGAGTTCTCACCTTGCTGTGAAACACCTTTTCAGTCAACAGCCGTTTGAAAAGAGTGACATTAGAGCAGAGCTTTTGTAACATTCCTGCCTCCCACACAAAAAAACTGTCCTCTCCACATATTGTGGGGCACTCGCTATCTTCTTTCAGTTCTTTCCAAAACCTTTCATATTTCTCAACAGAAGCTGAATTCCCTTTCATTTCTAGGCTTATCTGAAAACAAATGGAAATAGAATACACTAAAAAGTGTTTACCGATACAGACATGTTTTTCAAAAAATGGACAGAAAACAACAAAAGGAACAATCTTAGCCGCTCACCCTTGTCTGTACCGTCTGTACTTACAATATGTAGGTGACTGTTACCTTAATTTATGATGCTGTTTTCTTGATGGTGTCATTAAAATAATTCTACATTCCGATAACATTTATTTTACAATGATTATGTTTTTATTTGTACTGAGGTGTAAAAAGGACTGTTCACAATTTGATGATAATCAATGCAGAAAATGTGTTAAGATTTTTTTTTTGTAAACGCGGGCGTTGTCCTTGTATTTTTACACTCTTATATATATTTTTAAATATACAGTATTTTCAAAATGCCACTCACCTCGCTGTCTACGTCTGCATTGGTTGTACAGAAATGATGGCAAAGAGGCGATTAATCCAATGAAATGGTAGACTGGGCAGAGACTTTTGTGATTGCGTCACCAGTAAATGTCCATGGCGGATGGAAGAGAGGAGGGAGAGGGCAGGGAGCAGGGAGCATGGAGTTCTGTAGGACAGAGGAGGATATGGACGTTGTACTACATACAAATGTGCTGCACTCGCTTGGATGATGTGATTTTTTTTTACCAATTTTAGCTTTAGGGAAGCTACAAAAGTACACTCCCCACTAGCTACGAAAGTTAAAATAATGTCTTAATACTTATCTCTGCCAGGTAGTAGCTAATACTTAATGCTGCTTGCCAGGACTCAATGGTTAACATCAATCACAGATAAATCGCGTATAAAACCAGCTATGATCGCACAAAGGCATAGATTTGATTTAAGGATTACAACTCTTTGCGACTTCCTGACGGCATTTTCGACTGTATTACATCACGGTCCCTATTCTGCCTTGCTGTGGTGATGTCTAGCAGGTCCCTCCTAGTAGTGGTAGCTTCACAGTCTGTTGTGTGTCGTCACTCCCGTGCTGAAGGATCTCACACGGGATTATTTTTAAAAGTGAAAATAAACAACAGAAGTAAAAAAAAAAAGAAAAAAACATGGTAAGGTTTCCAAAACCCTGTGAATCTGGTCCCAGAAGTATTCACAAATTTGGAGTATAGCAAGCTGGTAGCTATGGATCTAACTACCCGCCTCGTACGTGTTGTGTTCTCCCATTTAATATTTTTACATATATAGTACTACATCACATTTAAACATGACACAACATAATGATTTCTATCATTACAATTAGAATACACTTAATTCACAACAGACATTTTTAACCTAGCGGCTTTACACATTTATTTTTTTTAGTTGAGTATACGTGTCTGCCAACTGCATCCCCTAATACACATTTTACAACTTTAAATCAAACATATAAACACATAAACCTTTAACAACAGAAATGGGACATCTCTAAACATGAAAATATAGACATTTAAAAACTTTACTACTTCGGGTTTACTGGTTTTGTCTAGAAAATAGAAAAAAAATGGGAGGGTTTCCAGAAGTATTCGCATTTCATGAGTACAGCAAGCTGGTGGTAGCGCGACAATCTAACCACCCACCCCTACGAGGACGTTGCATTTGACTCCTGTGCTACCACCTCATCACCTGGTTACAATTATAAAAACAGTTTGGAAAACTATCTGTGAGTTTATTTAGTGCTCTTTCAGGTATGAAATGTATCTTAAGTTGTCTTGAAAAAAGCCTGGAGCTCACTACCCAACTCTGTAGCTGTATTCTGTTAATGTCTTGAATTTTAATGAGTCAGTTAAACCAATTTACACTAAATTATTTTATATGTTAATGATAATATGTTGTAATGTTTTCTTTTGCAAGCTGTGGATATATTATAGAGATAAAATACTGCCTCTAGCCGCAAAAAATTAACTCTGAAACATTATTTTGAGTTCTGATTGGGTGTAACTAATTTTTCATAAGAACTTTTTTTTTCTTTTGCTGAATGTGAACTGTCTCTGGATCAAATTCTATCTGAAAGTATTTCTTCAGATAGAACCTGCAGCTTTTGAACTGCAGAATTGAAGATTCAAGTTGACCCAATGACATTTTCTCCCTTCTCAGCCACTGAATACGTATGCAACCATTATTATTTTCAGTGAATTATCTATTTATGTTTTTTTGCTTTTTGTGTGTGGAGTAGGTTGTTTATATAACAAATATTAATTGCTATATCAAAGTGTGTTGACTGCAACCTTTAAAGCAACAAAAGTGAAAATTGTGTATGTTGCTGTATGTAAAACAAAATATTTTCTTTTTTATTGTTCATTACTGTCTATTTAACTTCTTATTAATTTAAAATAGTATATTCCTGAACATTATATGAAATCACAACAAATACAAAACAGATTCTGTGGATACAGTGCACAAAATAAGTCATTAAAACAGGATTTAGTAGCACTTTTTATGTTAAACAAAAATAAATTTACAATGGAAACACACATCATCCATTGTGCCCTACTAATAAAAACAGAAATGCAAATCATCCAAGATGAAAAATCCCATGTAAATGAGGAAAGGAACAAAAGAAAAGGCTGATCCAAAGAATGCAGAACCAAATAGGGAATCAAAGCAATGAACATTTTACCACATTAAAGAGGTCTCTGTAAGCAATGAGCAAAAAATAAACCTGTAACACTAAGAGAAATGTCTATTTTTTTACATCACACAATTAAAGTTTGTATGAGCTGTTCTGCTGTATTATGTTCTCTTATCTTTGGTTCCCCTTACAATGTGGCTAAAGTCCTCTCGTTTTTAAACTAGAATCCTTTTCATTGGTTTAATAGAAGAGCAGATATTGCTGCTGACTGTCAAGATAACAAAAGCTATTCTCAAACATTTATTCAATCATTCTTACGTTGCATATTGATACAGAAAGCCACGGCACAGTTCAGTATAGTTTTGAAAGTAGTTTATTATGAAGGCCCCCAGATTGCTAAGCATAAATGGCAAAGTATTTGTAAAATATTGGCATATTCAAAACTTAAAAAGAATGCATATTCCATTAATTGTTTGAATATGTCACACACTACAGGGGCTCTGGACACATAGATTTCTCTCTGCCACAGTTTTACAATAATGTTACAGTGGAAGATTTGCCATCTCTTGATGCAAAATGCTTGAAATGAGTCCTTGAACCTGTTGAACAGCAAATGTTGCTGTGAGCCAGGTCATGTGAATAAGTGAGTAAAGGTTTCCTCTTCATCAAATGCATCATGTTGTGTGGTGTGTGAGGTGGTAGTGGACAATTAATATGCTTTTCATAAACTGCAGGTTTCATAGCAGGAAGTTGATTATTTTTAGGTTTCCCCATGAAAGTATGGCATATGTGTGACTCATCAGTGATAATGAAATGAACCAAAAACTTTAAATTTAATTTAAAAGCACAACAAATGTCTAAGAGTGTCTGTGTATTCTGGTCATCAATATGTGGGTAACCAGCACACTTTGATCCTCCTCACTCATTCGCTCTGAAGAATTTAGTTCAAGCAAGAGTCATTTTGCCTGAACATACAGTACCACCCTCTTACAACACAAACTGTAACTAAGAATCACAAATCACTTCCTACAACTAAAAATCACACATTTTCCACAGCTGTTTCATCAGATTCATTATGAGGTGCTGCAACTTTTTTTGAACCCATATGTATGGAGTCTATCAAGGAGTGAAGAAGCAGAACAGAAGTCCCACATTTCCTATGCTGCTGTCAACTTAGAAATCTTAGAAATCTAAAGTCTTTTTTTTTATTTTACAAAATGTACATGTTAAGTTAATGGAAGAATACTTTATCCCCTTGGTTTCAAAAGCAGACTAAATTAGGAACATTTTATGTTACCTTTCTATGGAAGCCCGTTTCCGCCAGGGAGTATAAAAAAAAACGCGCTATGGTATCTCGCAATTGCGACTTTGTATCTCAGAATTGCGACTTCAAAACTCAGAATTGTGACTTTAAAACTCAGAATTGTGACTTAAAAACTCATAATTGTGACTTTATATCTCAGAATTCCGACTTTATATCTCACAATTGCGACTTTATATCTCACATTTGCGACTTCGAAATAGCCCACATTTCATTGTCTGTCCTTTTGTTATTGTAACTGATTCGGGTTCTAAGGCTTGTGCCCTCGCTGCTCCCACCCTAGTTCGTGCCTCACTGCATTGGCTCGAACCCAGGTCTTGGCAGCTGAGCTATGATAAAATAGTTATTTAAGATGTTAGAAAGAGCATAAATTTAGGGTGTCCAGAGAAAAATGGCAAGTTTTCATCGCCTTCCATGTTTCAAAATCACTCATCACTGTTTGGTCTCCAATTTAGTTCATTTAGATGTGCTATCATGTCAGAAGCATCAGTTGTGTAAACCATTTATCATAATTTAGTCTGGGGTGCTTTTGAGCTCAGATAAAAGCTGTCAGTTGCTTCAAGACAGGTCTTCAAGTTCAGCATAGTTCCTGTCCTCAGGCAGTGTTTAAAACTCCCAAACTCTAAACGCAAATCAGGTAAAAATTACAGGTAAAAAATCACTACCTTCACAACTTTAGCCATTAGAAAGCTCAGAATTAGAAATCTTGGCACAAAGATTTACCATCATGTGGCCAATTTCATCCACAATACTTTTTATAAATCCCTTCTGTTTTCAAAGAAGCAGAAGTACTTTCTTTATATTGAATACTGTACATCCCTCCCTGTTCATCTCTCTAAAAGAGCAGAAATATGTTAACATCTAACTTCGTTTTCGTAGAAACTGCCATTGTTTTCTACTTAAGTGTAAAAAAACATATTCAGGGGCACTCAGTGCAAGCTTTCTTGACACTGTTAAAAGCAATGTACCTGTAGTAAATAAACATTTTTTATATATATTTTTTAAATGCCATGGTTTCTTTTTTTGTTTTTCCCATTTTTACACATAAAAGAATATTTTGTAATGACACTATTTAAATACCACAATCAATATAATATTTCCCACAGATCTTTGCATGATTGCTTGAATATCTGATATATCTGATCAATTCAATATCTTAGTTAAGTAAGTTTAAATCAAACATTATATCCATATACCCAAACCCCACATCTAAACCTGGTCTTAGCCAGATTCCAGTTGAAGAAAAACAAATGTAGATGTTTCAACATCTAAAACACGTTTTCAAAAGTTGGCCCTGGAGGGCAGATGCATATGTAGGTTTTCCTGGTGACTTTTAAGCACCAGCAGCACAAAGAGCTTGTCTAATTGAGCAAATAATGATCTGATTCAGGTTATTTTGGACTGAAAACATGTAAGCACACCATCCTCCCAGAACACGGATTGGTGAGCCCTGGTCTAAAAGATCCCTAAATGTATTTCTGAATTATACTGAGATAATGTTGCATTATATCATTTGAAATTATTTTTTAGCTGTTGCAATAATGAAAAAAAAAACATTGGTCTCCATTGGAATATTTATTTACACCTTTCTATTGTAGGTTTGTATTATTTCAAAAAGGCCTTGATTTTAAACTTACACAGATAACTTCATATTTGTCCTGAAATATAAATTTGGTCATTATAACAAAAAAATAATTTGTGCATTTCACAGTACAAACTGTAAGTATAATAGTGAAAATATTGAAAACTCAAACTTTTAGTCTTTTTATGCATGCTTCGATGAGTTAAACAAGTTTTCTTGCCACAATTACAAAAGTGTATGTGTTGTTTAAATTAGCTACATTCAAATAAAAGTCTGTTGAACTAAAATAAATGCAAAAGCACCTATTCTTTCATGTCTGTTCATTTGTTAGTCAAATCACAGTATCTGATCAGCAGGGATCAAGTAAACATCATAAAATAAATATCTTTGAAAGACTAAGCAAAAAAATGTTATTATTTTTGGGATTACTGTTTTTAAACATCTTTGACACCACTTCTGTATTGCAAAAACTTGCAATATACATAATATATTTGTATTTACAAATCTTAATGTTTTTCCTGTTACACTAGATTCAAATCTATTTTCATCTTTTACTTTCACAGTAATAAGTTATGTTTACATGTGTAGTTTTATGGTTTATGTAACTGTACAGATAGGAAGATATCTGTAGGTTTATAAGGCGTATTTGCCTTGGAATTATGGGCCCTGAATAAAGTAACTGAGGAGCTACACTGAAAATAACCACACCTTAACAACAGGGTGGATAATACAAAGATTACAGTTTTTGTAGTACGTGAATACCACAGACAGGGTGGAGATGGTAATCAACAGAATATTTATATGTACACAGAACACAATGTTTAATTAATTGTTTCCAGCTGTATTATTTTCTACAGATATGCCCTTATAGACTTACTGTACACTGTCCTTGCAATTTAAATTGACTTGTAAAAATGTTTGAAATTCTGTTTTCACTCTCTGAGATTTAAAATTGAGCTAAATCTAAAAAAAGTATTAAGGCTTTAGAACTGCCACAATTATTATTATCTTTTATTACTAATCCCATGCCACAAGTAATAAGAATAATAACAATGAAAATTGTATGAAAGAATAAACATATAACAACGTTAAACAATCATGTGAAAGTAGATTGTTTGTTGTTTGACCTTGTTATGAATTATTCATGCTTTCTAGTATTTGTTTATATTGACTCAATTAAATGCATCTGATATTCTTAATAAAATGGATGGTTGTGATAAATAAGAAATGTTTTCTAGAAATTTCTAGAGACAGTGTAATGAAATTCATTTTCCTCTATGTTTATTAACTACAGTAAATGGATTAGAATAGGGTGGCATGGTAGCACAGTGGCTTGCATTGCTGCCTTGTGGTGTTGGGGTGCTCACTGGAATTAAAGACAAAGTGTTAAATGTATCAGAATACAAATCAATACTGATAGTAATCTTGCTCTCCTATCCCAACATTCCTCACTTTGCGTCCCTCCCTCCTCCAAATTAACACCCTTGCTGCAGCTCCTTGACTAATTTTACTCAGTCAGCAGAGGGTGGATTCTTTCTGTCCTTTCTCCATGCAGTGTTTTGTTTCCTCCACCATGCAAGTGTATGCCAAATTTGTTCCAAATTACCTTTTGCTATATCACATGTCATAGGATTTGTCTAACATTGGGTAATAGATTCTCCTTCAGGAAATTGCTTGGATCTTGAGACCTAGAATATTTATCTCATGCACACAAAGTGTGAAATCCCTGCTCTCTTGCATAGAGCAAAAGGTAATGCTATATATCTTGTAAGGCAAAATACATGTATATTTTGCATTTCATATCTGGATGTACTATGCTTCATTTACATAATAACAACAATTCCAGTTGCACCAAACAGGGAAGGTCTTGTTCAGAAGTCGGCTTAGACATTTCTGCTTCTGATACCAATTTGCATTTTTCCTATGACATAATCTTCTTGTTAACTACATCCGCCATTTACATAGAAGCATATAATATAACAGCATTATAAAGAATAAATATTAGGTATGGCTTCGGATATTTTCCTCTGTAGAAGGGCAATTACCAGAAAACCTCAAACAGAAAAATGTCTCTCTTTTATTAATATGGCCCACCTTCTTGAGATGTCTCTGCAAAATTATAAGTTTTTTAATTTTGTTTTAAGTTTTTTAGTCTAAACCTTTCAAGACAAGTAGTTTCTCTGTGGTTTGATACACAATATGAATTAAAGAGAAGAAAGAACTCTTTTAGCAAACACAGCACTTGAAAATAAGTATACATGAATATACAGTATATTGATGTAAATAATATACAGCAGGTCAACGCTAAAGAATCCAACTCTTAAACAAGGGTGATTTGATTTTGTGGAAATCTTCTACAATGTTTTTTGTCGTAGAAAAGCAGAGCATGATGTTAGGGGGTTCTTCTAGAGAGGACTGGGTCACAAAACTCCTACTATGAGACACAGGGCTCTTATTTCTGTAGTACTGTACCTCCTTGTGCCAACATTTATAGACCAAAGTCCATAAGGCCACGCAAATCCACAGTCCTGACACTTGACACAGATCCTGGACGGAACGTCTATAGCCAAAGTATGACTTATCAAATCACACAGAACAGAAAACCAAAACATTTTTTTTACTTTTTGTGCATTTCCTAAAGGGGAGCAATGGAGCACATCAAACAACAGATTTGGGTCTAGATGTGGTGACAAATAGAATTAAGATATTAAAAGTGTGAGAAGCTATGTAATTTATGAACCTTGTGTGGGTCTCCAGGTGAGGTCCAGTAGCTGAGGTATCCATGGCAGTCGATGAGGTAGAGTGGTCAATTATTCCAGTCAAAGTCAAGTCCTGGTAGTATACAAGAAGAGAGATCGCGGGATCAATAAAGTATCTATCTATCAAACAAATCCGATAAGGGCGAGGAAAGAGCAAGTAATCCAAAAACCAAAACCAAAGAGTTGACATTTAGGGAGTTCAAACGAGGAAGAACAGGTAGTAAGGAGGAAAGGGCGAGGTGAGCTCAGGACGCAGAAAAGACCCTAATAAATAGTGAAGGAAGGGGTGTGTAAGGAAAATTGGATAAAAAGGGGTTAACTGAGACCAGCTGAAGCCATAACAAAAAGCTGTTTTGAGAAAAAAAATAACTGGAAGATTTTGTTTTTTAAATCAATGAAACATGAATTAAATGTTATAACTAAACCACCTGTTGTAGTTTGTTTACCCCATTTCCACTATGTGTACCTGGTTAATACAAATGCATGGTTAGCCACAAATTATTCCAAAAGAATTCTGAAGCCTCAACTAAGCACTTAAGGGTTGTGAATGTCATGGAGTGCTTAAAGCCCACAAACAGGTTTTCTATAGGGAAAATTGATATATTAAGATAGCACATAGTCAATTTCAGTACATAAATTAGTAATTTCCTAAGTGTGGTTGTAAAAAATGAATACCATTTAAACAGAATTTTGACATAAATCTAATTTATAGTTTATTGAAGTGATATGTAATTCCCAGATTTATCCAAATATTAAAAATGGAAAACAAAAACCAGAGACTGAAACATATTATTATAATTCAAAAAGCAGTTGCTTAAATAAGGCTATCACATTTAGTTACTTAGCCAAATATCCATAGTACCTCACTTTTACTAAATTATTTCCAAGATAAATGCTCAAACAAACATTTATTTTACAGTAGCTGAAAATGAAATTTGACCAGTTCTGACCATTGATCATTTGTTTTTATAGCAGGTAAAGGAAAAGAGAATCTCATTCAGAAATGTTTAAAAAAACATGATAGTATTAAATTGAATGCCATGACTTTGCAAATTATTCCAGTTTCCGACAGGCCTTTGTGTAAAGAAGGGTCTCCTTTTCTCCTTTTTTGTGCGATGTGTACTGCCCGTTTGAATATGTACGGTATGCTTTTGTATGCAGTAAAACTATACTGAGACAAATACTTGGTAGCCGTACATTAAAGACATTATAAATATAAAATCATTTTAAAGATGACAAAATGATTATTTTGATTGATGCAAAACATTAACTGCTTACTTTCTGCCATTAGATGCTTTATGGGAATATTTAAGCAGTCTATGATGACAATCACACATTCTGGGAGTGTTTTGGTTGAGGTAGCCATACAGTAGTTGGTTTTTTGTTCTTGGTTCATAACCAATATAATGGACACTGATAAGAAGCATTGACAATCTTCTGTATAAACCATGCACCATGCACTACTCTTTACTCACAGAAGAATAACTTTTTTTTTCCAGAAACCTAATAGAAAGTTTCTTACAATTGTGTCTAAGGATGATTTGGTGCAGAACACTAAGATCTTATGTGAAATACTGAATAGAAATATATTTGCTATTCAAATAAGAATGGAAAGTAAAAGGCATAGTGATGGATTTCAGTATTTACAGAACTTTACCAGGTGGTCAGAGGTGATACTCGCAATGCAAATTTTACAGCAAGTCTATTGCATTTGTCAGAGAGTCTATTTGCCTCTGGTATTTGTTGAGGCACTTTCAACTTACATATCCACTTTTCCCCCCAAAGAGTCTTCCTGCTTTCCATCTTCTCGAACAGAATTTTAGAAAAGCTCCTATTGTCAATACAGCTTTGGAAGAATGGATTAATTTCCTGTCTTCACTTGCTGAAACCTTATTTTGAGGAACCTCATTAATTTTCTTTTGGAATAAAGGTCAGTACCTGGTAATTTCATCTGTAAATTTAGCTGTAATGTCTAATATTCTAATTTACTGTATTTTACTGACTTTTTATGAGTGAGATCACTCATAAAAAGTGAGTGATCAAATTGTATATAACTGTTTATGCAAGACTACACATCACTCTTCATATAATAAGATTGCTAGCTGTTAGCAAAGCTTATTGTAGAGCTTTAATATGATGTTTACACACAATCTAAAACAACAGTAAGCAAATTAGCTGTTTCCCTAATTAAAAAATCAGATGAACTAAAATTTGCACTGGAACTGTATAAATCTGTAAATTGAACTGTGCCTAATGTAGCTAAGAATTAAAAGCTAAATAACCTATTTTTATAAACCTCTTAAAATATGAATTTATATGAAACTTGACTATATGAAACATATTTAGTATAACTAATGTTAGGGGGCACATCTTTTGAAAGGAATCTATGCTGTTTTCCCTCCTAAATGATTCATTTCAATATAAAACGCAATGGTATATTATTTTACCCAGTGTTATTTGATAAAATGGTATAACAGAAAGTATTTTATACATTTTAACACTACTGTATTCTGATGTGATGCATCTCTTTTCGATAATTCTGAATCAGAAAATCATCATCAGAAAATGGTATGCACAAAAATCTGTACTTGGGGATAGACTGTATACGTATATAAAATAAAATATACTAGCACATATATTTAACAATCAAATGCTGCATATATGTTGTCATTGCTGTGGAATACTTAAGTTTTTTCGATCTGTATAAAGTCTACTAGAAATTTGGTTGACAATCTGAATGTACTTTAAAGTTGGAAATAAAAAATTGTTTATGAGGTCAAATGATATTTTCTTAGAAATTGTAATAGGGGGTTTTACCAAGAAATTAGTTTGAACTGTGTTAGCATAGTGCTGCTAAAAATTTTATTTCTGAGCAAAAAGGGGGACCTAGTTTCCCTGGGCTACATATTTATAGGCTCACCTCTTTTACTAATTTGGCCCTTTTGAGAGACCACATAATATGTAATAATAAAGTTATTCAGCAGATTACTGCTTCTGATTTGATTGTTTCTGTATGTGGGAAAGTTTTGCTTCTTCACTTAGTTTGGATTATAAATCTTAAGCATTTAATGATAAATGCAAAATTACTTTCTTCTGTGTGGTTTGTTTCAGCCAACTCATCACCCCAACTCATTTTTCAATATAAAGTTGTTACATAAAAATTTGTAATATTCCTGCTAGATTTCTTCATCTTGCTAATCAGATGGAAACATTGTCATTGCTTCTTACATTTTTCCTGTTTTGTCTTTTGCAAATCATTACAAAACCCATAACATTTGAACAGTTGCCATTTATTAGACAGTTTTCATGTGCTGGTAATATTTATACTTTTAGTATTTGTTTTTTTACATTATTTTCTTTACTATTACTTAAGAATAACAAAAGTTAAATGCTTTGAAAAATCAATAGAAGTCTGGTAAAAACTTACAAACAAAATCCTGCACACTGACCTTACTACCAGTTATTTTTTATATTATTATTTTATATAACAAGTGTAACATCATTTATTTATCTTGTCAGATGCTTCTACCAGAAACAAAATATGGCTTGCCTTCTCAAAATGTGACTTGTCTTTGGCAATATCATGTTGATCTGTAGAAATTGTGCAGTGTTATATTGGGCAATACTGGGTAATATTCATTTTCTTAGAAGCTATTTAAACTATCTGTATGTCTTTGGATTGTGGGAGATAACCGGAGCACCCTGAGAAAACATACAAACTACAGTACATGCAGATAGCACCCCAGATCCAGAATTGTACACAGGGCCCCAGCAGTGGGAGGCAGCAATGTTGACCACTGTGCCACTCATATGTGTTTTATTTATTCAGAAATATATTATTATTGTAAAAGACTTCAATGGCATGAGGATACATCAGTATAGATACAATTTCTCAAATAAAATCATGATCTTTTTTGAGAAGAGAGAGAAAAAAATAAACTGGGCTTCACCACTAGTATTAAAATGAAAATGCTGAAACAACAACAGAGAAAACACTATGTTTCATCTGTGAAGCCTTCATCAGGTGGCAAGGCTTCACAGCTAAAACGTGTTTTCTCTCTTCTCTTTTCAGCATGGAATAAACCTATTACTTGTTCCTTTGCAGACTACGCATGTTGACGCAGCTACCCACCTGCACTACTTAAAATTAAAATAGTTTTATAATAATATAAATTCCTATTATTTCTAATAATATAAAATACTATTATTTATATGTTCCATATTCCTATACTCCTGTATTATTTCTGTGGTAAACTGTTCCTTATTACCTTCTAACATGGAACGTCTCAACGGCATTGGTGGAATATTCCACTGGTTAAGACTTCGTTAAGAAGATTTTGTGCTATCATTTTCTTCATAGTTTCATCACATATTCAAAAGTTTATCTAATCAATATTGTATCTTTGACACCTGATGGTCTTAAATTGACACTAGTGAAAAGGTTTTGAAAATAAATGTTGGAATTTATTGAATTGTACAGTATTAACATATTACAGCTGTAAAGAATATGTTTCTGTACTGTATGTACAATAAGGAATATATAACAAGATAAAATTGATGGTTTAATTTTAAAAAGAAACAAAAGATTATTGATTGCATAAGAAATAAAACACATTTATTTCTCTTTGGCTTTAACAACCTTGTCTTCTACACTATAATTGCCGTGTTGTTTTTAGTGCCCCTAGCGGTCAAATGACGAGAGACAGTACTAAAAATAGGAATTAAATGATCTGATCTTACATTACTGAAGTCAACTCATTTCCTACTAAAATTATTTATATGAATAATGAATTGGCTACATGGTAAATCCTTTGTTTGGTGTATAGCTTTACTAATAAAAAAAATTGAGTATATGTTTATGAGTTTTTGTACCACTTTTTGTGGATGTATAAAACTGATATTCACTTAGCGGCAGTCATGACTTCTGGTTCTCATTCCATCCTGGATTCATGCAGCCTTTATTTGAATCAATTGCTTATTTAATTTGTTTATATTAGATCTTTTTCCTGCTTATTTCACAACTTGTTCATTCTATGCCGGTTATACATCCACCAATAAAAACTGTGGACCTCTAGTACCAGTAGTGAATTACTGATATACAGCAAATGTTAAACATTGAGCTTCGTACATATTATGTTATAGTTTAAATTTGATCCTCAGTTTCTATCTCTAAACTACCAATTACATTATAATTTACAATAGCACTTTTTCACATAAACATAGTGTTTCTTAAAGGAATAGTTTCAGACCACATAATGAGAAGGAGTGGGGCTGTAATACATATTCTTTTCACCAAAAGTGGTGAGGAGGATTGACAAAACCTTGAGCTGTAGGTTCACCCTCCAGAATTACACTGGTCTCTTACTTGCATAGATTCTTATCTGAAACAAATATTGTGTTAATTTCAGTGTGTAGGGGTTTTGTGCATTTACTTGGACAATTATTAATTGTAGCAGTAAGAGTCAAAATTATTCTTTGATGGCTGTTAGAAAACCGAACTTGCAGAATAACTCAGCAACGCACACACATGGATACTAATACACGAGAATAAATTTATTAATATATAAAATGTGCATATAAACATAACAGATCTTATAGTGAGGGTTAGCAGAATACAAAAGGTACATATTCAATCACAAACAGTTTCAAACCAAGAGAGACATACATTCAGTATACCATTCATTTATACCATTTCGTTAATGAGCTTTGATTACAACTTCTACACTAGATACTCTTAAGCAAGTACATCGCTCATAGGAATTAAATTGATATCAACTGGGGTTGAGGTAACAATTGAATTTTCGAGCTGTAATGCAGAATGTTGAATACTCATCCAATCTGTGTGGATTCAGATCTCCTGTGGACACAAAGGAACATTGACAGGCTGTTGCTGCGTCCAATCGGCGTCCCCTGGCCAGTGTCAGGCAGTCCTGAAGGAGGGAGAGATTCCTGCTGCAGTGACTCTCTGAAGACCAGCTAGTTAGTCCTGGCTGAACTAGCAGCGTTTGTGCACATGAAAAGTGATTGCGGGTCAATTCACACTCTTTAGACGGGAAGAAGACCGGTTCGTTCCAGATGTAGCGTTAGTCCTGAATACTGAGATTCAGCTGTTCCGACCGTAGTTCACTCATTGATCAAGCGAGCGTTCGCGGTGGGGTACAAGCGGTTCACGAGGCTTGCTGCTAGGCTAACCTTGGGCAGATCCTTTGGTTACGCACAGGTGACCTCTGGCCTCGACTCTTAGAACAAAGTAAAGTGCTGGTACTCGGACACACTGGTCGTCACGTGATTGTCCGAGATGAGTCTGAGAATGTCCTGGAGGGGCACTTTCTGGGCCCTGTGCTGTCTCTTTTATCTGGAGGAACTATGGTCATTCATTGGTTGAAAGTTCGGAGGTCAATTGAGACCCATGTGGGGTTACTCCACTCTATCAGTTCTTGACATGCTGATCAAGGTGGAGGATGAGTAACCATGCTCTCTGACCTTAGGGTTCTAAACCTTGATATGAGACTATCCCTTGGAATCTCCCAGACAGTAAGATGCCAGAGATCATTTATTAGGGTGGCTGAAGAATCTCAGCCTTGGGAGTAGTTCCTTATCAGGAAACTCTATCAGATAGAACAACACCTTAAATCTGAACCAAATGGAATGGGCTCTCTGAGTCCAGCACCGCTAAGATGAGGGAGAGAGAGACTGGCAAGGGAGCGGCAAACTTAATTCCTGTATTATTAATAAGCCTTGCCCCTACAAGTGTAATATTGCACTATAATCAAGTAGAGATCTTGTGTGGAAGGATCTGAGGTCATATCCATATTGGACATTCCAGTTGTACTCTTACAACTACTGTAACGTGTAATGCTGGAAAACTAAGATATGTAAGAACACGGACTCCTGACCTTCACAACTGTTTATTACTGTATTTTTTATCTTTTTTTATTTTAGCCTCTTTTCTAGCTTTTCATGACTCTAGGTAGATTAACATCTATCATTCCTGTATATATTTTTCTGTCTATCTTGTATATGTTGTATATGTACTGTAAATATTCATAAAGTTAATTAATTGAAACAACACATATGTTGAAAATAAAAGTAAGAGTTATACTATCTTCCTGAATTTTAGACCATATTAAATCAGTTTTGTGTGATAGTCACTAAAACTATGTTACAAAGTAAAGTTGAATGTTTTTTTTATTTTCTCTCAGCATTTTAAATTAGGTACATTTCTAATTCAATTCAGCAGAAATCCAATGCAAGACATTTTCACACTAGTTCAGCCATTCTTCACTCCACTCCTTCTCTAGACTTCTCTAGAGGAATCTGTCCTCACAGATTCACATTTAATACACTAATTCATGGCACCACACTTTGTTTTCCATTTTGTGTTTTTAACAGAAGAAGCTTGTTTGCTCCACTGCAAGACTTGCCTGGCTTTATTAATTCATTATAAAACTTGCTATTTTTATAATGAATATGCTTTAGTATATATACATGTGTTTTATTTGAATTACATAGAAGAAATTGGGATTAAAATTGCTGTGGAGGTCTGAAAATTGAAATTTCTCATTGTTGTTATGTAACACTCTCTACATCACTGACCTCCATTATCATTAAAAACACTAAATACTGTGAGCTTCTGCATTTGTGCAGAGTAATATACGTAGAGTTACTACAGGTTTTTAGAAAATGCTTAAACCGAAAAACTCAGTGGATAGATATCAGTTATTAAAAATTTGTATTGTTATTTATGTACTGCTGATTCAATATTAGTCAGAACTAGTGGAAACTAATTATTTGAAAAATGTTTAAAACTTGTTCCAGGAGCTGTGATTGCTTGTAATTCTTCTTTGGAATTTCAATAATTTCAGTATTACCATTTAATCTTCAGGAATTATTATATTCTATTTGGTTTTTTATTGTTCTTACAATTTTTCTTCATTTGAATTACAGAGTGAGCTGTGTGACCTCTTGGGAGAATCACATTTCACCTACAGTAAGTAATCATTTTTCTTACTGCAATGCATTT
The DNA here is from genome assembly GCF_055471065.1 of Atractosteus spatula. Taxonomy (NCBI): domain Eukaryota; kingdom Metazoa; phylum Chordata; class Actinopteri; order Semionotiformes; family Lepisosteidae; genus Atractosteus; species Atractosteus spatula. The sequence continues at coordinate 41,274,544 of NC_142707.1, read as the reverse complement.
TTATATTTGGGAAGCATGAGGGGTGCCATTTCAATAATAAACTGTGTTGAGAGAAAAGGATTACGTTTTGGCCCCTTCCATGCTTGCATGTCTTGTAATACAGTCAAGTGGCTTGAGTTTTCAGCCCTGAGACTATAATAGTAACTCAGCAGTTCAAGTGGTAATAGCATGACTCGTGCAGCATAACCAAAGGTTGTCTTCAGCCTGAAGGATTATTATATAACTGTATGGCTCAAGGCCCCAAGTCTTGTCTTAATATGTGTAGCAGCCTATTGTGCAGTAGTGAAAGACTGGTGAAGTGATGCTTCTTCTCCTGTATATTCTCTCCCACTTCCTGGTTTTGCACTCCATTTATGTGGGTTGGAGCAGGGTGCACAGCTGATCTCTGCCTTTAGTTTTCTCTAAAATTGATCTAAATCACACATCTCAGAAGCTCCATGTTTAATTAAAGATGTAGCCCAGTCCAGAGCCCATCCGGTCAACAACGAGATGATAGACGTTATTTTCCCCTGAGAAGTTGTGATGTTTTCTGGATTGAGCTGGAAAATTGTGCCAGAAATCCACAATATCTTGCCGGGTTTCCATCATATCTCTCCAGTGTTATTAGTGGTGAGGATCGAGTAGCAGCGGTAGCAGGATGTGTAGCCGTGGGAGGATCGGGTGGGTCCTGTGGAGCTGAGGCAGTAGACAGGTTGACTAGTTGTCCCGAAATCTGTTGTAAAGAGGCTTGTAGTTGCATGAGAGCCAAAATGGCACACATAGAATCCAACTCCGTGGGATCCATGATTTTTTAGGCTCAGTATTCTGTTACATCTGAGTAAGGGAAGAAATAGCAAGACGGATCCTAGGCAGAGTTTACAGATAGAGTCAGCGAATAAAACAAAGTCCAGAACATTATCCAAGAGCCTTAGTCAAAGAGGAATTCCGGGATTGTACTCCCAAAAGGGAAAATAGAAACCAAAGCCAAAACAGAGTCCAAAAGGTGGTCAGAAACAATCCTTAGATCAAAAGCCACATATCAGACACAAGGAATAGAACGCAAGAATCCAACACTGAGCGAAGAGAAAGTCATAAGGGCTTCCTGAAATAGGGAAGTGCTGGGGGTGTGGTGCAGAATATGGAAGCTGAGTGGTTATATGCTTGAGCGGAGTCTATGCCTTCTTAAAGGAGCTGTGTGTGATGCCGTGGGTGTAACAATGACATGATATAAGTGTGTTAATGCTCTTTATCTTTCAGTGACAAAATGAAGGTTTGTGTGGTGATTATGCTTTGCCACCTGGGATTCTGTTATTTTCAGGTGAGAATCCACATTTACATCTTGCTGAAATTTTGTGAAGAGAATGTCAAAGTTCAGACCTACTTAACACAAAAAAAGGAATGGAGGAACAAACAATTAGTAGAGGCTCTGTCAGATGTGTTAATAACTATTTTTTAATTTTCTAAATATATTTTAAAATATCATTTTTATATTTATAAGAAATTATATTCCTTTATCTTATTTAAAATAAAACTAGATTTTATCTCCAATGTCATTTGAACTGTGTACAAAGAGATTTATGTATTGATTTGTTTACTATTGGTGAGGTATGACAAGATTGTTGCCCAAGTTCCATTTCATTAGTTGATCCTGCTAGCTTCAAAGAAAAAATGCAGTTTGTTCATTTTATGCTACTACTAATCAATGGGTTTTTCGGGAACAGTGAAGCTCAAAAACTAAAACAGAAAAATTGAAGAAGTCTGTGTCATTCACTAAATTATTTAAGAAGCATTCATTTATGCCATTGTGCATTATGCCATCTGTGATTGAACTGAAAACCCTCAAAGAATTAGATTATAAAATGGGCACTGTCATCAATGTAATTCCTTCAATATTTGCAGTGTTCCTGTAGCTGCAAAACATTTAAAAATAACTCAATTTGCAAAAAGCAGAGACACCAGCAAAGACCATGTACAGTACAAGCTAGGCTTGAGGGACATAATATAGACACTTGCCTTTGAATGTCCACAAAATCTGTAACTGTAACTCTCTAGCTGTTCTAGAGAACCATCATTTTCTCAATTAAAATGTGAAAAATTGCCTCTGACCAACAGCAAAGGAAGGAAAACTAAATGCATTGACATCTTTAGCAATGAAGAACAAGGTTTTATAGCATCCTGTCATTTTGAAGGAAGATATTGAAGAGTTTGCCAGGAGAAAGGTGTTTTAAATTGGGTGCAAATGACCCAATGGGTTTGTGATTCTTGAATAATTTAACATCTATATTAAATTATTTCCTCATTAAAACCATCACAAATTCTATTTTACTTACAGCTACACTACAATATTGTTTGAGCATTTGGCCTGCCTGTTATTTATTTCAACTGAGAAAATGAAAGATTTGATAAGATAACTTATGCTACATTTATATTCCATGAACAGTAACCTAAAACTGAGAATTAAACAATTTGAGAATGTGGTATAATAAGCAGTAGAGGCTAATATACTGTACTTCACATGTTTTGGGGACTTCTATAACATTTTTTGTATCACAACAGAAGGGGGGGGAGCAATATGCTTATGGACATGAAACAGTTTTCTGTAAGACATCAAAACCTGCTCTTTGGCATTGTGGAAAAAATGTAAATTAATTAATATTCATTCTCCTATATTCTCATAGAGAGACAATTTATTGTTCTGATTTTTCCCCTTTTTGTTTTTTAAACAGGTTTCGGCACAAAGTAAGATCATTTTACTGATTTTACTGTATTTTTGATGCATTCAGACACAAACGTCTTTACCTGCACTCTTTTTTTCAGAGCCTGAATTTTATTTCATTGTGTTTAAACGCAATATGTTTTAATAACGGCAGCATGCTGTTGCTGGTGAGAGCAGGGGGCCCTGTGTTCAGTTCCTGGAGTGCTATCTGTGGAGGGTTTGTATGTTCTCCCTGTGTCTGTGTGGATTTTCACTGGGTGCTCTAGTTCTTTCAGTCCAAATAAATGATGACAAGTTATTTGTCTTCTGTCTGTCTTGTTTCTGCTGTATGTCTATCTATGTGTGCCCAGTTCAATGATGTCCCATTTTGTTCAAATGCAAATACATACAAATTAATAAAGTGATTTACTTAATTAAAACTTGAATGCTCAAAATGAATATTTTATGGATGAAAGATGTAAACTTCCATCAATTGATTCGGAATGTTTTCACCACCCTGCCCGGTTCATACTTGGTAAAGCACCTTGTAAGAGTGTTCAGTTTGAACATTCAAGTATTGATTAAAATATTCACATCATTTGCAAGGCATGGATGTTTATGCTTTTTATGTCTTAAAATGTATATTTTTAGATTATATAAAACATTTCTAGGAAATGAGAAATTGAGACCTTGGCTGTAGAGTATTAAAATAATTGTTTTGCTTATTCAGCAGGAGAGCCAACAATAATGGAAATCTGTGTGGTAGCCTTTTTTTTTATTCTTTAACAAGTGAAGTCACCTATTAGTTCAAAATATAACAATAGCAACACCTGTAATCCAATCACCCTTCATCACCCTGGATTATCTAAATGCCAACAGTTCTTAAGCAATTCCCCATCGGATCTAGTAACTTGCAGAAAAATGCAGCTCCACTAGAAGGAAGCCACATTCCATTTCATAACCTTGGAACCCTCCTTCTGAATCCCTTAAAAGTGCAATGAGACTGAAGAAAGAGACAATGTACTCTTAAAGGTTATTTAGTTTTTATTTTACTGTTGGTAGCAAATCCATTCTTCTTTTCTAGGTTCATCATTAGCATATTATGCAGAGCTCATCATGGAAGGAGAAGCAGCCTCAAATATCACGGCTTTCTTAGCATCACTTTCGAACAGTTTTCCAATCAACTTGGATGATATCTCTATAATTTCTCTTAATGTTACAACAGGTAAAATAAACACATACATCACATTTTTATAAATTGTAAATGTTGTAAATTACTTCAGTAATATATACAGTATATATATAATAAAACAAGTAATAGGTTTATTCCATGCTGAAAAGAGAAGAAAGAAAACACAAGTTTTGGCTGTGGAGCCTTCGGGTGTCCGAAGAAGGCTATATATACTATGATGAGATGTAAATTTATTAAATGATTTGTTCTTTTTGGTGTTTAATTTGAATATTTTTTTCAAAAGAACTATCGTACTGTATAAGCATAAGAAAGGTTACAAACAAGATTAGAGTATTGACTCCATATAGGTTGTTTGATTGCTAGTAATCGATCCAAGGTTTACATTCAGACTTTGACAATTGGTAGATTGTTCCAAACTCCCACAAAACGTTGTCCTGCTCCCTGTTTTGCTTTGCAGAATACACTTTCCTATGGCTTCTAACTGTCTCACTGTCTTCTTGTAGCCCCTGGTGTGTGTTACACTGTTGATATTGAAGAAATTCATTGAGTTGTCTTTGTGAAAGACTTTGAGAATTTTTAACTTCAAAACAGGCTCCCTCATAATCTTCTGTGATAAAGACTCAGATTCAGTTATTTTACCCTGTAAAAGGCGAAGATTTATTAAGTCCAGCAATACATCTATTTGATTTAAAACCCTGCCGATTTAAAATGTAATTTCTTTAACACTAATACATCGATTTAAAAAATATCAACAACCAAGCTGTTTGGTTTCTGATTCAAAATCTATCTTGCACTGCTTAAATTATACTGGAGACCAGAAATACTATAACTGCTTCAGTAAATAAATTTATATTTGTACTGTTTCTTCCTCCACCAAAGAAAAAACAAAGATTTTACAAGGAATTGAAAAGCATACATAAATTAGTCTTTTTAAATCCAAACATCCAATAGGTTTATGGTAACCAATTCCATGTCTCTTGAAACATTTTTTTAATTAAACAGTGAGTAAGTTATTAAGGCACAGAGAATGTGAAAAAGGTTTATTAGCACAGGTAAGGGAATAATTGGAATCAAATGATTAAATAATTAGGTAGATCTTTAGGGCTGGGCTTAGAAGGTCATAACATATGTAAAAATGTCACTACAGAAATATTCTGTCTGAAGTCTGGTCTTCATCACCATCACAAAATGTGGAATCAAGTCATGTCAAAATCTAAGGAAATCTCTGAAAAAATTGGTTATTGATGCTCTTCTGTCCAGAAAAGGTTACAAAACCATTGTAAGAAGCTCCACCAATCTATTGCCAAACAGATTTTCTGGAAAGACCACAGTCACTCTACCCAGGATCGGTCATCCTACCAAAATCTCCCAAAGGACAAGCTGAAAAATCATTAAGGAAGTTAACAAGAACCCCAGGGTAACATCCAAGGAACTACAAGCCACTCTCACATTGTGACTGTTGACAACTATCAGTAAATGAATTTACAGGAATGGAGGATAGCAAGGACAAAACCACTGCTCTCCACTATGTACATTGCATCCCTTCTGATGTTCACCAAGGAGCACATAGGTGATCCATAAGGTTTTGGGAACAATGCTCCCTGGAAAGATGAGTCAAAGGTCTTTGATTCTTTGGCCTCAAGAAAACCAAACACTGCTTTCAAAGAAAAGTGTTTCATCCTAACCATGACCCTGAAGTGGATATGCAGTTATGTGAGGATCACTGCATGGTCAAATATAGTGGTAGGATTGTGACAGTTTGGCATTGCTTTGGTGCCTCAGGACCTGAATGGCTTGTCATCATTGACACAGCCTTGAATTCTGGATTGTATCAGAAGATTGTAGACAGAAAGTCAGGTCATCGTACATAACCTGAAGCTGAATTGAAAGTGGGTCTTGCAGCAAGACAGTAATCCTAAACAAGCAGATACAAACAGATACACAAAATGGTCACAGAAGAAGAAAGTCTACATTTTACAATGACCTAGTAAAAAAGTCCAGACCTACAAATCATCATAATGTTGTGGCAGGATCTGAAAATAGCTGGCAGGCCACAAGGCTGCCCTCAAATGTCACAGAGTTGAGCTCTGTAAGGAGGTATGGGTATGGACCAAGAAGCCTCTAAACTGATGCGAGAGACTGATTAATGGTTGCAGGAAATATTATGTAGCAGTCAAGAAAGTTGCTCAAGGGTGTGCTGCCAGTTATTGAATCTAAAGGTTCATATACTTTGTCATACATGGATATTGAATGTTGCATCATTTAAGGATATATATATACTTTGAAGAAGCATCATGTTTTCTGTCATCTGTTTTGTTAACTTTATCTATTATTGGGACATAATATACTAAGAGGTTCACAAACCTATTGTCAGCACTGTACAAGAATATGAAAAACAATTATAGTTTCATAAATAAAATTGTCTTTACTTATACTATACAATATACAGTATGTTTACATTTGACAAAATGGGGAAATATACATTTCTTGAAAGACTTTACAGTACACTAAATTCCAATTAGTTTATATATTGTAATACAACTAAGAATAGAATGTGGATGCCAAATTACATTTACAATATTATGTTGGTGTAATATTTCATTTTAAACAGCATCTGTTGAAGGGGGTATTTTTTATTTTATCCCATTAAGAGTATAACCTCACATAATATTCATTCTCAAATGTAATTATTTCTACCTGATGTGTACAGTACGTACAGTATATGTAAGTAGATATGTTGCCTATTAGAAGATTAACAAGATTAATTTATTTAATCTTTGAAAGATATATATCTTGCTTATGATTATTAAGTCATTTAACATTATAGTAAAATACAATTCTTTGCAGAATGTGACATCAATGGAGAAACAGCAAACTGTAGCTGTAATAACAATTTCATTTGGAGTGGTTCTGTATGTGATACTAACCCTGAGTGTTGCAACAATGACTACTGCATTGTGGCAGCACAAAACTCAACGCCAATGTGTGTGCCTATGAAGAGGGGTATGTAGAGTTATTCTTTCTGTGAAAGGCATAATTTCTATTAGTGGGTAGATATCGTTTAAAGGAGATGTATGAAAAATGACAGTTCATCACACAATGTATAATGAAATACATAAGCAGTAATTGGCTATTACATTTCATGTTGCTTGTTTAACCTGATTCATGTAATCAATGCATAAAATCTAACACAAATATAAATTTAAAAATAAAGTTGTTTATACATGGCACAGTAGTATACTGTGGACATGACAGGCCAGTTCATCTGCAGGTTTTCAAACTTTGTTAATGTATCAATACCTGGAGATTTGGAAGAAGTTGCTAAATCAAACCAATATTTAACTGGTTCATTAAGAGCTGAGTTGGCTTAAAAACATGCTGAGACACTGGTACTCCAGGACTACAATGGGGCCACAATGTTATACACTAACAAGTTTTATGATTTACAGTTAAGCTTAGCTTTGTGTTGCTAATACTAATTGCACCACAGAATAATGGGCTTACAAGATAAGTTAATTTGTCAGGACAGGTAAAATTTAACATACAATTCTTGTACAGTGTAAGATCTTACTGTTTAACCAAGAGAAAAGAAACATTCTTTTTTCATCTTCTTTGTTTTTTGAAGGATATTTCCCCAGTTACGTTTAAAGGAATTATTTTCATTCATCAGTTACAAGGGGAAGCAGATCATTGATACAAAGTTGTATAATATTTTAAAAACTACGTGTTTCTATCTTGAGCTAAGAGTTTAAAAAAGTGAAAAAGTGAACATTCTTGTAAAAAACTATGGAAGCTTATTAGCACCACAGAAAAAAAAAATTACATTTAAACTATATAGTATTGCGTTTAAGCAAGAAACTTAATTTATGCAATAATTGTGTGGTGAAAACAACACGCATTTAACCCAAGAATGTTCAAACACAGGATGTTCCTTTAGCATTAATTCTTTTGCACATTAATTTATTTAACAAGAGGAGTGTGGTGGTATTCTTCTAATGTTAAAGTCAATGCTATTTTTCATGGAACAATATTATTACGTACAGTATATAATCTAAGATATTAATATAGTAGGCAATATTGTTCACAAAGTAACTATCGCATTATAGCACAAAATTATCTCTTATAAGCGCACAAGGTTTCTCGTTTAAATGTAATACTATCTTGTGTAAACGCAATACCTTTCTTATTTAAATGCAATTCCCTCATTTTTTTTTGCTGTGGCATTAATAAGCTTCCGTAATAAACAGACTTTTTTTTCTTAAAAGATTAAATACTTTTTATAAATAATCCACTGTTTTTTTTTATTTTTACTCTTTCAGTCATTGTAAGTGGGCAGATGACATTAAATAAAACCTATATTAGTGACCTACAAATTAAAACTTCTTACATCTATATTAATTTGTCTGCAAGCATTTCTGCATCGGTAAGTATGCAACTTTATAACTATCATATTTATTTTTTTGTGCATGTGTACTTACTTTATGCACAGATCCATTCACACCTTATCAGAAAGCCACTGGTAGGGCTCACAGCAACCCATCCCAGAACCTTGGTTATACAAAATGATCCAACAGTAGACACTTAAAACTATTAAACAATCCAAATATATCTGCTGCCTTTTTGTTTTTTTTAATCACGTTATCTCTAACTTTTAATTGAGACTTTTATAAAGAACTAACTTTTAATGTTTTAGGTCTAAAATGTATGAATATACAGACCAAACTCAGGAGGCTTTAAACATTTTCTCAGTACTATCAGTACATCACACAAAATTATCTACATGTACATATACATAATATTCTGTATAATACTTTTCACCCTGGAGATTTGCTTCTAGATATTGTAACACATAGATCTCCTCTATCTTAATAGTAATTAAAGAAAGTGTTTCAGGTGGGTAGCTGCATCAGCATGCGTAGGTTGCAAAGGAACAATGAATAGGTTTATTCCATGCTGAAAAGAGAAGACAGAAAACACAACATTTCGGCTGTGGAGCCTTCTTCGGGTGTAAGAAAGATAGATTGCCTATCTTTCCTAAGCCCGAAGAAGGGTCCACAGCCGAAACTTTGTATTTTCTTTCTTCTCTTTTCAGCATGGAATAAACCTATTAATTGTTCCTTTAAAGAAAGTGTGACAACTACAGTATGTCCATCTGATTATATTGGTACCAGTACTAATAATAATGCTTGAAAGAATCTCTATGTACATATTTTATATTTCAGCTGAAAGAAGCTTACAGCACACTGAGTGGCTTTGACAGTTTGAAAATAATTGGTTTCAGGTAAACATTTTAAAATCATGACAATGCCATTGTTTTATTAATTTCATTACTTTGAGTCACATGTTTTTCATTTTCTCTTTTTCTCAATTTAACATAAAAAATGAACAAAAGACAAGGAAGCATCATTGTTGATTTTGAAGTGTATTTTAATGCACCTCTTACAACAGAGCAGCTTGCAAACAAGACAGAAAATCTGCAAAACACTCTAAATGCCACTTTTATCCTTCAAACAACAGGTAAGCACTCTAAAACTTTTTTTTAAATTGAAAAAACAAGCTCGATTAAACTTTTATTCTTATATTTTAACACATATTCTTGTGATTGATATTTACTCAATGGTTGTATTATTCTTATACCTCTTATTCTAAATAGTTTAACACTTGTAATTATCATTCAACTATCAAATTAATACTCAAATATCAATTGGCTAGGTAGTTCAATTTCCTGCTGAAGCTTCTAGCTTGGCTGGCTTTGACATAGATGGCAATCTTCTTCAGCTGGCTGGAGCTGCACTAGCGATGTCCTGGGCCTCAGAGGGAGAGAGATAAATATTTAGTTTGGTGCTTGATTTATTGACCAACCTAAGTTAGTGATCAATTGAACTTCACTTTTTAAACCAGTCTATGAGAAGTGTCTGACTTGAGTCCAGCCAAAGGTGAGACACTGATGAATATTTCTTCTAATACTGAAAGAAGAGAGAGTCAGTTCAGCTGCAATGTTTTGGAGGATAATTTTAAGATAATGAATTTTGTTTTACTATAGTTTAAAAAGAGTAACAACATTGGTTATATTCACAAAATCTTTCCAGTTGCTTTCCTTAGATCAACTGTATTAGATCTGAAGTTCCTAGTAATATCTATACAATAA